>NC_134645.1:96730375-97350649 GCF_030463565.1 Pelecanus crispus
GTTTACTTGAATATTTGTCATTCTTGAATTTTCAAAATTTGAAGTAATGCTCTTTATTTAACAGTGCTATGAATGATGTGTTTTAAGTGTTCCTTTTCTTGGTCTTTCAGTATGCAGAGGTGCCAAAGCAGACATAGTATTCTTGACTGATGCTTCCTGGAGTATTGGTGATGATAACTTCAACAAAGTAGTGAAATTTGTTTTTAATACAGTAGGAGCCTTTGACTTGATTAATCCTGCTGGAATCCAGGTAGGTTTGTTATTTCCGTTGGGTACATTTTGGAGGGAAACTGAAGATGAAGCTGAATTACTAAAGTTACATCTGATTTTTCCTTTCCTTCAGAATGCTGTCGTTTTTTTGAATTAGATTGTTGTACAATGCAAGTGTACACGTGTACATATATAATTATTTATGAAATATATTGGGCATTTTGTAAATACAAAGGCAATCCAGTCTATCCTGAGAGGTTATTATTCTGAAAGACAAAAGTTGCAGTGTGTGGGAATCCTCCAGCCAGAGAAACTGGGGTGATGTATGGTCAATCTATGGTTAATTTTATATTTTTGTTTCTTTGTATAGGGCATCAACAACTGGCACACTGCCTAGTTGTTATACACTAGGTTTTGTCTGTGTCATATCAGACACCTGTTTTGGGACAGTCTGACTGTCGAGTAAGGGTTACATTTTCATTTCTCAGTGCAAGAAAGGAGTCTTGTGCATGTAAAGAGTCCAGCTGGCTTGCCATTAACCTTGCCTGGTTGATCTGCCTAGAATCCCACTATAGTACATAAGTAGGCAGAATCCCTTTGAGAAAGGCAATTCCAGAGGTCTCTTCATCCCATCCTAAAGATAGATAACATGGGTCCACTGCACAGTGGGCATAGTGAAAGTATGAAAAGGTGAAAAGTTAGTCCTCTTAATGAATTAATGCATCTTTAAAAACTGAACAGTAATAGCTAATGAGGAATAGACTTTCAGGATTTCTGGGCTTATCATGGTTATGTCAGAGATACTTCCTGTTAGGCTTGCTGTAAACCTTGCACCATTACTGGTTTTCTTCTTATTTATGGAAAGCCTAGGTTCCCATAAGCATAACCATTTCTCTTTCACTAGATGAAGTGAATAACACGACACATGAGAGAGTTTCAAACGGCATTTCTGGAGCATTGCAATGACCTGCAGGTGCAATGCATTTTCCTTGGTTAGAAGGCTGAAGGTGTTTTTTTTTGTGGAAGAGTGATTTTCCCCAATAACTATAAAAAATATTTACATTGCTTGTGAACTGCCTTTCATCTTCTAGGAATGTTTTTAGGTTTTTGATTCCCTATCTTTAACTCTTTAGAGATATTTTTAAGGAAAAGGTACCCCTCATACTTCACTCTGTCTCAGATATTCTTTATCCTTTCTAGCTCTAATCTATACCGGGTAGTTTTCCTTTCCATTTGTTTGTTTGTTTTTTAAGGGTGTTTTTCTGTGAATTACTATGAATGCCTGGTCTAGAGATAGAGAAGGTCTGATATGGGTGACAGAGACATGTAACTGCTAAGGTTCAGTAAAATATTTAAGTCACACACCTCTTGAGATAGTTGCAACAATCTCAGGTTTTGAATTCGATATTAATAATTTAAAAAGGGGAATTTACTTCAAGAAATATGAATATATACATACAAAGAGATGTCTATTCAGCACCAAATTAGTATACTATAATACTGCAATTTTACAGAAAATTAAATATATGCATATACAATACTTAAATTTAAAGATGATTTCAGAATAAACATTCAGTGATTTTATTCCAGTATTTAATGCAAAAGAGTACACAATTTTGTATATATCCAACTTTATTGACATGCTATTGCCAAGCTCTATTTGTATTTCCTAAAAAAACTGAAAGAGGTTTTTTAGATACTGTACATCCGCTCAGAAGGAGAGAATAGGCACTATATATGCTGCATCGTAGTAATAGCAATAATTTAATCATATGTATTTAAGGACACATCACATTTCATACATGAAAGAGAAAGAAAAGTGTTGTGTGTACATTGCTGTGATGATAATCTGTGTTTGTAAATACGTATGTATGTGCATAATCATGCATAAATGAAAAAGATCTTTCAATTATTTAATGCTTACTAATATACCACAATACGTATTTCAGTGGAGAGAGTTAGTCTGAACTCTGGCTGGTGGAGGTATGAGACTGAACACTGGTATATTCCATTTCAGGTTTCATTTGTGCAGTACAGTGATGAGGCAAAATCTGAATTTAAACTGAATACGTTTGATGACAAGGCCCAGGCCCTGGGGGCTCTTCAAAATATTCAGTACAGAGGAGGAAACACAAGGACAGGTAATTCAGAGCAGTAATTATATTTCTTCAAGATAAAGTATTTTTGGAAACTGCGTCATTATCCTAATATTGCATGGCTGAAGAATTAGGTATTTATGTTGTTCTGTTTTAGTTATGTGTCTGTTGCCCTTTCAAAGTAAAGTAAGGGATTTCTTCTCTTGTGGATAATATGGCTGACTCCCTGTTCATTGTGCACTTTGCAGGCAAAGCCCTAACATTTATCAAAGAAAAGGTTTTGACCTGGGAGAGTGGCATGAGGCGAGGTGTTCCCAAGGTACTTGTGGTTGTCACAGATGGTCGGTCTCAAGATGAGGTGAGGAAAGCAGCAACAGTCATACAGCACTCTGGTAAGCAATTCACAGCACCTGGCTGTTTCATTTCCTTATGTATTAAGCGATGCAATTATAAGTGGTGCTTCAATTTTCTGGGAATCCTTTACTTATCATTTATGGACTAAGAAAAGTATTCTGAGTGTTTGGGAAAAACTCAAAACTATTTAAAGAATTTAGACTCTCTGGGCCAGTCTTTCTTTCTCTCTGGGGAAGGATGTGGCTTGCCAAGGCTTTCAAGTAATTCCTCATGCATATAGTTTCACATACGTGACTTTTAGTTGCTTCTTTCTCTCCTTGCTGTGTGGACCCCAGGGATCATTGTGAAGTGCACTCCATTCTAGTGCTTTTGTTGTAATAGGTCTGTTTTTTCAAGCTTTATGTTTCACCCAGTATAAACCAGTGGATCTCCAGTTAAAGTAACTGCTCTTGCTGGAGCTGGGTCTGAACTGACTCCTTCATTGCCTTTTGAGCTGAGAAGCATTGCACTTCCTCTTCAGATTTGCTGAATGTGGCTTATGTGAGTCTAATAATCTATTCCTGTCCCTGCACCCAGCAGTTTTGCATTTCAGTGCATGAACCACCTGGAGTCCTGTTCCCTGAGTAAGGAGATGTTATACTTCCTTACAGAAATCACTGGCATGTAAACCACAAGCGGTCATCTTCTCTGCCTCTGTGATCTGAAGGAATCAGCTCTGTCTAGATGGTTTCTAAAGATGTTTGGCTAACCTATTCATAAAAATCTCTACAGTCTCCCTGGATAATCTGCTTCAGTGCTTAACTACCCTAATAGTTGGAAAGCTTTGCCTCACATCTCACCTAAGTGTTTCTTCAGGCTAATGAAACTATTGTCTTTTTTTCATTTCCCTAGTTAACCAGGAAAGCAATTGATCACTGTCCACTGTAACGGGTCTTCATATTTGAAGCGTGTTGTCATTTCCTTTTTGTGTATTCTCTTCTCTAGACTAAACAAATGCGTTTCCTTCAACCTCCTGTTGATCATGTTTTCCAAACCTCTTATCATTTTTGCTGTCTTCTCTACTTGCTTTAGTTTCTTTGCATCTTAAATGTCATGCTCAAAGCTGGACAGAATATTTCAGCCAAAGCTTCACCAGAACTGGCTACAGAGGAATAATTATCTCCCATTTCTTTTTTAAAAATTAAAAATGTAAATAAAGGTAGCTTTATCACTTGCAATAAATGTGAATTCTGCTTTCAGCCTCCAACCATTGTTGTCCTCCAGACATTTCCAATGTCTGTGCAGTTTCTTGTCAATGAAATTTTGTGGGAGATTTTTTTTCTGTATAGTGCTGATGTGTGGTGGGTTTTTTTTTTTCTTTCTTGTTTTCTGGTACGGCAAAGAGAGGTCAAATTATCATATGGAGGCTTAGGTGGGAGAAGGGAAAGGAAGAAATGAGTCAGAGACAGAATTCTGTAAAGGCTAGAAGATTGCAGGAAACAAAAACTTGACATAGAAGGCAAGGAGATGCTAATTTAAGGATTTGAAGAGGAAACTCACCCTGACAAAGAAGGACATTATGCCTTTACACCTAGTGATATGATTAAATTCTAGGGTCTGGGTTCTTCTCATTTGACTTAAGCCATCTAACAACTAAATGTCTAGTCTAAGGTTGTCACGTAGTGTCCTTTTATGGCTAGTGAAAAGAGCAACAGATAGGCACCTACAGACCATGGCTGCTTCTGTCTTGAAGTTAACATCTGAGGGAGGTGAGATGAATTGCATTATGAATCTGCCCATGTCTCTCTGTTGATTATAGAGGAAGACTAGACAATTAGCTTAGACTTGTTGCTAACTTGGAAAGTAAAAATTGGTGAGAGGAATACGACCCTAAGAAAGTGAAAGGGAAACTGAGAAGCATGAAATGCAGGAGATGGCAACAGATAGAGAACTGGATAACTAATAGTGTGCACAGCGATTTTGGACACAGAACAGATTTAAGATATTGCAGAGTTGACAGGATTGTACATTTTGTATGAAAGAATGAGGGGAATATGTAGCTAAGGCTATCTGAGATTGGATAATGCCCAACAAAAACCAATGAAGGAAGGAGGAGAAAGTTTTGAAAGAAAGATGCAAAAATTGGTTTAATCCCTCCTGAACTTTGGTAGGGTGAAATGATGTCCAGAATGTATGCTCATAATGAAGGCCAGATAAAAGTCTAAGTAGAGCCTGAGAAGTCAATGATAGAGATGGTTTGTGAAATATTGACCTGAGAAATGGTAACGTATGTTTACTACATTTCAAGTAACAAGTGTTACTTTTACAGGCTTCAGTGTATTTGTGGTTGGTGTGGCTGATGTAGATTACAATGAACTGGCCAAGATTGCCAGCAAGCCCAGTGAACGCCATGTATTTATTGTTGATGACTTTGATGCCTTTGAAAAGATTCAAGATAACCTCGTCACCTTTGTGTGTGAGACAGCTACCTCAAGTGAGTAGAAGACATTGTTTTCCCTTCTCCCAAATTAACACATTTGCTTATATACTACTACAGTTGCCATCCCATTTAAGGTATATATATAAAAAAAAGTTCATATATAAAAGTTAGGTTTCATAATAACTGGACATAGTTTAAGGGAGGAAGCTAATTTTTAAAAATTTTGAAGTAGGTATTACATTTTATGTAATCTTGTCTCACATTTCAAAAGTACTGGTATACCAAAAAGAGAGTAACAGTCAGCAGAACTACTGCTCTTTAAGAGGAATTAGAATGATGCCTAATGTGAACTGGGAGACACAACAGGTCTCTTATTTACCACTGATCTGGGGGTGCTAAAGAGGTGCAGCTGTAGTGTGTGATGCTGTTTTAAAATTATCTAAATAAAGTTCAGTTGTTTATTCAAGTGAAATCCTTCTATGGCAAAAATGAGAAATTCTCAGGCCTGTCATGTGCAACTGTGTACTCCCTAACTGCTGGCTCCTGAGAAGCCATATAAATCTGCAGTTTTTCCTTGTGAATCTGACAGCTATTATGTAGCCTGACTCATGCCTTAAATATTCATGGAAAGACTGTGTCATTGTGCTCCTTTCTTCTTATGAATTAGACTCTTAAAACATTTGGGGGGTTCATTTATTATTCCATACAATCTGTCATGGTAGAAATATCCTACTAAAATTAACAAGTAAAGATTTTGACAGTACATCTACCACAGAGCAGAACACAGTATGACAAATGTAACAAAAGTTGACTGATAATTAATAATAGCACAGACTTTTTGGTAATAAAATTTTCTGCAGTATATACATGTTCATATCCTGTTAGGTTTTATAGTTTTGAATTATATGTTGTTTCATGTCTTTTAGCTTGTCCTCTTATTTACTTGGAGGGATACACTTCACCTGGTAAGTAACTGTCTAATATTTTGGAATAGGTTCATTTGTGTCTTTTACAGCTCTACAGTGTTTTTATTTTTTATTTTCTCTCCGGATTTAAAGGTTTCAAGATGCTGGAATCATATAATCTAACAGAGAAGCATTTTGCTTCTGTACAAGGTGTATCACTGGAATCAGGCTCTTTCCCAAGCTATGTAGCATACAGACTCCACAAAAATGCCTTTGTCAGCCAGCCAATACGGTAAGTAAACCTGAAAGATTCATATTTAGGGGAAGCAGGTGAGGAAGGATTAATAGACTTTATAGATGGTAGCATTAATATCTTATGGAAGATGCATTTAGTTGATGTTCTTTTTACTGAACTCTGAGAAATACACTCCAAAGAACACCTATCATCATTCTCATTAAATGCTAATCTATTTCTTCTATTGCCATCTGGTCACTATTAATCCAGTTGCTTGTTGTTCATTTTTGGAGATAATGCTTCTTAACCATTCAAGTTGCATATAATCCACAGTTTGTCCTTAGGCAGTTGAACAACAGCTTCCTTAGTACAACGAGCTCCACATTGCCAGAGGAAATGGTTTCAATATGGAGGAATAAGCACCACTTTTTGCAGGGGCGTCATTCATACTGCAGTAGGCAGCACATTGATGCCATTGACTTAGGGTAGTTTCTCCTCTACTTGAGTTGCTGTATTTGGCAAATGGAGTGGAGTTTTCAAGGGCCTGTGGTCTTAGAGCTTGGTTATAGAAGGGTAATGTATCGTCATTCTTTCCAACATTTTTTCACCAAAAAAAAAAAAAAAAAGTTAACAGTTAGTTTTACTAAGAGGAGAACAGTACCTCTCTCTTTTTCTTTTTATGTTCATTCCTCTCCCATCTATTTAAATAAGTTTCAAAAAAGTCATTCTGAGTCAGAGGAGATGCCTAAAGATAGCCATTATTCCTATTAAATTTAAGGAAATATAATCTTCTTTTCATACAAGCCTTTGAAATCTTCTGCAATCCTGCCAGATTGGGTAAAGATCAGATCACAGGCACAGGAGCTGAAGTGTATGAAGAAATAATTTCTTTTTGCCAGCCTTTTCAGCTCACAACTTTAAAAGTGGAGGACTTGCGAACTTGAGTTCATTGACGTGCCATTATAGCTATGGGGGTGATAAATCTGTGGCAGCCTGGATTTTTACAATCTAGGGAAGTACAGATAATCCTAGTTTTGCAACTCTTACATTAAGATAAACTTTGCATTTAGCAGGATAAGATGATAAAAAGACAATAAAAAGATAGACTTTCTATTTATTTCATTTTTTTTAGAATGCCGTGATACATAGTGTGTTGCCTGCTGTAAGAAGTGGAGTTGACTTGCCAGAGCATTCTGGGCACTTATTTTTCATGAGAAGACAGAAAATAAAACTCACTTTAGACTGAGTCAGCAAAACAATAAAAGCATCCCGATCCTGGTGGCATAGTTGTTTCCATATCTGAGATAACTTTGTATCCGAGTTATAAATAGTGTTGCTATATGTCCTTTAATATTTTCATTCTTGCACTGTGCCATGTGGTGTTGTTAACTTAGTGATATGGCTATTATTACAGAGTGTCCATAATTGTATGGGTGCATAACCTTTGCCTAAAATACAGAGCAGTTCCTCTCTTCATTTTAAGGTTTCTTTATTTATGTACATGAGGCCAAATCCCCTTCTCAGTTCCATTATAATGGTTAAGGAGAAGCAGGAGCTACCTCCTTTCTTACAGTTTCCTTTCTGCATTCCCTCCCTTCCCCTTCAGAAAATGCTGGAGGCCATTTAATGCATGATTTTATTTACTTTTGGCCTTCTGATTTTTTAATGTCTAACAGTCTGAACATCACAAATCTAAACCTCAGCCACTGGTAAATGAGGTGGAGCCCAAATACATCACCAATTGCAGACAATACATTAAATATCTCCTTCATTGTATCTGTGCCTGAAGGGCAGCAATAGTTAAGTGCTGTTTTCTGTTGCCTGTCTAAAGCAGGCCAGATGAAAAAAGAATAAAACTGTGGTCTTTTTTTCTGTACTTATCATCAATGAATTTAAAATATGTGTAGTTTATACACAGTCTTGCCACAAGAATCCATCTCCAAGAGTTCTTGGTCATATTCTGGCTTCCTCCATAACCATGGTGCCTGGACCAATTGAAGACAGGCTGTGAGTTCATCTTAACAAATCACGTAGTGTTTTTTATCACAAAGTTCTTTTCTATTTGAGAGACTATTTAAAATGCTCAGTTCCATTAAATGATGTGGTTTCCCTGTCACTCTCATCTCTTTTCTTTCAAAAAGAGCATATTATGAAGATCTTATTTTCCTTACGTGTTTCCATGTGAAAAAAATGTCTTCATATTGTCTTAACAGGGAGATTCATCCAGAGGGATTGCCACAGGCATACACTATCATTCTGTTATTCCGTCTGCTTCCCGAATCCCCCAATGAGCCTTTTGCAATTTGGCAGATTACAGACAGAGATTACAAACCACAAGTTGGAGTTGTCCTTGATCGTAAGGATGATTATGCTTATTGCATAGAGAATTTATATGTTACATTACTTTGCATGCATTCTTCCCAAATATTTCCAAACCCAAAGCATTCCTACATGGTAAAAAGATTATATATGTTTAGTTTTAAGAGATTTTCTTTTTTTTTACTTTGTACATCAATTATCTTTTTTCAACTAAGAGTAATTCAACTAAGCTACGTTTCAACTTTGGTATTATCTCTAAAACCAAAGAAAAATACATCTATGTACTTATGGGTCAGTAAGACCATCTATAATCTGTGTTTACCCAGTTGAGTGATATACTACCTTTTATCTATAAGTGTATCTTAGGATGGTGGTTTCAGTAGTACATATGAAATGAAATGCATTATTTTCATTTATTGCAGCTGCCAGCAAAGTACTGTCATTCTTTAACAAGGATACAAGGGGAGAGGTCCAAACTGTAACTTTTGATAATGATGAAATAAAGAAAATCTTTTATGGAAGCTTTCATAAGGTAAAGGATTAAAATTATGAATGTTGCTTTCTGAAGTGCTGTTATTTGAAACAAAAGACAGGCAAGCAGAAGTCACTGTCAGTTGTATCCGGTCTTTGTATAGTACTGCAAGTTGGCATAGGGACTTTCAGATCATGTAAAACAAAATTTTGAAGTTGTAGCTCTCTTTGAATCAATGTAAGAGATTTGTCAAGAATTTGTCAAGATTTTGTAAGTGGAGGGATATATCCGAACAGCACATCATAGCCTGATTCCTGGCACATGAAAGAGGAAGAATAAAAGATAAACTGGAAAAAAAAAAAAGGAAAGGAAGTTGTGGTGAGAAAAGATTGGGGAAGAGTGTAATGGTTTGAAATCCTTCAGAGAAGAAGAAGATATAGCCACAGAAAGTAAATAGCTATTGACTTATAGATAAAAGCAGGGAACCAATTTTGGGAGGTGAATAGCATATTGAATAAGATTCATATGTTTAAAAAACATAATACACGTATATTTATATATTTTGTATGTATGAATGTGTACTGGTATATTTTTGGCTTAAATTCACTGGGCCTAAAGTATTCCGAAGTAACATTAACTAAGGAAGCAACAATAATGACAGAGAGACCATAAAAGATTGTAAAATCTATTTGCAATTTAGAATGAAGTTCACGTTTTTTGAATTGTCAAAATGGCTAGTGAAATCCTTACATGTTATTCCATCTGCCTTCATTTGTGATAGTTTTGTGCTTGCTTTTCTAATTTTAGGCACCAAATTATGAAAACTTGATCCTGCCAGGCTTCCTTACCTCTACTCATCAGGAAGTGTTTGGCTCAGGCTACATATATATCTAAAACACAACTGAAAAAATATTTTCTTGCTGTGTTAAGTATATACGTTTAGGGCAAGAAAGTGAGTTGGGTTTGCAACATTTTTGGTCAGTTGAAATGCGCATGTTTTCATTTATCTCACTTCTGTTTAGTTTAGTTTTCTTCTGATGACTAAATATGGCTGGAGTATAACATTTGTTTTCTTTATGATACCCTCTCCTGCATGACTAGTCACTACCAGCATTCCTTTGAGGATACTGATAAGAGGCTGCCTCTGTCAGTTTGCTGATACTGGAGGCCACATTGTCAAGCTAGCTCTGCTAGGCTGAAAGCAGGGAAAGATAGCTGGTGCCAGCATTATAATGTTTTGTGACTTCATCTGTCTAAAACATGGATGACTATGAAAATTATACTCTACTAAAAGCTATTGGTTTCCTCAGAATTTGAGAGAGGATAATTTCCCAAACTGCTTCTATGTTATATCCAATTATTCTTGTTTTATAATTTATTTATTTATTTTTAAATTTTATTTAAGTTTTGCATATATGAAGAAATGTTTACATCATTGACTTTGTAATTGATACTTATGAGTAGGCTGGGATCACACCTGCATTAGGCAGCTTCTATGTTGTTCTTGGCATTTGGCTTTTTGCCTTTCATTTTTTTTTTTTGATAGCTTAGTAGGACAACTGACGTTTAAGGAAATGTATTAATCTACTGGAGTGAGAAAAACTGTCGGTAAAGGCTAAGATAGATTTTGTTTTGGTGTACAAGTTGAGTCATCTTCTCACCAAGAAGTACGCTTAAGACACGGAACAGCATGTAGCATGCCTCATTTTAGATACCAGTGTGAGAGTCAAGGCTTCCTTTCTTCAGGTCAGTGGTGTGAAGCTCTCTACACACTGTACTACAGCAGTCTGTTTTAAGTGTCTGCTGCTAATTTCATTGACATTCAGAGTGGTATTTTACCTTGTAGTTCTTCTAAATGTGATAGAGCTGAGCAGAATTATCTGACAGCGCTTACAGTGAAGCTCTGCTCATTTATCAGAGCAAATGGGGAACAACCTGCAACCCCAGCAATATTAGCAGTTATGTTTAACTGTTTGTTACACTTGCTGGTGAAAAAAAATTACAAGGGAACTAAAACTCCAGAATTTTTTATTATTTTAATAGTTAAATACACTCATACATATGATCAGAAAGCAATCCTAAGATGCCAAATGATGTACCGGAGTTACAGCCATTTGCAAATTATCTTAAAGGTCTGAAACTACAAATTCTTGCTTATGAGACTATTCCTTAAGCACAAATGTATCAGTTATTTAGTGCAGTGTGTCATTCCCCTTCTTTTTTCCCCTGAAAAGAATAAAAAGTTCAGGTTTTGGTAGTATTTAAAGTAAATGGAGTAGCCTTGATTTAAAGAGGGTTTTGGGGATTTTTCACCATTTAACTGAGCTCACTCTTCTGGATTCTCTCCAGGATGATTACTGAGATTGTTATATGAGTCAGGTTAATGATAGCATCATGGGATGCTACTGTGCTGGGAAAGCCTTATGTATCAGCCATGCTGATTAGCTCCTAATAAAGGATAGCAGTAGTTTCAGCTGGATGAAGGAAGGAAAGTAAGATTAACATATTTCAGAAGGTAATTCTGCAATTTCTCCTACCATCCAGTTTCAAAGAAATGACAAGTCTTTAGAATGCAAGACGATGTTTTCCAAAATATCAAACATTTTTGTGGTTTTCATTCGATGACTTACTGGCTCATTCAGTGAAGCACAGTTAACTACACCTAACTGTGCAGGGAAATTTACTTTGGCGTACTTGAACACTTTGTGTAGCATAGCTATGGTGAAAGCTGTTGAATCTGGCAAGTCCCATAGGAAAAATCCTGACTGCCTGAAGCAGTCATTAAATTTATAACTGAATGTTTTGGAGAGATAGACGACTTCTACTTTCTTGTTCTTACCACACTAGACTTCCTTTTAGATTGCAGTTTTGCAGTAGTTAGCCACAGGAAATTTGATAATGAGTATGTCTTTCTGCTGATGTACATATGGGATAATAGTTTGCTTAGCTTATTGATGTGGTTCATTTAGCAATAGATCAGAACACCATCAAACTTTATCTTAGAAGGGGTCCAGAGAGAAAGATTAAAGTATGTTTTCTTTCTTAAAACCTCAGTGCCTTCTGGCACTGGAAATGGTCAGAAGTGATGCTTTATGTTGGTGTGTTAGAAATTGAAGAGAATGTTTCTGTTAACAGGATTGAATACAGAGCTGTTTTTATTTACTGTAAATACTAGATGCATACTTTTATTAGATTTATGGTTTGGCCATGAGCTTCAGGCTGGAATTCAGGGCTGGCATTAAATCAGCAGTGAGCTGAGTCAATGACTTGGTGAACCCTGCTTATTTTTGACTGCTGGGGTTGCTGCTTCTTTGGATAGATAATGCTCAGCAGTCATTACTATTTGAACATTTTCAAATTGATGATCCCATTCAGCATTCTGATATAGATTCACCTCTCCTAAGTTTTGTATGCAAATGAAAATGCGGTAATATGCATTTGCTATGCAGATGTCATTTGTGACAAATACTTAACATTCCAGAGGAAGGACTTGCATGTTAGGTACCTTTCAGAATTAGTAAATTACATCTGCGATGAGTTTAAACTGTTTAATGCATTAGTTAACCTGTAAAATTCAGTCATATAATCAAATGACTGAGAATATTATGTATAAATGATAACAAATTTAAATTTTTGACATCATGCTTATTTTATTTTGTGGAATAATGTAGTATATGTAATACCAAAATATACTTTGGATACACTCAGTTATCCTTCCACTGGTTTTTTATTTTGTCAATGAACAAAGTTGGGAATGTTAATTAAAAAACCACTTGTATACACAGCACTGAGAATTAAACTGTGATGCCAGCTGAATTTCAGATGACAAAAAAATGAGGGCAGTTTCAAAAGTCTCAATTCCAATTATATAAAGCATAAGCACATAATGTTTAAAGAGTTTTAGATAAGCTATGCTTATGCCTTGGAACCGCTCCACGTGGGAAAATTTTTAATATGGAAAAAAGGAACAAATTCTCAGGAGATTGTTCAGGCACTTGTTGACTCAGGACATTTAAGGGAATCTCTGTTTCAACTTTATGCCAATTTTTTAAGCAGTCATCAAACAGCAATATGTTTCTGAAGGGTTATGTACTGTGACAACAGAAGCTTTAAAACATAAATACAGACTTCAAGGATTCTTTACTGCTGATCTTACTGTGTTGATATTTTAACAATTACATAGATGTTATAATGTATATAAAATATATGCAGTATATAAAGTCACTGAAACCTTTCTATTGCCTTAAGATGTTCTTCCATCAACTGCATATTAGATTTACTAAAATGTCAGACCCTTGTTTCTTTCTTGGAGACTCCTGAATGTCTTCTGTTTTCATAGACATGTAGGAAATTTACTTGCATAACATTCAACATAAATACTATAAATGTTTGGAATGGTAACCTTTGCTTCCATTTTGTTTGTTCTTCTGTTTAAGGTTTACTGTATTTTCCCCGAATGCTTCATTCTCTTCTCCTGGTAAACTTACTTTCCCTTTGTTATGGTTTGTTACATTCTCTTTTCTCCCCCCTAAGTTTCCCTTATTTCCAATAATTAATCTCCTCTTCTTCTTCCCTGTTTCCCCTATGTTTTTGTAGCCAAATTTCACTCTTGCATCTTCCATTATTTTGTCTTTTTCTGGGCAGGCTTCTCTGCTCACTTCCTGTATCTCAATGCAACTAACGCCTCTGGTTGAGTCATCTGTGGAAACTGAACCTTGGATCTTTGGATCTGAAACAATCTACTCTCTGAACTACAGACAGAGTCTATTAGCTAGTGGGCAGTCACAGACTCATAAACCTCTTGTGTGGTCCCAACCATCAGAAGAAGACAAGAAGAGCTTATATTCAATTCCTCTCATAAATTCTTTTTATTTTTTACTTTTATGCCATCTTAAAGCAATTTTCAGGAAAGATTTTTTAAATAGATCATTGCAGTTCAACTATTATACTTCTCAGCTGTGCTTGTGTATTCATCTTACTGACCTTCAACATATTTTAAAGTTACTAATGCCATAGACTTTCCTTGAGTTTGAATTTTTCCACCAGTTGAAAGTAAAACAGGATTACTAGGAAGAAAATTTAAAATGGAGTGAAATACCGTTAAAGTATTAAAGTAAATATGCCTATGTGCCTTTTCTAAATATTACGTTAAACTTTCTTTCAGGTCCATATTGTTGTAACTTCATCAAATGTTAGGATTTACATTGACTGCAATGAAATACTGGAAAAACCAATTAAGGAGGCTGGGAACATCACAACTGATGGCTATGAAATACTTGGGAAACTTCTGAAAGGCGACAGGAGATCAGCAACAGTAAGCGATAAACATTAATCCATTCATTAATGCAAGCCTTTGAAATTTTCTGAGGAAAGAGATTAGAGATGAAGGATGGCTAAGAAACTGGTATTGTACCCAAAGCTTTCGAGTGTCTGTACTGCAAGATCAAATATACTTAACTGAGAAGTTTCGTCTTCATAGCTTCTCATTCTAGCAGAATTGCAAGAACAAAAATCTAATAGCTGAAAGCTGCAGTCAGGTAAATTCAAACAAGAGCGGAAATGTTTTTCTTTTAATAGGGAAAGCAGTTAGTCATTGGAACCATTTACTGTGGATTCTCTATCATTGGAAATCTTTAAATGAAGATTGTTTTGTTTTTCTAAAAGACATACTCCAATGAACAGCTTTTAATTCTGGCAGGTCATATGGTCTGTCTTGTAGTGGGTGATCAGAGTAATCACCACTGTCTTTATGATCTATAAACTATAATGAAAAATTGGCTGCTGCTATGAAGGGCACACCAATTATCTTGATGGATTAACTATACTTAATGTGTAATCAATGCTATTACCTGGGCTCCATATTAGAAGATTTAAGTCTGCAATCTGACCCACGTGTGAAAACCCTAACACCTGAAGAAGATTCTTGGTGCTCACCACGAAATGTTTGGTTGTATGTATCCAACTACAGGATCATAGCTCTTGGGGTGAAAAAAAGAGAGGAAACTGCTTTTACCGTATAGTCTGCCTAAGGTCCCTACTTCAGCCTTTCTGCAGAACTTTTCCCTGCTAATATCAGTGGAAAGTTCCATACATGAATTGGAATTGATATATGACCCAAGGACTGCAGTCATTAGAGCTGGTCCAAAAGTTTTTCAGCCAGTTTTCATGTTGAAGTGCAGGCAGTCAGCTGATGTAGAAGTTCATCGGTATTATTCATTAAGTATTGCAAAATATTTCTTAAGTCATTTTATTTGGTTACCTTTTGCCCCAGAACAAGAGCAAGCATCAGTGCTTGAACTTCTTGTAGGTTTATATAGGCTTGGTTTTAAATGTTTTTGTTATTTTTAAATCATTTTTTCTGTCAGTGTCAAAAAAAGAAGTGAAAGTCTGAATGATGTTAACTACATTAGAAATAAATTGATGAGTCATTTTTAATGATAATGTCACTGAATTTCATAAATAATATGTCTAATATTTTTCAAGAGTCCTCCTTTCTTTTACAGTTAGAAATCCAGAATTTTGACATTGTATGCAGTCCAGTTTGGACTAGCAGAGACAGATGTTGTGATCTTCCTTCTATGGTAGGTATAAATGAACCAGAAGCTATTGAGAAAATAGTTATTAATAGCAAATTTAACAATATCAATGTTAGCCTGGTATTATACCTCATACTGACAACACATCTAAATCACAGTTGTCAGAGCAGCCAGTGAACAACACTGTTTTGTGTCTGAAGGAGAAAGATTGTAATGTGCTAGAATTGAATCCCTTAGGAATGGTGGAAAAAATGCGAGTTACATTTTGTATTGCAGTGATATTTATGATCCTAGGTATTATGAATGGAATAGCTATATTATTTTTTTGTTTAAGCTGTTCTTAAATTGGCATTCAAAATGTAACTAGTTTATTCCTTGTCAGTGCAAGCTGATTGTCTAATGGATATAAATATTAGAACAACAGAAATTGCATATGAATTTGATTTTTCCTGTCCCTCTGTTGTTAGTGTCTTGTATAGCTCACAGAGAAAATTTGCTAGAAATGTGAAAGGTCCTGTAGAAACATTTGGAAACCACAGTTTAGCTGTTTTACTTGTACTTGAAGACAGGATAATAGAGAATCTTGCTGTTATTGTTGTAGAAAAGTATACTGCCACCAAGTACTTTTCTTTAAAAGGACAGTAATAGTTGTGATTGAATTTTCAGAGAGATGAAGCAAAATGCCCAGCTCTTCCAAATGCTTGCACGTGTACTCAAGACAGCGTGGGACCTCCAGGACCCCCTGGACCAGCTGTAAGGAGCCATTTGCAATAAACAGATTTTCTGATTTTTAACTTTATGGAAGTAGTTTTGCGTTGATCTGTGGTTTTGTGAAACCAAGGTCAGTCAGAGAGAGTTTCTGTCAACACGTCCAAAACATCATAGTAATCTGTTCCGCTTTCATCTTACTTTAAAACACAGTTGGTCAGCTCCTACCACATCTACTTGTTTATATAATAATCCTTTTTCCATATTTCCAATGTGATCACTGTGAATAGCTCCTCATTGTTTGATAGGTTGAAAGAAACTGGCCCAATCTCAGCTGTCTTGCACTTCATGTACAAGATATTTTTAATGGACTGTGCAAATATTTTTCCTAAATACAGAGTCAGAATTTCACTCCAAGGAAAGATTCTTTACTCTGTCAGGGAAATAAGTTAGTTACTCACTTTTTTTCACGTGGAGAGATAGTAATATATGGAATGGATATACTCTTACCAATTGCTTTGAATATAAGGGAGTTATACTCAGCTCAGTAGTTCTTCTACTTTGAAGCTATTAAAAGTGCTGCATGAGGAATCTGAAGCCCAGTTAAGTTGTCTGGCAGCCTCCTAGAGAGGTATCCAGAGATTTTGATGAATATAAATTGAAGAAGTTTACATCTGCAGAGACAAAAATGACAATAATTTTTCATGGGCTGAATTGACAGGGCTGATGCTGATGTGGTTTGCCTGAGTTTCTGATGCACCTTTTATTCTAGTACTCTTTTTAGCAGTGATCTATACACTTCAAAACTTTGGTCTTTCACATAAGAGTTTGATAAGGATGATTCATAATGCACACCAGTATGACATACCCTTGCTTTCCCTAAATGAAATACATTTTATTTCCAAATATTCAATTTAGGGTGGCCCAGGTGCTAAAGGTCCCAGAGGTGAAAGGGGTTTGACAGGATCATCTGTAAGTATCTTTCTGAAATGCATCTATAATGTTGCTACATGCTTACCTGTATGAAAATTTGTATGCATAGTTCTATGCTGAGCTAAGAATGGAGATTAAAAATTTAATTGGAAATATGCCTATATGTTATTTATGTGCAGCCTAGCTATTTGAGACTATATACACACAGCCTACATGTATGTGTAGCCTCAAAGGCATTGACTGCACATCAGGAAACTGGAGTACATGCATCAGGGTGTTAATAAACGGTCTGAAGCATTGTTGTCCTTCCTTCTGTACAGAGACAACTGTACTTCTAATTAACACTGCAAGAAGGCATGTATTGGCCTGAGACTGCTGACATGAATCAGAGAATAGCTTATGAAAGGATATGCCACTTGAATAACTGTTTCTACAGTTGTTCTGAAGTATTAATTGTGTCTCCAGGCTTCTGACTTACCCTAAGTGTCTAACCCAAAGGGTTTTGCAGTTACAGATCTAGGAAGGGGTTGTCTTTTACAATCTTGTTTTAATTTTCTGCTTTAAGGGGCCACCTGGTCCTCGTGGTGAGACAGGTCCTCCTGGCCCCCAAGGTCCCCCAGGTCCACAAGGCCCCAACGGGCTGTCAATCCCAGGAGAACCGGTGAGTGGCTGTTCTGAGTGTGGGTGGCACTGTGTGTGGAGTCAGAGCTGTCCATGGGGATGGTGGTCTTGGGAAGAGGGTGATAGCTTTGCCCTTACATTCATTTTTCCCTGCAACGCGGTAGTATTACAGAACAAGTCTCTTTCTGAAAAAAGTCTCTTTCCATACAACAGCATTTCCTATCCTGAACGTTACATGTGCTTATGGGATGTCTGTGAAGGGACAGAGTCTGTGTTGCAACGTATGTTGTGTTACTTCATTTTTTTTCTTACAGCTTTTCTGTAGAGTTGATAGGTCTTCAAGTTCAAGGACTCAAAACTGTCAACCTCTGGTGCAGGAAAATTAAGTATACAATATTACTCTGAAGCCTTTCTCACAGATTTACATGTCCAACTTCTATTTTCTGAGCTTAAATAAGTAGCTGAAAGTTCGGAGAGGCAATGAGTGCCTAGATCTAGGCATACAAAATAGCCCTTCATTCCTAGAGGGCTTTCTTGGCAACAGCATGCATGTATTAGTGAGAGGCTACTTCTGACTTCACGTACATGCCTTCAAGGCCAAAGTAATTCTGTTAATACTGATGGAGTTTCACCAGATCTGGGTTTTTAGAGCAGATAGCATAGGTAACCCTTCGTCTACATTCTGAATGTATTGACTGCTTTTGCCATACTTTAATAAGTAATCACCCCAAAAGCAGGAATTTAATTTTGACGTTTACTGTTTAGGAATAGCTTGAATTTTAATATAATCAGGATCTTTTTGTATGAAATCTTTGATCAAAATATAAGGTTTATGAAAACAAATAATAGATTCGGTCTCTGATTGCACACAGTCTCATTTTGCATTTGAAATCAGGTTACCTTCTCAGTCTGTAATATAATTTAGGAAATGGAAAACAAAATTTGTTTTAAGATTAAGTATACCTTCTGTTTTGTAAGGACAAAATAGAAAGGTTTTGTTAACTAGTGTAGATGCTTTTCAGTTTTTTGTTATACACCAGGAGGAAAAACTTCATCAAGATGGCCGAGAGGTGCCAAACAGCAAGAAAGGCCAAACACATTCCTTTTACATGTGGAATACAATAAATACTTTTATTTGTCACATTCAGTTTGAAAACCTTTGAAGAATGAAAGCACCAACAAAACCAACATAATTCTTGGAACTTCTCATTATTTAACAATGTTAGAGCGCCACTGTTGAGTCATGTAATTTCTTTTTTCATATCAATTGCAATTCACGTTGGCAGGCTATGTTTACAAATTTTTTTATTATTTGTGTGTCATCAACAGTTGTTAATGCTGGATTATCATGCAAGCCACTGTGGAAAACAAATATTATATTGTCAAATTTAGCTCATGTGGCTTTAGACTGCATTTATACTACAGTGCTCTAGTATATGTGGAATGCAAGCAAGTTGTGAAGGACAATACATTCCTTCTTTATATGCTCCTACACTTTATGTCCTGGAGGTGTATAATGCCTTTTAGACCATGGGTTAGAGAAAAGCAGTTATACTTTAAAAAGTCTGAACTTTTACGTTTCTTGAGTGTAGACAGCTCCATTCACCAGTTGAGAAAGATAAGGGAGGTTGGGAGAAAACATGTAACCCTTCCCTGCTTTCCTGCTTGTGAAGACACTGATACCAGTCTCTCTTACTGAAAAGTCTGTTACTTCCTTATCACCATATGTGTCCCTTCCAAATGTCTGCTTGCCTGTTTTTGATATAATGTCAGATGGTCATCGTGCATTTGCAAATGTTTGTGAGATGATCAGTATTGCTTCCCTTAAGAGTTATATGTATCTTGGTTTATTCCATAATCATAAAATCATAGAACTGTTGGAAAAGGCCTTTAAGATGATTGAGTCCAACTGTGAAGAATAATACATAGTTGGCTTATGGATTCCTTAATTTAGGTATCTTGCAGGAACTTTGTCATGTCCATTTACACAAATTAGTTATTTTGCTGACCTATTCTGTAATTCAGAAACTCTAACAATAATTTATGAAAATTATAGGGTCGTCAAGGAATGAAAGGTGATGCTGGCCAGCCTGGACTACCAGGGCGATCAGTAAGTCAATACTTAGACAAGATAATGTCACTTTACACTATTTGTGATACAGGTTGGCTGCTGAACAGCTGTCTTTGGCATCACTAGGAGTCATGTGCTCTTCTCATACCTTCCTAAGCAATAGTTTTAGAAACATAATTATCTTACACTTAGGAATTTGAAATGTAGGAAATAGTAAACCATTCAAAACAGCAAGAGTGAAAGAGCAGCTGTAGTGAGTCAAGCCAAATGTCCATCTGGATAGTTGTGAATGCACAGGGACAGACCATTGGGTTAGGAAAAGTACACTGATAACTCCCCAGGAAGGTCTCTCAACTTCTGACCACCTGCACTTAAATGTCTTCCTAAAATAGAGGTTTGCAGAACCTTTGCTGAACTCTTCTTCAGCAACATTGTCTAATTGCTTTCTACTTTTGGAAGTCAAATGGTCTTGGGACATTAATTGTATGCTTTCTAAAAGAAGAAGGCAGTATTAAATTTCACTCACTTGCAGGTTTCTCTAATGTAAACTAGGATTAGGTTTTGAGGAGGAAAAAATAAGGGGTTTTTTTTGGATAATCAGACAGATCTGAATAATCTACAGTCATTGATCTGCACATGTGCTGACATAGCTAATATTTCTTGGTTGCTATATTGTCCTTGATTTTACTGGGGTTATGAAGACTGTATGGGAGATGCTTGTAGATTTAGTTTCATATATCGGATAAGGTCAGTCGTGAACCAAGGGCCTTGTATTCTTTACCCATTTTATTAATCCTTATAACCCTGAGTAATACACATTTAGGGAGTAGTAATGTCCTGTAGAAAGCAATGCTATATTTTAGTGTATGGTGAGATTAGACAGAAAAGGGGGAAGAACATGACAACATGATACAAGGCTGCTCAGTATCCAATTTCTACAAGAGCGGTACTGATCCTACAGAGTGTTAAAGGATTAGCTGACATCTGTAAGTCATGCTTGTAAAGGGAACAGTACTGAAAATTTTTTTTGAAGTTGAGTTATGGGCTGGTAAGGAAATGGAAGTAAAAAGTAGAGTGAGGGTGAAGACTTGTATCATGTATATGAAATAAATGGTTTCTCCTAAAGCTTTGTTTTATTTTTGTAAATGCCAAAAAGAAACATTGAAGACAGTTAGGTATTTAAATGTCTGCATAAATACTGGGATGATTAGCATAGCACTGATGTTTGTTCTGTCATCGATACAGTTTACCATTCTTTTTCCATCTAGGGAACCCCAGGTTTACCTGGTCCACCTGGCCCAATGGGACCTCCAGGTGAAAGGGTAAGGTTTCCTCAGTTTATCTTCTGAAAACACCGAGTAATTGTCATCCCATCTGTCCCCCCCTGTCCCCCCCCCTTTCTTTATCATATGTTTTTGTTTTCAAATGTGTTTTCAAAAGGAGTCTTTTTATCAGTATCCAGCCTAGAGAGGTAAAAGTGGAAGGACTTGCACTGCTTGCTCTCCTAACTAGGTTCTCAGATGCCTGCACCCATAGAGCAGTATGTCCACTGAGCAAGGCTCTGCTGAGGTCCTCAGCCCTGCTGTCTTTAACACACTGTTGCTGCTGCAGGGGATCCCTTTGAAACCCTGCTTGTCTCAATGTCTGGGAGATATCATATCTGTAAAGAATCTGTCTGTGCCATTCTTACTATGGAGGTCAAGTTTGCTCCTTAACCTTTGACTATGTGCAGCTAAAAACTTTTCTTTGGATGGGGGATTCTGAAATGTCTTCTTAATGAAGGGCATGCATACAGGTATTTCATTGTGGAGTTGTTGCAATCCCTTTCTTCTAATTTTGGGTCAGTTACGCAAGTCTCTTTTGTCTTCACAGTGGCATATCACCTTTGAGATGACTGAAGCAATGACTTACCTTTACAGTCAAAATTAATAGCTGATATATACATTTATAGTTATCCTTTAGTGGGAGTTGATAGGTGGAAATGAAAACAGAGCACCATGTGATAGCCAGCTGCCAAAGAACATACCACGGGATTGGTGGGTCATTAGTGGGCCATGGACCATGAGTGCTAATTTGTGAATGCTATGTTAGATTGTTGAAATGGGTTTTCTCAGAATTTCTTCTTTCAGGGACGTATCTGAGAGGGAGGTTGTTCTTCATTTAAGTAGAAACAGCAGATTTTCAAGCTAATCTGTGAGTGAGAGAACAGCAAAAAGGGAGATCTTGCTCCTCTGGGGTAGAACAACAATTCCTTTTCTTAAAAATGTTGAGGGACTCATTCCATCTTCTGTTAATCAACAGCAGCTGAACATCTTCTAAGCTGGCTGAAGCTCATTGTTCCATAGCCTTCTCCAGCATTAGGCGTGATAGCTATTTTCATAACTTACATTGTGGATAGGTTTTAAAATACATACTAGTAGTAGTCAGGAGTATTGCAATTACATAATCTTAAAGGCCATTTTAATCAGGCTACAATCTTAGGTTAATCTCTAATCATGCTTTTGTTTTTGAATAGGGTTTCACAGGAAAAGATGGTCCCACAGGTCCCAGAGGCCCACCAGGACCAGCGGTAAATATAATTTTGTCTTTTATATACTCTGAAATAAAAGACCTGAGCCAAGAGAGAGCCAAATTGACATTTTCAGTTTCTGTCAAATATGAAATGGATCCTCTGTTTAATATCCTAAATAGATCTGTGAAACTCCCAGTAAAAGTTGAGCAGCGTAAAGCATGTATTCACAAGCATTCATAAGAGTGGTTTTGAAACTGATTTCTGCCAGTGTAAATAAGGGAAGAACCAGTTTACCTGTTTTTTTTAGGCATGATCTTTAAATGCATAGCTAGGTCTACTGAAACCAATCCGCTCATTGCTTGTAGTCCAGTGAAAACAAATGCTGTTAATACAAGTTTTTCTCAACAAGAGTATTTGAAGATTAATTTTTGCTTAAAAAGCTACTTCATTGTGTTTTGTGGGACCATGTTAGAAAAGGCGCTGGTTGTTAGAGAAAAACATATCATGCTGGATCAGACAGCCTGAGATAGGCAAGTTGCTGCAGCTCCGTGTTACCAGGTCCAACCATTAGCAAGGTGGAAGATGTATCCCCAATAGGCACATGTTCACAGAGCACACGTTTACACCATGTATATTTATATAGACTGGAGTTGCTCAGGATGGGTATTATTTGGGCTACCCCCACTCCCCCACAATTGTCTTTCTTGTGCTCCTTTGTGGGTGTGCAGATGAGCTTTTATCACGTAACCTAACACTGGTCTTTTATTTGTTCATATTTGTATCACTAGAATGATTTTTATGGACTTCTTGTTGTGGCCTTTCACATGGATCACAGACCTGCTAGATGAAGTTAGAAGGCCAAATTGTCTTGTGTTCCTTTAGGAATCTGTCATTCAGAGTGATACTGAAAACATATTGACAGTCTCTGCATCTTTAGATTAAGAAATGCCTGTTAAACTG
This sequence comes from Pelecanus crispus, assembly GCF_030463565.1. Lineage (NCBI taxonomy): Eukaryota > Metazoa > Chordata > Aves > Pelecaniformes > Pelecanidae > Pelecanus > Pelecanus crispus. The sequence goes on from NC_134645.1 coordinate 96,753,727, forward strand.
TGGTTTTGTGTAAAAGGACACATTTCCATGAAGAAACAAACTATTTTTTCTGGAGGAAATTTTTCAAGCCTGATATGTACCTAACAGAAAAAAAAAGACTTGATAGGAGCCATTTTCAGTATTGCTTTGCACTCAATACAATAACACATTTCTTATTAGCACTTAGGCCGTTGTGGATTTCCACAATTCACTTTACACGTCTTCTGCTGTAGGGTGCCCCAGGAGTTCCAGGAGTTGCTGGCCCAAGTGGAAAACCAGGGAAGCCAGGAGATCGCGGGACACCAGTAAGATAATGATACACTTATGGTATCAAATTTAAAATTACAGTCTGTTGATGAATGTGAGACTTCTTCTTGCTTTAGATACTTGTCTTGAACTTATGACAGTGGTTAATACAGTGGAGCTGACCTAAGACCACAAGACTTTTTTTAAAACAATTTTATTTTTACAGTATGTCATTTTGCTGAGTTTAATAGTTGAGGCTGGAAATTGTGGTTTCTGGTTTCCACTAAAAAGATCGTAGGGTATTATGTGCCAAGACATATATTTCTACACTGCATAAGCATGAAGAACTGGGTCAGCAAAATGACTGGAAAGTCTTTATATTTGTGTGTGTGTGTAGTAAAAAAGTGGTACACTGCTGAAGGTGGACAATAATGATATTACATAATCACTTCTGTTTTGCAAATGTTTTGTGTTTTTTACAGTGTGATTTCAAAATTATTTGGGGGTGGTTTCTGTGGGTTTTATTCAAACCTTTAAAGTTAAAGTGAATCCTGAATAGGCAGAAAGAGCAGGAGGTGCTCCCTCCCACCAGCAGTTTCAGGAGATTCAAATTGATTCACTTATAGGATCTCTGGGAAATTATGTTTGAGTCAGGAGTGGAGACAGCAATTGAAATGGGAAGTCATTCATTATTTGTACCTTAATGTCTGGCAGTCAGCCAGAATTTTCCATCCCAGCTTCAATGTCATTTTGTATACGACAGCTGGATAATTTGGAAGAATATGTAGTAGGCTAAGCAGCTTGATGGTTATGAAGTGGAAGTTCCCAGGAGCACCTGGAAGCTGGGTCATTTTCTCATACACATGCTGAATTCAGTCTGCATTTGGCAGCCTATAAATCCCATTTCTCCTTGCAGTAGAGGACATCGAGTGTCTTAGGAAAGCACTGAAGCTTTCCTGCCTTTAGACGTATGTTTTTAATGTGTAGTGATAGGACAAAGGGTAATGGCTTTAAACTGAAAGAGGGTAGATTTAGACTAGATATTGGGAAGGAATTCTCCACTATGAGAGTGGTGAGGCACTGGAGCAGGTTGCCCAGAGAAGTTGTGGATGCCCCATCCCTGGAAGTGTTCAAGGCCAGGTTGGATGGCGCTTTGAGCAACCTGATCTAGTGGAAGGTGTCCCTGCCCATGGCAGGGGGTTTGGAACTAGATGATCTTTAAGGTGCCTTACAACCCAAACCATTCTATGATTCTATGATATTCCTGTCAGGTCAGATGCTTGATAGACATAGCTGGGGCACAAGGTGCTCTGGTTTGTTCACAAGTGAGCTTCAAACGACCAGGTGTATCCAAATTTTCCTTCACCTGGGACACTGGATAGTTGACCCACTTCAGCAGAAAAGATCTTCTTCAGGTAAATAATGTGCTTAGAAGGAAATTTGGCTACAAGGCCACTTTTGGTGCTTTTTCAAAGCAAGGCAGCCAACTCCTGTCCAAGCACCACGTGTAGGTTCTCCTACACTCTGATCTTAGGAGTTCCTTTCAGTTAAAAATACATTTTTTTTCCCCAGTTGTTGCCCTTTCTTGTAATGGGACACTGTGCATCATATTTACCATTTCTTATGTTTCTAGAATAGATCCCAGCAGGAATTCTGGCTTGCATCTTGCACAAATGTTTTATCAGACTCCTGGTGGACAGAATTTCAATGATTTCCTTTGTGTCCAGTATTAGAATTGCCAATGGTGCAGCCTAATGGCCAAATGCAACTTGCAGTGTCATGAAATAGTTCAGGCCTGCCTGAATTTGTAACTCCCTGTCCTGGAGAAAGACAATGAGACATCACATTGCCTCTGGTAAATACAAGGAGTAAACAATTTTCGACCAGATCCTGCCATTTTTTCTTCTACCCCAGCAATCTGTATTGCTGGTACTAAGCAGCACAAGTCAGGTGAAAGACCCCTACAAAGCAAGGATTATTACACCTCAGGCAAAAGATACACAGTTACATGCAAATTATGAGGAGCCTTAGTGTTGTGAAGATATTCCCAGTGAATGAGTCAATTGGAGCTCTTTCCAAATGTGTTAAATACCACTAATGCGCTAAGCTGAGGCAGACCACACCACCAATGGGGCTGTAAACATTTCTCTACCTCAGTGTGTACTTACACTAGAACAAGTTGATACTTGAAGTGTTACCTGAATTTTCATGGAATAGGAAATTTGACTTTATAATCTGCTTATAAGTACTTCCAAGAGAAACTTAGGTGCTTTTTCAGTGTAGTAACAAAATGACTGAAAAAGGAACGGTAAGAACACAAATGAGTCAGTAATCTATTGAGAATTGAGCACTGGTTATCCTAGATGGGACTAAAATATCTGTCCTCTGTCTGTCTGGTCAAACAGAGAGTGAGAATTTGGTGGTAGTATTCTGTACATATATCATAGGGTAACAACCAGTAAAGGTAAGAAAGAATCATTAAGCTAAAAGAGGATATTAGCTCAAGAACAAATGTAATGGGAAATAGAAAATCTTAGACTATTAGGGAAGAAAAGTTCCAGTACTGTTGTTTTATAGATGTGAGAGTGAAAACGGTAATGGATGGGTAGGCAGACTAAGTGTTCTTAAAGTAGAGCTGTCTTGTTTATAAAACAGACTCTGTGACGAGGTCTGACTTTGTTGATCTAGGAGGTCCCCAGGAAATCATGCAAGGCATTCGTGTTTTATGTATAAGGTGCTATTAGACTCATGACTCCAGGACCAAATAGACTGTGAAAACGTTTAGAGGTTAATCCCAAGCGCATAAGGGAGATGTTTGTTGTGAGTTAAATGCAGTTTTTGAGCATTTTCCATTCTCTGCTGCCATGTATTTACTGATCTTGCATCCTTCTATGCAGACATCCTAGATGAAGTCTCAAAAAGATGCTGCTTTGGGAGCAGCGAACTGGTGGTTCTTGTGGGAAGCAAACATTCTTTTGGGCAAAACAATTGAGTGCATTATCTTTTAAAGTAAAAATAGCAAAACTTCCTTTGTTTTGTCCTCCTTCAGCCATAGAACTTTTCTGCAGTCCCAGCCTTCATCCCACAGCTCAGAAAAATCCCACATGCAGCATAAACTAGCTTTTCCTCACACTGACCCCAAGTGACTCCCTCATTGCAGGATATCAACAGAACAGAATGTCAGCAGCAGATGCTACTTCTCAAAATGCTGGCAAGCAGTTGGCTAAATTGCATAGTTTTGTCTATTAAAAGAAAATAAACTGAAATTTAAGAAGAATATAACCAAGTGGGAAGAAGATGCCAATAACAATGCAGTAATTGCAGTTTTAATTATTTTTTGGAAACCATATTTCTAAAATATCCAGGTGGAAAATGAACTTTGTTGTTAATATAGCCAGTCAGCCTTTAATCTTCAAATTTTAAAATTAATTTGGAATAGCCTATACAATTATAAGGCTGAATCAGTGTATCTTTGCAAGGTCATAAATTGAAGAATGAGGCTCATTTGATTTCAGTGAATTGTAAAATTGACTATGTATCACTTATAATTAAGGAATGGCCTTAGCATTTTTCTAGCTGGGGGACCCTTGTAGGCAATACTTTGGGGCAGTGTTGTACTTTTCTTATCAGAACACCTTCCTGTCTTACCAACACGGCCTGTGGCTGAAGGCAGCCTGGAAAACTTTCCTTGACCAGTCAGCAAAATTATTTCCAGAAACAGTATATAGGATTTGAACATTTTAAGTTTCCTTCATTTTTTTCTCTTCTGTGTATAGTTCTGGTGTGTGAATGCTCTAGCAAGTGAATTCATTGGAACAGGATACTTTAATTATTAGAATATTGCCAGGATAGTAAACCAGAAATCTGATTTCTAATGCTTGCACTTACCTAGTGAAGTAACAAGACGACGTACTGCATGATTTGCTTCTGGTCAAGACAACACGAAGTTGTACTATGGAAGCCTTAGAAAGAATGAGAATACAATGAGCAAGTGTTATAAATACTTGCTCAGCAGATAATTTCAAATGAATATGCTTTCAGAAAATAGCATAAATTGCCAAGTTTCAAACAGAAAGAAAAGCACCAAATAATTTGTTAATATTTTTTTCCCTAGATTTTCATGTTACAGACTAGTGCAAGTGAAAAACCTCCAATTCTATTCAATGGATATTTCAGATAAATGTGATAGTTTATAACTGAGAGGTTAATGTCTGTTGAATTCAGAGTCAAATTGCATCTCTTCTAGAGCTTCAATACCTCAGCATTTACCACAATGTTAATTATTAGAGAATGACAGATAGAAATGTCACGTTTTCCTGATGGTTTTAATTGTTAAGTTTATTTATGTTGTTTATGGCACTTACAAGTCCGTGGTCTGTTTCATCATGTGGCTGTGCTAAGCTAAAACTGAAAGACAGACCTTTCCCTGTGGACTTCACAGAGTAAGAAAAGACAGTGTGCGGGACAGAAGGGAAAGAATATTCATCTGTTTGATGCATATATTGTGTAGTATTAGTAACTGTCTCATTGATGGCATAATTTAATCTAGTGGCACATTAATGGTGTCGCCATTCTAAATATTTCATTTGAGTCTGTACAATTAATTTTTCATGAACGGTCTGGTATGTATGATGCAAATGCACTGTATGCCAACTACTTAACTCGCTGATGGATGAGCTGCCTCATATTTTTTATGGCATGTCATGGGGTAGGTGCGTGCAACACTGCAGCAGAGAAGCTCAGATAGCATACTAAGTTCACACCCTGACATACCCCATGGGAAATTGTTTGCCCAAAACCTTGATGGAAGTCTATGGAACAGTGCCACTGCATTCGAATTGTATCTGCTGTGACCTCAGTGGAATGATTTGTTGTCTCGTGTTGTTGAAATTAATTGCGGGTACTGTGGGAATGTTATGAAAAACAGCTGCGGCCCACACTTAGTCTTTGCTTTGTTAACGGTGATAAACAGGCTCCTTAAAGAAATACTAGCAGTAATACTTAGGATGTATGTGTAATCATGTGGAGAGCCATGCAGAGCAGCAGATGACCAAGCCGGTCTTGCACCTTTGAAATATGCCTTATGTTCAAATAGTAATTTAGGCTACAAGTGAAAATCTATTTGAACTCATGCTAGCCTCTTTTTGCTTCCCTAACAAAGCTCCTGTGCTCTTTGGACACATTCTGGCGGGTGAATTTACAATAGGTTTTTAGAAAGACTCAGCTGTGGCCTGACTCTGCACCCACTGAAGTCACCCATAAAACTCACACCGACCACTTCAGGAGCCATAGTTTAGGACAAAGTTTTGTTTGTGCTGCCCTGGAATTTGGCACACATGTGGCATTTGTCACAATAAGTATTCAAGAGCATTGGAAGGACCATTCATGATGGCTTCCTAAGCAGATCTTGCAGTAAATGCAGTTTTGTTTTCTTGTGTTTCTTCTGTATTTTGATGTCAAAATTAAAAGAATAGTTTTAAAACACTTTGCAGATTTTTAAATTTTTGTCAAAGGGTGACCTAGTGGCTAAAACAAATGTCTCTGAATCTAACTTTCTACATTTAAAATAAATGGGCATCTGCATTTTTTACTGTAGCTGAAATCATGTCAAATAGTCCAAAACAAGTTATAGACATCCTTCTGAAATCATTGCTGTCTATTTTGAAAATCTTTAAAAATCCATCATACCAAGCATTGTAATTACAATTTCTTTGGAAAGTATGATTTGCTCTCTCTTGATGCTTTCCTTTGCTAGCACTGGAATGCAAATATAAGGCTAAAATCTCAAAATGTTGTGTGAGAGGCACGCACACAAAATTTTGTTTGCAGAGTAGTTTGTGCTTGCATATCTCCAGTTCAGCATTTAAAAATATCTTTAGAGTATACCTGATGTTTTTCCAGCCATTGACACATACATATATAAAAATTAGAATCAGTCCTTCTGGTTGGCTTTGTTACGTAGTATTCTTGAAAACCAAAAAACCCACAACAACCACCAGCGTATTCAAAGGCAAATGGAAATTGCTGTTAGACAAAAGTTAGTTCTTGCAAATGTGAGTAATTATAAAGCAGCTCAATCTAAGATGTTTATGAGATTATTGTAAGACTAGGAATAGTTGAGAATCAGCAGGGAAGCTATCATTATAAATAGAATAAGCACTTAATGGCATCTCCCTCCATCTTACACGTCCATCTCTGCATAGCGCTTCTTTGCTTAACACAGGGTCTGTTTCTTGTGGGTTCAAGGAGACAGCTACCCTTCCTAACATGTATTACTCTTCCTAGCTTACCTTCTTTAATGATGAGTTGGCTTAAGACTTAAAATGAAAGAGTCTTATATAATTCACCCAAGTCTATTCACCATTTACAGAAATGTGATGCTAGAAATTCAACTTTCAAATTGCCAGTGTGGTCCCAGTGTCAGAATATATCAGTTTCCTTGGCCCTAGTTTTAATTTTTCCTTCAGATCTTTCTCTTCTGCATCTGTCAGTGTGTTTGATTATACACAAAAAAAACACTGCTTGTCCAGTCTTTTCTGGGAACTGCTTTAGCATCTCTTAAATGTAAAGTTCAAGGAGGACCAGGTCTGCTTTCTTGAAGGAGTCAAAATGTTCACTAAGATTGCATGTTTCAAACCTGTATGTGGGGTGGAATAATATAATCCTTCAGCTGTTTTATTTTTACTGTATTTATTTTAGGGAACACCTGGAATGAAGGGAGAAAAGGGTGACAGAGTAAGTCTGCTTTAAAGCCGGTTTTTCTCAGATTTTTAAAGTAAACACTATGTCTTTAAAAGCGCAGACACTCGCTAATAAGACACTTGTTTTGGTTTTGGTTTTTTAGGGTGACATCGCTTCTCAGAACATGATGCGAGCAGTTGCAAGACAAGTTTGTGAACAACTGATAAATGGTACTGCTTTGTTTCTCATACTAGTAATTTACTGCTTTGTTAAAAGAGAAAACAATGGTTTAAATTTAAGTTGAGGGGTATTGCCCACAGAGCATAGCAAGAGCTCGAGTCATCTGATAGCTGTCCAATGCCAATGATTTGGTGGAAGAAAATGTAACACTAAATTTTTGCCAGTTCCAAATGGCTAGCTTGATCATAAACTAATCTGTGACCTTTGGAAATACACATGAAAATCCAGTATGCTGTACAAGGAAGGTGACTTTCCTTTTGTTAGTCTGGTCCAAAATAACTTTATCTTTGTCATAAAAATCAATATACATTTTCTCATTAAACATGTCTTATCTTCAGGAGGAAGGAATTGGTGAGAAAAAGGATGCTCACTGCAGGTACTCTGCTAGCAGGAAAAGGCAGATGAGTGTTGGGTAAATACCGTGCACAGAATCAGCTGTGTTGTGCAAGTAAAAATGATATTTATTTAGATAAGGACTCCAAATTCAATTTCAGTCCTCTACTGCCACACAGTGCAGCTCTGCAGCCCATTAAAGTGTTCTCTACAGAGGCTTTGCCTCTATCCCTGAGGCAGTGCTTTTGCTATTGGTAGACATGCTGGGGAGGACAGAGGCAAATGTGCTCATAAATTGTTCTTAATATTGTTTCTATAACAAGGGTAAGTGCTGATTGAGATAAACAGATATACCTTTTGGATCATTAAGAGAGTTTGTGTACAGGGAGGAGGACAGTATGTCTTTTAAAATATCTGTGATGGCTCCTATTTAAAACACGTCTATTAGTCATTGCAGAGGAAGGAAAATACATTCATGAATGGGCTAGGCTTATGAATAAAGATGTGTTATCTGAGATCTTTTAGCACCTCTTTTTTGAAAACCCCTGCCTTATTTTTTTCATATTCAGCTCATCTCTTCAGAGTTATGCTAGGACTGGCACATTACACTAATCAGGTAGGACTAGATGTGGCCCCTCATTAAGGGCTCCTTTCTGTGTAGTTTCACAGTGCTGTTTTTGTTCAGACACCATTCTTTGGAAATGAAATCTGCCTATATGCAGAAGGTGTATATAGGTACAAGCCTATGCATCCTACAGGCTTAAGAAAGTGACTTCATAGACTGTGTGCTGCTAGCTATACACATGAATAACCTGTACCGTGTTTGTGGTAGCTTCAGAGCTCTGAAAGTACATAGAAATGTGATACTCCACCTTGAGAAGTGTAACAAGTCCTTTCTGTTCTTCAGAGTAAAAACAACCTCTAATTAGAACTCTGAGAACAAGGGTATTGTAAACAAATGCTTATTTTGTGACTTTAATTGCTTTAAAATTAAATTTTCTTAATGTTATTGGCTTCCAGAATCTTCCTTACCTTTCTTCCCTTCCTTCTCCATTTATGTTCAGCCGCCTTATCAGACATTTATCTTACTTCTTCCTAATTCATCTGTACTAGTTCACCACTAATCTATTGAATGGGAGCAAGGATAGGATTTAATGAAGAGAGATAATTTGTTTTTCCTTCCCACTCTGATAAGAGACTTTCACTCATTTCACATCGTTTACAGAACCATTTTTCTTTCCTTTTGAAGGTCAAATGAGCCGGTTCAATCAAATGCTGAATCAAATCCCGAATGATTATTATTCAAACCGTAACCAGCCAGGGCCACCAGGACCACCTGGTCCCCCAGGAGCTGCTGGGACAAGAGGAGAGCCTGGACCTGGAGGAAGACCAGGATTCCCAGGACCTCCTGGGGTCCAAGGACCACCCGGTGAAAGAGGTGAGTAAATTCCAAGGCAGCTGTATATTTCGCAGTGGACACAGTGCAGATGCTGCCAGAGGAGCAGTCTGATCCCTTTACCATGTCAGACTGGGAAGCCCACACCTAGCAGTAGCCTGTTAGGACAGTTGGATTGCCTGAGGGACACTGATGTTCTGGAGGACAAGGTTAATTATATCATTGCTTTCCTCTGTCTCTCCCTTGCTCATGTTTCATGAAACACAAGTTGGTATAACATTTTGGCTGCTGTCTCAGGCTTCCACAGGATATCCCAGGAAAGTGAATGTTCTCAGAACTCTTCTGGCACTAAACAGGTACATCTTGAAAGTCTGTTTAGGGTAACACAACTCTTTGCAGAACAGAACTCTGATTAAGAGAGAAAATGAGTCATTACCAAGAATAAAAAGTAAGAGTTGAAAGAATTAAGTCTACATCCTTGGCTCTTTGCAGTATTCTCAGAGAGGGAAGTAACTGAACTGAGTTTGAGCATATGGGCAAACCTATTTTGTGGCTACCTTGGATCACTGCAATGACATAGAGTGTCTGTACTGTACTATGTTTTGGCCTTTGCTTATTCCAGCTACTCTACTGTAGCATAGACTCAGTGCTGTGTTTTCTCTTATGTATTTTAGTATAATCTTTAAAAAAGACTAGAAAAAATATCAAGGAAGATCAGATTTCTGAATCCTGCTCTTTCTTAAACTTCATCATAACTGTTTCTAAGAAAATGTAAAACTTCCTTTATAGTAGAAGTATGCAAGCTTGAAAATACCTTCCTGTTTGTAGTTTAAAATAATAAGGTTCTGTGGTGTTTTAAGTATCTCAGAGACTTTTGTATGTTTGAGAAAGTTTATTCACACTAAATTACTTCTGCATCCTACTTCATTTTTAGGTTAGTATATTTATATCCAAATTATATTCTCAAATGCACATTTGGACATCTGTACAAAATAAGGTTTGACTAGCCTTGTTACATTAAATAATGGGAACTAAATATTAATGTCAATGAGAGAGCATGAGGAAATATTTGTTGATGTGGTTTCCTTCCTTTGGTTTTTATTGCTTTTTTTTTTTTTTTTTTTATTCTGTAGGAATGCCTGGCGAGAAAGGCGAAAGAGGGACTGGATCTCAAGGACCACGAGGTTTGCCGGGACCACCTGGTAAATATTTCTTGGTTTATCAGATTACAGAAAAATAGGAGAAAAAACCCAACATTTCTTCATAGGGAACCACATTACATATGGTGAATGAACATTCTCTACTGTATTTCATGTTTTTGTCATGTATTAGAGTTTACTGGAAAGCCCCACAAAAAAAGGCAATTTAGAAAGATTTTTGGATGTGGCTAATAGGTATTTATCTTGTAATTTAATCATCTGGCATGCTTCCTTATGTGAAAATGTATTTCATGAAAATACATTATCCAAATATTTGACAGATATTTTCATAAATGTTATCAGATGATATTTTTGCAGTATATAGTTCCATTTTTTTATTTGTGATTACAGAACTACAAATTATCCCCGGACTACAAAATACTCCCACATGCAGAGTTACCAGTTGATAGAATCAGATGATTTGAACATTGGTTTTGCTCTTTATATCATGCAATTTTGTTCACTGAAGCCCTGGCAGAAGTCAGCTGCATCATTTGTTTCTGCTTGTAGTTTACTAGGCTAAACATGGTTTTTCATTACAGGACCTGTAAGATGCTTGCAGCAAATTGTAGCCCCAGTTACTTGAAGCTTTACTTTTCTGCTAACCATAATAAGACCGGCTCCAAAAAAAACATTACCTCATCTATCCTGGGGCTACAGGGTAGCAGAATTAATGTACTCCTATACTTTAATTGAAATCCAGTGTGCTTGTCTAATCTAGTAGTTTCCCTTGAGATCTTTGTATCTTACACGGAGGGGAAATAAACCAGAGAATTCATTGATGTTTCTTACTTGGCTCAAACCTTACTAAATCCGTTTCTGTGAATAAATCTCTCAGTAAGCCACACACAGGGAAGCAACTAATGATGAGTCATGTTTCTAGTTTTCTTTTGTTTCTCTTTGTGTTGACCCCCATATAGCAACAAAGTGCAAGTGTTTTCTCACCAAAGACATAGCCTAGACTGTGTAGTCTAGACATCAGTTAATGTTAGCTGGTTTATCTAGCTGTCTCTTAAAGAAAACAACACCCCAACCTTTCAATTCTAAAATTAGGTCCACAAGGAGAATCTAGAACTGGTCCACCAGGCTCCACAGGATCACGAGGACCACCAGGGCCACCAGGTCGTCCTGGAAATGCGGGTATTCGAGGTCCCCCAGGGCCACCAGGATATTGTGATTCATCCCAGTGTGCTAGCATCCCTTACAATGGCCAAGGATTCCCAGGTAGGTTATGAACAACTTAAACACTTGCCTTAAATAACCTTCGCAGATGTGGCTGTTCATGTTGAGCTTCTTTACATGAGACAGTCCCGCTAGCTTGAACATACTGAATGAGGAAATGGTTGCAATGAGCAGCCTCACTGTAATGTGCAGGCATATGAGCAGTCATTTGGACTTTGATGCAGATTTACTTGATGTTATGTGTGGTTCACTTTAAATAGGAAGTAGTCAATAAATATTTTAGTCTTTTATTTTTTTTTTTTACATATAGGTGGTTAGTAGTTGATAATGTTGCTCATAGGATTTAAGTGACCATTTTCTTCTTCTTCTTTTTTCCCCTCCATCCCCACCCCTTCCAATCGTCTTCAGAACAAGGTTGAATTCTCCATGTCTCTCTTGAAAAATAAAAAGAATGCTGTGGTTGGCAATTTCCGTGTGTCTCTTTTTGAGCAATGTCAGAATTATTTATAGAAAATTGATACCTGAAATAAAAATTTTCCACAAAGGAAATCGATTCGGTGATACAGTGCAGACAACTGAAAAACACCACTGTCCTACAATTTCTACTGAGTTAAACACCATGGAGTCTCTGATTAGCCCTGGGTCATACCAGCATTCCACTCTGTGATGTAGCTCAAAACCGTAGGCTGCTTGTAGAATCAAAAGAAAGGGTCACAGCAGCCGCTAATTTCTGTCTGGAAAGATTCTAATATATTTTAACATGGGGATCCTGCAGGACCACAGTATTGTTAACAAATTAATATGTATGCATTGCAACATCTCAAAATTAGTGTATGTGATACTACTATTGGATATGGTTTGCTGTTAGTGTATTGTGCATGTACCCATGAAAAGAAAAAAAAAAGAAAAGATATATATATATATGTACACACTTGCAGACTCAGTGCTGCTGGTTAAAGAGTGAGGTGGTTGTGCAGAACTCACACAAAATTCTTATTTAAATGAAAAAGAAAGAAAATTGTGCCTGTAATTTAGCCGTATTCTCCTTTCTAGTAAGCAGCTATGTATACATATATAAATATATGCCTATGAATTAACTGTTATGTATTTAGTTGGATGAAAGTATGTTTTTGCACATCAGATGGACTTTTTAAAAGACTAACATCATCTTTGACCTGTTTCAGGTTTCGGCTAACACATTTTCTAAGTCGCCAGTGCTGCTTACAGTTTGAATACATGAAAATCCTGTTTCTGAGATGTTTGCGCACGTGCTTATTAGAAAATGAGTCCGTATGGATATTTCACCACGGATATGGTTTTTGAACCATGTTGGCCTCATAGAATGGGGAGATTCTTTTTACTAACACAACTCGTGAATGAGATAAAGGACAGTGATGTCAATTCATTAAGCCTGTTGCATTTCAATAATAAAATAGACAGTCTTTCTTTTTTTAAAAGAGCCCCAGACCATCAAAAGCCTCAGTGTTGAAGGAGGCTTATAAAACTACTAACCAGCAAAGGTAACGCCATTAGAAGAGACAGATTTAACTTGGTAAATGAGAAATGACTTGTGTAAATAGTAAACTAATTGTGGCTTGTAAATGATTTGTATGGGACCGTATCAACTAAAATCTGTTAACACCTCTACTTTGATGCTTTTGCATAAAAGCCTGCTGCTGCTTGCTGTATGCCCGGAATAACATCTTTGACAACTTATGAAAGCTCCCTGTCTGTTGCTTGTTACCAACATGTCTGAATTGGGGCATGTGCCTTTTTTTATATGTAATCTTGTTGGATTCTGTAACTGCAGTTATAAATACCAAAGTTTTATAATTATTTTTCTTCTGTTTTGCTGTAGTTTTTGGTGTTCCTGAAGCACCAGCTGTAACTCGGTTTGTTACGAGGAACAGCACGAGAAAGTGACATGTACTGTATATTGCCGCTGGTGATAGTTATGTGTACACTTACTTTCCCATTCTCAGAGAAAATTAGTGTATGCCAAACCCACCTGTTCATTTTACCCGCTCCCTGTCTTCTACTAATTACACAGTCTAAAATAAAGTCCAGTTCTTGGATTTGTTGAAGTAGCTGTACAATAATATTTTTATTTGATTTCCTTTGTTTTCATTTTTTTTTCTTTTACAATAATTGGTCCCTTGCATAATTTAAGACTCTTTCTGCAATGTTTTGTGTATTATAAATACAAAGCCTTTCAAAATGATTTTTAAAGTTTTTATTATTTTACTGCCAAAAAGCATTCATGAACAAAACTGAAAAATACCCCCAGTGAACTATTAATTTATATATTTATTATACGGAAATAAGATTGGACTAACATTATGTATACAAACTAACTTTCATTGTGTTTGTGGATTCAAAGACATGCGATAACTATTATGTTCAATCGGACAACTATTTTCAACCAGAACCATACGTGCCTGAAAGTGGACCCTATCAACCTGAAGGTGAACCCTTTATAGTACCTATGGAGTCAGAAAGGAGAGAGGACGAGTATGAGGACTATGGAGTTGAAATGCATTCACCAGAATACCCTGAGCACATGCGCTGGAAAAGATCGCTGTCAAGAAAAGCAAAAATAAAACCATAAAAGATCTGTGTCTTGTTTTGGTTTTTTTGGTTGGTGGTTTTTGGTTTTGCTATACTTGCATTTGCAGATACACACAGGGAGAGTGCATCATTTCTTCTGCAATATAGCTTTCTGGTCTTTTCATATCAGACGCAGCCCTGTTTTGTATCTTGCTTATGTGGGGATAGCAATGTGTGTACCTAGACACTTCATATTGCTCTGGAAATGCTTGTAAAATACTTTTGCTTATAGTGGCTGCATACAGGTTAATATGTGCATTCAGTTACCCCGGTGCTGCCTTTTCATTAAAATAATTAAAATAATGTAAAAACAAATACATAAAAAGAAGAAAACCAAAAAACCAAAACAAAAATAACCACAGAGCTGCTGCAATTTTTCTAAGGACTGTCTGCTTTAGCTCTACATTTTTCTCCTTTTTCAAATGCATGTTTGCAGTTCAGTCAGATCACAGGTCTGCATTATCTAGTTAAAAAAGAAACAAAAATTTCCCTCTCCTTCCAATATCATTGTCATTTTCTTCTATTCTTAGTTACACTTTGCAGAGCATATACTGCTCTTATACATCTCCTTTAAACACCACAAACGTTAAGTAGCTGAAATCATTGTATCAACTGGATACAGTTTAATAATGCCTAAAATCTCCTTGTTTGTAGACACAGTAACATTTATGCCAAATTGCAGTCAATCCTGCAGAGATGGAATTGCATGTTTATGTTGTATATTTAGTATGGAATTTTTTTTTCAGAATACAATGTTTCTTAGTCATCAAAAGCAGTTGGAAATTGTGTGCAAGACTATGGATATAGAATTGCTGCTTTTATATTTTAACTGCAAATTGTGAATTTCACTGCCTTATATTATTTATTTCTGAAATGAAAGAGGCATTTTTCAATAAAACTACTGAAAATTTATATGTGTCTACTCATTTTTTGAAAGGCATGGTGAGACCGATGTGTATGTATTCTGTTAGCGTTATTTACTCATCATCTGGAAATTCCAGGTACCAAAAATGAACTAGAATGGGAATAGTCTTAAAATAGGTATTTGGGCTGTGGTGTCTTGAGGTGGGTGGAAGAAAGCAGGAGAAGCTTCCTCTGTCTGAGGTATGAACAAGACTTTTAACAAATTCAGTCTGGAAGGCTTTTGGTCAGGAAAACAAGAGAGGCTCTGAGCTTCGGTTGCTGTCTTTTTGGGGGTTTCTGATGGATGGCTGTTGCAGAGAGAGAGACTCTTTCCACCTGAGGAACTACTTGGACTGCAGTGAGTACCTAAATCCACACAAACTTTTAATTCCTCATGAGCTGTAAGCATTGTAGCTATGGTAGTACTGAGTTCAGTATCAGCAAATAGCTTGCTTGAGGAAGCGGGTGTCTGGTGTTTGCTGAGCTCCATCCTGCTGGGACCGTAGATGAGCTGGCTACTATCTGCTAGGAGGTCATCTGTATCTGCACAAGCTTTGATCACAGTGATGGCTGTGATGTAGCTTTACCTAGAGAGGGTGACAAAGGATGACTTGGAAAAGGACAACAAAACTGCAGTGGACCTCACTTGCTAACTGCGGAGAGTGGACTAGATGTGATCCTTCCTCTCTGTGGAATCTTAACCAAGGTCTGTCTTAGAAGTAGGAATGGCTTTTGCCATAGGACCTGGAACAAAGCCTTTTGACTTCATTGGGAAAGCTGGAATGCCATTTTTTAAGATCATGCAAGACATCTGTCACAGAAGTGAAGTTAGACATGCAGGCTGGCTTCCTGATCACTGAATTTTACTCCGCACTGGAAGATATATGACAAGTTTTAGTGTCCACAAATGGAAATTATACAACAGCTCCATAGACCGCCTGACTGGTTATCAGTGAAATGAAATCCAAACAAATGGCATTTCAAAGAGTAATCCAGATTACAACCATATGCCTTTCAGACTGCAAAAGAATAATTGTGGGCTGAACTGAGGAACATTTAAAGGAGAATCAAAGCCATTGATTCTTTATGTTTTCTTCTAATTGCAGAGAGTTAAGTATCAAAACATGTCCTCTAGCTTGATGTGCAATAAAGAAATGCATGTCAGGCAGAAAAAGAGATGCTGGTAGAAAGTTGGAGAAGTGATTAAAATGTTTCTCTGAATTATATTTTAAAATAACAACATCTTGCGTTGATCTCCCATCTGTCTTTTTCTGGCATTAACTGTGTCCCAAGGACAAGCTTAACCAGATGCCCATATCTTCATAAAAAAGATTCCCTTCTGTCCTCCAAACAGAAAGTTTTACCTTATTTAAATCATATATGTTAAATTATTTTTCTATTTCTTCACAAAATACTCCTAATGACTGCCAACAATGCCTTGTATTCTTTGTGTTCTTTATCAATATCAGTCTTAATAGAGATGCTGCTGTTTGATTATCTGGTGGCCTGAAATATTTAAACATTCAGTAAAACCTAAGCTTATTGGTAATCAGTACATTTTAATGACAAAATTCTGCACACAGATCTGCAGGATAGATACGATCTCTAGGATGTGTACATCCTACAGGCACAGAATTACAAAGTATAAGTCATGACCACCTCTGAACTTGAGATAAGTGCTGATAAACATTTGTATTTCATAAAAAAATGCCCATAATCCCCACACCTGGTTAACACATCTTTCACCTGTGCCACAATTTGACAGTCAGATGACTTCTGATAGTGCATTTTGAAGTAAAAAGGACTTTCACTGGCTCATCCAAAATATGGAGAAAATACTTGAAATGTTTGGACAGCATATAAATGAGTGTTTACGGATGGCAGCCAACAAAGAAGAACAACTCATTTCCAGGAATTCTCAGGGGCATGATTCTTGGGGAGCAAGGGGCGTACTGATGACACTTCTGGGAAAGCTGTTGCAAAGCCGAGCCAAGCAAATCCTGGAGAAATACAGATGCAGAGCAAATACAAACAAGTTTGGGTTCCTGAATATTTCATGCAAAACTGAGCAGTTTACATAGTCTGGCAATTTTAAAGAGAGAAATTGTTTAAAAGCTCAATTTTAATTGTATACGCATTTTCTCTCATTTTGGCAAACACTGAGGATACCAACAAGCAGATGGGAAAGGGCTGCCGCTTATTTGAAATTAGGACTGAGCACTGCAGAGAGGACCTTAATGAAGACAGTCTTTCTACGTCTTGCAAACATTTGCTCAGAGAGCAAGTTCTTTGCATTCCTGATAGTATGGATAGGAAAACTGCACAAATACCTGGACAGTGTTACTGTTTTATGAAGGCTAAATATTATGGTAATGCATCACTGCTGAGATCTATGTACAATAATGGGCAAAAATGGAGTGAAGAAACACATGTAAAGAGCCTTATTTGAAACAGTGCCTCCCTTAATTTTTTTTTTTTTTCTTCTGTTGTGGTTTTGCAAGTCTCTTGAATGCCCTAGCACTAACTGCACGGAGATGCTTATAAAAAGAAGATAAAGCGACAGTGACTGATTTTGCTAGACATGAAGAGTTTCAACCAACAGCATAAACAATTGATCTTTGTTCCCATGGAGACCCTTTTTGGGGTTAAAAAAAGGTATATTAGTGATATCTTGATCAAACTATATATATCCTAAATGTAATAATTCTTGTTTGCAAGTTTCCAAAATAAATTCCACTGTGGAAAACACATTAAAAGAACACATAGACCTTGAGGTTGTCCATTACCTTTTTGAAGTAAAATAATGCGTTGATATTTTTTGACTGCAACTCAGACCAAAGTTACAAATGGGAAAACATTTTTGGAAAATGTCATACTGTGAAAACACTAATTATTTTCGTTTCAGCTTTTTAATATAAGAATGAATACTTTTTGCATCATTTTGTTTTAGATGCCCCATTGAACATACTGATAAGAAGGCAGTTGTATTTCTTGTCTTCAAAGTCAAAAAGACCAGACCAGCTTATAGCCATCAAGAAAACACAACTTCTAATAAAGGCTTTTCTTCCTTCAGTATTCTGCAGAAGACCTCAAACTTTTGCCTTGACCAGCTAGTTAAAAGATGCACAGCCATCACTTTCATGCTCTAGAAAAAGAGATGGGAATGAGAGGAAATGCTCCTAAAGGCTTCTTCACATCTGAACATTTCTTAGATGACTCAGTTATGTGCCCAGTTTGACTTCCACTGTCTTTCATTCCTATATAGACAGTCCATGATGTCTTGAAGGTTTAGTTCATGACCGCTGTACCTTTTCTTTGTGCAACCCATATTTATTCCTCCCTGGAGTGATGCAAGCTACTCACTGGATTTTCAAGAGATGCTAAATATTTGGGAACATGAGATTTCTGGGTGCTCACTTTGAGACACCCATTGATCTCTTAATTGCAGAATGCAATATGCCTCTAATAACTTGACCTCTTTAACCAGCCTTGAGTTATCTTCTGAGTCACTACCAAGATTATTTGCATATATTAAATATTGAACAAAACAATACAAATAAGACAAAGAAGAAATACGATACTTTCTGTCTTTCATTTCATAACATGTTATCCCTGCAAAGTTCTTAAGTTAAAAATACTGAAGGAGGCGGATTTTATTCCTTCAGCTACAATGAAAGTAGAAAAGCTTCAGATGCTCAGGAAATACCAGAAAGGAGAAAACAAAATCTGTATCTTTTTCCATTAGAAAGGCCCTATCCAGAGACTTCTGCCATAAAATTCACCAGAATTATTGGTCTCTGAGCAAAATAAAGACATTTATAAGTTACCAGAACTCCAGTATTGATCATGAAAAAAGTGTTCCTGCCTGGGTTAAGCAGAAGTATATAAAACTGATAAATACCTTGAGTAATACTGGTTTTACAGCTGCCAAACTGAAGCAAATGTGAGACATTTATCAGTTATAATGGCCTGCTGTTTATGTCTCATAGCAACCACCACTGGAAAATTGCAACACATTATTTAATGTTTGCAGCTCTGGGCTCTGTTCATGACAATGAACAGAACAAATTAATTAAAATAACTGTACACTGTACAGTAATGGTTTTCTCTTTATCAGTTAGGCCAACATGTCATGCCCTGCACAGTCTTCCTTCCCCTCTTCCATGCCCCCTTTCCTTCCTGAAGCTTATGTGATATTCCCCTCTATTCAGCCCTCCTGCCTGTGCAGGTCTGGGCTTTCCAGGGACAAGAAGGAAAAGGACATGTTGGAGCAAGTCCAGCTGAGGAACACCAAGGTGGTTCAGGGGCTGGAGTGCCTGGTGATTGCAACAGTTGGGCTTGTTTAACCTGGCAAAGAAAATTCTGACAGGAGGGAATCCCTCTGCTGTCTTCAACTCCCTTTGCCTTCCTGCTACTCCAAAAACTTGTTTTCTTTTTGTTTTGATGGCAGTATATGAATGAAAGGTTAACAAAGTTCCCAGGATTCCTGGATCATGCACTCCATGTGACTTGCATTTTGCTATCACCTGTCTTGCATCCAAAACTGTAAAGTAGGGGTTTAGGAACAGAGTTTTAGGGCTCCTTATTGTTGACACTTGTATAAGTATTGGCCTTTTCAAGTCTCCCTGTATCTTTTTGAATTGTTATTCCTCTTCCTGCTTTTATGCTTTTATATATATATCTGTAATAGATTAACAAGCAGGAAGACTTCTGGGTAGATTTTATTATTTTCTTTTTATATGTAGCTACAGGTGTGAATTACTAAGAGAGATGGTTCAAGACATGTTTTTAACCCAAATCTATTTCTTCTATATAATTACAAGAAACAAAACAAGTACATTTTTGTGCAGTGAAAGACAGTGAAAAAAATACTCTTTTAACTACAATGGCTTTTAATTTTAACTTTAATTTACATCATGGGTAAATAACCAAAGAGAGAAAACCATAACCAAGGTTTGAAACAGAAAGAAAAACAACCTTAAAAATTATATAAATGTCATATGTATACACACCTACTTACAGATAAAAGCAGGATTTTTTTTTATTCAAAGTCCAAGGTTTTTTCTATAATTACTGAAGCTTGGCTGATTTAAATGTATTTAGGATTTTTCCCTAAAAAGCTGAAAAGGAATCCTGGCCCAGTATCCATCCTTAGATGCTTATTCTTAAGTTTTCAGTTCTAGAAACTCTGTTGATGTGAGAAATGTCAGCATAACATCAAATAAAGGGTAATCTGCAGACTTGTTTTCTTTGGCAGTTCCTCAGAATACCATGAATACTCTCTGTTGTTATTTGGCAATGCCCTTGTGTACAGTATATCTGACAGAAAACGCCTGTAGACTGTAAAATCCCAGCCAGCGCATCCTCCCAGGTAGTATCCCAAGGTCATGTTTCTCAATCTCCCTAGCTGATGTCTTTTCAGTAGCAACAGAAGTCAAAACAGCACCAAACATTTCATATATCTGTCCCATTTCTCAAAGACATATCTAAAAGATGTGTTTTTCCCTCTACAGCACTTGCTTCCCCAAAAACGAGCCAAGAAATTTGCTTGTGAAATAGATGAAGCTTTCAGAAATTTGAAAAGAAAAAGTTTTAAATGGATTCTATAGTAAAGATTAAAAACTTTACTTTAGACAGTGGCACAGAATTAAAGTGTTTCCATGCTTCAGAACAGGGCTGGCCCAATGTAAGTTCCCTCCCACAGGTCAAGACCAGGTAGAGAGACCATCTTGCACAAGAATAATCTACTACCACAGGGTCACAGGTTGTTCCCATTTCTTCCTGAATCTGAGGTATTAGAGGCGATTAAAAAGACAAGAAGTGGAAAGCAGCACTAATGAGATTCCCAACAGTTTCCTCAGTGCAATAGATTAATTAGCATGGGCCCAAACACTGAGCTCTCATCAGTGCATGGAGTATATTATCAGTGAGCCACGACAATAAGGAATTACAAGAAAAAGAGACTTCCTAAAGGCCATACCATCTTACTTGAACTTTGTCTTTATTTAATTCCTTTAAAACACAACCCCTTTCTCCAGCTGAAGTGAGAGAAAGTTCCTAACTTTTTCTTGCTCAGGTAGATGAAATCATGGAAAGGAATTCTCAAGCTGTGACTCCTAACACCCTGGCCCAACAAATTTTTAACCACTCCATCAGTGTGGGTTATTGGACTGACATATATCTGTGAACCTAAAAGGTTCAGTATAAGGAAGTAAACAAGGATCAAATGTGAAGGAGCACATGGGAAAATGTTCAGGGAAACATCAATTGCAGTCATCAGCTAGTGTAGTTTAGTGGCTGCAATTTTTCTGGAGTAGGCTGGGAGGAAAGGCTAGCCTTCAAGGGTGGAAGAAAGCTTACTCTTTACCGAGGAGGGTATGAGAAGGAAGAAATATGACTTGCTGTTCTTCCTTTGATAGAGAACGATGTGAGGAGCTCTTGCATAGTGGGTGTCCTCATTCAAACTCCATCTACTTGTAGTCATCCCAGAAATCAAGGTAATTTGCTCATTTTCATAAGCAACATCATTGCTCTTTACCAAAAGAATGTTTTATGAGAGGCTGTTTTCTGACTGCTCCTTCTTTTGCCCCACATGCAAAGCACAAGTTGTGCTGCCTGTGCTGGTAAACTGATGGGGAGCTCACCCCACTAGTTTATGCTAACAGATAAAAAAACTCAATGGGACCTAGCCCATTTTATTAAGCACTTCATCTTTTAGCCTGTGAACTAAAATTCTAGCTTTTTAGTGACACATTCTAAGTATCAGAGTTTCCTGTAAAGTCGTGAGAAGGCATATGTTCCTTAGGAAGCCTCTAGAAGTGTGTCCAGCTGGTGTAATACGAGAACCTGAACTGGGGGATCTGCATATGCAAGAGTGACTTCTTGGCTTGGAAGATCAGCATATTAGAGTAACCAAAATTGCCTTGTGCTGCCCAGCATGACGAAAAGGGCAAGAGCTCTGTGTTGTCCAGCAAGACATCACTGCATAAGTAACCATCTTAACAGCTGGAGACTGGCCCTGCTGCGGTGTCACTGGGGCAGGGGCTGAAATGGCATCCTGGGACACAGGCAGGGTGGGGAGGTCCCAGTGGAGGTTTGGCAGGGACAGTCAGGCCTAGCACAACTCTCAGGTCTCTGAAAATACTATTTTCTGCTCATACAGTATTTTACAATATTTATTTTGGAAAACCCATAAATGGTCATCATTGGGGCTACTCATTCACCAGGCTGGGTGGTAAAATTGTACAAAACATGTCCCTTACAAGGACTATACGGGCTGTTCCTCCTAAGGCTGGAGGTGTGCTGTGAGAGGCAATGGCTGTTGACACTGGAAGATGACTGTCAATGCACCAGGTCTTGCTGACAGGATGGAAGAGAGTTAGTGTTGTCACTAAATAAAGATGACAATGAGGCCTCTGCTGAAATCAGAGGAGTGGAATGAATTAAGAGCCAAGGTATTAGGTGTATAATACTTGGTCTACAGACACTGGAACAGATACAAAATTTAAGAAAACCCACAGTTTTGCTTAGAAATCCTCATGCTCCTATTTAAGGCAAAGCTATTCACTGTGATTCATTGGGATCTACTGGGGGAAAAATGATGAAGATTATAGCTGATGATCTACAGGAATATAAAACCAGAAAGTTAGAGGCTTACACTTTTAAATAAATGTACTTATCATCCCCTTCTGGCAGAAGATACACAGATACAATTTCTGCATATTCTAAAAATGCAGTCATTTGAAACAGGAGGTAATTGATACTTTTTTCAGAAGGGAGTATGTTCAGAAATGTGAATAACAATTGCTATATCCTGTTTTATGCACCGGTATTTAGAAATAGTAACTAGAAATGTACAATGAATAAGAGGTACAGCCAGTTGTTTATAAACAGATATTTTAGACAGTTCCCTTTGGAATTTAGCTCTGGATGGAAAGACATTAAATGGAGACATAGACAATAATCTTTTAGCCAAGCACTGGCTGTGTCAGAGGCAATATTACAGATTTCCTGAAATAAAGGTTTTCTTCAACAATCCTGCATGAGAGAATTCATTCAGTTGTGTGACTCTGACAAAGTTCACTTGTGATATGTCTCAACTTCGGTCTAACTGCGTTACTCAGACTTGCAACATATAATTTTAAATTCCTGACTTAAAGCAAAGAATTCTCCTTTCACATTTCTGAATCATTCTATGTCTCTTACTCAAAGCTGAATGGGTAATATTACAGCCATATATGGCTAGATATCACAAGAACAGCTTTTCCCATTTTCTGCATAATAATATTGTGCATTTTTAATAGATCCATCTTGCATATTAGACTAAATGAAGAGTTCATGATGTCTCAAAGAAAAACATATTGTCTATCCCTTCTTAGAAGTACTTCTAAGATAGCCTCATAAAATGTGGTAGGGTTCAATATGAAGTTAGAGATGTTACAGAGGAAAAAGTCTCTGCATGGGCATATGCAAGGATAGTTTCATTTCAGATCAAGGTATAGATCTCACCCAGAAGTTCTCAGAAAAGGCAGACCTGCCTTATTTTTATTACCTGTTAACAGTCTTTATTGGTCTTTCTGCACGTATTGTAAGGATTCACAAATGTATGTAAATCAGAACATAGCACATTGGTTTTATGGTAACTTACAACACCAAAAGTTTCATAAAAATATTTTTCAGTATGAAGGAATGCTCCTGGGATACTTAGATACTATACCACATGGTCAATTAAAAAAGTCTAGTAAACTGTGCTTTCAGAACCCCAAAATATCAAAATAGCTTTTATTCCCCATGTAGAATGACTTTTTTTTTTCTTGTTTTGCATTCTGTGTAAACAGAGTGAATAGAATGAGGTGCATTATGATAAAATGTGGTTTGTGATTCTTAAGATGTATATTCACTGTCATGTCTTGGTGTGATACACATTTCATGTATTTAATCTATTTTGCTTTTGCAGTTTTGAGAATGGCTCCAGCTACATCATCTGGGAAGTTCTTACTGTAATACCAAGTGTATGACATTTTGTTCCAGTTTAAAGTTCACCCAGCTTTATCTGCTACATCTGATTTTATTCTCACTATTCTTTGCCCAGGATCACCACCTACACAGAATGCTACAAAATTATATATATCTCTAAAGCTGCATGAATCAGTTCAGCTTTGGCAGCCAAAATTTACAACCAACATTTCTCACTTTCTTCTTAGTACATAGTCTTTTGGCACATCACATTGGACTATGGTTATCCTGTAACATTAGTAGCATTGTGTGTTGTGCTTTGGGAAAAGCCACATCTCAGTGTGGTGGAAATTCCACTAGAGGAAGAACTAGTTCCTTCCAAACCAATTGGGTTTTGCCTTTAATAAACTCTTTGGAAATGGATCAGTATGGAATTTCATGAGTTATGGCCAGATTTTCAGTAAGTCTCAGTAGTCTGAGTTAAGTCTATTTTTTTTTTTTTTTCCAGGAAGTTCAACTTCTGTTTAGGCACTGAGTCTAGTTACACTGTGGGTTCAGATGTGTACCAGCTTTTAAAAAGAGGCTGGTTAGCCACGCTGTCGTGGTCCTGACCCTAGCTAGCAAGATCTGCTGAGAGGATGCACTTTTTTCTGAGGTTCAATGCCAAACTAACATATCTACATAGCTCCTGAGTTGGAGGTGGCTTATAACAACCCATCTTCAAATGCAGGTAGGGTTTACATGTTCCTGTCTTGAAGTGACTATGCAGCCTTAATCTAAATGAAATGGTCACATTTTCAAAAATGTCTAGTATGTAAAAATTCATTGTCTGGCTTCAGTGAGCATGACTGTAGAAGATAGCGTCAGAGAAAAAAATCAGAGAAAAAAAATGTTAGCAAGTGTCCTTGGCACCCAAAGTGCATAGACTGAAAACTAGATGAGAGGGTGGAATTGGTTCAGGGTGGTAGCTCAAGGGAGGTGGTGGGATGGCATTACCAGGAGTAGGGGGAAGATGAAAGAAAGAAGGAAAACCAGAGCTGTGCCCAGGTACTGCTCAGCACCCTGGTACCACACCCTGAAAATCCCTATAGGATCAGCCAATGAAGGTCTGCAGTTTGCCATTCATAGATACAGTAAGCTTGTTCATTTTAGATCATGAACCCATACTACTAAGTGATCCAGTGCTTTCCATGAGGAAGCAGTTGGTACCTACAGAAAGGTAAACAGTCAAGAGTAAAAGTATGAAGTCTTTTGACAAAAACCTTTCTTCCCTGGTTAGCCAACCAGGCCATTTAGGAGAAGACTGCATGGCAAGTGTTCCATGGTGGGTGTCCCATGCCTAGATTATGTTCTGGGTTATGGGACCTCAGTCCCTGTTGAACTTCACCAAACATGAGACTGGGAAAAAATCATCTTTAGGGGGGTTAATTTAAATCTCTCAACTAAGTATGCTACTAATATTGTATAAAAGTAAAATGCAGAATAATTTTCTTGTGGGCTATTTTTATGGTAGAAACTAGAAAATGCTCCAAAGAGAAAGAAAGTAGAGAAAAGTATCGTCTCTCCCATATTAAAAATATACATCCATCTCTCCTAATAGGTAGGACACACAAAAGGCACATCTGCTAAAAGTATCTGCCACTGAACAGAAGCATATGAGCTAGGTTATATAAAAGCCTAATTGTTTTAACAAACAATGAATAAAAACGAAATTAGTTTTGTAATTCCTATAAGTCTCTCTTTCACCATATATATTTAAATGAAAAGTAGGTAGCTGGACAAGGACAAATTAAAAAAACCCCAACAATTTATCTCTGTCTGCTTTCTCTTGCACTTTAAAAACATTTAAATTTTCACAGGTTTCTTCCTATCCAATCATGACTTCATGGGTATTGAAAAATGAGACAAATCTTAGTGGTGCTGTCAGTCAGATTATTACAGATTGATCATTTTTTACTCACTCCTCATGTCCACATTTTGCTGGAGTAGACCAGTATGGATGACATAGTAGTGGGCGTCTGCTATAGGCTGCCTGCCTGGGAAGAACAAGTGGATGAGGCCTGCTACAGACAGCTGGAAGTAGCCTCAAGTTTTCAGGCCCTGGTCCTCATGGGGACTTTAACCACTGAGATAACTTCTGGAGGGACAACACAGCAGGGCATAAGCAATCCAGGAGGTTCCTGGATTGTATTGGTAACTTCCTGACCCAAATGATAGAGAAGCCAACAAGGAGACATGCTCTGCTGGATCTCATACTTACAAACAAGGAAGGGATCATTTGAGATGTGAAGGTCAAAGGCAGCCCGGCTGCAGTGACCATGAGATGGTGGAGTTCAGGATCCTGAGAGGAGGGAGTATGGTAAAATGCAAGCTCATAACCCTGGGTTTCAGGAGAGCAGACTTTGACCTCTTCAGTGATCTGCTTGAAAGAATTCCATGGGATAAGGTGCTAGGAGGAAGAGGGCCCCCATAAAGCTGGTTGATATTCAAGGATCACCTCCTCCAAGCTTAGGAACAATACATCCCAATGAGCAGAATGTCAAGCAAAGATGCTGGGAGGCTTGCATGGATGAACAAAGAGCTCTTGGCATACTCAGACATAAAAAGGGCATATAGAGAAGGCAGAAGCAGGGACAGGTAACCTGGGAGGAATATAGAAACACTGTTTGAGCATGCAAAGATGCAGCAAGGAAAGCCAAATCCCACCTGGAGTTGAATCTGGCCAGGTATATCAAAGAGAGCAAGAAGGACTTCTATAAGCAGCAAAAGAGCAGGGAAAATGTGGGCCTGCTGCTGAGCAGTGCAGGGGTCCTGGTGACACAGGACATGGAAAAGAATGAGGTCCTGAAAACCTTCTTTGCTTCAGTCTTTACTAGTAAGATTGGCCTTCAGGAATCCCAGGTCCCAGAGAGCAGAGGGAAAGTCTGGAGCAAGGAAGACACACCCTGGAAGATGATCAGGTCAGAGAATACTTAAGCAAACTGAACATACATAAGTCCATGAGCCTTGATGGGATCATGAGTGCTGTGAGAGCTGGCTGATGGCATTACAAACCTACTCTTGATTATCTTTGAATGATCATGGTGACTGGGAGACATGCCCAAGGACTGGAGAAAAGCAATGTTGCTCCTATCTTCAAGCACCACCAGAAGGACAACCCAGGGAACTACAGGCCAGTTAGCGTCACCTCTATCCCTTGGAAGGTGATGGAACAATTAACCTTGGAAACCATTTCCAGGCAAATGAAGGACACGAAGGTGATTGGGAGTAGTCAGTGTGGCTTCACAAAATAGATGTTATGCTTGTTCAGCCTGACAACCTTCTATGATGAAACGACTGCCTTGGTAGATTAAGAGAGAGCAATGGATGTTGTCTACCTGGACTTCAGGAAGGCTTTTGTCACTATGTCCCATAGGCTCCTCACAGAGAAGCTGATGAAGTGTGGGCTGGATGAGGAGACAGTGAGGTGGATTGAAAACTGACTGAATGGCTGAGTCCAAAGAATTGTGAACAGTGATACAAAGTCTAGTTGGAGGCCAGTAACTAGTGGTGTACTCCAGGGGTCAACACTGGGTCAATCATGTTCAACACCTTCATTCATGATCTTGATGATGGGGCAGAGTGTATTCTCTGCAAGTTTGCTGCTGACACAAAACTGGGAGGAGTGGCTGACACAACAGAGGGTTGTGCTGCCATCTAGAGTGACCTCAATAGGCTGGAGAAATGGGCTGACCAGAACCTCATGAAGTTCAACAAGGAGAAGTGTAAAGTCCTGTACCTGGGGAGGAACAACCTCAGGCACCAGTACATGCAGGGGGCCACCCAACTGGAAAGAAGCTTTGCAGAAAAGGACCTGGGGGTCCTAGTGGACATCAAGTTGAACATGAGCCTGCAATGTGCGATTGCAGCAAAGAAGGCTAATGTTATCCTGGTCTACATTAGAAGGAGTGTTGCCAGCAGGTCGAGGGAGGTCATCCTTCCCCTTTACTCAGTAGTGGTGAGGCCACACCTGGAGTACTGTGTCCATTTTTGGACTCCCCTGTATAAGACAGGTATGTACAGACTAGAGAAAGTCCAGTGGAGGGCCACTAAAATGATTAAGGTACAAAAGCACCTCTCCTGTGAGGAGAGACTGAGACACCTGGGACTGTTCAGCCTGGAGATGAGAAGGCTCAGGGTGGATCTCATAAATGCATATAAATACCTGATGGGGGAAGTAAAGAAGGAGCCAGGCTCATTTCAGTGGTGTCCAGTGACAGGGCCAGAGGCAGTGGGCACAAACTGAAACACAGGAGGCTCTGTCTGAGCATGAGGGAAAAACTTTTTTCACTGTGAGGGTGTCCGGAGAGTCTGTGAAGTCTCCATCCTTGGAGATACATTCAAAAACTGTCTGGACATAGTCCTGGGTGACTGGCTGTAGGTGGTCTTGATTGAACAGGGATATTGGACAAGATGACCTCCAGAGGTCCCTTCCAGCCTCACAGTTCTGTGATTCTGTGATTCAGTAATTGGCTGGTCCTTAATTCCTGCAACACAAAGTGGATCATACCTGCATGTAAAACACTTGGACAAGCATAATAAAATGAATGTAATTTGAATTTTTGGCACAATTTCTCATGCTGTAAGAAAAGTTGTTGAGAGAAAGCTTGAAGATGTTATTAGCAGTGTTTTATGATCTCCTCAGATTTTGAGGTCTTGCCAGGCTAGCCTTCCCCCGCAGCTCCCACTGCAAACTTATCTCAAAACAATGTTGAGTATCCATCATGAGCACAGCAAGTTTCCAAGTATTGTGTCATGAGTCATGTAAATGTATGCAGTCACGGTCAAAGCATTTAAAACAGAGGCTTATTTTCAGAAGTGAACCCTTAGAGAGGACAACATTTTTATGTAAACAAATGACAAAACACTAAATAGTGGCTGCAGTTTTGGAAGAGGATGCGAGCCTGGTGTGTGCAGAGGTGACTTCTGAGCATCTCTGCTGCGTCCTCCATGACCTAGTGGTGTGCCAGGGCCAGCATAATTTCCCACCCCAGGTCATCCAGCACCTCATAGCTTTGATCCCACATTCAGCAGCAGAATTATGTGCTTTGTCTCAGAGGCCAACTTCTGCCATGGTTTGAAAAGTTGCAGTTCTCAGCTGCTTTCAAGCAGACCTGAATTCGGACCAGAACAATCATTTAGTTCATGTGTAGTACTGAAAATTAAGGCAATTAATCCTATGGAAAAGATTTTAGGGAAAGAGCTGTCCTAGGACTGATGAAGGGCAATGGAATGGAGAGGTCATAAAATAGCTGATTTCTCATAGAATCATACAATCATAGAATGCTTTGGGTTGGAAGGGACCTTTAGAGGTCATCTAGCCCAACCCCCCTGCAGTGAGCAGGGACAGCTTTAACCAGATCAGGTTGCTCAGAGCCCCGTCCAACCTGACCTTGAATGTTGCCAGGGATGGGGCCTCTACCACCTCTCTGGGCAACCTGTTCCAGTGCTTCACCACCCTCATTGTGAAAAATTCCTTTCTAATGTCTAGTCTAAATCTATTCTTCTTTAGTTTAAATCCATTATTCCTTGTCCTGTCACAACAGGCCTTATTAAAAAGATTCTCCCTATCTTTCCTGTAGGCCCCCTTTAAGTATTGGAAGGTTGCAATAAGGTCTCCTTGCAGCCTTCTCTTCTCTAGGCTGAACAACGCCAACTCTCTCAGCCTGTCCTCATAGGAGAGGTGTTCCAGCCCTCAGATCATTTTGGTGGCCCTCCTCTGGACTCACTCCAGCAGGTCCATGTCCTTCTTGTGCTGAGGGCTCCAGAGCTGGATGCAGTACTCCAGGTGAGGTCTCACCAGAGCAGAGTAGAGGGGCAGAATCACCTCCCTCGACCTGCTGGCCACGCTTCTTTTGATGCAGCCCAGGATACGGTTGGCTTTCTGGGCTGCAAGTGCACATTGCAGGCTCATGTCCAGCTTTTCATCCACCAGCACCCCCAAGTCCTTCTCCGCAGGGCTGCTCTCAATCTCTTCATCCCCCAACCTGTACTGATACCGGGGGTTGCCCCATCCCAGGTGCAGGACATTGCACTTTGGCCTTTTTGAATCTCATGAGGTTCACACAGGCCCACCTCTCCAGCTTGTCCAGGTCCCTCTGGATGACATCTCATCCTCCTGGTGTGTCAACTGCACCACTCAGCTTGGTGTCATCTGCAAACTTGCTGAGGGTGCACTCGACCCCACTATGTCATTGATGAAGATGTTAAATAGCACCGGTCCCAGTACGGACCCCTGAGGGACCCCACTTGTCACCGGTCTCCATGTGGACATTGAGCCATTGACCACGACCCTCTGGATGTGACCATCCAGCCAATTCCTTATCCACCGAACAGTCCACCCATCAAACCCATATCTCTCCAATTTAGAGAGAAGGATGTTGTGGGGGACTGTGTTGAACGCTTTACGGAAATCCAAGTAGATGACATCATAGAATCATAGAATCATAGAATCGTCTAGGTTGGAAAAGACCTTTAAGATCATCCAGTCCAACCATTAACCTACACTACCAAGTCCATACTAAACCAATCAAGGGTAGACTAGACTAAACCATATCCCGAAGTGCCACATCTACCCGTTTTTTGAACACTTCCAGGGATGGTGACTCCACCACCTCTCTGGGCAGCCTGTTCCAATGCTTGACCACCCTTTCCGTAAAGAAATTTTTCCTAATTTCCAGCCTAAACCTCTCCTGGCGCAGCTTGAGCCCATTTCCTCTCGTCCTATCGCTAGCTACTTGGGAGAAGAGACCAACACCCACCTCACTACAACCTCCTTTCAGGTAGTTGTAGAGAGCGATAAGGTCTCCCCTCAGCCTCCTCTTCTCCAGGCTAAACAACCCCAGTTCCCTCAGCCGCTCCTCATAAGGCCTGTTCTCCAGACCCTTCACCAGCTTTGTTGCCCATCTCTGAACACGCTCCAGCACCTCAATGTCTTTCTTGTAAATACCATCCATCCAATACATCCATTGTTTTTCCCTTGTCCACTGATGCAGTTACTCCTTCATAGAAAGCCACTAGGTTGGTCAGGCAGGACTTGCCCTTAGTGAAGCTATGCTGGCTGTCTCGAATCACCTCCCTGTCCTCCATGTGCCTGAGCATATCTTCTAGGAGGATCTGTTCCATGATCTTCCCAGGCACAGAGGTGAGGCTGACAGGTCGATAGTTCCCAGGGTCCTCCTTTCTTCCCTTTTTAAAAATGGGCACAACATTCCCCTTTTTCCAGTCAGCAGGGACTTCACCGTACTGCCATGACTTTTCAAATATCATGGAGAGTGGCTTGGCAACTACATCAGCCCATTCCCTCAGGACTCTGGGATGCATCTCATCAGGTCCCATAGACTTGTGTACATTGAGGTTCTTCAGGTGGTCTCAAACCTGATCTTCCCTTACAGTGGGAGGGGCTTTACCCCCCTGCTCCCCATCTTTTGGTCCATCGATTCAGGAGGGGTGAGGAGAGAGGCTGCCAGTGAAGACCGAGGCAAAGAAGTTGTTGAGTACCTCAGCCTTCTCCTCGTCTGTTGATACAAGTTCGCCTTTCTTGTTCATCAAGGGGGGTATGCTTTCTTTAACCTTCCTTTTCTGGTTGATATACCTGTAGAAACCCTTCTTGTTATTCTTTACGTCCCTTGCCAAATTCAGCTCCATCCTCGCCTTGGCCTTCCTGACCTCCTCCCTACACAACCGGGCCGTTTCCCTGTATTACCCCCACGACACCTGTCCCTGCTTCCACTGCCTGTGCAGTTCCCTCTTACTCTTTAGTTTGACCAGCAGGTCTCGACTCAGCCATGCTGGTCTCTTCCCTTCCTTGCCTGATTTTTTACCCTTGGGGACAGATAGCTCTTGTGCTCTATGGAAGGTGCCCTTAAAGATCTGCCAACTCTGTTCCGTTCCCCTGTCCCTGAGGACCGTCTCCCAGGGGGTCCTTCTGACTAACTCCTTGTCACTGGTCTGGTGACAAGAGCTGGAAGTTTGCTTTCCTAAAATTTAGGGTCCTGAGTGTACTCCTCGCTTTTCCCATGTCCCTCAGGAGCGTGAACTCCACCAATGCATGATCACTGCAGCCCAAGCTGCCTCCAGTCTTGACATCACCGATGAGCTCAGTTGCATTGGTGACCATCAGATCCAGTATCGCGTCCCCTCGGACAGGTGTGTCTATTACCTGGCTTAGGAAGTTGTTGTCTATGCATTCCAGGAATCTCCTGGATTGCGTACAGCTCGCCGTGTTGCTTTTCCAGCAAATGTCGGGGTGGTTGAAGTCCCCCAGCAGGACAAGAGTCTGCAAGTGTGAAGCCTCCCAGAGCTGGAGGAAGAAGGCTTTGTCACAGGCTCCCCTTGATCAGGCGGCCTGTAGTAGACACCAACCACAAAGTTCCCTTTGTTGCCTCTGTCTCCGACTCTTACCCATAAGCTTTCGACCTGCTCGTGGCTATTCTTCAGGGACAGCTCTTCACACTGTATTGATTTCTTTACGTAGAGGGCAACGCCTCCGCCCCTCCTTCCTCACCTGTCCCTTCTGAACAGCCTGTAGCCATCAATAGCCACATTCCAGTCGTGGGATTCGTCCCACCAGGTTTCGGTTATGGCAATCAGGTCGTAGCTGTCTAGTAGCACAGCAGCTTCCAGCTCCTCCTGTTTGTTGCCCATGCTGCGTGTGTTCGTGTAGAGGCATTTCATCTGGGCTGTTGGCCGTGTCACCTTCTTAGTGGAACATCCCTTGTTTCCCTCGGGGTCGTACTCATCTAATTCCTGCTCTTAACCATGAGCACCATGCAAAATAAATAATTGTAGTTAGCATGTAAAGTAGGATTTTTAGAAGACCTTTTTTTAGACTAAAAAAGTGAGTCAACAATGAATTCAACTCTTTCTGTACTGTTTTGTTCTCCTCCCTCACTATAAGGGACTAAAAGCAATGAAGGACCAACATTCTCCCTCGCTGAATTGCTCTGCATTTAAATTAATCACTAGCTGCCACCCAGTAAAAGTTTGGGGCATGGACCCCAGGCTAACTGGAACACCAGTGACTGACCCAAGGGGAACCTTCTCGTCCATTAAAAGGTGTATTCGTTAGAGGAGTATCCTCTCAATGGTAATGATCCTGGGAAGATCACTGACAGCTATCTTTCAGTGGTTTGCAACTCTGTGGCAGATTATTGTTTAGATGCAACATACTATTTTGACATTATCTCTGAATTGTTCTTTCTGGAGAAGTAGATTCAGGGACTTTCAGTCAGACCTTGGTTTATTGACAGGATTTATCACAACCATAACCACAAAGCTTCAGGGAGGGATGAATTATATGCCTTTATCTAAATGGATCACCTTGGTTCTGCTACATTCAATGTAGTGTCAACAAACAAAAGCATCTGATCCTTCAGAACAGAAACCAGCAGTTCACATCACTGCCAGGAGGACTATCCATGCCCGAAAACTCTTTCTAGCTATGCTGCTCTTCAGGAAAAAGGCTGAAATACATTGTGTCAGCTGGTGGGAAACGCTGCCTTCAGATCTTTGATAAGTAGATGAAAAACTTGATTGCTTGTTTTCATTTTTTCCCCTGGGGTTATTCAACATGCCAAGTCTAAAATTAATGGTCATGATGCTCTCAAAGCAGACTGAAACTCTAGCACTGAAGGCTTTTATGGGCTGTGATGTCATGCCTAGAGACAAGTTTGTTTATGTGGTTGAAAGTGGACTTCTAGGTTTTTCACATTGCTTTTTTTTGCCCATGTCAGCACAGTCTGTTTGTGCAGAGTGTTGGGTTCCAAAGAAATACTTCTGAAAAGAAAACCAAACATTATCTTTTATATCTGTAGACATCTTCTCTTTCGATCTTTTATTGATCATCTTAACCTTTCTGATGTGATATCATAATCCTCCTTGGCACTAATCCAGTATTGCTCTGGATTGGTCAATGGTCTGGATTGCTCAGTGTTGTAACTGCAACTGGAAAACCAGGTTGATTCTTATATTTTCCTATCCTGTTCTTATTTTTGTACTCCTGAAGAGCTCAGAAACTTTGTTTTGGATGTCTTCAGATTTATGATGAACGCTTTGATTCCAAATTTGGATGGTTTAAAAAATGTGATTTTGGGATGCTACTTCAGATCATGTATTTTGGAAATTCATGAACTGAAAGACTTTGCCCCACCTTCAAACCCAGCAACAGCTTCATAAGAAGAAGGTGTCCTGGTTTTGCCTGGGATAGAGTTAATTGTCTTCCTAGTAGCAGGCATAGTGCTGTGGTTTGGATTTAGTAGGAGAAGAATGTTGATAACACGCTGATGTTTTTAGTTGTTGCTAAGTACTGCTTATGCTAGTCAAGACTTTTCAGCTTCCCATGCTCTGCCAGGTACACAAGAAACTGGGAGGGGGCACAGCCAGAATAGTTGATGCAAACTGACCAAAGGGTTATTCCATACCATATGATGTCATGCTCAGTATATAAACTGGGCGGGGGTTGGCCAGGGAGCGGTGATTGCTGCTCGGGAGCTGTCTGGGTATCAGTCGGTGGGTGGTGAGCAATTGCATTGTGCATCACTTGCTTTGTATATTATTATTATTATTATCATCATTATTATATTATTATTATTATCATTACTATTTTACTTTATTTCAATTCTTAAACTGTTCTTATCTCAGCCCAGGAGTGTTTCTCACTCTTACTCCTCCGATTCTCTCCCCCATCCCACTGGGGTAGGGGGAGTGAGCGAGCGGCTGCGTGGTGCTGAGTTGCTGGCTGGGGCTAAACCGCTACAGAAGGACACAATAAAAAGGCTGTTTTCATGGCACCACCTTGGGCTGAAGAAGGACTTAGACCATTCTTATTGAGGGAGGATTTTCACGTATGTGTGGATAATTTGGTTAGGTGAGATGGATTTATGTGTCTGAGCCTGCTTGAAGAATGCCTTGGCCTCACTTGCACCAAGGCACTGCAGTAAGTCCAGTCTGTGCCGTGACCTGTGCTGCTGAAGGACATCCACAGTAACACTGTTCAGGGCCAGTCCAGACAGGGTAATGTGGAAATAAATCTGGGATGTAAAACTGTTTGCAAAGCATGGTAATGTTAGCCAGAGCTTGGCCAGATCAAGCATAAGCAAAGCAACACCAGGCTGGTGGGGTCAGTGCGTCATGAACTTAAAGAACTCACACACACATGCATGTGCATTTGCACACACGCACGCAGAGGTTTGTTTCAGGGTAGGATCTGCCCAGTTTGTGTCTTACCTAGGCTAATTAGCTGAGACACTCATCCTTGCCCTGAGTAACTGCTGACATGGCCTCAGCCTCCACGCCCCACTCCTGCAGCGAGAGCCAGGTCTTCCTCAGTGGGGAGCAACAATGGGGCAAGGTGGTACAAGTGGCTGCACTTCCAGTGCCTGGCTCCCAGGGCTACCTAGTGTCCACATGGCTAGGCATGCAGGGAAGGGGGCTCATCTCCTCCAGTCCTGGTGCCTTAAGGTGCTATTTGGAGATTGTGTCTCGGCAAGCTGTTCTATTACTATTAAAACCCTAATTTTTCCTTGTGCTGCTGAGGTGGCTCTGGATGTACATATGCCATCTCAGTGAGAATGCTATTGTTACATGGGATGTAAGCGTAGCAGGGCCACTGCTGCTGTTCACAGCAGTGATCCAATACTAATGGAGGCTCCAGGATTGCCACTCCCCAAAAACTACTAGTCCAGCTCCACCAGGCACAGAAGTTCCTGTGCTCTCCTCTCTTCCAAACACATGGAGATCCTTTCCTAACAGCTGGCAGGGAACATGTCCTCTTGCTCACAGGCTGTGCAAAGAGCCAAAAGTTTGCAGTCTGCCAACTTCTCCCATTCTTACAGGAGCTCACTTCAATTGTTACATTTAATGAAACACCCCATGATTATTTTACAATTTTGGCAATCGAATAAGAATTTTTGTCACTGAAAACAATCAATGACTTCCACTACAGATTGACATAATTTCTTTTTTACATACAAACAAAAATATTATGTTTGTAGCTTCTGGGGTAAAGTCCCACATAATTCTCATGTTAATTTTCCTGAGAATTCTGATTGCTGCAGTTTCATAAATGGATCAGTATTTCTACAAACTCACATAAAGGGAATCGGGTTTCAAAGCTTTTTTGTTTGTTTTGCTGCACATTATAGATACTATATTATATTTATTGAACATTTGCTACTTACTGGTTTGCTGGTTTGGGTGTGGGGTTGCTTTTTTTGCTTCTTTGGAAGTTTGCTATGAAGAAGGAAACTTTGTGCTAAAGCATTTGGGTCTTTTTTTTGGACCATTAATTGGAAAATATTTGCAGAGACAATATGTATGTGCTACTACGTGGAGAAAAAAGCAGCAAAAGACACCATGTATTTTCTAGACCCATGAAGTATTCCTGGTCCGGAGAGAATGGAAGTCAAACAGAAGTCTTTCCATAGACTGTACCGGATTTTGGATTAAGTCTTGTGTATGTAAGTGGCGTCCAAAGGTCTGAGCTGTTCACAAATGGTCCATGTCTGTTGTAGTTACCAGGAAATGCAGGGAACGGGCCAGAGTTCAAAGCTTCAGCTTTTTCAATTCCAAGTCACACAGACAAAAAGAAAGATGCCATTATCCAACCTGCTGCAGTCCTCCAGACTGCTGAGATTCCTTGTGATCCAACTCCTCAGCTATTTAAAAAGTGACAAAAACTTTGCTGGCTAGAGGTATATTGGTCAGGAACTGGTAAATCTCAGTAAAGGGGAAGAGTTATTCTGAAAATGGTCATAAATATAGCTGGGCTGGAAATTAGGAATACAGAGACTTTCTGAACCAGGCCTCTGATATAAGTAAACCCACAAATGCAGTGAGTTTTGGGATGAAGATTGGTAATTGTAGGGAGGGGAATCTTATGGGAGCATTCTGATCCTGGCAAAGTCAGTAGCCAGAGGGTGTCTTAGGAAGGGATTACATGGTACAGTGTCTGCCATTATGGGGTCTAGGCTCAATGAATAAATATACCACAATAAATACACTGATGGCTGCAAAGTATGAGGTACTGAGGGAGCTGCAACACCAC
The DNA here is from genome assembly GCF_030463565.1 of Pelecanus crispus. Taxonomy (NCBI): domain Eukaryota; kingdom Metazoa; phylum Chordata; class Aves; order Pelecaniformes; family Pelecanidae; genus Pelecanus; species Pelecanus crispus. The sequence continues at coordinate 96,790,532 of NC_134645.1, forward strand.
ACCGGATAGATTTCTATGTATGCTGCATTAGTTACTGAAATAATGAAGTGCAACAAAATGTCATACTGCACTGAAGAACTATCATGGGTCTCAAATTAAGAGTTATGTCCCATGTTGATTTTATGTACAATATTTAAGAGATAATGAATCCTTTGAACTTGAATTTCTCATAAAAGAAAAAAAAAAAGAAAAAAAAAAAAAAAAAGACCTGGAGAATTCTGTTCACTGGAGCAAACTAGACTATTGGTAAAATAGTTGCAGGGAACCTTTACATGCACAGATGGAAAAGGTCTGCAGAAACCATTGCATAAAAAATAACCAAAAGAATTAACAATTTGTTGATCTTTTCTTGAGAAATGGTGGTCTAGAGGACAGCTGTTTGTTGTACTTGAAACTTGTTCTCCATGAGTAATCCTGAGGAGGATCCACCTGCAACTCCAGGTGAGCATAATCAATGGCACAGTTAAGTAGGATGTAAACTGCATTCAGCATCTGTAACCTCTTACTCATGTTAGCTAAGAAAATAAAAACCAGTTCTGGCAATGCTTCAGATATCGCCAAGAGGTCTAGTGTGTATAATGAACAGGAGTGAGAAGATGGGAAACCTATTGCTCCTTGCTTGTAAGTGCCCCCAAAATTATTAACAATTACTTTCTTGAAAGGGAGTCCTATCATCTGACCTGATTTATCAATCTTAGCTTCAGGAACACAGAAACATTTCCAGCTTTACTGCACCTTTCCAAATATGACAGGAGAGTTTTAAGCTCTGGTTGTTACCAGTGTGTCTGTTGCTGCTGAGAGGAGTGCTAGACATTCTGTATCAACAGTTGGACACACCACAGAGGGCAACATCTGTTTGACAATTATTCATTGTTCGGGGAAGTCATGGAGAAGTCTGCAGAAGTGTAGCCAGCTATCATCACTATTTGATTAAATCCTGAAAAGTAAAATTGCAGATAAATTAAATTATGAGGTTTTGTATTTTCACTGGGTGCTCTTCATGTCTAGCAAGCACCCAGATTTTGAGAAAACCCAATAAAATAGGATCAGAATGAAACACTTTGACTTCAGACATGCAAAAATGTCATGAGAAAAGTAGCACTGAAGGACAATATGTCTTACAGTCACAGAAAATCTATTCATCCCTTCTTCCATCAGTGGTGACAACAAACAAATAATGCTTTACTTACTGGTTAAAATAAAAGGTGACTCACACAGGCAGTGTGGGTGAGCAAAATTTTGCAAGACTGCCTTTCATATTTGACCAGTGTAATGATCATGTTGCAGACCTTTTATGGATGATTTGGAATATATGTGAGCATAGAATGAATGTGGGGGTGAGAAACAGCTTTTTTCCCACATATGAGCCCTAACCACATGAATCTCAAATAAACCTTAAAGCCATAATTCAAAACAAGCCCAGTTGCACTGGACTGAGCTATATGAGTTTTTTTTAGTGTGCAGAAAGAACAGGAAACAGGAGCTTTCAGAGTCAGTTTAGGACACCATAAGTTCTGGGAGGATGGAAGCAGAGCAACTGTTGTCTTCCCCTAATCAGAAAAGCTGTCACCCATGATCATGTTGTGCCCATATACTCCAGCCCAGTAGGCACAATTGCACGATCCAGGTAGATGGAGTCTGTACAAATTAATGTCCAGAAAAATGGGAGTACTTTGAGTCTTCTTGCATAAAAGGCATAGTTTTCAATGGTGTGGAGTCAAATCCAGTCTTGTGTTCTCAGCCTTGGACCTTGACTGACAATCAAGGCAGTCTCCTGGGGTCAGGATTTTCTTCCCATGTGTCATACAAAGAGTTAGAAGAGATTCATTGAGCACTAACTGGAGCAGTATGTGCAACTTTAGAGCTTTTTCTGGGAGTCAAGATGGGCGAAAGCAACTATGCAGAGGTCAGCTAGGTGGCATTTCTCATTCTGCAGCCCTACACGATCTTCCCTCAGATGCATGCTACAGTCCCTTGTCAAGGTCCTTTTACCTTTTCACCCAGAAGAGCTTCCTTATTGCTGGGGTGACTCCCTCTGTACAGAATCATCACATTAAAATTTCCTATATTTTTGAGCACAGCTATCATGAAACTGTTTTGCTGCATAGGCCAGGATGTTGTTGGTGGTGTTGCTCCTCCTTATCTCTATCAATTATACAATAAACTAAAAAAGTAGAGTTTCATATGTGCTCATTATGTGTTTGTATCTTTCTGAATAATTAGTGAGACCTTGTGATGTGGTGACCAGGCAGGAAGCCCCTCTTCTCAGCATGCAGCAGACTGTGGTGGAGCAGCACTGTGAGTGCGTAGGCTTTGCTTCCAGGTGTAACATGGCTTGAGCACTATACTGATTTCTGGGTGGTGCTGCCTCCTTTGGCACTGTCTAGAGCTGATATCAAACCTGTAGAGACAAAGTAGCCTTGTGACATGGGTGTTCAGGATGCAGCCCTGTATTTTTATGTATTATAGATTGTCCTTGTGACATTTTTTATGTTGGAATTAGTCGGGGCCGTTACAGGGATCATCCAGCTAATCCTTTTTTCCAAGCAGGGCACCTCTAGAAGTCACTTGGCAGCATCTGGAGTGGATTGCCTGAAGGAAATGTAGTCAATCTTTGGATGTCTGGCTTTTGTCAATACCACTGTACATATTTAATGATGATATGATGCAAAAAAAGTCCTGCTTTCCTGCTCAGCCTTGTGATCTCAAGGTCTGCAAGCAAGTTTCTTAATGCTACTGTGAGACCAGACTGTTTAATCTGTCACGTAAACAATTTAAGGATTTCCATTGCCCTTTTCTCCTGCCAGCAACCGGAAGCATAGTCAGGACCCGAGAGTCATAAAGAGTCTTAGGATGTGTGCACCAAACCCAGCAATTCTAAGCTTAGCATGTCTCTGTTTTGGTACCAGTTTTTTTTGTATATGCCAGAACACTAACGCATGTAGAGCAGGTGCTTACTATTTGATAGTTTCCTGCACTTCCTTTTTTGCTACCTAAAAATGAAGGAATAAATAGGGCTGCTATTCTTGGCAAACCTGGGTCATGTCAAACACAACCTTATGGCTACTTTTAGCTTTTAAGAGTCAAGACAAAGCATAGTGAAGGTTTCTGTTTTTTTTCCTCCCCATTTTTAATATAAGCCTCAAATCAGAGCCCCTAAGTAAGGACCCTGAGGCTTAGTTTTGTGTATTCAACATTCTGCTTCCATTAGTACATTAGTGCTTTTTTTAATATTGGTTAATTCTGCTGACAGCTGCAGGCTATGACTTCTGTGGGGCTACTTTGAAGTTTTTGCACTGGTTTATAGGACCTCATCAGAGGTTTCTCTTTAGCTTGCAACAAGGTTGCCTCTCTGCAGGGGGGTGAGCCAGGGCTCAGCCCCCAGCCTGGGCTCCACTCACTTCTCTGTTTTCCCCACTGTATTTTTTGACAGTCTAGTCTGCTGCAGATCTCCTCCAGCTCGGGTAAACATTTTTGAGGAACTGCTGCCCCAGGTGCAACTAAGCAATGCACTGGTGTCCTTGGCAGTAGAAAAGTCCAGCAGCCACTCCTTCTCAATTCCTGCTACCTCTGATCTCTAGACTGCCCGCCAGCAATGGCCTATGAGCTCTTGGGAATGTGTAGCTGGGAAGTCATGGAAGTTGGAAGAAGGGATCCATTGACTAAACCTTTTTCTTAACAGAAATTTAAGCCATATAGAGCCATTATTCAGGACAGCTGATGGGATAAAGAAAGATTTCCTCATTTGTGATTTCAGCTTGACTTCATATTAGCATACTACAATATTTTGGCACCTGACCTAAAAATGGCATGCCAAATATCTGGCTCCTAATTTGGAATGCTTCTGCAAGTGTTATTTTCCTTGTCCTCTCCAATTGCACTGAGAAGCAGTTGTATCATCCATTTATTGCCAGGATGTCAACTCTAAACAATAGAGTACAAGTCATCACCATCCTCCTATCACACATTTATGAGAAGCATCTTCATGCATTTTCCCAAGTTGCTCTTCTCATGAGAGAGGAACCTTCTCATATATATTAATAAGTTCAATAACTATACATATTTTAGCATATGCCTCTGTAGTACCTGAGAGACTCAACACTCGTTGGAGATATGCTGAGAGAGTTGCCTATCAGATTAAGTACTGTCCATCTATGTAGACCTAACTATTGTCTCTTGTTCTACACAAATTGGCTCAATTTTTGGTTCTGTGATTGTGCAGTGCACACGGGTCTTGGACGATGACTGACACACAGAAGAATCACTGCAAAGCAAATAATAATAAAGATCAATAGTGACAATTGTGCCTGTTCTGTGAGCCTAAGACAGTTCTCCAGTGCCAGGGGATGAGGTGTGTAACTTATCCTGGGTCCTGTGCAGAACAGAAAAGAAAAGCAATCATGTCTGCAGGAAAGGGAGAAGAACTTAACATCTGCATTTAACAACATGGATTTAAGCAGGCTGTGGCAGATAGGGCACAGGTTCTTTGGGAAAGGTGAGATAAAAGTGATGTGTAAATCCAGCAGGTGAGATGTATTTCTGTTTAACAGAAACAGGTATCAAACAGGGCTCGTGAGATATTTGGGGAGTTTGTAGAATTGGATAGACATCTTTTAAATTAAACTTCCAGTCCTGTGTCTTAAAAAAACCTGCTGTGTTCTCTCTCTCTTTCCAGGCAGAAATATACATACACACACATGTACACTATATTTTTTATACAAATATATATATGCATATATATATACACTGAAATGACCTTTTATTTTATGACTAGCAACAGATAATTAACAAAAACTTTGAGCTGCTGAGCTAAGGAATTCTTGTAAAAATGCAGTTATTGTTCAAACACAAAATTATCACAGGATGTGGTTTTCAAAAGCAGTGAGGGATAAGGTTTGAATGTCCTGAGCTATGGTTCTCCTTTTGCATGGTACTTTACATTCTACTTTTAAAGAGTAATCTTGTCTCCCTGAGTTTCTGAGCTAAAGTTCACCTCAAAAGCAACACAAAACTATGTAAACTGCCATGTAATCACTATCTGGCACTGCTGTTTTGCATAATTATGTATGTTGAAACCTATAAGTAGCTCACAGTATTATTGCTGAGATCACCTCCTACAGGCTAAAGGACATTACCCAGTAACTAACATATGTTCATGTCCCATCATTTATTTAAATGCTTCCCCAGACTTCTCCATAGGCAAATCAATTTAATTTGCTTAAAAAGCAAAGCAGCTTAAAAAAGAAAACAAAAGGTCTATCAGTTGGAAATTAAAGCCAAGGAAACCCAGATGGCACTATTGACAGTGAAGGTAATTAACTATTAAAATGCTATAACTAACAATGTGTAATCTGTCACAGTTTAAATCCTTAAGTAAAAGCTGTGTGCCCTTTGAAAAGATATCACCTAGTTGTGAGAGTGACTCAATGAAGAGTCATGATCAGAACAGATACACAGTCATGAGAGAAGAAGGGGTAAATGGATCTCTCTGTCCTCGCTCAGGTTTTCCATGTTTCTTGGCAAACCATAAGGTAAATTGAAGCTATTACATTTGCTATGACTATTTTTTTTTGCATCTAATGGTACATTATCTGAACTTGCAATCACCCATATGATCTAGGGATTGGGTACAGAGAGGAATGTGTGACGGTACAGAGAGGAATGTGTGACACACAGTTAGTTAATATCTAATGTATCCCACATGATCTGACGTGATGTGGAAGGATAGTGGACTTGTGAGCACCATGTGAGTGGGGAAAAAAGTTCAAGCCTCTGTGTCAGAGAGAGAGAGAGAGCTCACCATTTCTGCAAAGATAGTGGTTTTTTTTTCTACATGTGAATCCAGAGGGCTGCCCCATGGGCTCAGGGTCCCAGGGGTCCCTCTGGAGTTTGTGTAGTTTCTTCACAAAGTCCGGAAGCCCTGGGATTATGCCCAAAGGCCTGTGTTACATGTGGAGCACCGCTTTCTCCAAATGGTCATCTCTATAAGCAAAGAAGGGAGACAGTTTCCTCCAGCAACCTATTTGCTGCATTTCAGGTTACTACTTTCAGGCCCTTCTCTCCTGTACAGAAGGATTCTGGGGTTACTGGATGAAAATTAGTTTTTGGGAATACTTCTTTTAGCACCTTATTTCACTTCTGAGCAAATAGTCCAAGATGACAGAGTTTTCCACTTTCATTAACTCTGCTAGCCTCTCCAGCAGTACGTTGCTGACAAATTTAAGTGCTTGTGTTGTTAAGAGCAATTGTTCAGTCTATGTCTGTATTGTTCAAACAATGTCTGTATTGTTAGAAGCAATATTGTTCAGAGCAAGAAAATGTTGCATTGACCCCAGAGGAAGTCTGGAAAACACTCTTGTGGATAGAACTGCATTTTTACATGTGTCCAGTCTTTCTGTCTCGTTCCAAGTTTGGTTTACCCTGAAGAGTCATCATGGTGGCGTAAGGAAGAGGAGGAACCAAAACACATGCCTCTTGCTACAGAAGTTTCTCTGTTAACATCCTCATTTGGACATTTGCTGGATACATCCAGGCTCTGATCCTTGTCTGCAGGGAGCAGCTTGGCAGCCTTGCTCTCTGGCTACCGCACAGTCTCACCCAGTCAGATGTACAGCATCTGCGACCCACCCACCCATCTGCCAGCACACCTACACACAGAAGAAAGGCCCGAGGAAGACAGATTCCCTTGGGTTTCCCTAGGAATGAAGTTGTGGAAAATTAATATAGGAAGCTGTGGCTTAAATAGAAGTGGCGAGAAGAGTGAAGGCAATGTTGTGGTTGTGGTTCAGGACCCAAGAGATCTAGCACTAATTTAGCTCCTTTGCTGCTCTCTGAGTAACTTTGAGCAAGTCACGTAGTATCTCCAGGCTTTGGCTCTCCATCTGTATGTTGAGTCAACACTTCTCCTTTCTTAAGCTTTGTCAAGAAAGACCTGGTGTATGAAATAGTGGGGCTTGATGTAAGATAGAAGTGAACTCATGTAATTATAGAGCGGTCTGCAAGTTATTTAACTGTGTGATTTAAAGGAAAATGTTATTTGAATGTGTTTTAATCAGCCACAAAATGCTATTTTCAGCATGTTATATAAGCACAATGACATTCAGATGAAAATGGGCCAATTTAAAATATAGTAAAAATAACAATACATAAGCAAGTCATAGAACATGACTTTTAGAGGATCAAAATACCAATGAAGAGAATAACCATTTAATTTTTAAAACTACCACATAGCACCTCCAAAAACTGGCCAAATTTTATTTGCTGATAGACAACCAATGATGTCTGCACATGAACAGCCTCTTCTACAAGTTGCTTCAAAATGTTAAACTCTTAACACCCCCAACAGATGGAGCTGACTGGTGCAAATGAATATAATCAGCCATTGGCTGGCTTCAGCAGATCAGTAGATTTCATTACAAAGTTAATAGCATGTGCTGTTGCTGTAGTCAATATACAGATTATGGCAGGCTCACTGGTCAAGGTAAGAACAGCCATACTGACTCAAATCAGGTGTCTGCCTAGCCCAGTATCTTTTTACAACAGAAGCAAGGGCAAGCCTAGAGGGCAACCATGTGAGATATTTCCCCCAGTACTCTTCTGACCTCCAGCTATTTCAGCTCAGGGAATTTCCTGAGACAAATATCATACTGAACCGTAGTAATTTGAAGACTCTGTTCTGAAATAAGGCTGCCAACAAAGCAAGGTACATACAATGTGGATCCAGTAGTTCAAGGACTGTTGGAGGTGGGGGCCTAGATAAAGTACATCTGCTCAACAGTCTTCTCTGTGCTGTTCCAGATTGCCTACTTGGCTTCCAAACTCTCCACCCTCTGTTGCTTTGTAAAGCTGGTTGCGTTTTTTGCTCCCAACTCATTAGCAATGACAGTAGTTCGAGCAAATTACATACACTGCAGACAACTGTAAGACTGCCAGTTATAAAAGCCTGACCAACAGCAACACCTCAAGGATAAACCATCAGAGTACCATACAGAACAGCAAAGAAATAACCACTTCCCACTCTGAGAACAATCTGTAGCTCAAAAGTATCTGTTCATGGATCTGCTGCCCTTGAATTTGTTTAATCCTCTTTTAAGTCTGTTGATACTGTCTGCTTCCACAAATTCCTGTAGCAACAAGTTCCAGAAGTTCGCTACTCTTTGTGTAAAAAAATATACTTCATTTTAGCTGTTCCATACAAATCTCCTACTAATTCAGTGAGTGCCCACAGTTACAATCTTGTGGATTATGGTGAAAAACAGTTTCATGTTCTTTTTAACCATGACTATTATGACTTTGTAAACCTCATGAATAGTCCATTCAACCACCTTCTCTCCAAATTCAAATGAACCAGGGTTTTTAGTTTCTTACTGTACAGCAGCTACTTCATCCTCTTGATCATTTTAAGAGCCTTTCTCTGCACCTTCTCTCTCTCCCCTGCACCCTTCAGATGTGAAGACCAGGGCTACACACATTATACCAAATGCAGGTGCAAAAAAGTTTTCAACAGTGGCAACATGATGCCCACCATGTTGTTCTCTATACCTTTGATGGTGACACAGAGTACTCCAGTGACTGTCTTTAGGCTGCTGCTGCACACTGAGCCAATGATTGCAGAGAGCTGACATGACTCCAAGCACTTGAGTTGCACGCTGAGTTACCAGACTCAGACCTGACAGCTGTGTCCATAGACATGACATACATCTTTTCTACCTATACGTGTCATCTTGCGTTTTTCTGTACTGAAACTCACTTGCCACTTTTTGCCCACTCACTCAGCATTTGACGACCTGAAAGGCTTTAGTATGATTGTCAGATTTGGAAAATTCAGGTGTTCTTTTTGTTAGGTCACTGATGAAGGTGTTGATTAAAACCAGTCCCAGCAACAACTGCCTCAGGACTCCACTAGTGAAATTCTACTTTCTCTCCTCTAACCAATTTTAATTCCACCAAAGAACCTTTTTTCCAGTCCTGTAGTGACTTAAATTCTGCAATCATCAGGGCTTGAGGGCACAAATAAGCCCTAATTGCCCTGACCAGCTTCACCTGGGGGCCACATCCACACCTCTGCCTGTGGGCCCAGGGACTCCATTTCAGGCCTGGCCCTGAGCTGTGCTGTAGGTAATCTTGTTCTTGGCCTTTTGTCTTGCTGCTCTGATATACTGGCTGAGTTTTTTTATTGCATTGCTAGTGTAGCTTTATCTCTAGCCCTGCCTCATGGTTGGACCTATGCTGTAGGCAGTCTCCTGCATTATCTCCTGTTCTTCCTGGCAGGACTTCCTGGATTGACCCTGGACCTGATTCAGCACCTGTCTTCACCCTACCTGGTGATCACTGGGCAGTTGATGACACCTGTTACACTCCCCTCCTGGACTTGCTCAGGTGCTGCGGGTGTCCAAGGGTGAGGGCACTGCTTGTGCTAGGGTCACACTTGGCTCCTGGCTTGTCCCCTGTCCTGGTTTTGGCTGGGATAGAGTTAATTTTCTTCCTAGTAGCAGGCATAGTGCTGTGTTTTGGATTTAGTAGGAGAAGAATGTTGGTAACATGCTGATGTTTTTAGTTGTTGCTGAGTACTGCTTATGTTAGTCAAGACTTTTCAGCTTCCCATGCTCTGCCAGGTACACAAGAAACTGGGAGGGGGCACAGCCAGAAGAGTTGATGCAAACTGACCAAAGGGCTATTCCATACCACATGATGTCATGCTCAGTATATAAACTGGGGGGGCTTGGCCGGGGAGCAGCGATTGCCGCTCAGGAACTGTATGGGTATCGGTTGGTGGGTGGTGAGTAATTGCATTGTGCATCACTTGCTTTGTATATTATTATTATCATTATTATATTGTTATTATTATCATTACTATTTTACTTTATTTCAATTCTTAAACTGTTCTTATCTCAACCCAGGAGTGTTTCTCACTCTTACTCCTCCGATTCTCTCCCCCTTCCCATTGGGGTAGCGGGAGTGAGCAAGCGGCTGTGTGGTGCTTAGTTGCTGGCTGGGGCTAAACCATGACACCCCTCAGGGAGCAACCCTGTTTCTGTTGCTTTCTGGCAGTAATAACTTTAGTGTGGAGCCTTGTAAAGGCTTTTTAAAAATCCAGACATATTATGTCTGTGGGCAGCAGCTTAGCAAGGCAGTATTTTCCCTTTGCAGAAGTCACACTGACTCTTTTGTGCTGGACTTGATTTATTTATGTGTTTTGTGGTCTTGTTCATTATAGGCTCTACCAGCTCACCAAGGCTGAAAATCTGCCTCATTAGTCTATCATGCCCAGGTTCCCCTACAGAGCGTCCCCTGTGGATGGGAGTTATATCATCAGTCCTTTGGTATCATGGCTGTTTGCATGACAGGTTGCATACCTTGGCCAGCAGCTCTGCAATTTCATGTTAGATTTAATTCAGAGCACTTGGGTGAGTACCAACCAGCCCTGTGTATTTTTTTACTATCTGTTTGAACATCCTTTACATAAATTCTTTTTTAATTGGATGGTTTGATTTTCTTTCTGAATTGCAGCTTGGAGATCACCTGAATATCTTGGTGTTTTAGAACAGCTCCCAGGCTGCTTGTAGGCATTTTGCTTTTTGGATTGCATTTTTTTCAGGTTTTGTGTGGGTTTTTTTTATTTGGTGTGGGTTTTTTTTGTTTTGGTGTTTTGTGTTTTTTCTTCCCCCCCCCCCCCCCCAATTATCTGATTTTTAGAGAGTCCTTTTTCTTGAAATTCCTTGTGATGGGTTGATTTACCTTACAGTCTGCTATTACAGCTTTGAAACCAATTGTATATTGTATTGTGAATATTATTGCAGAACAGCTTTCCCATCAATATCTTTTGAACTAGGCCCTGTGGACCCCTTAAGGCCACATCTTGTGGGTCCTGCAACTGGCTGGTTGAGGAAGCAGTCCTTTGCAGGGCAGCTGAAATCACTCATTGTTACTAAATCTTCAAAATTCACAGCTTGTCTAGTGTCTTTGAACTTTTCCTGATCATTATCATCATTCCAAAACGGGTTCAGTAGAACAGTTCTAGTTTACATTTTTGCTTTTAGAATATGGGATTTCTACTAATAGAAATTTCAGGATGCTTCTTTTTTTTCTTGTGATACCTGAGCTGCTGCACTTCATGTATGGCACCACTCCCTCACCTATGCATCCTGCACCTCTAAAGCTGATAACCTACAAACAGTGCATCCACTGACTGTAGTCCTTCCAGGAGCCCTCTGATGTGCTGCTGTATCAGGGTGACAACTCAGTGCCTGCCCAGTGTTTCCCCTGTCCTAATTTTTAGGTATCTGGCACTGGAGTAGAAGCACTTCCAGGCTTTGTTTTTGCTCTGTTGCACAATATTACAGTCTAACTTTTTTCTTTCTTGCCTATGCTATTTATTTTCTCTTCACTTTTTCAGGATGTCTCAGATATGCCTTCTGATCCTCTTGTCATTTCTCTGAGACCAGAGAAATACTTCCTTCACCCTAATGTAGACATGTTGTCGGCAGTGTTTCAGTTACCTTTGGCTGTCTAAAATGATTCTAGATATTTAAGTTTATGAGTCTGAGATATCCTCACTGGGCCAGAAGAGAAGATACAGAGCTGGGGGGAAGCCATGACCTTCGAGACCTGCTGCTGGAGGCCAGGTAGAGTATTCTAGAGCACCTCCAAGGGCATCAGATGCTTATGTGTGGAAAATTGAATCAAGCTCCTGACATTAGCAGCCTGTTTAGTGCTAATCAAGGAAATAAAATATGCCTGATCTTTCCTGCAACAGCCCACTGCATGTACACCTGTATCTGAACACAAGGGTACGTAATAAACAAAGTTTGATTTTTTTTTTTTTTTTTTTTGGGGGGGGGGGAGTGTAATAGAGACAGTCTTAGCATGCAACTTTTTGGAGTATTCTTGGCTGACTGTAAAACAAGAAAGACTGGTGGCGTGATTGGCAGAGACTGGAAAGGCTGAATACAGACTTTAGGGGGGGGGAAAGAAAAGGATAATCAAAACAGAATAGCAACTGAAGCATTTCGTAAATGTTTAGCCTTTGGAATAATTTTTATCATTTCCCTAATGGCCATTTACACTGCCAAAATTACTACTACCCGCTACAGTACTACTTCCCACAGATAAACAAGAATTCTGAAGACAGAGCTATATTAATGCAGGGTTAGGGTAAACCCTGCTCTGAATTTTTGGCTTATGGACATGTAAGTTACTGTACTTTTTCTAGGAACTGAATTGTTAAAACATTGTCCTTATACAGTTTTTTGTTATTTGCTTAGATCACAAGAGTAGTGAAATATCCTAGAAGGAAGATATGTTGTGGTTTTTTTCTTTTTAATGTGGTCAGCTTGTGACATTTTGTAGCATTGAGCTTTTCTCTCCCTTTCCCAACCCTATAAATTGTCATTGACATTTCAGTCAAATAATTGAAATTAACACAATTTTAGGCTTATATTCAGATTTGCTCTATGTTCTGAGAAGCCACTGATCTCAAGGGAGGATTTTTCTTTATAATTATTTGGGCCCTAATGGAAACCCTTTACACAGATGATGTCCATAGCTCATGCTCTTACACAGATAGAATTGAAACTTTGGAAATGGAAGAAAGACTGTAGAGCATACACAGGAACAGTGTTAGAGGTGAATGTATGAGAGGTAGTTAATGTACTTCATCACTCAGCATAATAATCTCCCAAAGACTCACTGAGTTAGGACCCCATTCAACAGGGTGCCTGCTCCAGTAAGGGTTCAATGTAAAACAATATACATGGAGTCTCAGTCATGCAAAAGGTTTATCTAATCTACGACTGCCTGTGACCAAATGAACGCCCTGATTTGAAATCTTCCTGGCTATTCAGTGCCCATATATTATGTGGGGTCAGGGTGACAGAAAGTATTTAAAGCCTAGAATAAAAGCTTCCATGTTTGTAACAGTCTGGACATGTTGGACCACCTGCTAGCTCAAAGGCATTTTTGGAAAACAACATGTTTAGAAAAGCCTCTCTCTTCCTTCTGGATATCGATGACATGCATTGACACAGACCTACTGACCTTGGAAAAATATCCAAAACCCTCCCTAAATAAGATTCCAGGGGCAGAAATTACATTATTGCTGTCTCCATAAGCTCAGTGTCCTGACACTATGGCTATTTTGTACTGGTTTGATGTGAAAAGCATAACTAAAAAATCTCACATACTAACTGGCTAGTGATAAAGCCATCAAAACCCAAATAATAAGCAACAACATATTTCAAGAGTGACTACTTCCCCACTTGTCAAGGAGTACAAATGTGGCAGTTGGCAAATTATTCTATTTACAAAGAAACAGAACAGCAGTAGAACATTAATTCTTGAGGTCATCATCCTTTAATCCAGAGCAGAAGCTGAAGAACATTGTCCTTGTAGAAGTCAGCTGTTACTAGCGGTTACTAGCTATTACTAGATCTATTACTAAGGGTATGTCGTGGTTTAGCCCCAGCCAGCAACTAAGCACCACGCAGCCGCTCGCTCACTCCCCCTACCCCGATGGGATGGGGGAGAGAATTGGAGGAGTAAGAGTGAGAAACACTCCTGGGCTGAGATAAGAACAGTTTAATAATTGAAATAAAGTAAAATAGTAATGCTAATAGTAACAGTATAATAATGATAATAATAATAATGATACACGAAGCAAGTGATGCACAATGCAATTGCTCACCACCCGCCGACCGATACCCAGACAGTTCCCGAGCAGCGATCCCCCTCCCCGGCCAACCCCCCCAGTTTATATACTGAGCATGACGTCATATGGTATGGAATAGCCCTTTGGTCAGTTTGGATCAACTATTCTGGCTGTGCCCCCTCCCAGTTTCTTGTGCGCCTGGCAGAGCATGGGAAGCTGAAAAAGTCCTTGACTAGCATAAGCAGTACTCAGCAACAACTAAAAACATCAGCCTGTTATCAACATTCTTCTCCTACTAAATCCAAAACACAGCACTATGCCTGCTGTTAGGAAGAAAATTAACTCTATCCCAGCTGAAACCAGGACAGTATCCACCCCTTATTCTATACCATCTACGTCATGCACAGGCCCTCCCCTTTCCAATGTGTTCCAATTAATCACCACCCCTTTCCCTATCTTGATATACACACAGATATCATTCCCTTCGTCTATGGCCCATCCCTCTAAAATGTCCATTGAGTTCATTTAGCCCATGACTTTGGGTTCCATCTGTCATCACAGTCTTTCAGAGCGGGACAGGTGGTGTGCAGTGTTGGACTGTTGCATGCTGAAGTCAGTTCTCATTCCAACATGGTTTCATCAAAGTTCATTTTCCTTAGGCTGGGCAATTCTTACTGCAATACCATTGATGCGGCATATAGCAATCATAATATATAGTATTATATACTTAATATTAACCTACTATATTATTATATTAACATGCAGTTAAGAGATAACATATAGTTAAGAGATAACATACAGTATTATAAAGCAATTAATATCATACAATTCAGTTCATTGGCTATTTTCACCCAAAATCAAATTCCCTTGAGGTACACATTGGGCTTCCCCATCCTTTCGCATCACCCACCAAGTGCACCCAGGTCCTTGAGCAAAAGCAATCCCACGAATGGGTTTGCCTTTGCCAGAGGGGGAAGTAACCCAGACTGTCTTCCCCAGCATATTTTTCATGTGCACTACAGGAACTTTATCTCCTTCTACAGTACGTAAAAGTTTTGATTGGGCAGGGCCAGCTCGATTGGCAGATCCCCTGGTGTTGACTAACCAGGTGGCTTTTGCTAAATGCGTATCCCAATGTTTAAACGTCCCACCACCCATTGCTCTCAGGGTAGTCTTTAACAATCCATTGTATCGCTCAATTTTCCCGGAGGCTGGTGCATGGTAAGGGATGTGATACACCCACTCAATGCCGTGCTCTTTGGCCCAGGTGTCTATGAGGTTGTTTCGGAAATGAGTCCCGTTGTCTGACTCAATTCTTTCTGGGGTGCCATGTCGCCACAGGACTTGCTTTTCAAGGCCCAGGATGGTGTTCCGGGCGGTGGCATGGGGCACGGGATATGTTTCCAGCCATCCAGTGGTTGCTTCCACCATGGTGAGCACATAGCGCTTGCCTTGGCGGGTCTGTGGGAGCGTGATGTAATCAATCTGCCAGGCCTCCCCATATTTATATTTTAGCCATCGTTCACTATACCCAAGGGGCTTGAACTGCTTGGCTTGCTTGATTGCAGCGCATGTTTCACACTCATGAATAACCTGTGCAATACTGTCCATAGTTAAGTCCACCCCTCGATCACGAGCCCATTTATACGTTGCATCCCTTCCTTGATGGCCTGAGGCGTCATGGGCCCACCGAGCTATAAATAATTCACCCTTATGTTGCCAGTCCAAATCCACCTGAGCCACTTCAATCTTAGCAGCCTGATCTACTTGCTGGTTGTTTTGATGTTCTTCAGTGGCCCGACTCTTAGGTACATGAGCATCTACATGACGAACTTTTACAACCAGGTTCTCTACCCGGGCAGCAATATCTTGCCACAATGCGGCAGCCCAGATTGGTTTGCCTCTGCGCTGCCAGTTGCTCTGCTTCCATTGCTGCAGCCACCCCCACAGGGCATTTGCCACCATCCATGAGTCAGTATAGAGATAAAGGACTGGCCACTTTTCTCTTTCAGCAATATCTAAAGCCAGCTGGATGGCTTTCACCTCTGCAAACTGACTCGACTCCCCTTCTCCTTCAGCAGTTTCTGCGACTTGTCGTATAGGACTCCATACAGCAGCTTTCCACCTCCGATGCTTTCCCACGAGACGACAGGACCCATCAGTGAACAGGGCATATTGCTTTTCATTTTCTGGCAATTTATTATACAGTGGGGCCTCTTCAGCACGTGTCACCTCCTCCTCTGGTGATATTCTAATGTTTTTTCCTTCTGGCCAGTCCATGATCACTTCCAAGATTCCTGGGCGACTGGGGTTTCCTATTCGAGCCCGTTGTGTGATCAATGCAACCCACTTACTCCATGTAGCATCAGTTGCATGATGTGTAGAGGGGACCCTCCCTTTGAACATCCAGCCCAACACCGGCAGTCGGGGTGCCAGCAGGAGCTGTGCTTCAGTACCAACCACTTCTGAAGCAGCTCGAACCCCTTCATATGCTGCCAGTATCTCCTTCTCAGTTGGAGTATAGCGGGCTTCGGATCCTCTGTATCCCCGACTCCAAAACCCTAGGGGTCGACCTCGAGTCTCCCCTGGTGCTTTCTGCCAGAGGCTCCAGGTAGGGCCATTCTCCCCGGCTGCGGTGTAGAGCACATTTTTAATATCCTGCCCTGCCCGGACTGGCCCAAGGGCTACTGCATGAACTATCTCACGTTTAATTTGTTCAAAGGCTTGTTGTTGCTCAGGGCCCCATTTGAATTCGTTCTTCTTCCGGGTCACTTGATAGAGAGGGCTTACGATCTGGCTGTAATTTGGAATATGCATTCTCCAAAACCCCACAACGCCTAAGAAAGCTTGTGTTTCCTTTTTGCTAGTTGGTGGGGACATAGCTGTTATTTTGTTGATCACATCCATTGGGATCTGACGACGTCCATCTTGCCATTTTATTCCTAAAAACTGGATCTCCTGTGCAGGCCCCTTGACCTTACTCTGTTTTATGGCAAAACCAGCCTTCAGAAGGATTTGGACTATTTTCTTTCCCTTCTCAAAAACTTCTTCTGCTGTATTGCCCCACACAATGATGTCATCAATGTACTGCAGATGTTCTGGAGCTTCACCCTGTTCCAGTGCTGTCTGGATCAGTCCATGGCAAATGGTGGGGCTGTGCTTCCACCCCTGGGGCAGTCGGTTCCAGGTGTACTGAACACCCCTCCAGGTAAAAGCAAACTGGGGTCTGCACTCTGCTGCCAAAGGGATGGAGAAAAATGCATTAGCAATATCAATTGTGGCATACCACTTAGCTGCCTTTGACTCCAGTTCATATTGAAGTTCTAGCATGTCTGGCACGGCAGCACTCAGCGGCGGTGTAACTTCGTTCAGGCCACGATAGTCCACTGTTAGTCTCCACTCCCCATTAGACTTTCGCACTGGCCATATGGGACTGTTAAAGGGTGAGCGAGTCTTGCTGATCACTCCCTGGCTCTCCAGTCGACGAATCAGGTTATGGATGGGAATCAGGGAGTCTCGGTTGGTGCGATATTGCCGCCTGTGCACAGTTGTGGTAGCAATCGGCACCTGTTGTTCCTCAACCTTCAGCAACCCTACAATCGAAGGGTCCTCTGAGAGACCGGGCAAGGTGGACAACTGTTTAATTTCCTCTGTCTCCAAAGCAGCTATACCAAAAGCCCACCGGTACCCTTTTGGGTCCTTGAAATACCCTCTCCTGAGGTAGTCTATGCCAAGGATGCACGGAGCATCTGGGCCAGTCACAATGGGGTGCTTTTGCCACTCATTCCCAGTTAGGCTCACTTCAGCTTCCAGTACAGTTAGCTGTTGGGATCCCCCTGTCACTCCAGAAATACAAATGGGTTCTGCCCCTCTATAGTTTGATGGCATTAGCGTGCACTGTGCACCAGTGTCCACTAGAGCCTTATACTCCTGTGGGTCTGACGTTCCAGGCCATCGAATCCACACAGTCCAGTAAACCCGGTTGTCCCTTTCCTCCACCTGGCTGGAGGCAGGGCCCCTCTAACACTGGTCACAGTATTCGTTGTTCACTTCCTGTAAATGTGAATCAAAAGTTCCCTGATCAAGGTCGGAAGTAAAATTAGCCCTCTTACTCTGTCTCGGGAACTGCTCACTAGAAACTGGAGCTGCAATTTTCCTGGGAGAACCGCCTTTTCTAATAGTTTTTCCTTGCAATTCACGCACCCGTGCCTCTAAGGTTGAGGTGGGTTTTCCATCCCACTTTCTCATGTCCTCTCCATAATCACGCAGGTAAAACCACAGGGTGCCCCGTGGTGTGTATCCTCTATATCCTCTCTCTTGAGCATAGGGACGTTGACTCCTAATGGCTGAGACACTGGTCCGTGCAGGTGGGGAGTAGGACAGATCCTCTCTGAGTTGTTGGAACTCTTGGCATATTTTTTCAGACAGTTTTTCCACAGCCGAGACACAGGCCCGTAGGGAGGAAGAGAGCTTTTCTTCGTAGTCCCGGAGTTGTCTAGCCACTTCATCCACCGTTGGTGCCTCGTCGTCTTTCCAGGCTAGTATTGCCAACGAGTTGGAATACGATGCTGGTGCGCTCCGTACCACCTTCCGCCACATGGATTGTGTGCACCTGACTTCATCTGGGTCTTTGGTTAACCGCTCATCATTCAGGTCACTGTAAATCACCTCCAGCACGCCTAATTCCCTCAGGTACTGGATACCTTTCTCTACGGTGGTCCATTTGCTTGGGCGGTATAAAACATCCTCCTTGAAGGGATACCTTTCCTTCACGCTTGACAGAAGTCGCCTCCAGAGGCTGAGCGGTTTTGCCCCTTTTCCAATTGCTTTGTCAATGCCCCCTTCCCTGGAAAGGGATCCCAGCTGCTTGGCTTCCCTACCCTCTAAATCCAGGCTACTGGCCCCGTTATCCCAGCATCGGAGCAGCCAGGTGATGATGTGCTCGCCTGGATGACGACCGAAATCTTTTCGCATATCTCGCAGCTCACTCAGGGATAGGGATCGGGTGGTCACCATCTCATTTATGGGTTCTTCCTCCTCTGGTTCTCGTGATGGCCCTGGTTCATCTTCATCCCTTACTAAACGAACTGATTTCCTCGTGTATTTTTTCTTCTGTATAGGGGCAACTGATACCGGCGCAGGTTGGTTCTCTGGTTTAGCCACAGTGTCTGTCACTGGGGTTTGAGTAGCCGCAGTGCTCATGGCTGTGGCTGGAGTAGCCACAGTGCCTGGGGCAGGGGTTTGAGTAGCTGCAAGGCCTGTAGTGGGGGTTGGAGTAGCCGCAGGGCCTGTAGTGGGGGTTTGAGTAGCCACAGTGCTTGTTGTTTTGTCATCAGATCCAGAGACCTTCTCTTTCTTTTGAGGGTACTGATTAGCGTTGACCACGGCTCGATAGGCATGGGCCAGTCCCCAGCATGTTGCAATGATTTGTGTCTCTCTGGAGCTACCAGGGTGACAACATACTTCTTCCAAATACTTTACTAATTCTTCAGGATTCTGCACTTGTTCAGGGGTGAAGTTCCAAAACACTGGAGGTCCCCACTGCCCTAGGTACTTGCGCATACGTTCCCACACACCCTGCCACTCATAACTATCCAGCCTTGGGGTAGATCTCTGGATGGTATTTTTAAACTGCTTACTGACCTTTATCAAAACGGAAACAACATTCCCAAGAATTATCAATAGAAGTATCTTAACTGCCCAGGGGTGTTCAAGATACAGGAAAGTTGTTGTAATGAAGGAGGAAACATCATAGAAGAAAGCAGCAAAGGTGCCATTCTGTATTTCCTCCACAACAAGCCTCTCAGAGTAAGAAGTATAATTGCTAACTCTCTCTATGAGGTAGTACCCGAAGTACAGTAGTGACTTCTGTATGAAACCCAAATACCAAAGAATGCTCAAGGTCAGGGCTTTGATAAGGAGCCTCCCAAGCAAAAGATCATGAATCACTGCAGAGCATAGCACACTACACAAACTGACAGCAAGCTTTAACGCGTGCTGCAAAAAAAAGAACATGGTGCAGATCAGAAGAACTAATATCGTGACCGGCAACTGTTAACAGACTCCTTAATACACTCTGGTTAATCTGTTGTTATCTCAAGCCCCACGTTGGGCGCCAAAAAGGACTGTCGTGGTTTAGCCCCAGCCAGCAACTAAGCACCACGCAGCCGCTCGCTCACTCCCCCTACCCCGATGGGATGGGGGAGAGAATTGGAGGAGTAAGAGTGAGAAACACTCCTGGGCTGAGATAAGAACAGTTTAATAATTGAAATAAAGTAAA
Organism: Pelecanus crispus; assembly: GCF_030463565.1. Classification (NCBI taxonomy): domain Eukaryota; kingdom Metazoa; phylum Chordata; class Aves; order Pelecaniformes; family Pelecanidae; genus Pelecanus; species Pelecanus crispus. The sequence continues at coordinate 96,810,457 of NC_134645.1, forward strand.
ATAGTAATGCTAATAGTAACAGTATAATAATGATAATAATAATAATGATACACGAAGCAAGTGATGCACAATGCAATTGCTCACCACCCGCCGACCGATACCCAGACAGTTCCCGAGCAGCGATCCCCCTCCCCGGCCAACCCCCCCAGTTTATATACTGAGCATGACGTCATATGGTATGGAATAGCCCTTTGGTCAGTTTGGATCAACTATTCTGGCTGTGCCCCCTCCCAGTTTCTTGTGCGCCTGGCAGAGCATGGGAAGCTGAAAAAGTCCTTGACTAGCATAAGCAGTACTCAGCAACAACTAAAAACATCAGCCTGTTATCAACATTCTTCTCCTACTAAATCCAAAACACAGCACTATGCCTGCTGTTAGGAAGAAAATTAACTCTATCCCAGCTGAAACCAGGACAGGGTAGCATAAAGTAAGGAAGGAAACTGAATTCTTACTTCCTATCATTTGTTCTAAGGTATTTAGGAACTCAGTCTGCTGTGGAAACACTTTAAAAGAGGCAGTCTGCACTGGATAACCTTAGGATTTTTATACGTAGGATGGAGTGGATTGACAGAAATCATCCCGTGTCCTTTGCAGATAATGCTCCTGTTTCTTCCTCTGAATGAGCTCTATTTTCTTCAACAGAGCATAGTTGATCCTTTCAGTTTAGGAACCACCAAAATTTCCATCTCTTTCCTGAAGAGCTGCTGCTGAATCCAGTATTTCTCAAGTATGTTCTTCAGGTGCTTATGAGATATTCAGGACAACCAGAGAGGCAGCAGATGTGCTTTAGATATCTCTAGACTTAGGAGATGCCAAAGATTGGGTAGTGTGAACCATTCCTTTAATTACAGATACATTTTACATGTTTCATGTCCTCCTGGGTTGCACAAAACTTAGAATCATAGAATCATTTAGGTTGGAAAGGTCTTTAAGATCATTGAGTCCAACTGTTAACCTAGCACTGCCAAGTCCACCACAAAACCATGTCACTAAGCACTACATCTACACATTTTTTAAACACCTCCAGGGATGGGGACTCAACCACTTCCCTGGGCAGCCTCTTCCAATGCTTGACAACCCCTCCTGTGAAGAAATTTTTCCTAATATCCAATCTACACCTCCCCTGGTGCAACTTGAGCCCATTTCCTCTCATCCTACCACTTGTTACTTGGGAGAAGAGACCAACACCCACCTTGCCACAACCTCCTTTCAGGTAGTTGTAGAGAGCGATAAGGCCTCCCCTGAGCTTCCAGGAGCCTCCAGGATAAACAACCCCAGTTCCCTCAGCCACTCCTCATAAGGCCTGTGCTCTAGACCCTTCACCAGCTTCGTTGCCCTTCTCTGGACATGCTCCAGAACCTCAATGTCTTGCTTGTACTGAAGGCCCAAAACTGGACACAGTATTCCAGGTGCGGTCTCACCAGTGCTGAGTACAGGGGGACAATCACTTCCCTAGTCCTGCTGGCCACACTATTCCTGAGACAAGCCAGGATGCTGTTGGCCTTCTTGGCCACCTGGGCACACTGCTGGCTCATGTTCAGCAGGCTGTCAACCAACACCCCCAGGTCCTTTTCGGCCAGGCAGCTTTCCAGCGACTCTTCCCCAAGCCTGTAGTATTGCATGGGGTTGTTGTGACCCAAGTGTAGGACCCAGCACTTAGCCTTGTTAAACCTCATACAATTGACCTCAACCCATCAATCCAGCCTGTCCAGATCCCTCTGTAGATCCTTCCTACCCTCGAGCAGATCAACACTCCTGACTAAATCTTGTGCCAGGAAAGCAAGGGACACACTCAAGGCCTTGTAGAGAAGATGTTCTGCTATTATGTTATCATTCTCTTGGTTAGACAGCAGTTTTACAAAATCAGCTTTCAAAGTGAGATTCAGCTTTAATTTTTCAAAAAGAAGTGGTGCACCACAGATGCTCTGTTGTGTGAGATAAGTGCTATTGCATGGTACCTTAGCTTTTGCAGTGCTTAGGCCCTTCCATTTGCAAGGCTCTGGCCTGCCTTTCCTAGGCAGCCCTGTCTCACCTAAGCTCTTACAATGATGTTTTTTGAAAGCTCTTGGGGCACTATTTTCCCCTTGTTCTCATGCAGGGTTTTTTGTGCTGTTGTTTTCAAGGCCTTGCACCTGGAAACTGTGACACTGGTATGACAGTTCTCAAGGGAAGGACCTGCCACTGGTGTGGGAATCTCCCTGTCGTCCTTACCTTTCCCTTCCTTACTTTCTTTACCCTCTTTATCCTATTCTTACCCCTTATTTGGAGGTTTTAATTATTTTAATCTAAAAAGTAGTGTGTAACAAAGTAGACAGTGGTAATTTAAGTACCTTATGTTACCCAATAATATGTATGGATGGAAGCTTTGCAATTGATCACATGCAACACTTGTGCCAAGTCAAGTATATTCCATTCAGTGTGAGGAGCATCCTGACAGGAACAACCAACAGGGAACCTGAGTGGGTACTAGTGACAAGTGTACAGTACTCTTGAAAAAGCACAGTGAAAATTCTTTGTCACAGTCACAAGAGCTGCACTGGACAGCACCCTCCAAGGAGGGTGCCCCTATGGGTCCTCATTGCTGCTCTTTCCTGCTGACCCCTGGGGAGAGTTTTTCTTTTTCCTTTTCTCTCTCCCATTTTTTGTTTTTATTTTTTCCCAAAAGAAACTTTCTCCATTAAAACCAATGCCTGTTGACAGTTAGGGTCCTTGAGCTATGAGTCTCGCTAATAAAGCTCTGTGTATGTAAACCTGTTTCAGCATCCTTTGTGCAGCAGTGCACATCTTGGTACTTAACCATGTGAACTGCCCATAGCAATTGGTGTAGATTGGTGGGAGTTGTTTTTAAGAAATGTTACGTATTTGCCCCAGCCTGTACATGTTTAAGTTAAAGAGAGAAGATTGCTACTAGATAAGAAGACTTAGTAATTGGTTTAAAACTGTGGTAGAAATTGATCAATAGGTCAGAGAGGCTTTCCAAAGATTAAATCTCTCCAAAATGAAACATGAGCTTTTGTGCAAATAGTTAATGGCCCCTGAAACACTGAAAATGAATGAGACTATCACAATGTAAATTTAGGAGTGCTTAACTTTCATTGACACATTAGTTGTATGTTTTTAATAGCAGGAATGAATTTAACTGAAATCATCATCGCTCCTGGGGACTAAAAGGATTCAGAATTGACTATATAACCAGTCAAGTCCAGATACTGTTTTGATTTGGTGATAAGCTGTGCTCCAGTGCACCCTTTGGAGTGAACTATAAAACAACTCTCAAGAACCTGTTACTGAGTAGTGCCATGGCTCACACAGCTCCCACACACAGAGCCGAGACACAGAAGGAGGAAGGATGTCTTCTGAGACAGACGCCTCGGGGACACTGGAGGTTTATTAGATTGCACATAACGTGCCAGCCAACTCTTTTAAGCCATTAGGAGCACATAGGCAACACCAGTGTGAGTGAAGGCACAGGCTTTCAGTTCAACTACAGCAAGACTCATACACTACATCTCTCTTGTTGCACAAACGCTAATGTTATTTACACTATGTTGTCCTGTTCATTCTCCACTGGGAGTGACTTGTGATGATTAAGCAAGTAATAATATATTATCATATGTCTGCATGATGCTTTACAGGGAATTTAAACAGTTTTCTTGTAATCAGAGTTGATCATAGGAAAAAATTTGCAGAAACAAAGGGCCTAGCACAGCTGTGGGAAGTGAAACAGGGGAGGCAAAGTTCCTTGCACAAGAAATGAAGGATGTTGGTCCTCAAATCAGACAAAAGAAAGGTTCATGCCTGTGTCAAAGAAGAAAAGAATCAGACAAGAACAGCAAGATACAAAAATCAAATAGGCAGACTCTACAGGGGAGAGAGTGTGTGAAACTGTTACTTGCTAACCCCCTCATTAATGTTCATGACTAATTATAGCAATTAGCAATAAATATGCAGTGCCATATCTGATAAGTAGTTATTTCACCACAAAGCGCAAGTCTTGTTGTGCATATTTTCTTTCAGTTCTTGGCCAGGATTACCTAATCAGAGGAAAAAGCTGTTGATTATGTCTGAGAAGAACTCTACTCTCCACAGTAGCCTTAAAGTAATGACATATCTTGCTTGTGTTACTAAATGAATACCTTGTTTTAATTTACTCTTGGGTCACTTTTGGGAGGAATAGGGAACACTGAGAATAAAGCAATATTAAGTTGATGAATGAGTAATCAGCTGAATCATCACAAATGAGGAGAACAGCTCATTAATCCAACTGTGAAAAGATTCTGTTGCTTTCTTTTTGAGAATGAATTCCATGTTCCCTCGTAGAGAAGCAGAAGAAAGCTTTCTAGCTTTTACTTTAGCCTGCTTTGTTCTGTTGGTGCTTCCACTGGAAAATCTTTTTAAATTGTAAAGATTTTACAAAATGCCTGTGTGGGAGAAATGACTGTGAAGATGGTGAATTTTGGTAATGAGGCATCCCATAGGAGCTGTGCTGTATGTGTCAGCCTTGTGCAGAAGTCTTAGGTACCCTAGAGTGATGCAAATAGCATTGGGCACCTATTTCTTTGCAACATAAGGCTGGCAAATATGCTAGGTAAGCCATTCTTTGCACGTGGCAGCCAGAGGCCAGACAATGCCAGAAACAGCAGTAGGGACTAAAACTTGTGCAACTGAACAGAAACCAAGAAGTGGAATTCAGTTTACGATGACAACATTTACATGTAGGCAATCTGGGAGGTATTTAGGCAATACCTTTTGAGATGTCTTAGGCAATCTGTCCTGTCCTCTAGATGCTGCTCAGGGAGGGTGTGGGTCCTCCATAGGTCTTGTGACACTTCTACCCATCCCCTGTGGATGTCATGTGTACTCCTGGGCATTCAAAAGGCACTTGACATCAACGCGTGAGCAGTTGAATCAAATTCTAGATGGGTCTAGACTTGTTGGAGCTCCATCTATAGCCAGGGGACAGAAAAAGGCTTCCTGTTGACCAGGAAGGGAGTGTTAAATACAGTGAGATTTGGTTGTGTTTTTTGGTTTGTTTTTTTTGGTTTTTTTTTACATATAACAAAAAGAAGAAGAATCATCCATTTCAATAGAGAATCTTAGTGTTATATAATATTATATTATTAAAATTATGGAACATGAAAATTAATTAGATTAAATTTATACAAGGAATACTATTTACATTTCCATTATAGGGGTCAGCTGAATGGAAATAAGACAGAAAAATTTATATTTGAATTTAATAACCATAAAAGCAAAATTAAGTATAGAAGTGAGTTCCAGAGATTAAGAACCACAGAACAGAATGAAGAAAGATAATACTGACCAGTAATAATTGCAGTATTTTGTTGAATCTGGAGAGGGATTCTGAGAATAGGACTGAGATGTTGGCCAGTTCTGTATGCATATTTATTTGCAGCATTTTGAATTGGTCCTGAAATTTAAAATAGAATAGAATAGAATAGAATAGAATAGAATAGAATAGAATATTTCAGTTGGAAGGGACCTACAATGGTCATCTAGCCCAGCTGCCTGACCACTTCAGGGCTGACCAAAGGTTAAAGCATGTTATTAAGAGCGTTGTCCAAATGCCTCTTAAACACTGACAGGCTTAGGGCATCGACCACCTCTCTAGAAAGCCTGTTCCAGTGTTTGACCACCCTCTCAATAAAGAAATGCTTCCTAATGTCCAGTCTAAACCTCCCCTATTGCAGCTTTGAACCGTTCCCATGTGTCCTATCACTGGATACCAGGGAGAAGAGATCAGCACCTCCCTCTCCACTTCCCCTCCTCAGGAAGCTGTAGAGAGCAATAAGGTGTCCCCTCAGCCTCCTTTTCTCCAACCTAGACAAACCCAAAGTCCTTAGCTGCTCCTCACAGGACATTCCTTCCAGCCCTGTGACCAGCTTTGTTGCCCTCTTCTGAACACATTCAAGGATCTTAACATTCTTCTTAAACTGTGGGGCCCCAAACTGCACATACTATTCAAGGTGAGGCTGCACCAACGCTGAATACAGAGGAATAATCACCTTTTTTGACCGGCTGGTTATGCTGTGTTTGGTGCACCCCAGGATGTGGTTTGCCCTCTTGGCTGCCAGGGTGCAGTGCTGACTCCTATTGGTCCTGCTGTTAGCCAACACCCCCAGATCCCTTTCTGCAGGGCTGCTCTCCAGCCACTTCTCTCCCAATTCATATTTGTCCCTGGTGTTACTCTGTCCTAGGTGCAGAATCCAGCATTTGGACTTGTTAAATTTATCCCATTAATCATTGACCAGTGCTCCAATATATCTAGATCCCTCTGCAAGGCACCTTGTCCCTGCAGAGAGTCAACAGCACCTTCCAGTTTGGTGTCATCAGCAGACTTGCTAATGGTGCATTCAACTCCTGCATCCAGGTAGTTGATAAAGGCTGAGGTACTTAATGCCTTCTTTGCCTCAGTCTTTCATAGTCAGACCAGTTATCCCCAGGGCATTCAGCCCTGGAAGACAGGGACAGAGAGCAGAATGAAGCTCCCATAATCCAGGAGGGAGCAGTTAGTGACCTGCTACACCACCTGGACACTCAAAAGTCTATGGGACTGGATGGGATCCACCCAAGAGGGAGGTGGCAGAGGAGCTTACCAAGCCACTCTCCATCATCTATCAGCAGTCCTGATTAACAGGGGAGGTCCCAAAAGACTGGAGGCTTGCCAGTGTGATACCCACCTACAAGAAGGGCCAGAAGGAGGATCCAGGGAACTACAGGCCTGTCAGCCTGTCCTCAGTACCAGAGAAGATTATGGAGTGGTTCATCTTGAGTACACTCAACAGGCATGTGCAGGTCAACTGGGGGATCAGGTCCAGCCAGCAGCGGTTCGTAAAAGGCAGGTCTTGCTTGAACAACCTAATCTCTTTCTATGACCTGGTGACCCACCTGGTGGATGAGGGAATGGCTGTGGATGTCATCTACCTGGACTTTAGTAAAGCCTTTGACATTGTCTCCCACAGCATTCTCCAAGAGAAGCTGGTGGCTCATGGCCTAGGCAGGTGTACTCTTCACTGGGTAAAAAATTGGCTGGATGGCTGAGCCCAGAGAGTTGTGGTGAATGCAGGTAAATCCCATTGGCAACCGGTCACAAGTGGTGTTCCCCAGGGCTCTGTTTTGGGGCCAGTCTTGTTTAATATCGTTATCAACGATCCGGATGAAGGGACTGAGTGCACCCTCAGTAAGTTTGCAGATGACACCAAACTGGGTAGGAGTGTCAATCTGCTTGAGGGTAGGATGGCCCTGCAGAGGGACCTGGACAGGCTGGATTGATGGGGTGAGGCCAATTGTATGAGGTTTAACAAGGCTAAGTGCTGGGTCCTGCACTTGGGTCACAACAATTCCATGCAACGCTACAGGCTTGGGGAAGAGTCACTGGAAAGCTGCCTGGCTGAAAAGGAGCTGGGGGTGTTGGTTGACAGCCGGCTGAACATGAGCCAGCAGTGTGCCCAGGTGGCCAAGAAGGCCAACAGCATCCTGGCTTGTCTCAGGAATAGTGTGGCCAGCAGGAGCAGGGAGGTGATTGTCCGTCCCCCTGTACTCGGCACTGGTGAGCCCATACCTCGAATACTGTGTCCAGTTTTGGGCCCCTCAGTATAAGAAAGACATTGAGGTTCTGGAGCGTGTCCAGAGAAGGGCAACAAAGCTGGTGAAGGGTCTGGAGCACAAGTCTTATGAGGAGTGGCTGAGGGAACTGGGACTGTTTAGCTTAGAGAAGAGGAGGCTGAGGGGAGACCTTATCGCTCTCTACAACTACCTGAAAGGAGGTTGTAGCGAGGTGGGTGTTGGTCTCTTCTCCCAAGTAGTTAGCGATAGGACAAGAGGAAATGGGCTCAAGCTGTGCCAGAGGAGGTTTAGACTGGATATTAGGAAAAAATTTCTTCATGGAAAGAGTAGTCAGGCATTGGAACAGTCAACCCAGAGAGGTGGTGGAGCCACCATTCCTGGAGGTGTTCAAAAAACATTTAGACATGGCACTTTGTGACATGGTTTAGTGGGCATGGTGGTCTTGGGTTGATAGTTGGACTGATGATCTTAGAGGTCCTTTCCAACCTTAATGATTCCTAGTTTTCACTTTCATTAAAAAATAATCCAGCCACCAAGCCAGGAAACATGAAATTATTACTCTACCCTTAACTGGTTTAGTGGTGGACTTGGTAGTATTAGGTTAATGGTTGGACTGGATGATCTTAAAGGTTTTTTCCAACCTAAATGAATCTATGTTTCTGTTATCCTATGATTCTAAATATGTTGAACAGGAGTGACCCTAGAACTGAACCCTGAGGAACACCGCTGGTAACCAGCCAGATGTAGCCCCATTCATTACAACGCTCTGAACTCTGCCCTTCATCCAGTTCTTCATCCAGTGCACCATGAACCTGCTCATCCCACAGTTGGACAACTTGTCTAGAAGGATGCTGGGAGGGACAGTATCAAAAGCCTTACTAAAAACCAGAAAAGCTACATCTACTGCCTTCCTTTCATCCACTAGGTGGGTGATCTTATCATAGAAGGATATCAAATTGTTTAAACACAACTTTCCCTTTGTGAACCGTTGTTGACTGTGCCTGATGACTGCATTATTCTTTAAGTGCCTTTCAGTAGTACCCAGTATAATCTTCTCCATGATTTTTTCCAGGAACTGAGGTTAGACTAACAGGTCTGTAGTTCCCTGGGTCTTCTCTCACACCTTTTTTGTGAATTGGAGTAACACTGGCTAGGTTCCAGTCAGGAGGGACCTCCCTGGACTCCTAAGACCTTTGGTAGATGACCAAGAAGGGTCCTGCCATAACATCCGCTTGCTCCGTCAGTACTCTGGGATGAATCCCACCGGGCCCCATGGATTTAGCTCAGTTGGTTAGAACACGGTGCTAATAATGCCAAGTTCACAGGTTCAATCCCTGCTTACTGCAGGGGGGTTGGGCTCGATGATCTCTCAAGGTCCCTTCCAACCCAAAGCATTCTATGATTCTATGACTTGTGAACATCCAGCTGATACAGCTGGTCCCTTACAATTTCAGTGTCCAGTGCTTGAATCCCCAAACATGAACGGGTCAATTGTGTAAGCACGCACTGACTTTAGTTTTGAAATGAGACAGTGTATGAGAAATTTAGAGTAAACTGAAACAGATAATGGTAAGGAAAACAACATCTGGTTATCAGAAGTAACAAAGATAAAAACTTTCATATATGACACAAAAAGAACCATTATATACAAGTGTCAAATCATAGAAGTACAGAAAGACTGCAAGCTTTTCAGATGAGTTTAGAAAAGTCAGAGGAGTATCTGTGAGCGTACATCACAAAGGCAAGTAAACAGAAAACACTTCCCAGTTAAAAGTGAAGTTTGGAGAGAGACAAAAGTTTTTTCACTGTGAACAGAGTTGGAATTTCTGAAGATAAAATAAGAGAAACTGAGGGAGGAAACACAGGAAAAGGGGAAGAGAATTAATGTGTTTGTACAGACTGTATAAATTTTTGTAGGCAGGTGACTTAAATTTTTTACTTGTGTTATTGAAGTTTACAACTATTAAACTAACCTAAGCTTTCAGTTATGGAAAACCAGAAGATTTAACCCTTTTGACTGGAAGCCTTGAACATGCAAACTGCGTTTGACAGTCTGGTTATGCCTGGAGTCAAAAAGTCTAGAAAAAAACCCCAAATCAAGCCTTGATCCTCTGAACAAAACCCGAGATAGGATACTGATATGCAATAAGTACCTGACCATCTTTTTCTACATGAGTAATCTAGTTGAACCCAAACCATCCATTTCCTCTGGCAATAATCAAAGGTTGATCTTGTTTCAAACACCTGTTAGCAAAGAAGATAGAGAAGGAAGTTGAAAACACCTTCTTTCTATGGTGTTTGGTTGTTTTTTTTTTTTTTTTTTAAAAAAAAAGGGCTTTCAGTCCTGCTAAAAACTTGTTAGTGATAACCCATGGATGCCAAAGAGAGAGAAAAGGTGATTCTCCATTCCAGCTGGTGATATTGACACCTCTGCCTTTGCTAGAGCTGGGAAGCTCCAATGTGAGCAAGTTTTGAATTCATGTTGAAGGTGACAAATGAAGAAATAGGACTGAAACGGAACATTCAGGTACTAAGCAATACTGCAGACTCTTTGCACGTTGAAATGGTTACTTTGTTCATAAGCATTCCTTTGCTATGAGAATGATTGTGGCCTTTCATAGAGGCAACGCAACAGTGGTGGTGATGGATAGCACATTCTCTCAATGTGCTTACCACTTGCTGTAGATGTGCTGCATGTTGTCTTCTTCTAGAAAGAGTGGCTGGGAAGCAGGAAGAAGACCCCTGCTTCCTTTGCCCTGGATGCTGATCTCTGGGTCAAATGAAGCTCCTGGGAGGAGGAGATTTCTCTTGGACTATCTAGGCATGCACATCTGGAGTAGAAGATGGGACGGTCAGTGTGAGAGCATGAGGGAGCCAGCAGGCAGGAGCCTGCAGTGTTTAGACAATGGAAGTTTTCTGAGAGGCTTAGGGAACAAATACATGTGTCTTGGAGTTGATGGGAAGAAGACCTTCCCAGCAGACCCCACACAGTTTGCCCAGTGTTTGTTGCAACCCAGGGCACTAGGAGAAAGCTGTTGGCCTGAGAGAAGATTGGTGAAAAGGACCTGCATGCCAAAGGGCAGTTTTGTTTTCTAACCTTTTATTTTAATCTGTCTCATCTGTTGGAGTTGACTCATTCCGATGTCAAAAATTACTGCTTTTTGGTCTGTGTTTTCAGAAATCTTGGCTGTAGAGATCTAAACCTTTGCTATTTTTGGCACCCTCCCTGTAAATGCAGACAGATGCACCTCAAAGTAGTGGCTGGCTCGTGAGTCTTTCAGAGTCAGCAAGGCCTGGATATGTTCCACTGAGCATTAGGCATAAAGCTGAAGTAATTAAGGGAAGGAATAACCTTTCCTAACTGCATTTCACTGAAAAAGTATGTGTTTAGTGGAAACTTTTCCCTAGAAATGCCTTGCCAGGCACATGAGAGGTTGGCCAGAGCAGGGCAGGCCTGTCGCTCCCACTGACCACCCCAGCACCTTGTGTGCCATTAGTTAAACTCCTGGCATCTGAGGGGGTAAATCTGCCTGCAGGAACTCAGAAATGAAAATGCCTTCCTTAAAGTGTACAACTTTATGGCAGGCTGGAAAAGAAGGTGGCCAGTGATAAGATTTTTCTTACTGTCAATTGTATTACATTGGTGCAACAAGATAAACACCCTGTTAGGATTACTGGGTCCAGGACAGTGGATCTCATCCTGCATCCTGTATTTCTGCAACACAGATCAGGTATCTCTAATAAAGGACTATTTCTGTGAATGCCAGCAAATAGTGCAACATTCTCTTTTACAGCAGACAGAAGACTGTTTACAATGGAGGGGAAATGTTTTGGATATTAACTGATGGTTGTAATGTTCTCCTCTTCTGTTATTTGAAAGTTACTGTTGAGGAACAGGAGAAAAGAGCTGAGTGTGTGAAGCTCTACGTGAGAGGGCAGCGCTCCTGGGCTCCTTCCAGCAGTTTTGGGAGGCTGAGTTTCCTATATAAATACTGCCTAAAGGAAAGAAAGATGGACTGGTATCTGAGAACCCCATAAATGAGTCTCTTGGAAAAATGCTTGCTGTTGCTTTGTGTTGAAAAGCAACTATGATAATGCTGAGAGGAGAACTTGCTAGCTAATGTTAAGAGCTACTTTGTGGCCACTGTGCAACAGTAGGCTGGAGCTTGTCTTGTTTTTCAGAAGGGAGGTTAGTCTTTTAAGAAAGAAGGGGAGAGAGAGTCTCAGGCTGGAAGTGGCTGCTTCTAGACAAGGTAACGTACAAGGCCAGCAGTGCCATTTCTTTTTTGCCCAGTAATTGTGGGGCACTCTGGGCCGTGATTGCCTGAGCCATTCATGCACTACTTAATGTAAATGTTGAAGATCACAATCAATGTTGAGAACCGGGCAGACGCATTTTGTATAGTTGCCTTGAGTCAAACCTAAGAGAATATTAGACTTAACTTTCATCAGGTGTTAGTAATATATATATTTGATACGTCTGCCTACTCATACTTATTTCCTTATACGCCATTTACAAGTATGTCTCTATGTGGACATCTATGTATATCATAGACATGCATATTTAGTGTATATATTAGATTTCTACTAAGAGGTTTCTTTCATTAATCACTATTTTTCTGTTACTTTTGGAACTGAAGAATAAAAATGAAATGGATTTCTGCCAAACACTAGCTAAAATAACATCAGTTTAGTCATAAAAAGGGTTTCTTTAGTGAAAAAATACAGATTTTTCAGACTTGTGACTTCAGCAAAGAAAGTAAAGTTAGTGTCTGGTGGGTGAGAAAAGCAGTTTTGCATCATCCACAGAAATGAAAACCAGCTGTGAGCCTAAGAAAGCACTGCAAGGAATCCCAGCAGGCACCCATGAACATGATTAACAATAGTACTTTAAAGGAGTACATTTTCAAAGTGATGTGTGAGGTTTTACCCTCCTGACATCCACCAAGTATGATGAAAGTCATGTGGCTAAGATCCGTGCAATGCTGTGAAAATTCAGAAGATTAGAATCATTTGATCAGATGACATGAGAAACATATGATTAAAGTGTCTGTAATTCCAAGTTCCAAGACAATAGAAATTTATAAGGCTTTTTATATCAAGAGACTTTAAATAACTAGAGAAGTGCAGAGGACACGGTGCAAGTTCACAGAACACTGCAGTGCATGGGTAGATAGATGTATAGATGTGTGGGTATAAACTAACCTGAATACTTTTTTCCTTTTTCCCACACAGGATTTGTATGCAACTATGTTAAGTTCCCATATGTTGTAGTACACTACTCAAATGTACAGTGTTTATCTACCATTTGTAATAGTGGCTTTTATCACAATCCAGAGTTTTGATGTATCACAATTATGGAGGCTTATTATAAATACTCCATCAAATACCTGTGTATAAAATTTAGGATCCTTAAATACTACCAATATTTCTGAACAAAATAATTACTGATGTATAAAAAAAGAATAAAGACAGTAAATATTTTAGGTAACATTCACCTCAGCTTTAGCTGTCTGAACTGAGGTGTTCAGTCTAAGGTAGCTGTTTTGGCTTTTAAGACAAAGCACAGATGTCTATCCACTTAGATGCCTGTCTTATTCATTCATCCCCTTTTACCTCTCCACAATTCATCTTCTGAAGGCAGCTGCCTGCATCCTATTGTCATCTTTTAATTTTTTTTTCTCCAGGACTTTCTTTTGAGTCTGTTCAAGGATCTTTTCATTCCATTTTTTAAAATTTCTGTTCTTTTCTCCCTTCTTTGTTGTTTTTTCCTCCCTTCAGCAGTCTTGCTTTGTTGCCAGAAGGAAGAGGAATTAGTGACAAATGGGTGAATCCCAGAAGTTTGGTTCCTTATCTGATGTCTCTTAAATTATGAACTTTTGCATTTCCAAAATTGGCCTACAAAGTTCATGAGAACAGAAGACTCATGAGAAAAGACTGCCTTGCATGATTTTGAGTGTTTTCCCCTTTTCATTTGGCGAAGCATACGATTTGAATAGAAGACTTTGGCATTCTTACTCATAGATGTTGCCAGAAACTGGGAGCACAAAGGCATACAAAACTGAAGCAAAATGAAAATAAATTAGCCAAGGGTTTTGAAGCTAAAAATAATTTGGTTTGCAAAGTTCAAGTTTTAAGAAAAGGTTCAGGGTCAGGAGCTGAAAAATATCTAATTTGATATGGCTTAAATTTACCCATTGACACAGTTCTTTGAAGTTTTACAATTTGGACCTTGTATTCGACATGGGTCTGAAAGAAAGAAGAGTTGTATTTATTCTGTCAAATTCCTGCCTGACTGGGGATCAGCAAGCTCTGTTTTATGCACTGGGTGTGTTCTTATACCATGGAAGAGATGGTCTCTGCCATAAAAAGGATGCACTGGAAGTAGGCAGACAAAAAAACGTTATTATCCAGAAAATACAAATGAGGAACACAACTTGCCTAGAGTTTCAAGGAGTGCTGGTAGCAAATGCAAGAGCAGGACTCTCTTTAGAATCAGCTCACACAAAGACCATTTTTGGCCTTGAAGAACAAAGCTTTCTGACACTATTTGTTCTGACAGCAACCTTAACTCTAGAAGCTGGAGGCTAACTGTAAACCACACATGGTCAAGGGTATCAAAGCATACTGAGGGTTACAACTGTGTGATGAGGTTCATAGTGGTGGTAAATGCCAATGCTTCTAATAGAAGTTGCCTTCAGCCACCTCTTAAAAAGCTTAATGCCTTCTATTTTATGAGAAACTAAAAGGTGTTTTTTCATATGTTGGAAACTATAATTTAGTTTTCTGCAAATGTTTTTGTGCATAAAATAGTGACTTTATGTAAATCTAAAAATATTTTGTATAGGATTGAATGACACCTAATTTTTGTTACTAAAAAGAATGGCTGATTAAAATAGTAATATTTTTGTTGAAGTCATGATACTGTTTTTCAGACATGGAATGAAATAAAAGAAAAATGGACATCTTGATAGAGCTCTGCTGTTACTGTGCTCTTTTTGAACACCAAAGAAGAGTTAAATAGTGCACTCTGCTTACACTTGGGCATTTATCTTTTGGTTGACTTCCAGATAATTGCTTATGTTTGACTGAGATATTAATGTGAATTTCTAGGTGAACTCAGAAAAGAATTTAAAAAATCAGAAAACACAAGGATTCCAAACTCCATCTTGTAATAAATTTATTGGTAAATGGATAATGTGCCAGAGCAGAAACAAATATGAATGATGGAGCCCAGGACAATCTTTCAAAAATGAAGTCATAAAAACTTAATGTGTCTGGAAGAAAATGAAGTCCAAATGTTTTACATTACATTTAGGAAACCAGTGCATTTTAATATGACTTACAATTTTTACTGTAGAGCTTGTTTTCTCAGCAGTTGTAATGGATAAAATAATCACAAGAGGAAAAGATAAATATTTTAAACCAAACTGAAAGCAACATTACATTAGTTGCTGCAAATGAAACTAGTTACTCTCTGTAAGATACTCAATACATGGATGTCCTGGTTTTGGCTGGGACAGAGTTAATTTTCTTCCTAGTAGCAGGCATAGTGCTGTGTTTTGGATTTAGTAGGAGAAGAGTGTTGATAACATGCTGATGTTTTTAGTTGTTGCTGAGTACTGCTTATGCTAGTCAAGGACTTTTTCAGCTTCCCATGCTCTGCCAGGCGCACAAGAAACTGGGAGGGGGCACAGCCAGAAGAGTTGATCCAAACTGACCAAAGGGCTATTCCATACCATACGACGTCATGCTCAGTATATAAACTGGGGGGGGGTTGGCCGGGGAGCAGCGATTGCCGCTCAGGAACTGTCTGGGTATCGGTTGGCAGGTGGTGAGCAATTGCATTGTGCATCACTTGCTTTGTATATTATTATTATTATTATTATTATAGTGTTATTATTATCATTACTATTTTACTTTATTTCAATTCTTAAACTGTTCTTATCTCAACCCAGGAGTGTTTGTCACTCTTACTCCTCCAATTCTCTCCCCCATCCCATCGGGGTAGCGGGAGTGAGCGAGCGGCTGCGTGGTGCTTAGTTGCTGGCTGGGGCTAAACCACGACAATGGATGCTCATATAAATGCTTAGTATTATTATGGATGATGTTTAATGCAAATGCAAAGGATCTGGCAGTTTCAAGCGCCAGAGCAGCTAAAACAAAGAGTAAATAAAGTGAATCATACTCCAATGCAAACTAGTAGAATTTAATAGAACAAGGACTTAAGATTGTGGCATGGCACTTCAGCTATTGCTTGCATGAATGTTAAAACTGTAGCACAAAGAATGCAAGTCCTGAAGCCATGTTAAGAATTCAAGGGTGAAGAGTACCAATCTACCTTTAAGATTCCAAGCTGAATGCCTTAATGTGCCTCTGAAGCTTAGATCAATATGCAACTATATGCAAATATCACAGGTTTTAATACACTTTAAAAATCCTATTTGCTCCTAAGAATAATTGTGCATAAGCTATTCACTGATTACAACTTTTATATGCCTTCACTGAAATTTGTGTATTTTGTGCAAATTGGATTGTCCACTTCTGTTTCCTGTACAGACTCTCTTTTAGGGACTGATTTGTCCAAGGATATTTTTAGCGTTCTCCTTAGTCCATATTGCCTGATATATCACTAGAGCAAATACTGCTAATACACTAGGATATTGCAAGAAATGAGATAAAGTGCTGAGAAACTCAGAAAAAAGCACCAAGCAATTTATTTATGTCTCACCAGAACACCTGAGTCAATCCAATGGGCAGCATTGCCAACAGGCAGACAAGTGAGCAGTAGCTGGCATGATTCACTGTCCTTGATGCATCGGTGCCTCTAGTGACCTCTCCTGATGAACCAGGAAATCAAGAGTTGTGGAGACAAAAAGTGAGGCCGGTCTCCATTAGCAGCTGTTCACATGGGACAGAGAATATGCTGGGAAAGGAATCCATGGGGCAAACAGGCCATTGAGGAGTGATATGCAGGGAAGATAAGGAGTGGGTCATCTTTCATATTAAGGATCTCCTTGCCTTCACAGAGTTCTATAGGGCAAAACTAGAGACATGCTTATTGGGAGCTTCTGCATCAACTTCGGAGGGGGAATTAACACTGGGGACACCTTGAGAGTCTGCTACAGAGCTCCTGATTGATAGGAAACAGAGGAAGAGACCTTCTCCAAACATCTACTGAAAATGTCCCACCTGCGGGCACCTATTGTTATGGGTGGCCTCAACAGTCCACAGACAACTGCTGTGAGGGAAGTGTGGCTTCATGCAAACAACCCAAGGATAGACTGTGTGGGTGACACATTTCCAATGCAAACATTAGAGAGGCTGGCCAGGGGTGTTGCTCTGTAGGCCTTACTGCTCAGAGACTGAGAAGGACTGATGAAAAATGCAGTCACTGGGAACATCTTAGGCTGCAGGGAGTGCAAGGTAATGGAGTTCAGGATCTGGAGGAAGGCTGGAAATAAAGCTGCAGAGCTAGGGCTCTAGACTTTCAGGGAACAGACTTGGTTATTTAAGGAATTGCTAAGCAAAATCCTCTGGGAAGCAGCCATGCAGGGGCAGGGTGGCCAACAGAGCTGGATGACTCCTTCAAAGTGAACTCACTGAGGGATCAAGAACAAGCCATCCTTTTGTGTGGGAAAACTAGAAGTTTCAGCACAGGGCCAGCTTGACTGAAAGGGAGCTTCTTGATGAATTAAAATACAATCAGTGAACATGTTTGAAGTAGAAACAAAAACAGGCAACAAAGGAAGAATATAAAAGGATCACTAAGGTACTTAGGGACAAAATCAGGAAAGTCAAAACCCAGATAAAGCTAAAAATAACTTCATTAAATTGAGCAATAAAGAGAAGTTGTAAAGGGAAGATGTGGGGCTGCTGGTGAATAAGAGACAACACAGTATAGATTATGTGGAAAAGGCTGAAGTACTCAGGGCCTTTTTTACCTTGCTCATCACAGGCAGAACCTTCTACCTGACCCCTGCAAGTGTCAGAACAGTTTGGGAAGGAGCCAGCGCTGGGTGAACAAGTTAGCAACTACTTCATCTGGACATATTCATATCCCTGGGACTGACCTAAAGGTGCTGAAAAAGTTGGCTGCTGTACTTGCCTTGTTGGCTGCTCTGATTGCAAGGCTCCTGTGTATTGTCTGTGAAAAATTGTGATGAATGGAAAAAACGAACATTACAGTCATATTCAAGAATGGCAAAAAAAAGGATCTGGAAGAGTGTCAGCTGCTGGCTCACCTCAGTCCCTGCAAAGACCAATGTGCATGATCTTCTCTTGGAACCCATTTCTAAACTCAAACAGGACAAGGATATAATCAGAAACAGTCGTCCTGATTGCCTTCTGTAGTGAAATGACTGGTTATGGGAGTAAAGGGAGGGAGGTGGAAGTGCCTTTAGTAAGGTTTCTGACCCTGGAGCTCACATCTGGAAGCCAAGAATGTATGGGCTGGATGATCAGACCATTGGATGAGTTGAAAATTGGCTGGCCTGCCAGGCCCAAAGTGTAGTACTCAATGGCTCCATGCCCAGCTGGTGGCCAGTAGCACATAAAGTACTCCAGGGTTGATAATGGAGCTGATGTTCTTCAGTACTTTTATCAGTAACCTGTATAATAAATCAGAAAGCACTATCCAGCAAATTTGCACGTATGACTTAGTTATGGAGGAGCTGCTGATACAGCAAAGGACACAGTTTCTACCCAGATTGACCTTGAGAAACTTGAGGATTGGGCCAGCATGAATTTCAACAAAAAGTGTACGTGTCTGTACCTGGGAGACTAGGAACAGGCTGGGTGAGTAGCAGCCTTGCCGCAGAGGATCTTGGGAATACAGTGGAGGGCAAACAGAGTTACAGGCTCATGTAGGTTGGAAAGGTCTCTGGAGGTTGTCTTGTTGAACCTTCTGCCATTAGATCAGGTTGCTCAGAGCCTTGTCCAGTTGTGTTGTGAGTATCCAAGGATGGAGACTCCACAACCTCAACCTGATATAGTGCTTATCTACCCTCATGTTGGAAATTTTTCCTTATATTGAGTTGGACTTTGCTGTGTTCCAACTTACATTTGTGGCCTATTGTCCTTTCTGCACCTCTGAGAAGAGTGGCTCTGTCCTCTCTACACCCCGCCAGTACATTGTTGTATGTAGTGATAATATCTCCCACAGCCTTTGTTCTCCATACTGACCAAACCCAACTCCCTCAGTCTCTCCTTGAACATCCTCTGCTTCAACTCCATGACTACCTTGGTGACTTTCATACTGGAGTGAGCCCAGAGGCCAATATCTTATACTGGAGTGAGCCCAAAACTAGATACAGAACATGTGGTCTCACAAGAGCTGGAAAGAGGGAAGAGTCACTTCCCTTGACTGTTGGCTAAATTCTTTTAAAATAGAGCCAAAAGCTGGTTGACTTTCTTTGCTGCATGTGCACACTACTGACTCATTTTCAACTTCTTTTCCACAAGGACACCAGGGGCTTTTCTGCAAAGCTGTTTGAATATGAGCCAAAAGTGCACTGCCATTATGACTGAGGAAAAGTGCATAGTGTGCTACTAAATACATTAGTAAGATGTGGCCAGCAGATTGGAGGAATTTATTATAACCTTCTGCATGGCTCTGGGAGAACACATCTGGAATGCTGCAACCTGTTTTAAGTCCCCTTTTTATGTGGATGTTGAAAAGTGGGGAGAGTCCAATGGAGGCCATCTTCAGTGGTCAGGGATTTTAAACAGATGGCCTTTGCAGAAAGGTTGGGAAGCTGGGCTCATTCACCATGGCAAAGAGGAAGCTAAGGGATGGTCTGGCAGCAGCCTACAAATACTTGAATGGGAGTTGCAAAGATTATGGAGCTTAACCCTTTGCAGTAGTGGCAGATGATATGAGACACCAGCACAAAGTGCAGTTTGAGAGGCTGGACATTAGGAAAACTTTTCCACTGGGAGGGTAGAGAAGCACAGGAACAGGTCACCCAGAGAGTTGAGGAGGTCTCCATTCTTGGAGGTTTTAAAGACTCGGCTAGACAAATCTGTGGCAGACCTGATGTAGTACTGACAATTGTTTCTTTCTGAGTGGGATTTTGAGACCTGCAGAGGTTCGTTTCAGAAACATTTCCGTGATCTGATGCTGTTAGGCAGGAAACCCTCAGATGAACAAACTGTGCTGCTCACCAGAAGTCAGTGTTCCTTTTCAGCACTCAGGGAGGCACAGCTGGAATGAACAACGCTTTCCACTGGTAAGTGCGAAAAAGAATCGAATCCTTCTTTTTTGATTTTGGATTTGGCTGTAGTCATTCGCACGTTGATTTTGACCTTTTTCATTTCTTTAATTCTCTTTAGCTAGAAATGAAACTACTTACCTTAGAGTAGCTAAAAATGATTCAGGATTAGTAATCATTCTGCTCAAAGAAGGATGAAAATCCTGTTGTTACTACTTCTTCACTGCTTTGTCATCGCATTTCACAGAGGTTAGCGTTCTAAAATGAAAGATGGTCAGGACAGTATATTTTCTTGGAAATGCTGGTGAATATCAACAAATTGATAGTAAAGGGTATTGATGTAGTGGCAACTACTATGAGGACCGAGATTCCTGGTGATTTGACCTCTCTTCTAGTGGATGACGAAGCAGTGGCATTAAACCCAATTTCCCAATGAACCTCACTGGCAATTTAATTAAGTGCAACAACTGGCTGTAAAAGAATCCAGAAGTTTCAAGCAATGTAACAAAATCCATTAATTTATTCCTCATACTTTTTGTTGCTGGTACAGATGGAACTACCATTAGAGAAACAAGCCTATATTTTAGTTTGAATTAGCTTAGTTATGTTGTTAGTATACTTATGTTAATCTATATCCAGTAGATTCATGCTTGTTCACCTCAAACATTACTTGATCAAGGATGTACTCCTTTATGTATCACATTTATGTATGAATGCATTCTCCTGGCATTAGGAGTTCATTTGCAAGGAATGTACATACAGGAAAAAAAGGACTCTCTTTTAGCCTGGTTCTGGCACTCAGTACAAGTAGGGAAGAAGACTTCATGCCTGGTATTCCTTATTTTGAATGAGCAGGAGGTTTGACATGGGCTGCTTTGTTTTATATGTTGGCCAATAATGTAGATTGGATGGTGGGGGAGAACCTGGTGTGGTTGACAGCATTAAACAGCTTGCTCTTTGCAGTGAGAAGTGGGCATTGAAGTTATGAATTGTGTTATTCCTGCAGAGACAAAAAGAAGGCATGGCTGCCTGCTCAGAAGTCTGACATAATAGCAGAATTTTAATTGTTCTCATCATGCAAATTTTATTAAATGCATATATTTCAATGAAGTTTTTGCCAGGAAACTGACAGCTGCTTCAAGCTGATCAAATGGTTGGAATTTTTTGAAGTGTTATGGTCTATGTTGTTTACTGGAGTCAGACAAAGGGACTGAGAGTTTCCAAAACTTTTAGTCCTCTTGTTCCAAAGAGCAGGTTAATTTTTAAATGCTTAAATAGCATTCAGTTCTAAACCAAAAGTAATGTCACATACATTGCAATAAAAACAAATAAGAGTTCCTTTGCAAAGAGAAAGCCCAACTAAAAAGTTGGAGGACTATGTCATTTGGAATGCAGATATAAAGTTAATCACTGATATGTTTAGATTGGAGTAATTTAAGGAATGAGAAATTTCAAAACGTTTTCCATTAGCCAATGTTGTTGAAGAGGTGACCTGGCAAAGCATATAGCCTGTGTATCAATCAACACTTTTCTGATATCCAGAAAACCATTAGTTTGTGATTCCTCTTGAGCCTAGAAATGGCTCCCACACTATAAATTATAATGATTTCTTTCTCTTTTTATACTCAAATCTCCAGGTCTTTACTTCAATGTTTCCCCAGTAGTAACACCAAATGTTTGGGTATGTGTGATAGAGTATGAACCCCAGTTTTATGGATACATATGCACTGCATATTCTGCTTGTGAAGAGTCCTAAATCAATGGGCATAGTTTTACATGTGAAGTTAAGTAGGCACATAAGTGGGAGATCAAGGCCTGAGCAGTGTGCTTACTTTCTTTTGTCTGTATCATGTTAGACCCCTGCCCTGGGAAAAGCATGACGTGTTTTTCAAGGAAATCAAGTTAAAAAAATAGTCCTGTTTCAAGGATTAAGATGGTGCAAAATACAGGCTTTTATAAACCTCTTGGAAAAAAATCTCCCTTACCTAGAAGTTAAGAAAGGAAGAAGCTGCTCAGAGAGAGCTCAAACTTGGAACTGGGCCATCATGGTCCTTTTATAGCATAACTACCTGGATAGATGTAATTGACTGTCTGCAACAACCAAGGTATGCAGAAACCAGTCCAGGGATGTTCGATGACCTGACTTCTGCAGAACTTCTAATAAAGACAAATGGTGCAGAGCCTAGAGTCTGACCTCTGTCTCAATTAAGGAACTGTGACAAATAGACCGAGGCTCTGCTTGCAATTTTTAGCCCAAGATCTGCACAGCCTCCGTATTAGTGATGCCCAGAGGGTAAAATTCTCCTTCCCTTTATGGGATAAGCAGTACTAGTGCAGTTGTGGAAGTTTTCTTTTGTTTTATTTTGCAAATTAGGAATGTACCACAGTAGTTGTTTTTTGGGTAGACAGAGTATTGTCACTAGAGATTTTTAGAAGTGTCTTCCATTAATTTGAAGCATATTTTGAAGCAGGTAAGAAAAAGAAGCAACTGTATTTCTGCAACAGAACTTTACTTTATCCTTCTTATTCCTACACACCTGGATATACCACATTCCTGCTGTATTCTAAAGCCTCCTGTCTCCTAGCTTTCTTTGAACTCTCTATGCTTTGGACATTCCTCTTCTGCTATTGTATATACAGCCTGACTGTATTCAGAAAACTTTTGCGCTAGTGTTTGACTGTCTCTTGTCAGATACCCCACAAAAGACCAGCACAGGTTTTGATTCCAACATGGGAAAAGAACATATAGAAACAGAGAATCATAGAATAGTTTGGCTTGGAAGGGATCTTTAAAGCTTATATAGTCGAACCTCCTGCAATGAGCAGGGACATCTTCAACTAGATTAGACTGCTCAGAGCCACATCCAATCTGACCTTGAGTGTTTCCAGGTATGGGGAATCTACCACCTCTCCAAGCAACCTCTTCCACTGTTTCACCACCCTCATCACAAAAAATTTCTTCCTTATATCTAGTCTAAATCTACCCTTTTCTAGTTTAGGACCATTACCCCTTGTCCCATTGCAACAGGCCCTAATAAAGTTTGTCCCCATCTTTCTTATAAGCCCCCTTTAAGTACTGAAAGGCCACAATAAGGTCTCTCTGCAGCCTTCTCCAAACTGAACAACCCCAACTCATTCAGCTTGTCCTCATAGGAGAGGTGTTCCAGCCCTTGGATCATTTTCATGGCTCTCCTCTGGACTCTCTCCAACAGGTCCATGTCCTTCTTGTGCTGAGGGCTCCAGAGCTGGATGCAGTACTCCAGGTGAGGTCTCACCAGAGCAGAGCAGAGGGGCAGAACCACCTCCCTTGACCTGCTGGCCATGTTTCTTTTGATGCAGCCCAGGATGTGGTTGGCTTTCTAGGCTACGAGCACACATTGCAGGTTCATGTCCAGCTTTGCATCCACTAGTACCCCCAAGTCCTTCTCGGCAGGACTGCTCTCAATCCCTTCATCCCCCAGCCTGTACTGATACCAGGGCTTGCCCCGTCCCAGGTGCAGGACATTGTACTTGGCCTTGTTGAACCTCGTGAGGTTCACATGGGCCCACTTCTGGAGCTTGTCCAGGTCTCTGGATGGCATCCTGTCCCTCAGACGTGTCAACCACACTATGTAGCTTGAGAAAGATTGTGTCTTCTGCCTGTGAATTCCTGTCATCCCAGAGGAAACAGAGAAGAAGCCAAGTGAACCCACTAGGACAGGCTTTTATTCTTTTCCTGGTTAACTGGCTAACCTGCTTGTCATGTTGCAGGTCCAAGAAGAAAATCAGTGTCAGTAAATGTGGTAAGAATGACAATATTTTCTTTAGATTACAATGCTACTAAACTTCCTAATGAAAAAAGCCTGCCATTTTTGTGAACAAAGAGCTGCTACACGTTTTTTACTTGTGCAAGACCCATTCCTTTCTATTGCTGTATTTGTCTGACCATCTAAACCCACTGCTCATTTTATTGGCTAAGCTAGTGCTTCTGACACAATCTATTAAGTCTAATGACTAAGCTGATGGAATAGAATGCACCAAAACACATAGAGAAGGGGCAAAAATATGTGTTTAGGAGTCTTCGTTTTCTTGCTTACAACACACCACCCCATTTTGCTGGAAAAAAAAAAATGCATTGTGAATAAAGATGTAGCTTTGCAAACACACCACAAGCAAGCACAACAAAAAAGAATCTTGGCATCACTGTTCAGTCTTAAATATAGGAAGAGAGCCTTTCTTTAATCTCAGTTCAAATGCAAATAAAATTAATAATTTCTGAATTTTTTGTGTCATCTGAGAGCCAAAGCAAGGAAATAAGAGGAAGCTGAACTTCCTCTAGTCTAAGTCAGTAGCAAACTAAAAGTAATAGCCCCTTGTTGAATTTTTCTTAAGAAAAGTGAGGAATAAAAAGCAGCCCCCTACCCCAGTTCCTTGCCCACACGGTTTGTAACACCAGCATGTAGAGGAATCTTGGACCTGCATTGGTTGGTTGTGATGAGCCAACAGCAACCTCCAAAGAGGCCATCCTAACAAATCTAATTGCTGGCAGCTGTGAGTCCTTCAGCATGGTTTCAGGGTGGAGTCTCCTGGTTACAGACCCCTACAGGTTCCTGGAATTCTACTAGTAAAATGGATTAAAACTGGGAATTCCAATGCTGCTGATTTCTTGGCAGACTTGGAATAATCTGCACAATGCAAGCAGTTCATCGCTAGTTCTTTGTGAAAGAATATTATTTCTTTGAATTTGCTTACTATAAAATAGCCCTGGCTTAGAATTTATTATTCAATCTGCTAAGGTTGCCTGAGAAGTAAGTGTGTCTGTTCCAGAGAGTGGAACTCATATAATGGTAATGTTGTGTACTTTATTTACACTCCAGATATTGCTCTCTGATCAGCCTTTATGTCAGCTATTATGACCACACTATGGCTTAAACAAGCTTTCTTGTGTCTCTGTTCTCTAGGTCAGAACTTCCCAAATTTTCTCATTTGGGTCCTGCCATTGTGCAGATGGTAGATATTAGTGATGGTGCCAGCAGCAGCAGCTCCTGTTTCTGTCATGGTCCACACACACATGAGGAAAGACACCTTTGTGCTTTCTTTATCCTTCTGACACATATTCTCTCCTCCCTAAACTAACTTGGCTGAATTTTCTGCAACTTGTCTCTCTCCTGCCACTACATACCATTTTGAAAGAAATTTGGAAAACTCTGCTGTAAGTGGTACAGAAAGAAAAGGAATCTGCAGAATATTACTAAGGATGAAAGCAGCATCTTGGTGGAAATTGAGAGCAATTTTTTTTTCTTGTTCTGTTGTTTTATAAGATTTTTTTGAGACTATAAATAGAATATTCCAATGAAGATCACAGATGCAGTGTCTGATGGAGATAAAACTTTGAGGATCTTGACAAAGCTAAACCCAAGTTCTAATAAACTTCCTATTCCAGAAATTACTTGGCAGTCCAAAAAGGAAGTTGGGAAACATGTATTTCTTAACATACTGTTGAAATAGAATGTTTCGTATTAGTACAATTTGCCTATGGCTATGCCAGACTGAAGACACCTCCAGCTCGTCACAGAAACTAATCCCAGCCTAGTGGGTAATTGGATGGAGAGACCACCTGGGAGTCTCGGGTGCTATAAACACAAGCCAAGAAACTGTGGCTGAACACTTGGCAAATATCTGACAATGGAAACCCAATGAGTGGAAAGACTTCACTTGGCCCTATTGTTATTCCTGAGCTAACAGACCAGAGCAGGAGAAAGTTATTGCTTTTTATTCATTATTTTGAACAATGAGAGAAGAATAAGAAATTGTGAATTTTCTAGAAAAGGTAGCTTTAATCCTGGAGACATACACATATTCACAGAGTACTGCTAAGCCCCAATGCACTGTGTGAATTATTTTTAGGAATGAGTGGTAATTATTAAAGTGGATTTCATACAGTAATATCAATGAATTCTTATCTGAAACTGTTGACTCAGTGAAGGGTAGGACTGCCATTGAGGGACCTTGACATGTAGGCTGACAAGCATCCCAAGAAATTTAACAAAGAGAAATAAAAAGTCCTGCACCTGGGAGAGAATGACCCCAGGCTGGGGTTTGACTGCTAGGGAGGAAATCTGTAGATGACCTGGTGGTCCTGGTGGACAAGAAGTTGAACAGGAGTCCGCAGGATGCCCTTGCAGTGACAAAGGCTCATCACATCCTGGACTGCAGTAGCAAACAGTAGCTGATTGGTCCAGAAAAGTGATTAGTCCACTCCACTCAGCCCTTATGAGTCTGTATCTGCAATATTGTGTCCATTTTTCAGCTCCCCAGTAACAAGAGAGATATTAGCAAGTGACTGTATCCAATGGAGGGCCACCAAGATGGTTAGGGGGCTAGAGCATACAAGGAATGAAAAGAGGCTGAGGGGTCTGGTTTGCGTAGCTTGGAGAAGTGCAGGCTAAAGAGGGATCTAATTGTTGTCTCTAACTGCCCAATGGGTTAAGAGGAAGGCAGACTTTTCCTGGAGGTGCATAATGAAAGGAAAAGAGACAATTATCACAATTTGGACCAAGGAAAATTCTGACTTGAGAGTGGGTAAGCAATAGAATGGCTCCCCCAGTGATAGTATGAAAACTACATTCCTGGGGGATGTTCAGAACTTTACTAGACCTGCACTACCTGATCTAGCTTTGAAGGTGACCTTTCTTTGTGCAGGGAAGCTGAACTAGCTGCCCTCCAGAGAGTCCTTTGACTCTGAATTATTCTACGATTATGAATACTGTAAATCCTGATTTACCGAATTCTTAATTGGAAGAAATGTATCAACTCCATTTCTTCACGATCAACATTTAGAACTGATACAGTGTGTATCAAGCTATTGCTGTTAGGGTATAATTTGTAGCTAGACAGTTTCTCCCCACTTTCCCCCATTGAAAAAAATGTTTCTTGCAGGCCTTGACAAGAGTTGTGTTGCTTGGCCCTGGAATGGGATTTTTGATCAGACAAAGACACAGTCCACAGTTACTAACAAAGAGCCCACATGGCTGAAGCATCAGCCTGGAAAATGAACGTTCAGTTTCTCCTTCTACCCTATTCTGGAACTTGGAACTACATGGAAAATGAACACTTTACATACTGCAAAAGTGATTTTTAGGTTGATTTCTCATCTTTTCTATTATTATTACCTCGTGCTTATAAATAAAAAATGCTGAAGCAGTCCTTCATAGGCCTCTCTTAAAAAAGCCCTCAATCTTGAAAGAGTGGAGTTATCTGAACACCAGCCTCTCTTTAAAAAGCCCTCAATCTTGAAAGAGTGGAGTTATCTGAACACCTTCTAAAGGAACCTGTTCTGGTGCTTAACTGGTGTTGGAGTCCATTGTAAGCAGAACTTAAATTTCACCCATGATCTTTAGATTTGAAAATACAAGAATTCTTTCCTGATTTTGACTCCTTGTCTACCTTTCCTCTTACAAAATTCTCAGTATCTTCACTTTCTGTAGTATAAGAGAAATAAAATCTGCTTTTTATTCTGAGTTCTGTACAGAATATAGATGGAATTTTTACTGATGGTAACAGCCTCTCCAAGAGTAAAATTCCCACTGCCATCAATTCTACTTGTGTGAACAATGAAAGTTAAAATTCACCTAAAATCTAAGTTATTTCCTTAATCATCCCTGGATATTTGTAAACTTTTCTATTAGGTAACTCAAGTAATAAAACTGGGTTTTCAAAGTGAAATAATTTAAAATAAGGCTTTTTTTGCTGTGATATTTTCAAGATGCTAGCCCATGAGAAATCACCATATTTTTCACTGTGACTTAACAAATAGATTTATGTAATTATAGTGATTATGATATGCACTTAAGGGGTCAGGAAGTAGATAACTTTCCTAAACTTTTAGACAATGAACAAACATTATTTGGTTTATTTGCCTCTCATTTTTATTAGGTAGTGTGGAGATGGTGATGGAAAAGGAAAGCACTATTCTGTTGTTTCTCATCCTTCTTCAATTTGTGGACCCGTAAACATTTTCTGAGAATTTTCTATTTCAGTGCATAGGCTCTTTACCCTTTTCCATGGGTTCCTTGGGGTTTGGTAGATACTCAGATACCCACAAACAGGTCGTATTTTGCTGTCACTGTGCACTGTGGGTGGCTATATAGTCCTCATTGCCCCTGTATCTGAGCACACCACAGTTACCAACAGGATTTACTGCCATCTTACCTGTGTGAGGTGGTAAAGAGAGTCACAGAACAGGAAATAGGATGTCCCCAGCATGATGGTGTACAAGGGGAGAAAGCACCAGCTCTTTACGGGAGGGTTCTAGCCTACTTTCCCCATTCCTCCTACGATCCACAAAATAGCAGTTGGAGAGGGTCAGACTAAACCTCTGTCTAGCTCTTCTTCCAACCTCCAGCAGTAGCCACTGCTGGATGGTTGAAAGAAAGCACTTAAGAGCAAAACGCCTTGTCAGCATTAGCTCTTTCGTGCCCCTGGGACTCAGACACTGGGAGGCAGCCAGAGCAGGAGACTGATGGCATGCTGTCCATCATGTTTAACAACTGCCAATGCAACTGTGAATTTGTCTAGTCCATTCTTGAAACCCACGTATAACTGTGGCCCTCAAAACATCCTTTAGAAGTGAGTTTCATATTTCAGCTCTACCATATGTGGAAATCTGTGTCCTTTTCTTTATTTTACATTGGCATTGGGCGCTGAATAGTTTTCCCAGTAACAGATTTTGTTTGTCACCTTCTCCAGGCCCTAGATGATTGCCTAGGTATGATTCTTGGATATGTATTTGTATATGGTTCCTCTTAGAAAAACAATTATCAAAACTCCAGTAATACTCCACATGTTTCTTTAGTGTCCAGTTTATCTGGGCAAAAAGCTTGCCTGGGTAAAACTCATACTGATACTGAGCAACTTTTAAATGTCCAAGCCCTGAATTTGGTAGTGCCTGAAGTTCTTTGCAATTTATATGAACTTGCTGAGGGAAATGGATCTGATTCAGACCTCAATATGGCAATTTAAATGAAAATTGGGTTTCCAGAAAGCCTGCAGCATTAACCTATGTATGAACAGCTGGATCAGTACATGGCCCATTATGTCCAGATGAGGACTGAGATGCAGCCCTAAGATGTTTCAGGGTGAGATACTTTTATTTGGAACTCTGATCAAAACTAAGGAGTGACTATGTGAGATTAAATAACTTTAAAGATATTTGTTTCTAAAGTATGATTCAATCCCTAACCACTTGTGAAAGCATTCTACAGCAACAGGAATGAAAACAAAAGCATCAGCATCTCAAATTGGTTCATTCTTTAATTAAAAAGAAATTCTGGAAAAAACCAGAGAGGCTGGTTTCATATATACAGTGTGTATAAAAGTGCATATACTCCTGTACAGCTATCTTCATTCATGGAGCTGAGAACAACTCTGTGAATGAAATGTGTGGATGGGCCTTTGCAGGGAGTTAGCAGTCCATTTTATTGGCATTTGCTCTGGGCCAGGACTCAGGGGCACTTTATGGGCTGGCATGGGGCATGGCTGACTAGGTTTATTTAATCTAGGAGCTAGAAAGCTAGGCAGAATTTTAAGACTAACAAAAAATTTTTAAAACCAACAAAAAAAAGTCTGTTATTATATTCATTATGGCCAAGTGCAACCTCTTCTTTTGCATGCAGGGACATGAAAAATTGTCTCTAAAAAGTGGACATTTTACTTTAAACAACTTTAAACGTCATCCAACCCAACAAATGAACCCCTGCTGCTGCATATTTTGGTCCACTAAAAAATTGTGGGAAGATTGCAATAAACTTCCTTGTTAATGAAATTTAGCACATCTTGTGAAACTATTTAAATTTCAAAAT
The DNA here is from genome assembly GCF_030463565.1 of Pelecanus crispus. NCBI lineage: Eukaryota > Metazoa > Chordata > Aves > Pelecaniformes > Pelecanidae > Pelecanus > Pelecanus crispus. Next base: position 96,840,095 of record NC_134645.1, read on the forward strand.
TTACCAGAGACTAATCCCTGGCAGCAATTTTGTCATTTCCCAACAGTCCACTCCAAGCGGTAAGTAGTCCCTGGCCACCACTCTTTCATCTGAACTCCTAGGTTACTTTTCAAATATGAGAAGTCCTACTGGTTTCCAGGTTGCTAGGAATCTGAGTCACAATGCAAACTGTACCCCGCTAGTGAGTCCAAGGACACTGGGTTTGGGAAGCCTGAAATAGCCTGGAGAGTTCTGTATGGTCTGGTAGGCATGGCCCTGAAATCACTCTTCAAGACCATCTTTGCTGGCCCTGTCACTCGTGAGTCTGTAACTACAGCCCGAAGGCTGGGTAATGCACATCCAATGGGACAGATGGGATCACAGGACAGGGAAGCATCCTTTGCGTGTGAAATGTGGCCAGAGGGCAGGTAGGAAGGATAGCCATAGCTAGTGGAGCTCCAGATGCTGCTTGACAGCCTGGCACAAAGGTGATCTCTGAATCTGATTAGGCTTTGCCATGGGCTAAGCTCTCCAAAGGACACCTGTGGGGTGCACAACTTTTCTAGGCTCATTTGATGGGTGGTGAAACTCCTACAGTCCTTCCATACTCTTCTGTAGCCCAGGCACACAGATATACCCTGAATCCCAGTGAGATGGGAGTCTGGTTTCACCAGTTACTTCTGCAGAGGTGCATAAGAAGTAGCGCATACAACATCTACATACCAAGTTTGCAGGATAACAAGGGAAGTCTGGCCGTACTTCGGTAACTGATCTAGATGAAACATAAACCTCTCTGACTCTTATTCATCACTGTAAGGTATTCTTGGGGCTCAGATCAGCATCTTCTGTGCTATACAATACCCTGCCTTTTCAGTTCATGCACTTTCTTATGAATCATAGTCCTCCTTAACTATGAGCAACTAGGTCTGACTTGACAGGTCCCACAGCTAAACAGTTTTTCTCTAGTATAAAAATGTGTTCCTCTCCTTCTCCAGTACCATTTTTTTGCCTTCTGACATACTGTGTTCTCTGCGTTTTAAGTGACACCACCAAAACTTCTATTTCAATGTTCTGCAGATGGGAACTTTTCACTCCCAAGTACCAGCTACATTCAGGTTTATGGAAGGAAAAGTTTATCCTAATTATCTCAGCAGCTATCCCCAGACACAGTTCCTTTATCAGCTGACAGTAAAAAGAACACCATGTCACTGTACCTGATTGAGGATGGGGAAATGAAGACTTCTCCTATGCCACAGAGGTGCACTCCATACTCAAAGCCATGAGGAGATCCATATGAAAATATCTTTTTGCCATACTGAACTCAAAGACTGGTTCATCCAGAGGCAGGTGCCCCCAAATCATAAAAGCAGTTCCTTGACACACATACTGAGGTCCCGTAATACAACATGGACCAAAGAGCTGTAGAGCCCAAATTGTTGCTTCCTTGCAGAGCAACATGTATCGTCTGGGTTGGCTTCATGCCATGCTGGCACAAAATCAGAGTGTGAATGCCCTTTGCAAAATTGCTGTCAGGGTCTCAGCAGAGCTTTACTGCTGGCTGATGAAGACAGAAGTTACGGTGGTGAAAAATCTGTATATACAAACTAAGTGGCAGATTTATTATTCCTGAAATGAAAGGAAAAGTTCTTAGGTGAGCCTCATTGCAGTGTAGCCATCTTCTATGACTGATGCACAATGGTGAACAGGGATGAGGTGGGTGTGAAAAGGCAGTTAGGAGGAGGCAAGGAGGTCCAGGTGTGCCAGTGCCTTCCAGGGAGGGCTAAGCAATGCCCCTCTGGGTGCCTCTAAGGCCAACTGTTGATAAAACCAGCACACCATACTGCTCCACACAGTAAAACTTTTCATTACATTCTCTGGACAGAAAAGCACACTTTTTTTTGTGAAGTTTCACATAATTATCCACACACACACCCAGCACAATAATGACAGGTGTTTCTGGTTTATGTGCCATTTGTGCTTAAGAATTTCTGGCAAGGGGAATCTGGCGAGATGCCATCACTTTGAGGTGCTGCAAACTCCAGCCTCTTGGCTCTCTTCCCTTCCTTGGCTGAAAAAAAATGCCACATGGTGACACCTCTTTGCAAAATTATCTTCATTAAATATCTTATATTTCTCAAAGATCCCCAAATTTTGCCTGTGAAGACAGGACACCTATTTCTGTTTTGGAGGGAATTCTCTAGGACCTCATAGCAGGATTTTATGAAAGCTATTTGAAGTCACTTTTGTTTAAAACCTCTGTTCAGGATAAGCTGTATTTCAAGGAAGATGGAACCAGCTCAATTTACTTTGGGTTTCAACATTTTTGCATGAGGCACATCCACATGGGGCTGGCACATATGGCACAGGACCTGCAGAAAGATGCCTCACTGATGTGGTACTGGGGTATGCCACATGGGCAGGACTCTCTAAGACATTTATGAACCCATTTGGCAGCTACTGAAATCCTGTCTTTAGTGTCAGGGGTAGGAGACATGAAAGCTGAGAGACTTGGCCAGGAAGCATGAGTGGGTTAGATGGCTGTTGTAACTTCCTTTTTTAATGGAACATGGAAGAAAAGGGGAAAGAAAAAGAACAAGAACAAGGCAAGTATAAACATATAAACAAATATGGTTTTGCAAGCTGCTTGCGGCAAAGATGGACATTCTCATGCTGGAGGTGAAGAGCATTTCCACGTTACTCTTCTTGTGTTCTGTGAAAGATTAAGATTAAGATGAAAGATTAAGAGTGCACAGGCCAGTAAGGACTATCCATTACTAAAACCCAACAGACTGCAATCCTGAATCACTGGCAAAAGCATTCAGTACAACCATATAAAATAGCAATGACAAAAGCAAGCAAACAAAGAGAGAGCTTTTTTCCACCCAGAATAAAAATAACTGGAAAAGCCCTGTCTGGCCCCAGAGTGCAACACCCTGTTCAGGAAAGCAAAAAAGATAGTCAAGATAATGGGAAAAACAACTTATAAGTAGTTTACACTTTGTGCCAGGCTATTGGTAAAGGATGCTTCTTCAGAGGCTGAGGAGCTACATAAATAGTGTAGAAATAATTAAATCCACCAGTTCTCTCATAGCAGCTTCCACCTGAATTGAAAGGTTCTTTTCCTATTTTTATTTACTTAGCCTCAGTTGGATGTTCTATAAAACACAGAAGCACAGGAAGAAAGGACCTTGCTCTCAGGAGTTGAAGAGACAAAAATACACAAATGTGTGAAAGAGCAGCGTGAAAAATCCAAAGGAAGGAGTCATTTCATTGGATATTCTTAGTAAAATTTGTTGTATTGGGTGGTGTTTTACCATTGATGAATTAATGCATAAGCAGACAGGTGCTCTTGTTTTTGGCTGTGAGGTAAAGATAGTTATGTGGTCACCAGGTAGGTCGGGCCATATAAGCTGTTGCAGTGTAATACCACTCTGCAGCATCAGACATCTAAGGGGTAAAAAAGAAGAAATCAAATTATCTTCCAGCCTTCAGCTGCTCATTCATTAAGCAACTTCCTTCTATATCAAACCTTTTAAAGTTCTTGCATATCCTCAAGGGTATGGGGACTTTTCACCGTCTGGCATGTGCCCTCTTGGGTGCAAATAATCATGAACTGTGTACTAAGCTTTCCCTTTTTAATGGTGTGCAATGCCGGCCAGTGATATCTCAGCTGCATCCCAGGCAACAGTGGGATCAGCTTGTTGCAATTACCAACAAGGCATTGTTAGAAAGGAGATGCCCTACCTCTCTGCTGGAGCTTGCTGCTGGTGCTTTGATTTCTTGCCACCTCCTCACGTGCTGCCTCCTGATGCAACTCATTTTGCTGCCCTCTTTGCCTGCTCCAGTTGTAGGTATCACAGCCTCCAGCATGAGGCCTGTCACTACCTTTCTGCAGGGAAGAATGGTCTATGTAACCTGAAATATATTGTCCTCATTAACTGTGCCTGTAACATGGTTTTACTCCTCTTCAGATTCCCTTTTGGTAAAGGCTTCCCCAGAGAGGTATATTTATGACTTTTCATAAAATCATAGAATCATAGAATCGTTTAGGTTGGAAAAGACCTTTAAGATTATCCAGTCCAACCATTAACCTAACATTACCAAGTCCACTCTAAACCAATCAAGGGTAGACTAGACTAAACCATGTCCCAAAGTGCCACATCTACCCATTTTTTGAACACTTCCAGGGATGGGGACTCCACCACCTCTCTGGGCAGCCTCTTCCAATGCTTGACAACCCTTTCCGTAAAGAAATTTTTCCTAATATCCAACCTAAACCTCCTCTGGCTCAGCTTAAGCCAATTTCCTCTCATCCTATCACTAACTACTTGGGAGAAGAGACCAACACCCACCTCGCTACAACCTCCTTTCAGGTAGTTGTAGAGAGCGATAAGGTCTCCCCTCAGCCTCCTCTTCTCCAGGCTAAACAACCCCAGTTCCCTCAGCCACTCCTCATAAGACTTGTGCTCCAGACCCTTCACCAGCTTTGTTGCCCTTCTCTGGACACGCTCCAGAACCTCAATGTCTTTCTTATACTGAGGGGCCCAAAACTGGACACAGTATTCGAGGTATGGGCTCACCAGTGCTGAGTACAGGGGGACGGACAATCACCTCCCTGCTCCTGCTGGCCACACTATTCCTGATACAAGCCAGGATGCTGTTGGCCTTCTTGGCCACCTGGGCACTCTGCTGGCTCATGTTCAGCCAGCTGTCAACCAACACCCCCAGGTCCTTTTTGGCCAGGCAGCTTTCCAGCCACTCTTCCCCAAGCCTGTAGTATTGCATGGGGTTGTTGTGCCCGAAGTGCAGGACCCGGCACTTGGCCTTGTTGAACCTCATACAGTTGGCCTCACCCCATCAGTCCAGCCTGTCCAGGTCCCTCTGCAGAGCCATCCTACCCTCCAGCAGATCGACACTCCCACCCAGTTTGGTGTCATCTGCAAACTTACTGAGGGTGCACTCACTCCCCTCATCCAGATCATTGATAAAGATATTAAACAAGGCTGGCCCCAAAACAGAGCCCTGGGGAACACCGCTTGTGACCAGCTGCCAACTGGACTTAACTCCATTTACCACTACTCTCTGGGCTCGGCCACCCAACCAGTTTTTTACCCAGCAAAGACTACGCCCGTCCAAGCCATGAGCTGTCAGCTTCCCAAGGAGAATATTGTGGGAGACGGTGTCAAAAGCTTTGCTAAAGTCCAGGTAAATGCCCTAACCCATACTTTCCTTTCCCCAAAGCTCTGGATAAATGCTAGAATCTAACTAACCCTTCCTTTCTTGTGAAATCTGAAGTCAAAACTAGTGAAAAATCTGTGTGTACCATACCTTTCTTCAGCTCTCCTATCACTATTTGGATGAAATATGTACAATTGTCTTTTAATCAGATATAAACTTTAGTCAGAGCCTCAATATTTTTTTTTTTTTTTTATCCTTGCAAACTTTCTCTGAGTTTCTTTGTGTGCTTAGTTTTTTATTACTTCTTTTTTGGGTGGTTTTTTTTTGGGGGGGGGCTGATTCTTAAGAGAGGTAACGGGGCATTAGTAATCTGCAAGTGGGCTTGGAGAGCCTAGCCCCTCATCTGAGCACTGTGTGTTCTGTTGAGTCCAGGACATGTCAGAAAGAATGCTGCTATTTGCATCAGCCCTGCTGCATTTTCAAACAGTAGTGCTTCTGCTGCCTCAGTTAAGTGGCTGCCTCCACCAAGGACAGTGTGTTTGCCAACACCACTTCCAATAATATTAACATCTACCAGTTTCACCTCCTTGTGATCACTCATCTATCTATTTCCACTGTTGCCCCCCTCCTTAAAGAGCAATATGAAAGCTGACTTGCCATTTTTAAGGTGTTTATGACTGCAATGAAGTTTGGGTTCATGGCAAGATGCCAGCAACTGCAATAACAAAAACTAGTTATTTGCTGTGTGAGCAGTTGTTGTGGTTTAAACCCAGACGGCAGCTCAGCACCACACAGGCACTCCCTCACTCCCCTGCAATGGGATGGGGGACAGAATTGGAAGGATAAAAGTAAGAAAACTCATGGGTTGAGATAAAGACAGTTTAATAAGTAAAACAACAAACAAAAAACTCCCACCCCCTAAAAAACTCAAAGAAAAATGCATTATGCAAAAAAACCCCACAACACAATTGCTCACCACCAGCCAGCTGATGCCCAGCCAGTCCTCAGACAATGGCAGCCCTGGCAAACTTTCCCTTCAGTTTTTATTGCTGAGAACTATGTCATGGAATATCCCTTTGGTCAGTTTGGGTCAGCTGTATCCCCTCCCGACTTCATGCCCACCCCAGCCTACTCACTGCCAGGGCAGTGTGAGAAAACAGGAAAGGCCTTGATGCTGTGTAAACATTGCTCAACAATAACTAAAACATCCCTGTGTTATCAATGCTGTTTTCATCACAATTCCAAACCAGCACCATACAAGCTACTATGATGAAAATTATCTCAGCCAACTACATCGGAACTACAATCTGCCTCAAAGGCAAAAGGATAACCAAATGAACTGTGATGGTGATAATAATAAACATTTTCTGTCAGAATATGAGGTGTGAACAGATCACCTGTATTTCATTATCGTGACCTTGAACCACAGAGGAATAAAGTGACCAGATTTTTTAGTTGCTTTCTGTTTTGTTAGTTTATCTTCTCAGGTGCTTTGGTTGGTATGCCTTTGGTGAGCATTTTATGTATTACACATTCTCTCTGTATATGCATACTATAAAATATTACACACATAGTAGAATTTAACAAATGTTCTTATCCTAACCCATGACTCAAGACTGACCAGAACAGGTCACAGCTTTATAACTAGCGTGGTCATAATTTGTTTAAGTGCCTGAAAATGCAAAATGGAGCTTTCTGCCAAAAGAGAGTTCAGTGCCTAATTTGTCCATTTTATGTACACCAGTAACTGGCTGAATGCGCATTCAGTTCTGCGCTTCAGGGTTCCACCACAAATGAAAAAGTCTCCTTCAGTAAACGGAAACCTTTTGGTGAATGAATCAGAGACCACATCAGGGTTGAAACTGCAAATAAGTAAATTTCATTACAGATTTAATAGGGTCCATGTGTCCTAAGCTTCTAAGGAGCGTTTGTTACTGATGAAGAAGAACAGCCAGCAGGAAATAGTGGCATACTGAATTAAACTTGAACACTCTAATCAAGACAAGGCATGGGTGTAAATTCTGTTTCTTTGATGTATCACTCCCCAATGTTATTAGCTAACAACTATTTGTTTGCTCTATTTCTTTGAGGCAACAGATTGGGTTGGATGACATTTATGTTCTGTGCTATTGGTTAAAAGGACAAGTAAAGATTTTCTAAAGCAATTTCAAGAAAAGGAATAACTGAACAAGCAAATTAGCAATACCACTAAGGGTGGAGGAAAAAGAAACCCTATTTGATGCTGCTGATTATACAGTGTCTTTTATTGTGTCCAAAGAAAGAAATACTGAGAATGCTAATAATAATATTTCATACGAAAAACTGTTTATATCATGGGAAAAAATAATGTGACATCTCTGCTGCTTAACTTGACCTGTGCTTTACCAAGGGACCCATTATTGCCCAATGATCTTAAAAATACATCCTTTTCTCATTGTATTCACTGAGCGACGGGGATCATTACAGGAAGGTGGCAAATGGACATCTCCAGCTAAACACAACTTAATCGTTCCTCTATAGCTAATGATTTTTAAGATAGGCTGCCCAGGGAAGTGGTTGAGGAACTGCCCCTGGAGGTATTTAAAAGACGTAGATGTAGTGCGTAGGGACATGGTTTAGTGGTGGACTTGGCAGTGCTAGGTTAACAGTTGGACTCAATTACCTTAAAGGTCTTTTCCAGCCTAAATGGTTCTATGATTCTATGACTTAGTCAAACTCTCAGGTGATGGCAGCAACTGGCTGGGGGAATCTAAATTGTATACACATTTGGTATTGTTCAGAGGACTGCCCGGGGATCCTGCGTTCTTGCTCTGCTCTGTCAATGGTTCTGGTTACTCTGCTTATTCTCAAAGAAAATTACTTCCCAAAGAAGGAAGATAAATGAGCAAAGTCCACGTACAGTGTTCAGCTAGAGCTGGGAGAAGTTCCTTGATTGCATCAGCTCAGCAAAGCACTTGGGTTAAAGTTTGAAAATTCTGTGCCATTACTGAATATTCTATTCAGTTCATTGCAGTATATTCCTGCACATTATGTAGCCTCAGTGCAGCATTTCCTAGGGTTTAGTTTTAAAAGGGAACATGATACAGAATGGATTTTTGTAAGGCACTGTACTTGAATTTAGCAGACTGAGCAATGAGTGAAGGTGTGCAGATTTTGACCAACAAAACCAAAAGGTTCCTCAGATAGTAGTAGCATTTCACGTTCAGAACCAAATATTAAAGAATTTTTTACTAAATCCTCTAGTCCTCTCTACAGTATTTCAAAGGCAATTCAAGTTTTTAGACCCAAATATCTTAGGGAGCCTAAACTTTGTAGGAAAAGAAACTAGGTGTGTAAACAATTAGCCCCATGTTATACCTGTGTGTGTCTACCTGCTGTAGGTGGTCTTTCTGTGAGATGAACTGCCACTTCTGTCCATGACTGTGGATATAAAATTCAGGACCTCCATTAGGATGATATCTTTCAAATACAAACTGCCTGACTACTAGGAAGAAACACACTGATTTAGAAAGAGGAGATGGCAATAACAAAAAACCAATTTTCCAAGAACCCTCTTTGCAGCACAAAATGATGCCAAGACTGTTCCAGTAACATTGCACCAGAATTCAAATCATTCCAATAATGAACGCTATGTTTTCAAAAGCAGCAGATGGTTCTGGTGTTAGAATCAAGAAATAGTATCCTTTCTCAGCTTTGAGAGACCAAAGAACAGCTCGATTGTAAGGTTGAAATTATCCACTGCTTGTGAAACTTTGGGCACCGTGACTTCAGAAGAGCTTTAATTCTGGCCTGAGGTGATAGGGAGAGCTTTCAAGTGGTGACATGCTTATCTGAATCTTCGGAGACCATTATTCAGGAAATCAAACTGGTAATCCCATCAGATGAATCTTTTGAAAACTTTTTAATACTTATGCTTCTTGTTGGAGTAGAAAGCCATGGGTGGATCCAAAGCCCAACAGCAATAATTGGGAACCACTGTTTATGAATTACTTCAAAGGACTTTGGCTCAAACTCATTGTGACAGCAGGCTTTCCCTTGGTATTTTAATACTTCCATACCCAGCTTTATCCAAAGCAGGCAGTGAACTGAAAGGCAAAAGTAACACAAAAGTTTTTCTGATCTTGAAGGGAATCTGAAGACCAGTGCAATTACCAAAGAAAATCAGTTCTGACATGAATAGGCATGTGTAAGAAAAGAGAAGCTGTAAAGGGAACTGATACATGATCAGTAGAAAGTGAAGGATAATAAGAATGAAGTGCCTATGCTGCAGGTCAAACTCCCAAGGCAATGGCCACTCCACATCTGTTCCTTTCTGTGTCTGGAAGTAATTCTGAAAAGTGAACACATATGGGGCCGTATGTTATGCAAGCCCAAAGGTGTCTGTGGAATGGTTTAGTGTGATTCTCTCTCAGAAAAAGACAAAACCAAAAAACACCCTCAAACCAACATTATTTATTTTAATCATTTTTATAACCGCACCTGACAGAGGTGGAAAATTAATTATTTACATGTAATACAAGCAGTGTTCAGAGCAGTTGTATAGCAGTAAGCTCATTTATAAATGTATTTCATTACAGTGATGCTGTCAGTTATTTATTTATGAGGGTCCCAAGAAAGACATTCATTGTTGAAAATTCTTGGAGTGAAATAAAGAACATATAGATAATTATGATGGCATTTTTTAGCAGAAATATTACATATCTTTTCCACAATTCACAAAACTTTTAAAAAACCACATAATGGGTTTCCTTTACTTTCTAGCTATTCAGCAGAAATGTGGTTGTCTATTCAGTTCTAGTTAGCCACCTCCTTGGAAACCTCTTGTGGAAAGCTAAAAGAGGATGTAATCGATATCCCCATATTCTGAATCCTCAGCTCTTACTGAGAAATACCCTTACTAATACACAGATGAAATATTTAAGACGTGTTTTGAAGCTGATTCTCTTTTGGAGTTGCAGTAGGAAGAGAAAATCCTTTGAGACTTAATTACTGTAAGGACTATTTAGCTTTTCCATTTTCCAATAGGTGCTTACCAACCACGGTCATGGCTCCTTGTCAGTGAAGAACTATTGCCATACATCATCATGAAATTAGGGACCATTTTCAAGGCACCATTACAGTAGCACAAAGGCTTCAGCATATACTGGAAAGGCAGTGAGATGGCGTTTGCTTCAGACCGTATGCAACATCTCTCTTTTCTTCTTTGTCCCATTTCTGACACTACCTGTCTATTTACACCAGATTATTTCCTGCTGTTTGTGAGGCGGGGGGAAAGGGAGACAGGAGCTTGTGCAGCACCCACCACAGACTCTGAAAAATTAGAAATGGAAAAGGTTAGTCAGGTGATTAGCCACATCAAATGGTTGTGTTGGATTATGAATGGGAAGTTTACTACCAACACATGTATTGTCACAAGGGAACAGGCAGTGGGTTGTTGCACCATGGAGGGGCAAGCTGTCATGTGCAAACGTTGCAGACCAAACAGGAGCATCAGGATGATGGATTGAGAGCTAGCCCCAGTTTTATTCATTGCTGAAGGCAAAGTACATGCTGGTGGCCATGGTAACTAGTAGGTGCACCAGTCAAAACCCACAGAGTGGAGGTAATGTGCATGTAAGTCCAGTGAGCTCTAGATTTATTGACCCTTCAACTGATTCACAGGATGGGACTAGTAACACTAGGCCAAAAACTACATATGTACAGGGAAATAGCCAAGGCTAGCCCTCTCCTGCTTCCTTTCATACATTTTTAGCACTTTTTTTTTTTTTTTTTTTAAAGGAAGCAAAGAAAGCAAGGTGGAGGTCAGAGCCAAGGTTTGATATGAGACCTCCCCACCCCATCTGGTATCTGAATTTTGAGTCTTGCACGGTTAAAAGTCACTTTAATCAATGATCCCCAAGTCACCTGAAGGTAATACACGTAACAGAAATTTCTTGGTTATGTCTATGTCTGAGGGCTGGGGGAACCTGGGCTCCAAACCTGCCAAAAGCAAATCACGTAAACATTTTGTTTCTCCACTTGTGAAACAAGGATGATAATAGTGTCTCTGTGGTAAAAGATGGCTACAGAACTCTATTTTTGCTTCTGTAGATTCTGTAAATTTATTCAGCTTCAGTTCCTCTGCAGTCTCATCAGCTTCAGCTGGAATAGCAATCTTCACCTCTTCGCCCCCCCCAGGCCTCCTCAGTCGTGCTGTGCTCCTCTCCTGGCCCCTGTGCCTGATGCCCTCCCCCAGGGCCAGGACTTCTCGTGTCATCAGTGCATGTATTTTTTGTTTCTTTCCCGCCTCTCTTCCCATATACTCTGTGTATTTCATTTTGCATCTTGCTTTCCTTTAACTGCCTTCGGGGACCCCCAGGCTTGTCACTCATGGAAAACAGATTGCACTGAGAATAGAGTGCAGGCTGGGATAGGACACCAAAGTAAAGATACATTTGATGAGGTAAATGCTGGCCCAGAGTCCTGAAGAAACCACAGAGTAGCATTAACATTTCCAGGCAGCTGGCTCAGCAGTGATGTGTTCTCCTACTGGTTAAGCAGCGATTGTTGTCAGTGCTCTTGGAGTGCCGCGCTCCGCAGGAATGAAGGGAGTAGCAGGCTAGTGGCGCTATGAAAAACATGTGCTTGCTTTGCTTGTGGTTGGGACAGGACGCATAAAGCATGGCTCCAAAAATCTCCTCTGCAGCACCTTCTCCTGGTCCACCTAAAGAGAAACCGCAGCCAGCAGCTCAGAAGAGACTGCCCACCCTGTTGCTTCTTCAGAGGCAAAGAACATAATTGCTGCTGTCAAGCCTGTATAGCCACCAGCATCTTTGTGGCAGTGAATGTTCAATGGTAATTGTGATATACAAAACTCTTTAAACAAGCCACATTTCCATGATGAACACCAGCTGAAGTCATGTTTACATGCTGACAGATGTAACCTGCAGCCACTTGTGGTTTATAGCCATAGACAAATAATAGTGTAGACAAACTGGATCTGATTTTTCTCACTTGATCTGTTGAACTCAGCAGTGTTACACTGCTGTAAATGAAAGAATAGCTAGACCTGTAGTGTCTTGGCAGGTTTAATCGAGGACAATCTGTATTTAAAGGGCAACAGGTCAGCCCATGGTTTGGGCTCTGTGCCTGCACAGGGGCAAATGAGGATGCAAGACACTCCTTCCCCGCACACTGTGGCCTTTCCACATGTTTTCTCTCTGACCTCATGTCCAAGCATACAATGGCAAATGGGCAAAGGCAACTTCCCAGTGTCCTACCTTTCCCAGTTCAAAGGCCACCAGGACTGGATTCAGCCACAATGACAGAGAACAGACACACCCTGTCATACTTTACAAAACATGCACTGTACCCGGCAATGACAACAGGAGGCTGCAAGTCATTTGTCCTCCTACTGCCAGCAAGAAAAGTCATTAGACCTTTCTAGGGGGGAGAGCACAGAGGGCAATAATCTGCTGCTGAAGAGTCACACAAGGAGGATCAGCGAGAGCTTGGGGAAGTCTGTACTGCTGCAAGCTAAAGCTGGAAGAGGATGGTGATGGATATCATGTGTTAGATTGCAGCACACACACAGAAGCGTGGCTGATGTCTTATACTACTTAAAGCTGCTGCCTAAATATTGTAGTGTTCAAAAAAAATTTTCCAGTGGTTCCATCCCATGGAGATCTCGCTCCATTGTAGAATATTTTGTAACATTTGTCATATTTCTTAAAGTTAACTCTTTTGCAGCAGTATGGGAAGTGACAAAGCACCTTCTGTGCTGCCTAATAATCCTGCCAGTAAGTTTCAAATGCAGCATCTGTTTAAAGCAGCATCAATATGGGATCAAAAGTAACACACTAGCAGGGAAGAGATTAAGTGTATTTGAACTTATTTGTTTCATGTTCCTTTTCCTTGCTTGAGCTGTTGCTACAAGCTTCTACACTCATTAATTGCAGCCGACCATAAAACCCTACAGGTGATCCAAAAGCTTTAAAGGTATGATTTTCAGGGATAGCAATTATAACCAATTTAATTGCTTATAAAACATCCATGCACACATTGAGGTCAGGGAGGATTCCTGCATGCTCACCATCAAAACCCCATTTGATTTGTATTTGCCAACTTTCCTGGTAATATCACATGCTCACGTTAATTACTTCATTAGAGGACCAAACAAGAGCTTACAAGAGAAGTGAATACATGTTCTGTATGATGTTTAAATGAGTCATTATAGTGCAAGAGGACACAGAACAAAACATGAACATGCAGGCATGCAATTAGTTATCTTATGGAAAACCACCACTGATGTTTCACAGCTTCTATTTTCATAATATTTGTTTAACTTTTCTGTCTTTGAGGACAAACTATTCTCACACAGATGTCAGCATCTGTGAAAAGTTTTCTTTAAAGGCCTAGTGAATATTATGGCAATGTTTTTTACATTTTTGGTTCCTTTTTTTTTTCCCCAAAATACCTTTTTTCTCTTAAGAAGCAAACAAACTTATGAACTAAGCTTATGAACCAGACCATACAATGCTGCAAGAAGATGTAAGTTAATGATCTAAAGGAATGCTGAGGCAAACAATTTTGACCCTGTTTTCTGACCCAGAGTTCTCAAAAATTACGTTCAGAGATGCCAGGAATTATCTGGCAGTTGCAAAGACTGATAAACAAACTACCACCAAAATGATTTGCTGCTGGTGTAGAGAAAATACAGAAGTGAGAAGTGCCCATCATCTTTGGAGTAAGTAGGTTCATAATTGGGAAGAAATTTTTACATGGATGTAGTGGAAGATATGAGGATCAAGTTTTGGCTTTTGCAACACTACAGTAAATCCTACCCTATGGGATAGGTAAAATCCAGAATATATTATTGTTTAATGCTCTCTGGACTTTATTACAAGTTTGTGCAAGTTAAAGCTACTTTAACCTACACCTGCAGATCAAACTGCCCCAAGGATTGCTTCTCAAGGTCCTACAGTGAGTACAGCTCAGATGAGCTTACAAAATCTCATCATGTCCAGGTCTGAGGTCTACTTGATGAAACCATGTACAACAAACCATTCTTCATTTGGAAACCTGACTAGATACACTGGTTTTTTTGGGTTGTTTTTTTGTTTGTGGTTGGTTGGTTGGTTGGTTTTTAATTTATTTTTAATATCTTGTTGCCCAGCAAAGAGAAGTGTCAATTTTAATTGTTTGTAAAGCTGTGACATAGTATTGTATGGCACCAGTCATATCCCTAAAATTTATGTCCAGATACACCTCTAAATTTCTGGAGTTTCTCATGACACTGTTGGATTTTGTGCAGGCTCCAGGCACACCTGGGGTCAGTCAGCTATAAAACAAACAAAAAAAGAAAAAAAAAAGAAAAAAAAGAAAAAAAGAAAAAAAAGAAAAAAAAAAGAAAAAAGAGAGGGGTTCAAAACATTTTGGGGTTTTTTTGCCACTTTTAAGGGTTTTACCTGCAGTCCCCTGTGACTTGGACACAGAACTCTGTTCCCAGTCTCACACAGCTGCTTCTCATTTCTTGCTCTCCAACTTTCATCTTTTAGCCAGGGTTTATCTGTAGGGATATCTCCAGATAAGCCCCTGATAAGCAGAGGGATACCTCCCTCTGGAAGGATATCTGGCTTATCTGCTGCTCCTGCAGGCTGTGGCATCCACATGAGAGAGGTCTAAGAACCCTCATACAGTCACTTACTGTGTCTGCTATGCCTGGAGGCAGTAATCTTCAGATGAGGGGCAATAACTAGCAACTTCGGGCTTGATGAGCATATTTGCTCTTCCTCATGGGGCTTTGCTGACCTGCACTGCCTAATCATGGAGGCTTTCTCTGAGAGACTGCTTCAAATGCACCAGGCCCAGGAATTGTTGATATTTGTTCAACTTGCACATTTTGTGTATGGCTTATAGATTAGTTTGTAGCTGAGTCTTGAATGGCACAATTGGAAAATGCCTAATGCACTTTATTAGAGTAAACAATGACATGAGAGGATGAAGAAGCGATGTTTCAAATAGCACTTTTACTTAGGGGCACAAAGAAGTGTTCCAAAGACTGAAAAGGTTGTGCTCAGGGTGCAGCTGAAGCTGCAACACAAGAGAAAATTTTAAAAGCCAGAATCAGCAGGTTATGAGGAAATAGTGTATAGAAGCAGAGATGGAGAAAGAATGAGATTTTAACTCCCATTTCAGTTGGAAAAATGCACTTGGCAGAACTCCTGCTCTCTAGACTGAAAAAGGCAGTCCCATCAGTTTTCCCAACAGCCTCATCAGTTTTCACTGTGAGCATAAACCAGCAAACAACTGCTCACAGTAAGGGTAGAAACCTTGATCAGAGAAGGGGAAAAGATTTACCAAATGCCAGCACACTCATTTTCAGTGTTTGGAAACCTGACAGAGGCCCCTATCCAACTCTTAGTGATCCCAGTGGAAACCCTCCTCCCCACCTGATTTCACTGGGATCCAGACTGGGCCTGTAGAGCAGAACTGGTGCGACTAGGACGGAAAGTTAGGGTCATGTCAAAATTCCTGTAATCTGCAGCATTTCTGGAAGGCTCAGTTGAAATTTGTACCCTTCCACTCACATACACACTGCACACTGGCCAGACAGGATACTCAGACTTACCGACTTTCTAAATATTTCTTGAAACCTCTGGAATGTTTTGGGCAAGATCCAGGAACTGGAAAAATATAATCTTGGAGCTTCTTGAGAAAAAAAGAAAAAAATACTGGTAATTATTTGAAAGAACACTAATTTAGAGTGACTGAGGGAACCTGAAAGTTGCTGAACGGGTGGAACAGCTGGGTGAGGTTCCAGGCAGAGGGACTTGTGCTGGAAATCAAAGCCACACAGCGGAGATTTTGAAGATGCCGGGCTCACGCTAAACTCTGCCTCAGGTTTGTAAGGGTTGGTAACAACCATACACAGTGCCATCTAGTGGGTCTGGGACAGCTTTTAACCATTTCTTTGGGATCTTGGAGTAGCTCTAAGGTCAGCTGCCTGAACCTGGCATTGATGACTGTAGCTGAAGGGTCTGGTACACTGATTTTCTCCTTGGCACTGTGAAGCATAGCTGCAGCGATAAATATAGGGCAACACACAAAATGTCATGAAGATCAGAACTCACCGAGAACTGTGTAAGGCTGAAAAGCAGCATATGCCCTGTGCCGAGAAGGCAGAAATATTTCTGGGAACTGTAGGAAATGGCCTTAATAGGGCATGAGAGTTTCTTTCCCTCCAAAATGAAGAGCAAAGAGGCAAAAAGCATATTCCTGTCTCTCCTACCACCAGCACATGCTTGCTAGAAGGACAGATGGGAATCTGAGAAAGAGATAGATTGGTGGAACCATGCTCTGCCCTCGCTGAGACAGAAACAGCCACCAGAAAAAAAACAAGATCAAGGGGATCCTGTATCCTCCCCCTGCCAGGCTGAAGACAGTAGCTTAAAGGAAATGAATGAATGGAGGCAAGTCCACTCCCAGGGCAGCAGGAGAACCCCCTCCTTCCCCACCTCACCTTCCCAGGTGCCTCTGTACAACAGGTATGAGGCTCTGGATGTGGAATGCCAGTCAATGGATGACGTGGATGATGGTCCATCTACACCAGAGGTGTTGCCAAGGTCAGAAAGCCTACCCCCTGTATCATTACCACCTCCACAAGGAAGAAAAGATCAGTTATAGTTGTAGGTGATGTCCTTCCAAGGGGAACTCAGAACTTTCAAGGGCTGATTGTCCAAGGGCAATCAAAAGAGATTTCAGGGCCCAGGGAAGGTTGGTAAGGGAATCTGTAGCACAAGTTACTTTTTCCTCTCTCCTTCCAGTTGCAGGCAGCGGCATTGGAAGAAACAGATGGGTCTAACCTATTAATACACAGCTCTGTGGCTGGTGTCACCATCACAGTTTTGGTTTTTTTGATAATGGGATGGCCTACACATCACCAGGTTTGCTGACATCAAATGGGATTCACCTTTCTCAAAGGGGGAAAGGGTCTTTGCTCATGAGCTAGCAGGGCTCATTGGCAGACTAGGGCTCATTTAAACTAGACTTGAAGGGGGAGGGGGATAATATCAGGCTTGCCCACAACAAGCTGTGGAATGACACACCAAGGTTAGAGGGACAGGGTGCTAGTGAGGTTCCTCAGCCTGTTGCTCTGAGATATGCTGGCTACACTGCAGCACACTTGAAGGCTTATGGAGATGAGCCAGGGGCTCCTGAGGTAATAGAAAGCAACAGTGAAACACCAATGAAATACCTCAAAGGAATTAAGGTGTGTTCTTCAAAGAAGGTGACATGGCTGACAGCCCAGCTGAAGTGCCTCTACAACAATGCACACAGCATGGGCAACAAACAGGAGGAGTTGGAAGCCACTGTGCTGCTAGAAAGCTATTACCTAGTTGCCATTACTGAAACTTGGTGGGATGAATCCCATGACTGGAGTACGGCTGTCAATGGCTACAGGCTGCTCAGAAGGGACAAGGGCAGAAGCATTGCCCTCTACATCAAGAAATGGACAGAGTGCAAAGAGTTGTCTCTGAAGAACAGCCATGAGCAGGTTGAAAGTTTATGGGTAAGAATTACAGACCAAGATAACAAAGGGAACCTTGTGGCTGGTGTCTCCTACAGGCTGCCTGATCAAGGGGAGCCTATTGATGAAGCCTTCTTTCTCCAGCTACAGGAGGCATCATGCTTGCAGGCTCTTGTCTTGCTGGGGGACTTCAGCCACCCTGACATCTGCTGGAAAAGTAGCATGGCAAGCTGTAGGCAATGCAGGAGACTCCTGGAATGTACTGAGGATAACTTCTTAAGCCACTTAATAGACAGCCCTGCCAGAGGGGATACAATACTGGACCTGATGGTCACTAACACAAGTGAGCTAATTGGTGACGTCAAGACTGGAGGCAGCCTAGGCTGCAGTGATCGTGCACTGGTGGAGTTCGCAGTCCTGAGGTATATGGGTCAGGCAAAGAGAAAAGTCAGGACCCTGAATTTTAGGAAAGCAAAATTCCAGCTCTTCAAGGATTTAGTGAATAGGACCCCCCAGGGAAACTGCCCTCAGGGACTAGGGAGCAGAACAGAGCTGTCAGATCTTTAAGGATGCTTTCTATAGAGCGCAAGAGTTCTCGATACCTAGCTGTAAGAAATCAGGCAAGGAAGGCAAGAGACTGGCATGGATAAGTTGAGACCTGCTGGTCAAACTAAAAGGTAAGAAGGAAATGCACAGACGAAGCAGGGACAAGTATCCTGGGAAGAGTATAGGGTGCTGCCCCATTGTGTAGGGATGGGGTCAGGAAGGCCAAGGTGTAGCTGGAGCTGAAGTTGGCATGGGATGCAAAGAATAATAAGAAGGGCTTCTACAGGTATCAGCCAGAAAAGGAAGGTCAAAGAAAGCGTACCCCTGACAATGAGCAAGACTTGTAACAACAGACGAGGAGAAGGCTGAGGTACTCAACAACTTTTTTGCCTCAGCCTTCACTGGCAATCTTTCTTCCCACACATCTCAAGTGGTTGGACTGCAAGATGGGGACTGGGGGAGCAAAGACCCTCCTACTGTAGGAGAAAATCAGGTTTGTGACCACCTGAGGAATCTGAACATACATAAGACTATGTGACCTGACGAGATGCATCCCAGAGTCCTGAGGGAATTGCCTGATGTAGTTGCCAAGCCACTCTCCATGATATTTGAAAAGTGATGGCAGTCAGGTGAAGTCTCTGGTGACTGGAAAAAGGGAAATACTGCACCCATTTTTAAAAAGGGTAGAAAGGAGGACCCTGGGAACTACTGACCTGTCAGACTCACCTCTGTGCCTAGGAAGATCATGTAACAGATCCTCCTAGAAGCTACTGTAAGGCACATGGAGGACAGGGAGGTGATTCAAGAGAGCCAGCATGGCTTCATCAAGGGCAGGTCCTGCCTGAGCAACCTAGTGGCCTTCTACAATGGAATGACTGCATCAGTGGTCAAGGGAAGACCTACAGCTGTCATCTATCTGGACTTCTATAAGGCTTTTGATGCGGTCCCCCGCAGCATCCTTCTCTCTAAATGGGGAGATATGGATTTGATGTTTGGACAGTTTGGTGGATGAGGAATTGGTTGGATGGTCACATCCAGGGCGTGTTGGTCAATGGCTCAATGTCCAGATGGAGATCTGTGACAAGTGGTGTCCCTCAGGGGTCAGTACTGGGACCAGTGCTGTTTAATATCTTCATCAGTGACATAGACAGTGGGATCGAGCGCATCCTCAGCTAGTTTGCATATGACACCAAGCTGAGTGGTGTGGTTGACATGCCTGAGGGACAGGATGCCATCCAGAGACCTGGACAAGCTCCAGAAGTGGGCCCATGTGAAACTCACAAGGTTCAACAAGGCCAAATGCAAGGTCCTTGTCCTGGTTTCGGCTGGGATAGAGTTAATTTTCTTCCTAGCAGCAGGCATAGTGCTGTGTTTTGGATTTAGTAGGAGAAGAATGTTGATAACATGCTGATGTTTTTAGTTGTTGCTGAGTACTGCTTATGCTAGTCAAGGACTTTTTCAGCTTCCCATGCTCTGCTAGGCACACAAGAAACTGGGAGGGGGCACAGCCAGAATAGTTGATCCAAACTGACCAAAGGGCTATTCCATACCATATGACGTCATGCTCAGTATATAAACTGGGGGGTGGGTGGCCAGGGAGCAGCAATCGCTGCTCGGGAACTGTCTGGGTATCGGTCGGCGGGTGGTGAGCAATTGCATTGTGCATCACTTGCTTCGTGTATCATTATTATTATTATCATTATTATACTGTTACTATTAGCATTACTATTTTACTTTATTTCAATTCTTAAACTGTTCTTATCTCAACCCAGGAGTGTTTCTCACTCTTACTCCTCCAATTCTCTCCCCCATCCCATCGGGGTAGCGGGAGTGAGCGAGCGGCTGCGTGGTGCTTAGTTGCTGGCTGGGGCTAAACCACAACAGTCCTGCACCTGGGACGGGGCAAGCCCTGGTATCAATACAGGCTGGGGTATGAAGGGATTGAGAGCAGCCCTGCCGAGAAGGACTTGGGGGTGCTAGTGGATGCAAAGCTGGACATGAGCCTGCAATGTGTGCTCGTAGCCTAGAAGGCCAACCACAACCTGGGCTGCATCAAAAGAAACATGGCCAGCAGGTCAAGGGAGGTGGTTCTGCCCCTCTACTCTGCTCTGGTGAGACCTCACCTGGAGTACTGTGTCCAGCTCTGGAGTCCTCAGCACAAGAAGGACATGGACCTGTTGGAGAGGGTCCAAAGGAGAGCCATGAAAATGATCCAAGGGCTGGAACACCTCTCCTATGAGGACAGGCTGAGAGAGTTGGCATTGTTAGCTTGGAGAAGAGAAGGCTGCAGAGAGACCTTATTGTGGCCTTCCAGTACTTAAAGGGGGCTTATAAGAAAGATGGGGACAAACTTTATTAGGGCCTGTTGCAATGGGACAAGGGATAATGTTTTCAAACTAAAAGAAAGTAGATTTAGACTAGATATAAGGAAGAAATCTTTTATGATGAGGGTGGTGAAACAGTGGAAGAGGTTGCTCAGAGAGGTGGTAGATGCCCCATCCCTGGAAATATTCAAGGTCTGGTTAGACGGGGCTCTGAGCAGTCTAATCGAGTTGAAGATGTCCCAGCTTATTGCAGGATGTTGGACTAGATGACCTTTAAAGATCCCTTCCAACCCAAACTATTACATGATTTTGTGATTTCTTTTCTGTCCCTTGCCTCTCATTCCCTCACACTGTTCTAGGCCAGGTAGGGGTCATGCCTGTCTGCTGTCTCTTGCTCCTATAATCAGGGTTAGGCTGATCATCATGATGGGTTCAGGAAAGAAATTTCCCCCAGCTCTGATTAGGAAGGAGTCTTGTATTTTTATTGAAAGTATAATTTGTGGGGAGATGCCAAGAATATTGTCTATAGCTCTTTCTGTAGTAAAGGTCTGGAAATTATTATAAGATGTTGGGAAACACTCTGAGGGTTTTGCAGTGTGGGAAAGATTAGAGTTCTTTGATCCAGCAGTATGTTACCTGGTTGTGGACAGGGGATGGACTTGATGATTCATGTAATCTCTTCTAGTCCTTTGTTCCTCCCTGGGAGTTTGCTCCACTCTTCTTTTTCTTCCAAGGAAAGAAGAGTGCAAGATTTCATCCCCTGGGTCAATTTCATACTGCTTCCTCACTTTGTTTAGCAACATGAATAATTGCAGTCCGTGAGATCATTACCCGTGTGAATTGGCTAGGGGATGCAAAGCCTGGCCTCACTCACGGTGCAGAGTGTGCTTAGAGATGGCTTTCAAACCATCAGGGAAGGCTTGTTTGCGCTAAATAGTTGTCTGCCTCTGGAGACTGGTGGGGTGTAAGTGTTTATGTTCCTTGAAATGAAAGTTGACTGACACATCAGAACATTGTTTCTTTAATATATGTGCAAAGGATCCTGCAAGAAGATGGACCAACAAACAGTGGTGCATCAAAAGTACCCAGGAGAGACAAATGCTGAAATAAACAAGTGAAAACATCAAATTAGTGATAGAAAAGACTTTTTTTTAGCACTAATGTGGCCTCAACTTTACCTTCCAAAGTTATAGACTATATCTGTAGTTTCTTTCATAAATATTGAAGGAACCAGACAAAGATTGTCCTTGACTAAACTTGTGCTTAGATACTGCTGTTGGTTTTCTACCTTAGCATGCATACATCTTGTTCTTCATACAGCTGCAAATAGAGGAACATCTTTCTTCCAAAAAAGGGTGCAGACTTATCCAACTCAGAGTATCCAGCATGACAGGATTCCCATCCTTCTGTTTTTACATTCCATTTTTTTTAGAGTGACATCGTGAATGCTATGGATTTTAATTGATTTTATGAAGAGCATCGAATCAAGGACATAGTAAATGCTGGAGAAAGAGGAAAAATTGTGATTAAAATAAATAGGCCATATTTGTTCTTTATCAAGCTCTCCTTTTGTGCACACATGCACAGAATTTTTTCATTTAGCAAAAAAATCTATAGCTGTATAAACCCTAAAATACGTATTATATAAAATACTTAAAGCATTGTAAAAAAAAAAAAAAAAACACCCCAAACTCTTTGTCTTCTCATGACAGTGGTTCCCTATATACCAGTAGCAATTCTCTGTAAGTCCTAAAAGAAGACTAAATTACTCCAATAAGGACTTCAAGTGGAAACGGTTAAGGAGACATTATGAACTTATAGCAAGGATTTCAGCTAAGTCTGAATTCCACAGTTTCAGCTGTGGATAAAACAAATCCAGGGGTCACAAAGGGATGTTAATAGCACATAGGACTGAATATACATGACTCTGCTAGTCGGTAAGTAAGCCAATAATTAAATAATACAGTACAGTAAAGACATAAACACATATTAACCATTTAGCACTTTTGGTCCTGATCCAGGAAAACGATTCAGCCTTTGCTTAATTCCAAGCATGTGACTGGTACCTTTGAGGTAAATGCAAAAAAGTTAATTGGGGTCAGAGCCTCAAAATGGCTGTTCTCCATTTATTCACTTGAGTAACTCCTACACAGAGACAGCTCGTGGCTCTCTGCCAGGTTGTGTGCATACACAGTGGTGGGGTGTTTTCAGCCTCTTTCATTCTTTCGGGATCTTCCCCTCCCTTCCCTTAGCACACCTATTTTCTTCACTGCTCTCTCACACTCTGCTTTCCTAAACCAGAGCTATCCTCATCTCCTCTCACCTCTTCCCTGAATTATCATGGGATTATCTCCACACAGGCAAATACCACCCATCGGTGACCTAGATAACCAATTAGGTCATTATCTAGAGCTCAGTGGCTCTCATACCTACCTCCACAAAGGGAATTATTGATCAGTTGTTAAATTCTGATGTGAACATGTTCCCATGGATACACAGGCTCAGTACAGACAGAGCTAGACCTGTTCCCCTGGCTACCACCAGCAAGCTGTAGTGATTCCATCTAAAGCAGGATACATAAATTTAATTGATTTGGGGATCATAGTGTGCAGAACTGGTGTGAAACTGTTCCAACACCACTAGCAGTACATACAACACACTCTGGGAACCTCTGCCTGCAAAGACACGTACATTTACTGGAGAAAACCACGATCCTTGAATATCACATACCTTCCCTCATGAGCCATCAGACACATCTTTCATTTAGGCAGGCACAGAATCAATACTTATTCCCGTAACAGATATCTGACTAATAGGTTAGAAATGTCTGGTGTGAGTCATTCACTACTGTCTTTGCTTCTGTTGCTTGGTGGTCCAAAAAACTGTGAAACACCCACCAGAAAGGGGGAAAAAAAAAAAAAAAAAAAAAGGAATGTAAATATCCATACTGTGTGGAAATCCTTGGTGAATATACATATCTGAAAACGTTTGTGTCCTTTTTCTACAACACAGACCAAATTTGTTTCATTACTTTCAGTCTCAAGCACATTCTTCTGCTCTAGAGCTATACATTTATTTATTTATTTATTTAACTTCTTGTTTTCCCTTGACTTCTTTCCATGTAATGTTCTTCTCTTTGTCTTTGGCTATGCACAGCTTTTTATAAAATAATATTTTATACCCAATCTCTAAGCAGATTAGTTTCATGTGCATAGTGACTGATGGGGCTGGCACTGGCAGCACCAGCTTGTGGGATTTGTGGATGCCCTCATATTGCTTTTTGAAAATTAGGAGGGGGATACTTTTAGACTGAAAACCAGAAAATCACATCCAGCTTCTATGAATATGAGTCATGTTGCCAACTCATGCTTGCTGTGCTGGAAACGTATTTGGAAGAGGATCTTTTATTTTATTGCTAGCAGCAGATAGCTACTTTGAATCATTTGTCTTTTTTTTTTTTTTTTTTTCCCCCTCTCAGTCTCTATGCTGTGTCCTGAGCTATTTCTTGTTCAGACAGGTGCCCACTTTCTCTTTCCTTCTTCTCAACAAAGCAACCCCGACCGAACAAGGATCAGCTAATGGCTGATTTCTGTCACCAGCAGCATAAGCAATGGGAATGTCCCTGTATATCTCTGAAAGCACCTCCTTAGAAAGTGCAGTGTGTGCCGAACTGCTCCACGATGCAGTCTGGGCTCTGGTACTGTTCCTAGGATCATGGTCCAACTGCATGGCTGTGACTAGGCTGATCTGCAATGGGAACAGCGGGAATGTGACCACAAATGTTCTTTCACTGATGATTCATTTGTCATTCTTCTCCACTTAATTTACCAAAGGTGATCAAATGGTCTCTTTGATCCTGAAATATCCCAAAGAGGCTGAGACTTAGTACTTTTCACTCTTTGGTAGGAGAACTAGCCTTATGTTATCTAGATACCATTTCATATTGAAATATATGCAATGGATTTCTGTCTATTATATGCTTTGTTCATGTCTACCATACACTTTTCAGGTAAAGAAAGGTAGAAATATTTGTTAGTTTAGTATATTGAAAATTATCTGAAAGTTAAAAAAAAGAAGAAAAAGAAAAAGGAAAACAAGAAAAAGAAAAAAAGGAAGAAAAAGAAGAAAACAAAACCAAAAACAAGATTGAGAAAGAGAAAGAAGAAGGTGGAATAAAACCCAGCCTGCTTTCTACCAATTCCCAGGCATGTTGACGGGATATGCCAAGTGTTATATGTGTACACATGTTGAATGATCAGCAGTTAAAATGGTGGAAATATTCCTGGGAAATTATTTAGAATGGTGTAAAGATGTATTTTCTTCCACAGAAAAGGTACTTGGTCATTTTCTAGGAAAAAAAAAAAACAAAACAGAAAACCTATCAGAGAAATCCTTCTCCCTCCCATTTTCTCTTCTACACCTGGGTCCTTTCTTTGTCAAGGGGATGTCCTTACCATGCTAAGCCCTTAGTGTATGTTTGCTTTGCTTTTTCTGTTTTCAGAACTCAAGATTTGATGACTTTGGTCATTTTCCCACCTTTTTTGTTTCCTTCCCCCAGAAGCTCTCTTTAATTATGTTCTTTTTATATTATTTGTCAGAGCTCACACGGTGTATATCAGGCCTCAGCACTCTTGCTTGAACTGACTTTTTCACTCTCTCTTGTCACTTTTACCACGGTGAAACAAATTGGCTAGAACAAATGCTGTGACCTGACTGCATTATTTCTAGACAGAGATGGTAACTCCTTTGACATTAGAACAGAGGCTAAAGAGGGTCCTGAGAGACCTCATTTTTGTGCAAGAAACCTGCCCAGATCCTTGAGCTGACAGCCCCAGAATATGAATTCAAGGGAAGAATTTCATATAGGTACTGTCTGCCAGGGATCCCTTCCTTCTGCCTGGGGGCTGATAGCATCAGCACTGCTAAAGCACAAGGGACAGGCCTGTGTAGTTACAGGTAATGTATGAAGGAAAAACAGAAACAGCTTTATTTTGTGCCTCATCTTTATTTAGTATGAGCTTATATGTGGAAGTGCTTGGTACTTTGACTCATGTTAAAAATAATTGTTATGGTTATGAGAAGTGCATTTTCTCATTCAATAAAACAAAAAAAAAGCAAATATTTGATCCTATGTACAAGGATAGGATTGACTTTTAATGAACTCTATAAGCTTTCTGGTTAGTTTTTATGCTTAGACTTGTGACTTTTGACCTTTTCCTGGCATGCCAACCATGCCAAACAGTTTATAGAACTATATTCACAAAATATGGGAGCTTTAAAATTTATGTCCCTGGATATACTTTCCAAAGCAGGATGCCTGGACTGGTACAAAGTGTACTCATATTTGTGTGTCATCATTAACAAATTTACTCAAATTGGATTTGAAATGTGGAGGGTGTTTTATTTCCAGAAAATAACAGTATTTTTATGAGACATTTGGTACAATTTATGGCCTTGTCCTGTAACACCAACTGGCTGTTAAATAATATAGTGGAGAAATGTATGATTGAAAGCACAGAGTATAAAGACCTAGTAGATTAACTAATCTTTATCTTTTCCAGTACATCGATTTCTCTCATAGGTACTGGGTAAACACACCTTTCCTTACTAGGCTCTGGATTTAATTATTTAAGGTTTATTTTTGAGCACAAGTTTTTCTGGAAACATTAAGAAGGCATCACAGAACAGACAAATGGAGTATTTATTCTACAGAGCTCTCAAAACTGTGGCCTTATTTCTACCACTGTGTCTTTTTTTTGCTCAGCGTACTGTTTGCCTTTTGATGTTACTGAGATAAGAAATGTAAGAATACCAGTAATGTAGGTCATCTTTTATCACTGGAAAAAAGCCAAACTGTATATTCATCAATGAATTGCTGTGACTTGCTTGCTAGATAAATGGAAATGTGTAACATAGTCAGGTGTCCAAATCCCACTCTCTCTCTGAATTGCCTCATTGTTTGCTGATGGCTCACAAGCAGAGTGATGGTGTGAATGGGACTTGGGAAAGAGCCTGCGCTTGAAGAGAATCTACATGAAGATGACAAAAGAGTGCCAGATCATGCTTCCATGAAAGAGCAATTGTGGCAGATATCCAAAGACTACTGAAAGAAGCGACCTGAGGAAATAAGATTTATAAATAGTCATCAGGTGAACAATGCCTTAGTTGAGTTATGAATACCACAAAAAAGTTTGATAATCTCTAGGAAGGTAAACTTGATTTTTTAATAATTAAAGCTAATTTCAGTCTGTTGTTGTCTTTGTGTACTTATTTCCTGCATTTAGAAAGTCAAAGGCATTAAGGTAATTTAGTGAAATATATATATGAATAAGGAATAAATACACACACTAGATTTTAGAGACATCCTATATGGTGGCTATTTGTCAACATTTTCTTTCCTCCTCTCAAGAGAAAACAGTGAGAGAAAATGCTAAGGCAATTAATTTTCATTCTGTGCCCCTTTCTTCAGTCCCTCCTCTACTTCTATTTTTTCTATTGCCTTTCCTTATGTTACCATGATTTTATTTAGATTTTTAAGGTCTAAATAAATTTGGCTAAGGGGCTGCTGCTTCAAACTAGTGCAGTGTATGCAACTTTTTGGAAGACAATGCATGCAATAAAGAATTGAATGAAAATTTTGAATACAAAGATTCAAAGCCTAGAGAAGTATCATTATGTCACCTGTCTTATGTATGACACTTGTTAATGATACTTATGTACTTGTAACTGTCTTGTTAAGAAATGAATTATCTGTGTTGTTGTTTGTGCCATTCATGTAAATATTGAATATTATTTATAACAATATATAATAAATAACACATAATGGATAATAGCACACACAAAATTTTAATTCTGTTTATGTAATAAATTATAATAATTTGTATGATGATAAGATTTGACCTAGAACCTTTTTTGAACCACACTTGCTAAGTGCTTTTGGTTTGATAGTGAGTCCTTGATAACTACTATTTAAATTTAAGGTTTCATCTGCTTATTCACGTAATCCATAGTGACTTCATTTTGACTAGTGATGTGCAAACCTATTCTGGTTGTGAGAGACTACTTACAGACTGATAACTTTGTGCAATCTGAATACTTGCATAAACAACTGCATTCTGGCTGAGCTTGTGGTCCGACTAATGACTGTCATGACCCTAAGTGGGGTTGTGACTAGTTTGTGAACAACCACTCTAGACTGTATTTTCATTGTTTGTTTATGAAGATGCCACGAGGTACTATCACAAGCTTATTAATGCCAGACACAACATATCATATCATATCATATCATATCATATCATATCATATCATATCATATCGTATCGTATCGTATCATATCATATCTAATCCACTGCTTCCTGTCTACCCTATAAGCCAGTTATCCTGTCAAAGACAGAAATTTGATTGAGCTGACAAACTTTGTTGGCTGGCACCCTATCAGGTATCAGTGGGACCTGCCAAGATTTGTCTTGGCAACCTCTCCCATCACAGCTATGAAAGCTGGCAGGGCATAGAAAAGCAGATGGTGTGCTTACTCTAAGGAATTATTTATAATGACATTGATTATGATAAATCTGTGCTGTCTGTTTCTTATTGCCTTAGGGGTTTCCCTATTGGCATTCTTGCACCAGAGACCCGTGACTGTGGAGGCATTAATGATTTCCTTTGAAAAATTGTGAAAAGAAGTTGAAGTTATACAAGATTGCAGAA
This sequence comes from Pelecanus crispus, assembly GCF_030463565.1. Taxonomy (NCBI): domain Eukaryota; kingdom Metazoa; phylum Chordata; class Aves; order Pelecaniformes; family Pelecanidae; genus Pelecanus; species Pelecanus crispus. The sequence goes on from NC_134645.1 coordinate 96,868,337, forward strand.
AGGATCTTGTGATGCCTTTCTTCAAGAACAGAAGTGCAGGAAAGAACTATAGACCAGTGTCATGGTTTAGCCCCAGCCAGCAACTAAGCACCACGCAGCCGCTCGCTCACTTCCCCTACCCCGATGGGATGGGGGAGAGAATTGGAGGAGTAAGAGTGAGAAACACTCCTGGGTTGAGATAAGAACAGTTTAAGAATTGAAATAAAGTAAAATAGTAATGCTAATAGTAACAGTATAATAATGATAATAATAATAATGATACACGAAGCAAGTGATGCACAATGCAATTGCTCACCACCCGCTGACTGATACCCAGACAGTTCCCAAGCAGCGATCGCTGCTCCCTGGCCAACCCCCCCCCAGTTTATATACTGAGCATGACGTCATATGGTATGGAGTAGCCCTTTGGTCAGTTTGGATCAACTATTCTGGCTGTGCCCCCTCCCAGTTTCTTGTGCGCCTGGCAGAGCATGGGAAGCTGAAAAAGTCCTTGACTAGCATAAGCAGTACTCAGCAACAACTAAAAACATCAGCATGTTATCAACATTCTTCTCCTACTAAATCCAAAACACAGCACTATGCCTGCTACTAGGAAGAAAATTAACTCTATCCCAGCCGAAACCAGGACAGTATCCACCCCTTATTCTATACCATCTACGTCATGCACAGGCCCTCCCCTTTCCAATGTGTTCCAATTAATCACCACCCCTTTCCCTATCTTGATATACACATAGATATCATTCCCTTCGTCTATGGCCCATCCCTCTAAAATGTCCATTGAGTTCATTTAGCCCATGACTTTGGGTTCCATCTGTCATCACAGTCTTTCAGAGCAGGAGAGGTGGTGTGCAGTGTTGGACTGTTGCATGCTGAAGTCAGTTCTCATTCCAACATGGTTTCATCAAAGTTCATTTTCATTAAGCTGGGCAATTCTTACTGCAATACCATTGATGCGGCATATAGCAATCATAATATATAGTATTATATACTTAATATTAACCTACTATATTATTATATTAACATGCAGTTAAGAGATAACATACAGTTAAGAGATAACATACAGTATTATAAAGCAATTAATATTATACAATTCAGTTCATTGGCTATTTTCACCCAAAATCAAATTCCCTTGAGGTACACATTGGGCTTCCCCATCCTTTCGCATCACCCACCAAGTGCACCCAGGTCCTTGAGCAAAAGCAATCCCACGAATGGGTTTGCCTTTGCCAGAGGGGGAAGTAACCCAGACTGTCTTCCCCAGCATATTTTTCATGTGCACTACAGGAACTTTATCTCCTTCTACAGTACGTAAAAGTTTTGATTGGGCAGGGCCAGCTCGATTGGCAGATCCCCTGGTGTTGACTAACCAAGTGGCTTTTGCTAAATGCGTATCCCAATGTTTAAATGTCCCACCACCCATTGCTCTCAGGGTAGTCTTTAACAAACCATTGTATCGCTCAATTTTCCCGGAGGCTGGTGCATGGTAAGGGATGTGATACACCCACTCAATGCCGTGCTCTTTGGCCCAGGTGTCTATGAGGTTGTTTTGGAAATGAGTCCCGTTGTCTGACTCAATTCTTTCTGGGGTGCCATGTCGCCACAGGACTTGCTTTTCAAGGCCCAGGATGGTGTTCCGGGCGGTGGCATGGGGCACGGGATATGTTTCCAGCCATCCAGTGGTTGCTTCCACCATGGTGAGCACGTAGCGCTTGCCTTGGCGGGTCTGTGGGAGCGTGATGTAATCAATCTGCCAGGCCTCCCCATATTTATATTTCAGCCATCGTTCACTATACCCAAGGGGCTTGAACTGCTTGGCTTGCTTGATTGCAGCGCATGTTTCACACTCATGAATAACCTGTGCAATACTGTCCATAGTTAAGTCCACCCCTCGATCACGAGCCCATTTATACGTTGCATCCCTTCCTTGATGGCCTGAGGCGTCATGGGCCCACCGAGCTATAAATAATTCACCCTTATGTTGCCAGTCCAAATCCACCTGAGCCACTTCAATCTTAGCAGCCTGATCTACTTGCTGGTTGTTTTGATGTTCTTCAGTGGCCCGACTCTTAGGTACATGAGCATCTACGTGACGAACTTTTACAACCAGGTTCTCTACCCCGGCAGCAATATCTTGCCACAATGCGGCAGCCCAGATTGGTTTGCCTCTGCGCTGCCAGTTGCTCTGCTTCCATTGCTGCAACCACCCCCACAGGGCATTTGCCACCATCCATGAGTCAGTATAGAGATAAAGGACTGGCCACTTTTCTCTTTCAGCAATATCTAAAGCCAGCTAGATGGCTTTCACCTCTGCAAACTGACTCGACTCCCCTTCTCCTTCAGTAGTTTCTGCGACTTGTCGTATAGGACTCCATACAGCAGCTTTCCACCTCCGATGCTTTCCCACGAGACGACAGGACCCATCAGTGAACAGGGCATATTGCTTTTCATTTTCTGGCAATTTATTATACAGTGGGGCCTCTTCAGCACGTGTCACCTCCTCCTCTAGTGATATTCTAAGGTTTTTTCCTTCTGGCCAGTCCATGATCACTTCCAAGATTCCTGGGCGACTGGGGTTTCCTATTCGAGCCCGTTGTGTGATCAATGCAACCCACTTACTCCATGTAGCATCAGTTGCATGATGTGTAGAGGGGACCCTCCCTTTGAACATCCAGCCCAACACCGGCAGTCGGGGTGCCAGCAGGAGCTGTGCTTCAGTACCAACCACTTCTGAAGCAGCTCGAACCCCTTCATATGCTGCCAGTATCTCCTTCTCAGTTGGAGTATAGCGGGCTTCGGATCCTCTGTATCCCCGACTCCAAAACCCTAGGGGTCGACCTCGAGTCTCCCCTGGTGCTTTCTGCCAGAGGCTCCAGGTAGGGCCATTCTCCCCGGCTGCGGTGTAGAGCACATTTTTAATATCCTGCCCTGCCCGGACTGGCCCAAGGGCTACTGCATGAACTATCTCACGTTTAATTTGTTCAAAGGCTTGTTGTTGCTCAGGGACCCATTTGAATTCGTTCTTCTTCCGGGTCACTTGATAGAGAGGGCTTACGATCTGGCTGTAATTTGGAATATGCATTCTCCAAAACCCCACAACGCCTAAGAAAGCTTGTGTTTCCTTTTTGCTAGTTGGTGGGGACATAGCTGTTATTTTGTTGATCACATCCATTGGGATCTGACGACGTCCATCTTGCCATTTTATTCCTAAAAACTGGATCTCCTGTGCAGGCCCCTTGACCTTACTCTGTTTTATGGCAAAACCAGCCTTCAGAAGGATTTGGACTATTTTCTTTCCCTTCTCAAAAACGTCTTCTGCTGTGTTGCCCCACACAATGATGTCATCAATGTACTGCAGATGTTCTGGAGCTTCACCCTGTTCCAGTGCTGTCTGGATCAGTCCATGGCAAATGGTGGGGCTGTGCTTCCACCCCTGGGGCAGTCGGTTCCAGGTGTACTGAACACCCCTCCAGGTAAAAGCAAACTGGGGTCTGCACTCTGCTGCCAAAGGGATGGAGAAAAATGCATTAGCAATATCAATTGTGGCATACCACTTAGCTGCCTTTGACTCCAGTTCATATTGAAGTTCTAGCATGTCTGGCACGGCAGCACTCAGCGGCGGTGTAACTTCGTTCAGGCCACGATAGTCCACTGTTAGTCTCCACTCCCCATTAGACTTTCGCACTGGCCATATGGGACTGTTAAAGGGTGAGCGAGTCTTGCTGATCACTCCCTGGCTCTCCAGTCGACGAATCAGGTTATGGATGGGAATCAGGGAGTCTCGGTTGGTGCGATATTGCCGCCTGTGCACAGTTGTGGTAGCAATCGGCACCTGTTGTTCCTCAACCTTCAGCAACCCTACAATCGAAGGGTCCTCTGAGAGACCGGGCAAGGTGGACAACTGTTTAATTTCCTCTGTCTCCAAAGCAGCTATACCAAAAGCCCACCGGTACCCTTTTGGGTCCTTGAAATACCCTCTCCTGAGGTAGTCTATGCCAAGGATGCATGGAGCGTCTGGGCCAGTCACAATGGGGTGCTTTTGCCACTCATTCCCAGTTAGGCTCACTTCAGCTTCCAGTACAGTTAGCTGTTGGGATCCCCCTGTCACTCCAGAAATACAAATGGGTTCTGCCCCTCTATAGTTTGATGGCATTAGCGTGCACTGTGCACCAGTGTCCACTAGAGCCTTATACTCCTGTGGGTCTGACGTTCCAGGCCATCGAATCCACACAGTCCAGTAAACCCGGTTGTCCCTTTCCTCCACCTGGCTGGAGGCAGGGCCCCTCTAACACTGGTCACAGTATTCGTTGTTCACTTCCTGTAAATGTGAATCAAAAGTTCCCTGATCAAGGTCGGAAGTAAAATTAGCCCTCTTACTCTGTCTGGGGAACTGCTCACTGGAAACTGGAGCTGCAATTTTCCTGGGAGAACCGCCTTTTCTAATAGTTTTTCCTTGCAACTCACGCACCCGTGCCTCTAAGGTTGAGGTGGGTTTTCCATCCCACTTTCTCATGTCCTCTCCATAATCACGCAGGTAAAACCACAGGGTGCCCCGTGGTGTGTATCCTTTATATCCTCTCTCTTGAGCATAGGGACGTTGACTCCTAATGGCTGAGACACTGGTCCGTGCAGGTGGGGAGTAGGACAGATCCTCTCTGAGTTGTTGGAACCCTTGGCACATTTTTTCAGACAGTTTTTCCACAGCCGAGACACAGGCCCGTAGGGAGGAAGAGAGCTTTTCTTCGTAGTCCCGGAGTTGTCTAGCCACTTCATCCACCGTTGGTGCCTCGTTGTCTTTCCAGGCTAGTATTGCCAACGAGTTGGAATACGATGCTGGTGCGCTCCGTACCACCTTCCGCCACATGGATTGTGTGCACCTGACTTCATCTGGGTCTTTGGTTAACTGCTCATCATTCAGGTCACTGTAAATCACCTCCAGCATGCCTAATTCCCTCAGGTACTGGATACCTTTCTCTACGGTGGTCCATTTGCTTGGGCGGTATAAAACATCCTCCTTGAAGGGATACCTTTCCTTCACACTTGACAGAAGTCGCCTCCAGAGGCTGAGCGGTTTTGCCCCTTTTCCAATTGCTTTGTCAATGCCCCCTTCCCTGGAAAGGGATCCCAGCTGCTTGGCTTCCCTACCCTCTAAATCCAGGCTACTGGCCCCGTTATCCCAGCATCGGAGCAGCCAGGTGATGATGTGCTCGCCTGGATGACGACCAAAATCTTTTCGCATATCTCGCAGCTCACGCAGGGATAGGGATCGGGTGGTCACCATCTCATTTATGGGTTCTTCCTCCTCTGGTTCTCGTGATGGCCCTGGTTCATCTTCATCCCTTACTAAACGAACTGATTTCCTCGTGTATTTCTTCTTCTGTATAGGGGCAACTGATACCGGCGCAGGTTGGTTCTCTGGTTTAGCCGCAGTGCCTGCCACTGGGGTTGGAGTGGCTGCAGTACCTGTGGTGGGTGTTGGAGTAGCCACAGTGCCTGTGGTGGGTGTTGGAGTAGCTGCAGTGCTTGTGGTTGTGGTTGGAGTAGCCACAGTGCCCATGGCTGTGGTTGGAGTAGCCACAGTGCCTGTTGTTTTGTCATCAGATCCAGAGACCCTCTCTTTCCCTTGAGGGTACTGAATAGTGTTGAACAGGGCTCTATAAGCATGGGCCAGTCCCCAGCATGTTGCAAGGAGTTGTGTCTCTTTGGAGTTGCCAGGGTGAGAACATACTTCTTCCAAATACTTTACTAGTTCTTCAGGATTCTGCACTTGTTCAGGGGTGAAGTTCCAAAACACTGGAGGTCCCCCACTGCCCTAGGTACTTGCGCATACGATCCCACACACCCTGCCACTCATAACTATCCAGCCTTGGGGTAGATCTCTGGATGGTATTTTTAAACTGCTTACTGACCTTTATCAAAACGGAAACAACATTCCCAAGAATTATCAACAGAAGTATCTTAACTGCCCAGGGGTGTTCAAGATACAGGAAAGTTGTTGTAATGAAGGAGGAAACATCATAGAAGAAAGCAGCAAAGGTGCCATTCTGTATTTCCTCCACAACAAGCCTCTCAGAGTAAGAAGTATAATTGCTAACTCTCTCTATGAGGTAGTACCCGAAGTACAGTAGTGACTTCTGTATGAAACCCAAATACCAAAGAATGCTCAAGGTCAGGGTTTTGATAAGGAGCCTCCCAAGCAAAAGATCATGAATCACTGCAGAGCATAGCACACTACACAAACTGACAGCAAGCTTTAATGCGTGCTGCAAAAAAAAGAACATGGTGCAGATCAGAAGAACTAATATCGTGACCGGCAACTGTTAACAGACTCCTTAATACACTCTGATTAATCTGTTGTTATCTCAAGCCCCACGTTGGGTGCCAAAAAAGGACTGTCGTGGTTTAGCCCCAGCCAGCAACTAAGCACCACGCAGCCGCTCGCTCACTCCCCCTACCCCGATGGGATGGGGGAGAGAATTGGAGGAGTAAGAGTGAGAAACACTCCTGGGTTGAGATAAGAACAGTTTAAGAATTGAAATAAAGTAAAATAGTAATGCTAATAGTAACAGTATAATAATGATAATAATAATAATGATACACGAAGCAAGTGATGCACAATGCAATTGCTCACCACCCGCCGACCGATACCCAGACAGTTCCCAAGCAGCGATCGCTGCTCCCCGGCCAACCCCCCCCCCCAGTTTATATACTGAGCATGACGTCATATGGTATGGAATAGCCCTTTGGTCAGTTTGGATCAACTATTCTGGCTGTGCCCCCCTCCCAGTTTCTTGTGCGCCTGGCAGAGCATGGGAAGCCGAAAAAGTCCTTGACTAGCGTAAGCAGTACTCAGCAACAACTAAAAACATCAGCATGTTATCAACATTCTTCTCCTACTAAATCCAAAACACAGCACTATGCCTGCTGCTAGGAAGAAAATTAACTCTATCCCAGCCGAAACCAGGACAACCAGTCATCACCAGTTTTATTTCTGGGCACAAACACTTGATGAGAAGATGATGAATATGCAGCTCCAGGTCATAGTGAGCAATCCAGAGACCCTGGCCATGGTTTCTGCAGATGTTCAGTGCCAAACATAGCAGGGAAGATCAACAAGTCAGAGTGACAGAATAGTCATGGAGGGGACCAGCACCCTATGAGCAGTGACTGCGTCTGCCCACAGGAGAGGATTGCTGGTGTGAGAAGATGCACTGTGCCAATTTCCAGATCTGCCAGGCTGGGACACACATAGGACCATGCTGCAGCCCCTCTCCAACCAGGATCCTGCCTGCCTTTCAATGGAGGAATGCATAGAAAGGCAGGAAAAAAAAAGGTGGGGACATGATATGCAGAAATTGCTTGGGAAGACACCACGGTGGGAGCCCTCCAGGCTCCACAGTATAGGTGTGAGGGAGGATGCTGAATTCACAGCAAGTGAGATGCAGACACAGCTGGGCTGCATTTTATACCTGTAAGTTTGACATATCTAGTATTGGACCCCTTACACCAATTGTGACCATTGGCAACACAAGGCATGGTGTTTCAGTTATTTAAGCCTTGAATCAACACTAGAGCCAAAATGGATTAATCAAGAACAAATTATTTTAAATCCATTTAATTTCATTCTGGGAAGGGATAACAGCCCTTGTGGATAGGAGATAAGTGATAAGTGTGATATTACTTGGTTTTATTAAGTTTTCACTGTTTCATAATATTTTTTTAAGCAATGAAGGAAGTGTAATCAATAGGAAATAATCAAAAGGTGGTGCAAAACTGGGTGGAAGAAACAAACAGAGAAGAGCTGTCATTGGTCCAGTGACAAAATGGAAGGATGTATGGACTGAGTTTTTCCTATACCCAAAGCTATTCACATTTCATTACTTATTGAAAAGTTTCATACCTGAATAAGAGATATGTTTATTAAAAACAGAAATTATGTCAAATTGAGAGAGGCTAGAGAACTCTGTAGGACAGGGTGAGAACTCAAAATTAACCAATGGTATTAGAGATACTTTCTGAAAAAGGTTGCTGTATGCTAGGGATACCTGCAGAGTTTAAATTAAGTTCATCTCATCTTAACTTTACCTAACAGTTTGGGATCCAGTCTGATCCAGTCTAATCCAGTCAAAGAGAGTCAACATCCCAAAAGTCCTCAAAAATTTGGAAAATTAACAAAAAAGAATTTGTTGTTTTGGTTAGACCAAGTGGAAAAGACTGACTTTAGAGAGTAACCACTGCACAGTTTGAAGATGCATTGACTATGAATCTGCAACATAATGCAGATCTGGGAAAAGCAAATACCAAGCTGAAAGGTATAAGCAGTAATATCGCATATATGTAATGTGAAATAATCCTTCTGCTATATAGGCACCACAGGAGTCTCTACTGGAACATCATGTTCACTTCTGGCCCCGGCACTTTGAGAAAGAGGCAAATCAGCTCAAGAAATCCCAGAGGAAAATGGTGAAATGATAAAACATCTGAAAGACCATGGCCTATGAAGAAGAGTTGATGCATTGTGGGATGTTTAGAGAGGCAAAGGCTAGATGTTTGCTAATTCAAGGTAGGGAATAGACTGTTCTTCATGCTAGATGGGTTAGGACAAGAGGTGGTGAGGTGAACTCTAAAGAGAAAGATTTAAGTTGCTATTACAGAGAGAAAAGGAACCAACAGTGATATACTGTTGAATAGAGCATAGGGAGGTAGTGGTGGCTTCAAGGTTTAAAAAAAGAATAGATGAACTCCATATAAGAATGATACTGTATTGCTGATCCTCCTTTAAAGAAGAGGAATGAACTAGATGATTTGTTGAGGTCTCCATAGGTCTTATTTTCTGTGGCCTCTCATTCTCAGAGCTCCCTCGTTCTTCCCAAGGCAGTGATAACAGTGTTGGATGTGTAATGGATGTACCCAGAAAAGTGTAAAGTTGCCCAACCTAAATACAAAAACTCAGCTGATGGATATTGCTTATTTTCACATGTCTACACCCTTACACAAATGACCTTAGCAAAGCAAATCTCTTTTGTCGTTGTATGAGGCAAATGAATCACACTTAGTTTTAGTAATAACCCTGCAGGTCCTACTATCACTTTTGAGATGTTCACAGAATCACAGAATGGTTGACATTGGAAGGGACTTCTGGAAGTCATCTTGTCCAACTCAGTTCCTCAAGCAGGGTTACCTAAAGTCAGTTGCTCAGGACCATGTCCAGATGGCATGCTATTTTTATCTTAAGCCCTCTGAGGATATATCAGCTGGCATCAAGCCAGGTATCACGTATACTTACCAAGATGTGCCTTGCAGACCCAGAAACTGTGCCATTTACACTGAAAATGTACAGGGATATTTAGGGATAAAGTGAGAGAAAGCCAACAACTTCTGCTTTTCACATAAATGTTTTGAATTTCTGACATTTTTAAAAATATATTGTTGCCTCAGTCTGCTTCCCAGGGTCCCAAAGTGAGAAAATAATCTTACTTTATAAACTTAGGATAGACTGCAGCCTCTGTAACTTAGGTAGTTATGCAGAGATATACAGTAGTAGTATCATCCTTCAAGAGTTCTATTGACCTCTATTGCCTGAATAGGAAATACAGGTATTTACTGCCTACATTAAGACATAAATTAGGTTCTCAGGTTAGATGGACTAGATGCCATGTTATAACTCTGCATATTGTAATGACCTCAAGTTTCTTACCAACAGTACTGCTATAAGGGAGATGGAGTTAGCAACTATGACACAGGGGTAGAGGGCAGGCTTGTGCGTTTCTGGAGTGGATGGAGCTGGTTGCTAGATGGAACACTTCTGGTGGTCTAAAATGGCATTAGATTCAGTTGCGGCATGGCTGAATCCTGTTTGAGTAGTCTGTCATTGAGGAGGGCTCTAGCAAGAGATATTCAAACCTTCAACTATACACATGCTTTTGCCTTTTTCTCAAGAGAAATGAAATGGTAGACAATAAAAAAAGAATAAATTCAACTGGATTCCTACTTTCAAGATGTGGAGACTGATTTCGCATCTTTGTCTTAGAGGTAATCAGTCAGTTACATTTGAAGGTGCCTGAAGAAAAGCAGTGGTACCCCAGGAAAGGTGCTTTCCATTTTTGGCTGGTACCATCATTTAGAATTTTACCAGATAGGCAGAGATAAAAAAACCATCATATAAAAGTTATGTGGAGTTACTAAATACCTAATGAAATAATGGAATAAACAGACTTCAACAGCAAACTCAGTTCAACAGAAAAACTCTGACTCATGGCCAAAACTTAGGGGAAGTTTATGGTATAAAAAGAATCTGAGAGTTGATCACATGTACTTTAGTTTGAATGGAGAAAGGTTGCTTTTGTATAGAGAAAGAAAGAGGATTCATAAGTCCGCTATTTTGGTTGAAAGAGTAATCAGCACATAAATCTTCAAATTTAACCCTGATGGGTTTCCTCCTGACCACAAGTAAGAACAAGTTGGAGGAAAATATTGCTTGAATGCTTGCTGAGCAGGCAATTTAATTAACTTACCTTCAAAGAATAATTTTCACAGCACACCAAGATGAATGATCTGCAGGAACCTATAATTATTAAAACCAAATTCTATTTTAATTTGTTGTTGGCTGAAAAGCACAAAACAACTTAATAAAATTAACTGTCTACCATCTCAGCTGAGATGCAAGCCATGACATTTTTGTGGTATGGACTTGTCTTTGATCAGGAATTTCTAATTGCCAGTGAAGTAGTAAATGTAATCATCATATCATGGGCATATTACTACCAACTTAAATACTAGCTGAAATGACTATTTTCTCCCCCAGAACTTCCTATCTTCCATTACTTTATTGCACCATGGTGTTACTCATACAGGCCCACAACCTAACATTCTCAATTTAATAACTGTGACAATAATAATTAAGAAATAGAAATTATATGATGGGCCACAGCTCTTTAACCAGAACCAACACTGGAGTTGAATTTTACAAGAAGCTTACACCTTTTCCAAAATTAACTTAAAATTATTTTTATTTTGCTTTTTACATAGCATATACAAGGGCAGTGGATTATCCTTCTGCAATAAGCTATTACTTTGTTTAATTATAGAAAGCACATATAACTGAACCAAAAAATAAGTCTGCTAATGGAGGTGATGACTGGTGCAAGTAATTACTCCCAGCGGGTTATGTTCTTGTCACAGCGTTGTGGTTTAACCCCAGCCAGCAACTAAACACCACACAGTGGCTCTCTCACCCTCCCGCCCAAGGTGGGATGGGGGATAGAATCAGAAGGGTAAAAGTGAGAAAAATCGTGGGTTGAGATAAGAACAGTTTAGTAATAATAATAGTAGTAATAATAATTTAAAAAATGGTGAAAAGGAAAACAACAAGAAGAGGAACAAAACCCAGGGAAAAAACCCCAAGTGATGCAACTGCTCACCACCCAGTGACCAATGCCGAGCCAGTCCCTGAGCAGCCATTGCTGCCCTCCCCGCCCGGATCCCCCCAGTTTATATGCTGAGCATGACGTCATATGATATGGAATACCCCTTTGGTCAGTTTGGATCAACTATCTTAGGTGTGCAGCCTCCCAGTTTCTTGTGCACCTGGCAGAGCATGAAAAGCTGAAAAACTCCTTGACTAGCATAAGCACTACTGAGCAACAACTAAAACATCAGTGTGTTATCAACATTCTTTTCCTACTAAATCCAAAAAACACAGCACTATGCCAGCTACTAGGAAGAAAATTAACTCTATCCCAGCTGAAACCAGGACAGTGTCCACACCCAGGGGAATCATCTTCTCTTCCAAATCCTCCTCTGCAACATTTACAATATAATTCACTGTGTTTCAATTTAGTCAATGTGCATTTTGGACAAGCAATTTTATAGATATAATGAGATAAATTAAAGACCCAACAACATTTAAAGAACCATCCAAGGCAATCCTTAAGAATTAGAAAATGACAGGGTAGATTCTGAGAACTGAGGGTGGCACATTAGAAATTTAGAAATAGGACAACAAGAATCTGATTGATTTTCTGAACTTCATTGTCCAGAAAGGTGTTGGTGCAGCTGATTTGTGAACACTGAGATGATCTTACAATACAACAAAATTATGAGAAACAGCTAGTATAGTTCTATTGCTAACAAGTCACACCCAGGTAAATGATCTTTTGACTAGTTCATTTGTATAGCATCTAAGGAAGAGGGCGGGGACAATAGAATGGTCTTTAATAAACTTTTCAACAGCCTCATACAAGAATGATATCTCACAAACAAATTAGTGAAATATGGTCTGCATGACATTACTGTAAACTGGACGCCCAGTGTAGGCAAAAGCAATTGTTGTTAATGCATTGTGAAACTTGAATTGGCTGGGATTCTTCAACATTTTCTTATGGGAAAAGCACCAACCATCACTATCCAGTGATGGATGCAAAGTACCTCCATCTATGTGTGGACAACACTTGCCTAGGAGGGATTGAAGCTTTTTCAAGGACAGGATAAAATGTTAGGTACAAAGAGGACAAACTCCAGATACTGGGGTGGTGCCCTAGATGCAATTCATCATCATCATCATCTTCATCAGTGGCATTTTATATCTTGATACATGGCAATTTTCCTAATTCTGGGTCTTGTCAAGCACTGACAAATTGATCTTCAACAACAGAATTCTATGGAAGCTTCATGAATTTCATGGGAGCAGGAGTAGGGCTTTAGCTGTTCATATTATTCAAGAACTGAAAGGAGGAGTCACCTTCATTTCAGTGTCTTGAAGTGAAAATGTTAAGTGGAAAAGTTCCTGTTCACTCCCTTCCTCTCTTAATAACAGTTATGCAGAGAAACCCTTTCTGTAACTATTTCCTTTGTCAAGTTGCATTTTGTCATCTTTCACTTGAGGTTGATGCAGCTACATAGTTCAAAGCTCTGTTTCTTCCTTTCTCCTTGGGAGCTGAAGCAGAGGAGACAAGAATACTATTGTGGCTCCACTTCTTTCTTCAGCTGTGGAACAATGACAGAAGGACATATGTATGAGTCACACGCTTGTCAAAAAGTTACTTTGAGATTGGACAATCACATCGGGTTGAGGAATCGGGAGAGGAAATACAATATAAACCCCCAGAACTACATTACAGTGTCATTTACTTGGCTCAAGGAACTGGCCAATATTTTAGGCTTTTTTAATTGCTTTTATTAAGACAAATTTATGTTAGAATTACTTGTTTTTTTTCATGAGATAATTTACCAAATCCCATACACAAAATACTGTTTTCCAGAACACAGTAGGAATAAGACACCCAGGGGAATTACGTTGCTTTGCTTTCGCAGCCTAACTTTCTATCCAGTGCTCTACCCAAGAAACTCCTTTTCCCGCTTTGTCTTATTTTCTTTCAAGTTTACACTCTCACTGATTATTTTTGAAGCCTCCTCACTTTCTTCCCGTTTGCTGGCTGCTTCTCAGCTCCTTCTGACAAATGAACACAAATAGCTTCACTAATTAATTCCTGGGCAGTGAGTTTTCCTTCAGTTTGGTCTGGGCAATGGCTTTTTTTTTGCTCAACAAGGGGCATTTAATTGTTCCTTCGTTTAGTGTTACTGGAAGGACGTGATTGTGGTCTCCAGTAGGCTTTTTTATTTGAAACAGTGAAATTCAGACTTGTTACAATGAAAGATTCTTTTCTGGCCTACTCTTAATTACCATTTCCAAGCATTCTCAAAAGAGAATTGTTGGTATGGATCCAGTAATTTTTTATATGTTTCTTTCACCTAGGTGTGGCAACCACATAACCACAGGCACAAATGGATTCTTCTAGGGTCAAAGACTCGCTATGTGTGAGTAGAAAATGAAGTGTGGGAGAGATGGATGAAAAGTCTGGTTAAAAGAAGAGTCTGGCCAACAATATCAATTAACATAACTATTTAATCAGTTTTTGTCATAACATACATACAGTAATGAATGATGACATAGTTCATAGGAGAGAGGAACCCGTGAAGTTCCTTTATTCACTGTGGCACACAAATTTGCATTTTAAGTATGGTAAAAGCTAGCTATGTAACACCTTTTATATTCAAAGGTATTACCATTGTACCTGGCTGCCACATAAACTAAAACTGGCATTGATTCCAAGTGAATAAACATTAATTTTCATTTCTCCAGTGGTTATGCTGCTTTCTCAAGTAAGGTTTTATTGTATATCTCCATACAAACCTCTTCTTGAGGGAAAGCTTGTGAAAATGGCACAAATGGTTTTGCAAGGTGGCATTGTTAGGACAGGAAGTCTGGTGGTTATAGTGATATACAGAAATTCCTGAAACAAGAAGTGTCCCTAGGTGTGGTAATTTTTCTTCTGTTGCCTGTCATGAAAGAGGGGCCTAAGTCCTACACATGAGGAAATTAGCCCCTTAATTTTTCTTGTGTTTTAGTATGTCAGGTCAGCCTGCCCCCCTGCCCCCCCCCGAATCCCAAAAGGGGTGTACCTGAAACTCACCTTTTGTATGAACTTTGACATCTTCGCAAAACTGCACTTCAGAGCGTGAAACCACTTACAGGATTTAGGTGACCAGATCCCAGTATCTAATTAAGAGCTTTTAGACACTGGTCTGACAATTAGACTACTTGTCCAGGAAACATGAGACCTGGCTTTCAGGCCAGGAAATGTACCAATCACCCAACATTTTGCATAGCAAGCAATCCTCACTCTGCGTGATGCTGGGCTATGGTACAGATGAGAATGCATGAGGAGAACAGACTGGCTTTGTAACACAGTGGTTAGAGAACTCACTTTGCGTTTGGAAAAGCTTGGCTCCTGGGCCATGTGCCCAGAACTGTTTGTGCATTTTACTTCAGATCATCACTGGATTAAAAACAGAAACACTGAAGAGAACAATGACTGGAACCGCACCTCTCTGCCTTTCCAACAAAGTTCCTGAGTCATTACAATATTAAGTCAAGCACCCATTGCCACGGTGGTTTTGACTGTCATGGTTCCAGCATCAACAAGAGGTATGGAAAGTGAATGTTTTTCCAGCACAATCTGTTGTTTAGTAGTTCAGGCAAAATAGATCACATACACAAAAACTAAGTCTTAAAAGATCAGCTCTCCATGTTACCTGAAAAGTGGAGACTTATCATGGGTTTTTCAGCTGTTCTCAGAGAAATATGCTATAAACACATCTCACATATAAGGATGCACAAGAGACACAGTTGCAGTAATGATTTTCTGGGTTGCAGCTTCATGTTGGAGATGGAGTTTAAATCATTGCAAAAGATGATAATGCATGATAAGTCAACTAGATAAGGCTAGAAACTAAGTGTGTAGAGTATCTCAAGTATATAAGTGTGCTAGATGGACTAAAAGATGATTAAAAGATCACCCAAAAGATGGTCTTTCAATTGACCAGTATGCTGAATTTAGGCAACAAGATTATTCTTGGAGCACTCAAATGCTCTCTAGCTCTTCTTCCAGCTTCCCTGAATAGACAGAATTTCCTAAATTTCTTTAGTTTCGAATAACCCTGACTGAAGCTCGGCACCTTTGCCAGTTCTTGGAGTGATTTCATCTCATTTCTATGAATCTTTGTTTTAGGCTTCAGAGGTGTCCCAGTGGTCGGGCATGGACTTCTTTTTATTGTAGTCATTTGCCTGACAAATTTCAGACTAATTGAGGACAGAATTCATGTTGGTCTGTTCTATCATAGAAACATTGGAAGAAGTAAATTCTCTATAATTTTTTCACCCTTCTTTTATTTTTCTTTATTGGACCAAGATGGGCCTTTTAGCTCATATGGGAAGCCGACAGTCAGCTACGTATTTTCTAATTCATATTTTCATAATTCAAGATGATGGTTGTTTCTATTTGTGTAGTTCTTTGTTTTTGTAGAAGCGCCACGTTAGAAAAAAATGTATCAAAAACACATGAAAGAGGTAAGCATATGAAAAATGCTAAAAACATTTTCTATTTAATAACATTTTACTTAGGACGACCAAACAGCTGGGAGAGCTAAGCAAAAGAATGTTCCCAACTTTTGACATTACACAATGCTACAATAGCTTCTCTTTGGATTATTGTATGTTATTATAAAAATGTATGGCCTCCAGATCCCAGTGAAGATAATCTCAATAGCACAGCAGGCTTCAGAAAATGGCTGCAGTGGCTTCAACAGTGTGTTCCTGATTTCCTCTGGTTCTCTTCTGTTTTAATTATTTATTATACCTTTAACTTCTCTTTCTTGAAAAGTTCTGGATTTTTAACCACCCATTGCTCTGAGTTACATTTAAAATTGTTATAACTGAAAGTGATTAAAGCACAATTTTATTTCCCTTATTTTAAGGGAAATTTCCTCTGGTGTATTAAATAGAGCTCTGTGTATACTCAGCTTCACAGTTTACTCTTTAGAAGAGCTATTCCCCTTTATCATTGATAAACTGAATATTTCATACAGTCACAAGTGAGCGAAAAATATTTCAGACAAGGAAAGTATAATTAGAAAGACCTCAGAGGGGAAAACGCTTTAAAATATTTTTGAGTTGTTTCAAAAATCAATTAGATTTCAAGTGGTCTGTGTCTAATTCAGATTCTCAGAATGATTTCTTGGGAAATAAACTTCCAATCAATTTAATTACACTATCTACATCTGTTCATATTTATCTAGAGTTTATGAGATGGATCAAGTTTGTTGCCAACTCTTGCGATTTTATTACACGTCTTCTGAGATTTGGTTGAGAGTTTTTCTAAATCTCACATGATCTCAGATTTATTGTTTCAAACCTAATGAAATCTTCCTCAAGTATAATGGTTCCTATTACTTTCTTCAGGACTTAAATGTAACTACCTTGAGATGTGGTAGAATCATTCCCTACAATCTTTGTCTTTACAGCAAGTATTTGCCCATGAGAAGTATGATTGCTATCACCAGCTTATCAAGAGCTTGTAAAATGTAAGAAATATCTGTGTCTGTGCCTAATAGGGTATTTAGCAGACTATTAGGAAATAAATTAATAAAAATATCTATATTTAAGAAGGAGAAACTGTATTTTGGGTTCTAGAACGTATATTGAAAGAAAGGATGAAGACCACAGGAAAATGGGTTTTAAACCCACATGGATTTAAGTGAAACATCCAATAGCTTCTTTGACAAGATAACAAACATTCAAGACACCTTCCCACTACCTGCCCCCCCCCCCCCACCCCCCCCTGCCATTAATCTCATCTATCTGGGCTTCATTACACACATAATACAATTCCATAAAGAATAATATGGGCACTGGGCCAGAGTTAGACAAGAAGTGTCTTCAGGAGAACTCTCAAGGACATGTGTTGCCTGGGGAAAAATTAGGCAGAACAGAAATCACAGTGCAGTTCCTCAGCAGTTAGTTCAGGGATTGTTTTCTGTTAATTTTATCATTAGTGATGTGGAACCCTTAATTGGTTTAGTGTGGACTTGGTAGTGTAGGTTAATGGTTGGACTGGATGATCTTAAAGGTCTTTTCCAACCTAAACGATTCTATGATTCTATGAAATGAAAAATAACATTATGAAATTTCAACTAATTCAAGGGATGAAAACATATATTGATCTAGAAGCCAGAGAGAAACACACAAGACTCGCAGTGTCAATAAACCTGGTGGGCATTATTTAAACAAAAGACAGAAGTCTTTGTCTATGTATTTATGTACATTCACTTCAAAATACTAAAAAAATATAAAGAATGTAAACCTTTGCAATAGACAAAGGAGAACATATGTCTGGTGAGATGGTTAGTGCCAAATATTTTTACCTGAGCTTTCTGAGAGCTGTTCTTAGAAAATTAAAATTCACTCTTTCCTAAAGATCCTACTGGAATTTATTTTGGCCTTGGATTCTTTAATTAGAAAATACAAAATATGGGTTTTTTTTGATGTTATAGAGGGTTGTAATGTCTGAATAGATGACATTTTGATCTAGAGAAGAAGACCAGACCAAATGCAAAGCAGCTTAATCTGCTTTGATTAGTTTTGAAAGGTAGTTTAATCTGTCGAGCATCAATTTGAAGAAAGCTGTGAACTCATAGAGCAAAAGTAGCATAACTGGAGGAAAGCTAATATATAAAAGTGCACAATCATTTACACGAAGGTTTAGGCATGTCAAGGCATGCCTCAACATAAAAGGAAGCAGTGAAAATATTTCCTTGAAATATAGGCAGGCAAAATTGAGTGTCTAGTCTAGATGTCCAAACCAGCCACACAGGCATTCAGATCTCAAGAATTGAAAAGATGTACAGCTGTGTGGTATGCAAAACTTGATAATGGGTCTAAGAAAGGTAAAACTTTTTAGTTCAGAGGCCTCAGTGCTGAGGTATAGTGCAAGTGCTAAGCAAGTATAAAATAAAATTCTGCCTAGGAGAGTTTGTATGGTTTACTGATAATAGCATAACTGATAGATGCAATATTTAGCCTATTTATCCCAGTAGTTTATCCTAGAGAGAAGGTAAAAGAAGCTGACTGTCAATCCACTTAAATAAAGAAGCAGGTTTTGTCCTGTGTCCAGGACTATTCAACTTTTCTGGCACTAGTCAATAGTTTCATTAATAACATGAATGATGCAAGAAAGAACATTTTTATTACATTTGCAAACACCACCAATCTGGAACAGCGCAGTAGAGGACAAGGTTAGAATTTAGCCAGGACCTTGACAAATTGGAGAGGAGATATGAGAAAAATAGGTTGTGATGCTCTAAGGATAAGCAAAGAGCTCTATATTTAGCCAGGAATTGTCAGCTGCATAAACACAGGATGCGAAACAACTGGCTGCCTAGTGGTTCTGCAGAGAAGGATCCCAAGGTTGTAGTGGATCATAGCTGGACATGAATCAACAACATCACAGCATGTACTAAAGAAGGCAAGCTGAATATCAGACTATATAGAGTCATGTCTTTTGTAAGACATATGAAGAAATACTTCTGCTCAGCTTAGCATTAACAGCACCTTAGCTGGAGCACTGTCTCCTGTTAGGGGACTATAAGACAGGTGTAGATCGGTTTGAAAAAGAAGAGCAGTGAGCATAGTTGGACGCTAGAAAATACAATGGATGAGGAAAGATGTAAATATTGTAGTTGTTTGGTCTAAGGAAGGGAAGATTGATGCGAGACATGATAACAGACTTCAAATATTTAAAAAGCTACTGCACAATGGACAGGAATATATCATTAGTGGATAGTGTAAGAAATAATTGGCTTAAACTACAGCAAAAGAGAATTAGGCTAGAGATTAGGAAAAACTTTCTAAGGATAGTGAAATACCAAAATAGATTGCCTAAAAAGGTTGTGTAATTCTTGTCTACATTGTTAGAGGCTTTTAAGGATTGGTTAAATGGATATCTGCCAGGAATATTTTAACTAAGCACTTAAAAGTGAAGTGTACATTTAGATGAAGTTGTTCATAATGAAATAAAGTTGCACTGGTGGTACTGAAGTCACCTTGATTCCAGAAACTGTTGTCAGGTACTCAGCCAGTGTAACCTATTATGGTGTAAGAAACTTTCATGGTGATTAACAGAGACTTGGAGTATGACTGAGTATCCTTGCAACTCAAGCAGCCATATGTGCTATGTGTCAGACAAAGCATATCCTGGCTATTGCCCTGCTACAGTTAGCGAACTCTTTTATGACCTTGGGGATACTGTTGAGGATAGCCAGATGTTTTGGACCCATTCCTGGTCATCTCATTTCTACAGGATGATGTAATCTTGCTTGGAATACTTCTCCCTCTGACACAAAATTGCAACCAATTCCTGGGTGAGAAGGTGAAATGTTGCTGCTTGGACGACACTGGCTTTTCTCAGTATATTGGTCAAGAATGGCTTCATTGCCTGGTTCCATTTGGTACAAATGACCTGAGTGGTGACACAAGGTCCAAGCCTCATCATGCCCTCCACATGAGCCACACACAGAAAGTCTGTTCAGATCATGTAGAACAGGAGCTCAGTGTTGCTGCTGAATTTGGTTGAGTTTGAGTTGCAGTTGTATAGTCACCTAAATTGAATCAAAGAGCATTACAGAGGGAGAAAACCATCTGGAATAGTTATCAAGTGGCTGTGAGATCCTCTGGGCAGGTTGAATGGATGCAGGCAGCCTACCACCAACATCCCTTAACTTCACCAATGTAAATGTCAGCTAATACACTCCTGTCAGTGTTGGGACTTCACATCAGCGTAGGGGCACCCTTAGGTTCCCTCTTGTGTGCATTGCAGAGAAAGGATCTAAAAAGCTGTCAATAACACCAAACAGTAAATTTTTCAGGGAGGAAAACTCTATATGGGCTGCTTATAGATTATAGCACAGCCTCTATCACAAACACCTGAGTTCTTAAAACAGGGAAAAGCACTGAAACTTGAAATCTTTTCTGTTTTATCCTATCAAATACCCCAAAACTAGAACTGCAAAAATTTATTTTGGGTGAGAAGCCATTCTTCTAAAAAAAGACAAGAGGAATATAAAGAATGAATACCTGAAGAATGAGAAAAAGAGAGGTAAATATCAAAGAATATGAGTTAAAGGTGAATTTATAAGGTAATTAATAAGGAACAGGATGGCACCAATGATTGATTGAGCAAAAGATAGTAAGGTGGTTTTTAAACATGGATTTAGAACAAGGAAATACCTCAGTGATTTACAGTGAAACGCAGGCGAATAGGAAGAAATGCTCCATCAGTTGCTTATTTATGCTTTTAGGATTTAACAGGAAGAATTCAATATATGATACTTCTGACATGAAATTTCAACAATGGCTCTGAAGCTCTATTTGCTAAGATTAAAAGTTTTCAAATCAGTAAGGTCCCACAGATTAAGCATACAATAACATTGATAGTGTTAACTAACACAGAATTGCTACGTATATAAGGGGTTTTTTTTGCTAGAGGAAAATTTAAAATAAACATTTTAAGGTATAAAATATCTAAACTCAGCTAAAAACGTAAGACTAAAATTCAGAATTTTATACAAATTCACTCTGGCATTGCTTATTGACTTGTAAAAACTGAATTGTTCCTTCTGCTTTCTTCTTTTGCTCTTTTCCTAGTTTCAGATATTTTGTTTGTCCTGCTGTTTAGTTAGCACACCTGTTCTTTGTTGTCTGCTGTTTACTGCAGTTTGTCTCCATGTCACAAATCACTATAATCATACAGCTGCTGAGATCTCTGGTTTCCTCTTGGCATTTCCCTGTTCAACCCTCATTACTCAAATACAGATTAATATTACAGAGTTAATAATTAATATTGCCATTTATGTCCAAAGATTTTAAGACTGACCCAAAGCCTCTAATTTTTAATGGGCTGTTAGTTATGTCTCAAATGAGGATATGCTCTCGTAGAATTAATAAAAAAACCACCCACTATCATAGTGTAAACAATATTTTATCACTATTTTTTCTGGCAAAGATTTTTTTACAAAGTAGTGCTCATTCTGACCATCTGTGCTCATTTAAGTGAAACCAAGCCATTTCTTTTTCTGATTTAGATTCCAGGCCTCCCATATTTTTTATTTTGTGACATCAGAATCATTGCCTATTTTTTCATCAAGCTTTTAAATTCTTTTCTGATTTTAAGACTTATTAATACTTTCATAGAAATTTTCACAAAAAAAAAAAAAAAAGTCAAGATGAATTCCAAAGTTTCCTAAATTTAGTCTGTATGTTACAGACCAGGTAATTTCACCTAAATGCACCACTCTCTTTGGCAAAGCTTCAGTAGACATTAACAAAACCCAGAAAAGACCAATATTCCATCGATAGCAGCAAAATAGTTGAGACCAATATAAATGGGGTCAGTGAGTCAGATACGAGATTCAAGATGATCACTGAATGCTAAATCAGGCTGCAGAAGGAGGGGAAAGCTTGCTAAGGAAAAAAAAGCTCCTTCCAAAAAAAGAGAACCAGTAACCAGTATAAATTTTGTGCATCATACTTCAATCAGACACCTGGGAGGCTTCTGCATGCACAGCTGGACACTGATCCATCTTTCCCAAGATGCTGCAGTCTTCAGCTCTAAGGTTAGCACTCTGTGATCAATGTCTGATACTGTAGAGAAAGATAAAAATACTTTATCAAAATTCTCCTCATTTATAAGTCATCTTATGCAATTACTACCAACCCTCTGAACCTAAGAATTTATGAATAAGTATTATTGGGCTATAAAGACACAAATGCTACCCTAGAAAGGGTTGTCCTAGTCAGCCACCTCAACTCTGCCTTCACCTGATGAAGACAGAAAACAAACCATGCTTTTTAAAACATTGCATTCATTTTTCCTCAAAAAATTCAACTAAATGTTCATCCACTATGACCCTTGGAGGACAATTCTTTCAGTGTTTGATCCCACATCTGCTGTTGGGCTCCCTCAAGAACACATGGCAAAAAATCTTTTACAATTCTGGACCATTTTTATGGCATTCTTGAAATCTCTGACAAAATCGAGGACAAAATGACCTGATAACAATGCCTGGTATGGGAGGATAACAGCGTATGTGATGGGACACCCAAAACTGAGAGGGTGTTTGCCACAAATTGATGTTTAAGATTGCATCTTTAACTGATGTTAAAGAGCAAGATGAAAATAAGCCAATTAAAGAGTATCCAGTGAATTAAAGAGACTTTGGAAACAAAGAAGACATTAACTTGAGAAGCAGTGTCACAGGAGCATTAAAACCTGTAATGGGGTGCTGGGAGAGGCCTTGGAGTGGGAAGAGGAGCAGTGACTCTGGGGGACACAGCCAAGCATTGCCCCACAGTGTCCCCAGCCCTGCCTGGACCAGGTCTGGCAGCACTCTGTGGAGCACAGGATCAGCCTGCACCCAGCCAGGGACCCGTGGCACAGGGGTGGCATGGGAGAACCCCTCCTTGGCGTGCATGTGGGGCACCTGCCCACAGTGGTGCCTTAGTGGTGGGCTGGCAGCAGCAGGCAAGCGTGCAGAGCTGGAGAACCCACGTCACCACACGAAGGTCTGGTGGTTTATGCTGTATAGCTGATACTGATATATAGTTCACCAATGACTGGTTAATTATGTGTCATTAATAAATCAATAAACTGCTTCCATCCTGATTTGCTTAAAGTAGGTGAACTGAACATTTTCCCATGCGGCAGTCCCATACATCTGACTTGCATCGTTTTCTACTCTGAAGACAATGCACCCTGCTCCATAGCTCACATGGTATGTTCCCAGAGGTACTACTTTTTGTTTAGTTGTATTGAACACATCTGGTTGCATTCTAACAATTTCAGAAAATTATCTAGAATGCTTTGTGTCAGTTACTTGTTCTCATTACTTGCTGTCATGCCAATTTTTTTTTTATTATTTTTACCAGAAAGATTTGATAAGATAAAAAAACTTGCTAGCGCTGGTCCAAGAACTTTTCTTATCAGTAATCCTTTCTTTTTTATGTATTGCCTTTGAAAATTGTATGTTGAGCTCTGTCAACAAGACAGTTTTCAAGTAATTTAATTTTTGTCCTGCTGTTAGTGTATAATGCAATATTGAAAATGTCATATAGTAATAAGTCAAGTACAGACTGTAAAACATCTGAATGTGCTGTCTTCCAAATACACTATGTCAGTGCCATTGCTTTTGGAAACCAGATTTGTATTGCTGTCAATAAAGACCACAAATTTATTTCTGACAATACTTTTGTCTGTGAACAAGGTTGACTTATTTAAATTCCAGGTTTTATCTTTATTTGCATGTGTCTATGAATCTATTTAAATTTCTTTATTTTAGCCTTCATATAAATTAGGCTAACTGATTTGTAATTCACAGGATTATTCATTTTATCCTGTTTAAATACTGGAACTACATTTGTAGTTATCCAATAACTTGGAATATCTTCAGTTTCCCAGGACTTGTTAAATATCACATGAGTTGTTCTGAAAGCTCCCAGCTGGTTTTCTTAGGGCTCTTGGGTGTCAGTTATCTGGGACTGTTGATTTGCAAATGTTTAATTTCAACAGATGTTCCTTTACATCTTTCTTTGCTACACATGGTAAACTTGCTATTACAGCAGCAACAGCATCTGGGATACATACAACCATCATACTTCTTTCCACATACAGTGCATAAACATCTATTGGTCATTTCTGCATTGTAATTCTTTTTTTTTGCCAAAGCCATCTAGATGGACATGTACCTGTAATCCAGTTCTCTCAATATTAGCTTTCCTTCTGTTTTAGCAGGACTTCAACATCTCCTTTTAACTATGCTGGCCTCCTACCCAGAATAACCATTTTTTCATGTCCTTGGAATTGAGCTTTATGGCATACCCAATAGGATATTCATGAACAATTCCTGGCTCTTATTAAAACACTCCACATTAAACACATATGCTTTGTCAGTTATCATCAGTTGCCTCAAATGTGGTAAAAGTGACCACTTCAGGGTTCAGGTATGCTGATAATGGGTTAGTGCTGCGTTCTGTTCTCGTAACTGAAATCTAACTAAAGATCACTGGCATCTTTTCTTAGGTAAGTAATTGCCACATCTCTGCCAGTAGGAATAATGCCCAAATACCGAGTTACCTCATGCTGTCTGCTCTTGGCTACTCAACACGTCCAGCAAAGACCCCTTGAGTTGAAGTCAGTCTTGGCAACACTGGTGTTCTTCCTATTGCATGTCAGCTGTGGTTTAAGGAGCAGTTTACACAGTGCATGAAAGATTAAGACTGTAACAGAAAGGTACCTTCTTTAGTTTCATTAACCAGAACTTCTGTCCATGAACTTTCATAGTGCAGTGTTTGGAGTCCTTTGTGGCTGCAGCATCTTTGATGTGAACTGTTACTTCCTCTCCTTCATCCCTCTTCCAGTTGTTCTTTTTTTCTAAAGACAGATTACAGGATTAGTTGCAATAGTCATGCAACAAGATTCATCTTGCCACTTTGCAGCACTACTTGCTCTGTAGTCCTTCCCACACATGAACATCTCCATGCCACTCATCACGGACACAGCCTAGAATCCCAGCATTGTTATATAGATGTTAAAGAAGGATGACTTCCTTCTGTGCTTGGATTATTACGAGGTCACAATTTTCGTGTATATAGCATAGTGTACATCCTATAATGACAATGCTGTTATTTCACCCTATTTAGGTAGCTGTAAAACTTTTCTGGCTAATCTTTGCTGCAGAGACAAGAACCATCTGATTTGTACAATGATCTCTTTATGGCAAATGATACCACCCTACCCAAATTACACATTTCTCTCTCCACACACATAAAAGAAGTTTTTATTTGTAGTAGATAATGCCTTTTTTTCTTCTGTTACTCAAGAAACAGAAAGGATTTCTCAGAATGCCAGAAGGCTAATCCATTAGTTTCTTACCCAGTTTCTTGTCCAGGAGGCAGCATAGGTAATTTTCAAATTTGGATGATGACTCTGGTCGATGTTGAATAGATAATCCAAAAAGCTTACCATACACAGCTTCTAAACTCCCAGGCTTGGAAAAGATCACTTTTTATATCTGAGTAAGGACAGATACTCTGAACCAACAAAACTACTGTAAGTATAAAACTTGCATAAGTCTATTAGTTCATTCTAGAACATTGTCCAATACAATGGAATGACCTCTGCAGCGTGGCAGGTTCAATGGATATGTAAGCATAAAAACCTGATGTTTATCACCTCTGACTCATGAAATAGTAACTTATTTTAGACATGAAAAGTGCTTGTCATTGCATGAAAAATGTGAAGAGAGTTATGGTAAAAATTTGGCTCTTTACAGCCTAAGTGTGCATACATGAAGATCATGAACTAAATCTACATTCAGGCATCTAACCACATACTAAGTACTTAGCAGAAATGCAAGCTCTTTTATTTTTACTCCCAACTGGTTTGATTTGGGGAGTAAAAAGCTTTTAAAAATTCAGTTCTCAGAAACATGTTATTTGGTATAATAATATCTTGAGACTTGCATAATGATCTTAGTATGTCATCTTCACTCTTTTAGAATGGACTATTTGACATAATCGCAGACACAAACAAAAGTGCATGGATGGTCTAGCTCCATCTCACAAAGAGTAAGTTGGCTACAAAAAGGAAATGCAGGGAGTACTGTAAAAGGAAGACCAGTGTTATTGCTGCATGGGGTGTCATTTGTCTAATTTTATTTTTGAGGCAGATATTGCAGGTGCATGCAATGCCATATGCACTCTTGTGCAATCCATATATTATGTAAAAAAAGTTCAGAGAGTTCAGCTTGATTTCTTCTCTATGACATTGAGAGCCTCTTTGGGAATAATTTTTCTCCTTAGTTACATGTAGTTATCCACTGTTTAATAAGCAGCAGAAAATTATTAATGATTTTTAAAAATAAAACATTTTATTTAATTTCCATATCAGGTAACTAAGCAAGTTTTTGTTTCCTTGGTTTTCCATATCAAACTATAAATTTTTATTCTCAAAAGAACTAAAAAATAACTTCTTAAAAATGAATAGGCAAATAGGCATTTAGAGCATGAAAAGGTTATGCTGCTTTAACATCTGCGATATTAATTTGAATGGGACAGAATATAACATGTGAAATGAATGATTGTCTAGCAATGAGACATGAGAAATCCCCAATGTGAGATATTTATTATGTTTTGAACAGCTTTTCTGTTACTGACACTGAAGGCGATGCTCATATATCACATCTAACGCAGACTAGCTCTTTTGACAGGATAATCAGAAAATTTCCCATTGTTTAAAGGCACATTAGGAGATAGAGAAGATATATGGTGGGCAAAGGGAATAGGGAGTCTTATGAAAGATGACCTTCAGAAAGGAAGACACATTATCTATACACATTGACAAAGTTCGCTCTGCCACTGAGGACTGGGAAGGTAATGTGGCTACAAGAATGAATGATAGACACTATAGCTAATCTTGGGCCTCCCAGGTCTCTGTGCCTGGAAGCGAGCTTGGGGGGAGAGAGACACTGCCTGTGGTAAAGCAGAATAGTGTGTTGGTAAACTGAAGATATTTAAGTCCGTGGGACCACGTGGAGTGTAACATGGTGAACTGGCTGAGGTCCTTGCAAGGTTGATCTCTATTGTTGCTGAACAACAGCAAGGTAAACATCGCACCCATCTTCCAAAAGGGGTGCATCTTCCTCAAAGAAAGAGAAATCAGGAATGACAGACCAATCAGCTTCACCTCAGCAGCTGTAACAGGTTGGAGAAAGTCCTCCAGGAAGCCATGTGCAGGCATTAAAATCCTAACACAACAGGTGGTTTAATCTTGAGGAACTTTCAGATGCATACATGAATTAAAAAATGTACTCCCCTCTTCCTTCTTTAGTCCCATGCCCTGTTTTTCTTCTCTTTTAATTGGCTGGCTTGTGGCAAACACATAGCTATGTTATGTTGGACTATGTGTATTTGTCTACAGAGTAAACTGTATAGAAGTGTTGCGGATATTCAGCTTTTGTCTCACCTTTTCTCCAAGTATTCCCAAGAGCAGACCCTCATCTTGTTACACTGGCTGAGTTGCACTATTCTATGTTAATCATAGTCATCCTGAATTTTCCCATTAGCTGTTGGTGAAACACAGAAGTTGAGTGCACTTAAAAGAACATGTTTACTTATATACTGTATTTATTGTTGGAAAAATTACTATACTGGCCTGAGGAGAGCATAGCTATTTCACGGCTAGAGAAATGCCAACTGTACATTAGATGATTTTTCCTCTTAGAAAGATTAAATGCATAATATTTCATTCTGACTTGATTTGCTTCATTTACAAAATTGGCAATTGGGTCCCTTTATAAAATGGGTCTGCTCTTTCAACATTTGCATTTGGTAAAAATGTTAGCACGATTTAGAGTTGGAATGGTTTCAGATTGCTCATTTAGTTGTTGTTGTTGCTTTTATTTATTTATCATAGAATCATAGAATCGTTTAGGTTGGAAAAGACCTTTAAGATCATCCAGTCCAACCATTAACCTACACTACCAAGTATACTCTAAACTAATCAAGGGTAGACTAGATTTATTTTATTTTAATTTTACTTATTTATTTGCAGTTGCAGAGGACTTCTATTTTGTTAATTGTATAGTTTGCTTTTGGCAAACACAAAGTTATAAACTAACAAAAATAGTATTTCACTCTAAAAGTTATGGTAATTCTATAAAAGAGTAGTGAATTTTGGATTAAATGCTCTAGAAAAAATGAAATCATGTTTGTGTTTATGTATGAGTTCAAAATTTGTCTTAACTTCATTTATACCAGGTCATATTCTTCTGTGGCTGCTTTTTTGCATTCTCTTGCCTGCACTTTAAATTTGACTTTGAGTGGTCTATCTTTGTCTTTGCTGAGATGTCATTTCTTATTTCCTGAGACACTGTGATAGTGGAGATCAGCTTAGCTATTTTAACTGGCAAATCCTTGGCTTAACACTTGGTCCAGCAAAGAACTTGAAACTATTATTAACTTTAAGCACCACTGATTTTCATGGGACTGATCATATGCTTTAAAGTAAGCATGCCCTTCTGCACTTCTCTTGAGTATGTCTGTATCCAAGAACCGAGGGCTCTGCTTGGCTCCGGGAGGGGAGCTGTGCTTTTCCCCTCAGTTAGGTGCTCAGAAGCGTCCACATGCCAGGAGTGCTCAGGCATTTGGAGAGGACCTTGGAGAAGAAAGAAAAAAGGTGATGCTGATTTGTACTCATGAATGATGAACACTTCAACAGTAATTTGCTATGCACATTTGTAAAGTCAGTTGATGCTTTTGGTTTGTTAATTTTGGTGAAGATCTAGACCAGTGCACAGAGCCTACATATAGAAACTTCAGTAAGTGTGTAAGACCAGTATGCTTGATTTACTAGCAAACGGCACTATTATGGCTACTTCACAGCCCCTTTGCAGCCATTATAATCTCCTAAACAACTTCTGTTACCACCAAGTACTGGACAAAATTAGCCCTGCTGCTAGAAGGCAGACTACAATTTATAAGCATGCAAAATTTTTAATGCAAAATTCAGCTGAACTTCGTATCCCTTGTGGATCATCTCTTCTTTGAGAAAAGATTATTACCATTACATCAGAATGGAAGCAGTGTACATATACGTGTCTGAAACTGCAAACTACAACTCAGATGCTCTTTTTAGTCTTAAAAAGCACTATCGTACCTATTCTGAGATTCAGTATCTGTATAATCCCTTCAGATTCCCTGGAATGAAATCCCCAACTTGCACTTTTCACCTCAAGATCTCTCTTCCTTGCTTTGCCTTGCCTTGCCTTTGCCTTGTCTTGTCTTCCCTTTTCTTGTTAACTAATTCCCCTTCTAATGAAGACACATTTGGAGTTAACAAAGAAAAGGAGCTAATGCAGCTGTTTGCATACCATCACTGGGCTCAGTCTTCTTCATATTCTGTCCCTTTCCCTGCCCTTTGTCTCTTGTCTTTTCAGGGCTTAAAGCCTGTTAGAGAAGGAACTGCATTTGTACAAAACAAAGCATTGTAGACTATTTTTCAGTGAGCTCCTGAGGCTTACTGTAATTTCTATAATACCAAATAGTTTAATGTGGCAACAGTTCAGTAAGGACAAGAAAAAAAATAAATGGCATTTGGGTCACATTCCTAGTTTCTGAGCAAATACTGAGGAACAGAAGAAGGAAAAGAAATAGACTTATGTCTGGAAAAAGCTAACGTACGTAGCTAAGTCCCCTAGCATGAAAAAAGAACTGTGTCAGACATAGCTGAGGTTAAGAATAGACATGTTACATCATCTTTTGCACAATGCAGTAGTGGGAAAAGGGAGGAAATGAGGCCTTAGGAGAGGAATAAATAAATTACAGCCAGATTTTATAGAAAAATGGCTAGACTGGAAGCTCCTTAGGAAAAATCTGGACTGTGGTCTGTGTTAGATACAGGTGAGGAAAGAATGGAAAAAACTACTCTAAGAAAAAGAAAAGAATAGTTGGGGTTATTCATGACATGGACGAAATGGTCAGAGGATCTGAGAACATTCAGTTCATTTTTTTCATTAACAGATCCTGTAATTATTTCTGTCATGTTAGCAATGATGGCAAGCTGTGTGGCAGCCTTTCAAACTGCAGAGTCTCCCTAAGCCCAACAAGAAAAATGTATACAAAACTCAGAATTAGTCCAGAGAAGGTTGTATTGAGAGCAAATTCTACCTTCAGGATCATATCACTGACACCTCATCTGTAGCATGTGGAAAAATAAGGGATTTTCACTAGTCCTGTGAGAACATGCATCCTCTATGGGATGGGAGCTGTGCTCAGCAGTGGCAACATCCCATCCTCCTTAGAGAAAAATGACACTTAGATGGAAGGGCAGTTGCCATTTGGGGCATGCAGAGGAGCTCCTAGTAAATGTAGCCCACAAGCCAGCTGAATGTTAGGCTTCTTTGCACAGACTGAACAAATGGTTCAAAAACTCTTTCTTTATTTCATTGGTGGCTTTAATCATGAATAACCCAACATGGAATACTTAACCTGTCAAACTGTAGTGCAAGGAGTTGAGTTGGGTGGCCTATCAGCATCTAAATCTTCAGATAGGGCTTTGTAGAAAGACTTGTTCTGAACTTACATTTCTAGCCTAGAGTAGAGAAATGGAGGTAAGGAGGAAAAAAGTATGCTTGGCATTTCTTAGTTCAGCTGGAAAAAAACATCCCAGCTCTGAAAGTATAGACTGAAAGTCTGAAAGCAATTTAAACTGTTTGGAGAAAAGTTTCAAAAAATAAACAAAGTACATATGGTTACATGGGGAAAATGCTGGATACTAAATTATTAAGTTAGGAACAGGTGTCAGGCAAAGACTGTAAAAGCTATAGCCTAGGGATAAAGGTGAACTGGGGGTGATACAATCTGACCACTGCAACCAACCATTAGTTTAATTCTGGAGCTCTGCATTGATATATGGGACAGGATGGGGTCTACTTCTTGGAAAGTCTCTTTTGTCTCTGGACACTAGAAAGATGAAAATATATTCTGGAACATCCTGGAATTTAATACCTCTTATTGTTCTGTGTTTTTAGCAATTATACTTATTTCTGAATTTTTATTTAAAATTCTTCAGCATGCCGATACAGTTTTGCTTCAAACAAGCAAGCAGATTCAGGAAAGGTCTGTGTCATGTAAAGGACCATACCTCCTAATTCCATTCTCACTTGGGGCCTGTATCTAGGAGAGTTTCTGTCCCAGTAACAGGCAAAGGACCAGTCTGTAATCAGTTTGCGTTCCCAGCCCCATGCAAATCCAAAAGCAAGCCAGTGACACCATAAGATGTGCTCATCTTGTAGAAGAGTCCATATTTGCTGTTTCTATCCAACCCTTCTCTAGGGAAGCAGCTCTTCGATTATAACAGGAAACACAAGGGTGAAGAAGTCTAATGAGACCTGTAGAGGGACACTGTGAATCAGAAGACCTTTTGCCTCAAGTGCAACAACTCTTTTCAGGGCAACGCTGGCCCTGTGCTGGCCTCCAGAAGACCAGGTAACGGGTTTCTTCCATTGCTTCCATCTTCACAGTGACTTCTAGACCCTTCTGGCTTCATCTCACAAACTTACTGCTGCAAAGCTCTTAGGAGACTTTGGGCAAGCTCTCATTAATGGAGACTAGACAGAAGATAGTTCATACGTAAATGACAGGAGTAAGTTAAGGATGATTGAGTAAAATTAACTTTGGTATATTTAAAATTTTGATATTCCAATTTGCAACTATAACCCTTTTTCCTGAAGAGTGCTTTTAAATAGTTTCCTGCTGTATATAAGATAAAGTGAAAAAAATGATCATTACGTGTTTTTTTGCAAAGCTAAAATAGAAGACTGACTTCTAATTATTGCACAACCAATGAGACACAACGTCACAGGAACAGACAATGGAAATTTATGCACTTCGATCCATTTTTAAAAAAGAAGACAAACAATATCTAGGTTTTCATTTATTTTTTGTCAATTCAAAGGAAACTGTCTTATAAGTATGTTTCCTGTTACAATTTCAGATGATCATTTCCTGATTTCAGATAGATTACCTGTTCTCAGTCCTCCAAAGTAAACCAGTTTAAAATAAAACACCCCAGAACTACAGGGGATTAAGCTGTCAGAAATGTAAGTCTAAATGTAGGTAAAACCTGCTCTGGTTGCTATTTTAATCTGAACAGACACTAGCTCAGCCTACTCAGAAAATAAAAATAAATTTGAAACAGACGTCAAGAAGAAACTTACTTTGCAGGAGCCCTGCCTGGAATGGCCTAATGAAGCAGGGTCACTATGGCTGAACACTGAGACTGTTTAAGAATAAGTATCAGTTCCAAAGAGAATTGGCATATTATGGCAGTCTTCATTGTTTCCACTATTACCATGATTTTATAAGGTTTAGAACTCTTCTACAGTTTAAAATGTCATATCCCAACCAAATTCAGTGTGGTGTTATTATTGCAGTAAATCCCCTCAAAAAGAATTCTTTTAGCTTTCATTTTGATTTTGGCAAATACAATAAAAGAGGTAACATCATTTGGCTTGTAGTCACTAAGCAGTCCCACAGAAAGCTGTCTTGCCAGCAGAGCAGCTCAGAGCTTCTCAGCACTGGAAGCAAAATTTAAATTCTACCACCATGTTTCGGCCAAGACGCTCCTGTTTTGGGGATGGGGGAGAAGGGTAAGTGATAGAGCTGAAATGGTAGAGTGGGAAGGGAGAAGGATGCTGCTGCTATTCCAAGACTGCCATATACACTCCAGTCTGTCTACTGGCAGCTGCTGCTGCTGGAGCCAGCAACCTTTCCAGGCTTCTAGCACAGGAAAAAAGCCTGTGACAAGTCTATGATGCTGCTGTTCTCTGTCACTGTATCTTTCCATATATGTCAGTATAAATGTCACCAGTCCCACAGGTGCAACCCACAAGGATAAGGTCAAGCATCAAAGGGTGAAACCCCTCTCCTGCCTGCCTCATACCCTGGTGTGATAACCTCTCCCAGCTGCTACTGGCACCAATGCCATCTAATCTACAGCCCAGCAAGTAACACCTTAAATCCCTCATCAGTACACCCTTCCACACAAATCTTCACTTTAAATAGAGGGCTGAAATGGGCTTACTGGTCCTTGATTGCTCTGTGTGGTAGAAAGCCCCAGGACCTCACTAGGGTAGGGGACAGAGAAAGAAGGCAGAACGGTAAGGTGGATGCATGTGTTGCCTCAGGAATGAGACATTCTAACAGTTTTCTGGAGCTAAAAACTCCACTGGTTTTACTTTACTTAGCTGGGAATATTGTCCAGAATTCTACATAGTCAGGTTTTTGCATTGCGTACAGACACTCGGTCTGAAATCTACTTCTTTAACAACGTTCCTGAGTTATCCTGCTTGCTTATGCTTATCTTGATTGTCTGAACAGGATATTTTAACAGTGGAATTCTAGGAGCAACTGATATGGTACCAATGGTATGTTATCTCTTGTGTTCATGTCAAATGCAGGTATTTGTCTACATGCCATTTTATGTTGGATTTTTAAATTGTATTCCCTTCTGGAGAGATGTTAGCACACTAGAGGGAGGAGTGGGAGTGGGGATGATGGGGAACTATGTTAAGAACCAGTACTGACCTGATTTTCATGTTGGCATTTTACCTTTCAGTGTGGAAGTTTTCTAGAAGGCAATTTGCATTCTAGTCTGGTTTTTAGACACCTACTAGTAAAGCATCTCCTTGCTGGCATTAAGCCTTGACATATTGGAAGTATATTGGAATTTATGACTCTATAGATTCATACATTGACTGCTGATGATTTGCATGTGCATAAACCACAAAGTTAAAAAAAATTAAACAGCCTGTAAAAAAAGTATGAGAAAGAACTAACAAGGACTTGTTCAGTTCATTATTAGATGTATCTTACTCATTTTATATCTCATGAAATGCTTTCAGAAGAGCTATTTAGTAGCTCAAATACACATTTTTACACAAAACTAAACATACCTCTGTAGAACTCAAGCTGTTTTTCTCTTGGATACATCTTTCTTCTTTAATGTCCAGCGTGTAATTTCATAGAATCATAGAATCATAGAATGCTTTGGGTTGGAAAAGACCTTTAGAGGTCATCTAGCCCAACCCCCCTGCAGTGAGCAGGGACAGCTTTAACCAGATCAGGTTGCTCAGAGCCCCGTCCAACCTGACCTTGAATGTTGCCAGGGATGGGGCCTCTACCACCTCTCTGGGCAACCTGTTCCAGTGTTTCACCACCCTCATTGTAAAAAACTTCTTTCTAATGTCTAGTCTAAATCTATTCTTCTTTAGTTTAAATCTGTTATTCCTTGTCCTGTCACAACAGACCTTATTAAAAAGGTTCTCCCCATCTTTCCTGTAGGCTCCCTTTAAGTACTGGAAGGCCACAATAAGGTCTCCTCACAGCCTTCTCTTCTCTAGGCTAACAACCCCAACTCTCTCAGCCTGGCCTCATAGGAGAGGTGCTCCAGCCCTCGGATCATTTTGGTGGCCCTCTTCTGGACCCGCTCCAACAGGTCCATGTCCTTCTTGTGCTGAGGGCCCCAGAGCTGGATGCAGTACTCCAGATGAGGTCTCACCAGAGCAGAGCAGAGGGGCAGAATCACCTCCCTCGACCTGCTGGCCACAAATTTTGTAATTTTGTAAAATCCTTTGGTCTTAATGCAACAAATGGAGGAAAATATTTCAAGACACAGTCTTGAAATTTAGATGTCTAGTTGTGAGGGGTTTTGGTTCTCGGTTCTGTATGAAGTGATAGCTTGGCATATGTAGATCAAAATAAAAGGAGAATCAAGTCCAACTGTAGTGTTCCAGCCCTAAAATACATAAATTTTCAGTTATTTTATATGTTAGGAATGTAAATACACCAAAGTGACTCATTCTCCCTTCCCTTCTCTTCTTTTCTCTTCCTTTCCTTTCCCTTTCCTCCCCTTCCCTTGGTTGGATAACTTCACTAAAGCAAGAGGGCTGAAGTTGCTTATAATAATTTCCTTTATTAAGAGTAACTTGCCCCATTGCTTAAGAGAACATTACAAGACTGATAGTTTTCTGCAAACAAACCATGAACCAATCTGTTGCATACTGAAAACATCTGCCCAAATTACAAAAAAACCTCAAGCAGCTTAGATACCATAGAACTTCGCTATGATCACATTTTGGATGTATCTGTTTTCTATCTTTGGTATTGCTTTACTTCATTTTCTAGTCTTTTTGCTTGTTTTTTTGAATGCATATGACAAATAATGATGACTAAGTCTATGACTGAAGGATTAATCCTCTATTTTCTCTTTGCTTCAGTGAACCAAATGAAACAAATGATCACAAAAGTTAACTTTCCTTGGTATCAAGAAGAGCATCTGGAGCTGTTTGTTTTAAGTATGTAGCTTTTTGAAACATACATCCACAAAACATTTCCAGCTAGTCATATGAGGCCCAGTTCTTCTCTCATTTGAGTTGGATAAGACAGGAATTACTCCACTCAGTGGAGAATGTTAGGTTGCTCAGGTAAATGAAAATTTCAAGTAAATGAGAGCAGAAACTTTTATC
The DNA here is from genome assembly GCF_030463565.1 of Pelecanus crispus. Lineage (NCBI taxonomy): Eukaryota > Metazoa > Chordata > Aves > Pelecaniformes > Pelecanidae > Pelecanus > Pelecanus crispus. Next base: position 96,903,806 of record NC_134645.1, read on the forward strand.
AGCTGTGTTTATCTTTTTCTGTTTCAACTTTTGAATTTACTTGTGTGCCAGACAAAATGGCAGCTTCCCAAGTCTCTGAGTAATAAGAGAATTGTAAATTATTCTTTCTGGTTACAATAGCTCTATGTTAATTGTAGGACAGGCATGCCTTCCAGCTCCTCTCTCTGCTGCATGCCCCACTTGTTACCTGACTGCACTGGGGTGAAACCTGGGGCTGGGCAGCAGAGACACAGTGCTGTGATCCAATGTCTGGATACTGGGAGACTGGGCAGGACTATATATACTCTGTGAATTTATATGCATGGGTCTTGTCAGTGAAGGTCACCAGAGGATTTCCACTTAGGCAGTTTTTAAGCAGCATGAGAATGTATAAACAGACCACTTAGCTGGGATTACATTTTGAGGTGAACAATGACGTTCCAGTATAAACTTGCATCAATTTCTCTTCACCAGTGTCTGATCCTGCTGCCTCCTCAGCAACCGCTGCAGCCTCCTCATTCTCACTTTTGGATGTCATGGAGACACTCTTTACCACTATTATGACTCTCATAAATATTGTGACCAAATTATTTATGATCACAGGCAGCAGGCAGGAAAACTGAGACACAGATAATTTGCTAGAGTTAGGAGGGAGACATGTCATAGCTAGAAATGGGAGAGAGAGCTTTTGATTCCTAGACCTGTTACCCAACTTTGCATTTATTTTTGCATCCTCATAAACAAAAATGTTTATAGAAGCTCTTCAGTTATTTCTTCTTTTTAATTGTTGTGTTCTAGGAAATTAATGGATTACAATTTGAAATGTAAAATGAAAGGATTAACATGCTAATTGGTATGCTTTAATTCAGTGCTTATTTTATTGCAATTTACATATTCAAAATATGAAGACTGGGCCCCGTGACTGAAGCTAAAAGAACTTTGCCTAATTAAAGGCACTGTTTTACTGATTTTTGTAGTATCTTGATAAAGCTGTATCACATGCTAATACACTGTATTGTTAATAAACCAAAGTTAAGGAATAGATCAGAATGGGCTGGAAAACAAAAGGAACCGGGGCCAAATAAGTTCCTCATATATCTCCAAGAACTTCCATGAACTTGGACTCTACACTAAAACATGAAGTGAGTGTTCTGCTGACTATGGGATAGTGGGGAAATCCCTAGAATTTTCTGTGTTTTTGGCAACCTATGCTTAACAACTGCATTTCATTGAAAACCAGGTGGTGTACCTGAACTTCACTTTTTTTTTGGCAACCAGAAAATCCAGAAGTGATGATTTAACAGTAAAATGTAAAGACTGATTTTTGTGACCATGTGGATAACATCAGATTTGGGGCTTCTTGTAATAGAAAAAAACTCCGTATCTCTCTTTCTGATAGTGCCCAGGTAGCTTGCTCCTGTAAGGGAGGCCTCTTGTTCCTATACTCCAACCCTTGAATGTCATATCTGTGGAAGTATTGGGCTACTTCTTTCTTATTAGTACAGATTCCAACCACCCCGTCTCCTCTGTTCTTCCTCTTTTCAATGCCACCTCATCTGACATTGTTATCCAACATCTATCATCTTTTCTTCCATGAGTATTTTCTGAAAGATTTTGCTTCTTATCTGTCATTCTTGTCCTAAGAGTTTTTCACCCTCTCATTGAAAACACCTGTTTCTAGTGATGAGCTTTCTTGATATTTCCTCCCTTTGCACCTTTTTAAAATCTGAAACATTGATTCAGCTCTCCTGTTCAAACAGATATTTCAGTTTCATGATGTCATTAGTAAAGATATACAAGCCTTGCATTGACAAAACTCAGGTAAATATTGCAGGCTAGCTACAGTAACACAAATCTTAAAATAAGTTGCTAAAGCTGCTTGAGAAATTATAAACTAGCTCACAGCATGCTTGCTATTGCATTGGACTGTAAGTCACACATGATCCAATTAATTTGACGCTAGCTCATTTACAAGTTACTTCATGTCTATGGTGGCTATAGAAGATTTGCTGAAGTTTTGTCTTTTTGACCTTTCCCAGATCCTGTTCACCTTCTCATCTTATTGATGATTTTCTTCCCTTTCATAGTTACTTCATCAGCATCTCTCTTCACCATTCCTTTCTCCTTTCTCTGAAGCTCCATTACACTATTCTTCTGTGTTAGCTGTTTCACACAAGGAGGTGCTGATCCATTATGACCTTAGTAAGAAAGATGCTCAGATTCTGTGAAGTATAATTTAAAATGTTATTTGTTAGAGCTAATACAATAAACAAATCTTACTTCCCTGTAGATGCTGTGAACTCCAAGTTGTGAAGCATCAAATGAGCCTCCAATGAATGTGCAACATGCCACGCAAAGGGTTACTCCATTTTGGTGATTTGAGATATGCCAGGGTTTTCATACAAGAAATAAATTCTACTCATCATTTCTACTGTCAAACAGAAAGGATGTTCATGTGAGAACTTCTTGCTGCACTTTTCAATAAGGCAAGGGCATGCAGGTGCTGTAATTGCTGGTACCAAGAGTGAGCTGCCCGCAGGTTCCTTTGTTAGAATTATCTGGCAAGGTTTATCCTGTGGCCAAGGAATATGCACAGCACAACACAGGCCTGAAGACCATACTGTATGTGCAGCACAGCACAGCACAGGCCTGTGCTCACTCAGGTTAAATGTTATATGGATCACTAACCCCTGGATGCACAATGGTCTTCCAGTCAGGATCACTACACAAGTCTATGTACATGAATAGTTTCTTAACACCTCAATCCATACCTCATTGCAATTACCTCCTCAGTTAATTCTCATATACTTTACTTTTCCTCAACATTAAATGTTTTATCTTGATATGTCCCCCCCCACTGACTCCCAAGCCTAGCTCAGTGTTAACATCTACTTTGTCAGCTCCATCTCTTATTCTATTGCAGGTCTCTCCCACTTACATTATCACCAAGCCAACCTCTTCAACATTATATCAATTATTTTTCTGTTCTGCCAGTCTTCTACAGCCAAAGATTCCTGGCACAAGTCCACTAGTTCCTCTTCTGAGAGCAGATGTCTACCAGAGTAGAGACAAAACTGATAAAAAAGATAATGCATCAATAGTTCCTTTCACATGCCTTTAGCCTATGAACAGAGTAGTCAGAGCACTTACCCAGAGAATGAGGTGTGAGTGAATCCTTATGGGTTTGGGGCCCAGGTCCCAGGACAGTGTGGTGTGTCCCAGACTTTGGAGACCGTGAGGGGCTAGAGTGTTCCCTGATGCATTTGGGGCATTGGGAAAACAAGATGGTGAGAAGGTGCCAGAAGGAAAGTATGCCAGAGAGAAGTCTTGAACTAGTTGCAGCTTCCCTGAGCTCATCTGCTTTCACTTCAGAACACTAGTTCTCCTCCTAAACATCATTTAGAGTCAGAGTATTGCCCAGTACACTGATCACTTTGGTAGTCTAAGAATCTCTGTGACCCATGGCCAATTACTCTGTGTGTTTGACTAAAGAGTGGCCCTGCCTTAATACGAGCAGAGAGGAGTGTTTCTAGAGTGACCTATGGACAATTATTGAAGTTCCTCAGGTTGAGAAGAAGTTAATATCTCTTAAGTGCTTTATTTATTTAAAAAATGAGCAGAAAGCAAGTGCTGCCATAATCACAATGGCAGATGACATAGTTGTGATCAGAACTAACTTTTCAGGCTTAGAGATCTATTAGAGAGACACCTAAACTTGGACTGCAGTGGCACCCCAGATATTTGTTCAATAAAACAAAACTTTCCTGAGAATATGTCAGGCAATAGGTTTAACCTGGGAGGCAATCTTCAGATCCAGATAAAAAAAGGGTATATCACAAGTTTAGCTGCTCCGAGAGGCAAGAAGTACTGTAAATTAGATATCAGGATTACTTTTCAGGGCACAATTGAGCGTTTAGTGCCTAAATCAAAGAAGGATTGACTTTGACCTTCACTTATTAAAAACTGTCATTGCAAGTTCTATGTCTTCAGTGTTACTGATGATTAGAAGTCTCTTGCACACAGCCCTAATCTTCTCTTTCTATAGACTGTATTCCCTTTATCATTGGTGTTCTTGGGGTACTTATATTTAAAATATTCTCTTTTGACCACTAGTAGTGGCTTCCAAAATATATAAGCTAGATGAAGAATTGTAGATAAACAATGCATGAGAAATTTTGTAACTGCTAGATCAGTGGTCGTGTCAAAGAACATATGTCCTTCTTGCATGTGCATAAGCCTGGCTCCTAGAAGATCCAAATTCCAGATCCACTTCAGTTGCTTATTTATTTAGTGAAATTGTTTGCTTGTTTCTGTGCTTTGACTAACATTTCTTGTCTGCATCTTTGTTGAGCACAGCAAATGAAAATAGCACTATCAACTAGTAATGGTTTCTTCCTTTTCATTGTTATAATGCCTGGTTATTAAAGTACTGTAGCAAGCCACGTAGGTTTGACTTCTGTTATTTGCATATTTGTGTTACATTCCTTTGGCTCAAAGAAAATATGTTAGATTTCTGATGGGAATGCCACACACAGTCTGCTGGTATGGTTAAGAGGTTAAGAGAAAGCAGACTTAAAGGAGGTTAATCAAATATTTTCACATCACCATTTAATTATCTCAGGTCATTCCTAAAATAAAGTTTGTTCTATTATTAATTTGTCTTACTTCAGTGAAATGAATTAGTTTTGACTTCATTTCCCGAAGAGGTTAAGAAGGAACAGATATATAAATTTACCTTTCAGGTAGTCTGCAAGACTGAATAAATCTTGAAGTTCATTCAGAAGGTGAGTGGGTACTTACGAAATAGGATATATTTCATGGTCAGTCCTATGGAAATTTGTAGTTTCATTTCGTATTCTGCTTGAACAGAAGGGAATTGCTTCTCTTGTAAAAAGATCTGATATGATAGATCTATGGGCTTTTTATGGTATTCAATTTAAAGCAGACCCCTTCTCTGCATGGCAATGACCTATTGATGTTTTAAGCTGGAACAAGAGGTTTCTCAGCAACCTTCTTGAATATTGCACCTTTTTCCATTAGAGAGTGTCTTCAGTATTGGCTATTCTCTCATGGAACAGGCAGTTCTTTGTTTGGGTACAGATATCTAGTTGGAACCAGTATATCTTTGTGATGGTACTGGCTGCATCTGGAAAAAATAAAATATAAAACTGACTTTCACCACATTTTTTGATTGTGAAAACCATGTTGTTTCTTAACTTCAATCTTAAGCAAGACCAACAGGAAAGGTCCATGCAGAAAACAGAGACATTTTAGGAAGTGGACCACTGATCCTTTATCAGTCTATGGGTCTTGCTGAAAAGTGTGGTTGAAAGTACTGCAGTGTTTCACTGTCTGCTCCTGATAATACGTCTCCACAATTGCTCTGTTCTTCTGATATGACTGTTTTCAGGAAAGTGTTCTGAATCCCATAAGAGTTGTGTATTTTCTTTTAAGATACATCACAATTAAGAGTGAGCACCTCTTGTGAGCACATGCCATAGTCTCTAATGCTTCATCCAATGTTGAAATTTTCTTTTTATTTTAAAGCTTGAGAGCTAGAAATATTTGCTGTAAGCGTGAGTAGCAAATGTTTTTGTCACCACATTTCTCCAATTGAAATTTTATGGATCTGATAAAACCTTTCAGAGGGCAAAGAACATTTGCTGTTTGCTGTTCCTCCTAGGCGTATTGGTGTGCTGCTCCTTCTATACCTATTACATGTCTCATGTTACACTGAGGAACACTGATCACCAATATACCATAAGAAAGAGAGGAAGAAACAAATGTGGCAAGGAAATTCAGATTTTTTTTATCAACCTCTGAAAGAGAATGGAGATATTTATTATTTATGTAATTTTGAAGGTAAAAAGTTAAAATGAAACTCAAACTTTATCCTGTCAAAATTATGTAATTTTTTTTAATGTGGGGATAGTTACTGGTATTGTACATATAAGAAAAAAATATGGTTTTGCTTATGAAAGCTGCTGAGATGAAAATCTTGGAAAATGAAGATTTTTTCTTTGCAGTACATGTTTCACACCAATATTGCTAGTGTGAAAAAGAGACACATTATGAATCACACAACATATCACAATGATATATTAAGAAAACTAAAGACTTCCACAGAAAGTGTAGTTTATCCAAAAAGTGACTGTATGAGAAGGTTACCTGTTATACATAGCTTGTCTGGTTTTGTCTGCATGACAAAAAACAATGTTTAATACTCATCTCTCAAATGCATCTGGGGAAATCTGACTGGATTCCTTTATTACATTTGCTGCACCAAAAAATTAAGGTCCCAAAGGGCCACATTCTTCTTGGCTGCACTTGCAGAACTCATTGGAGCCAGGTGTCACAGAACCCTGACAGAAGGCAGAATTTTAAAATAACAGGGCTGGTACATGGAGCCAGTGGCACAATGTGCCCTGCTGGATGGCTCAATGATGCACAAGTCAGAAAATCTTTGTTTTGGGGATATTAGGTGTGACTGCTCAGACTCATTATTTAATGTGACAGGATATGTAATAAGAATGTGACAGGACATGTAATGAGAAGGCAAGAGTGTCATAAAATCATATTTCTTTGAGCCTTGTTATACTTACCCATCTCTTTTTTAATAATTTTGGGCTGTTTCATCTGAGCTGGTGTTGGGCTTTGTCTCAGCCAAGAGATTGTGGGTCTGTAACCTCAGGCATTTAAAAATTTCATTTGAATAAAAGTCCAATAAAATAAGATAATCCTTGCAAAAATGAGAAAGGAGAAAGGAAAACAGAAAAATGAGACATTTGATCCTGCTAGAAAAATGACAAAACTGTTCAGAGCAAGAAGGAAATAATGTGAAACCTGATTTCAGAACACACACAATCCATAGAGAAGCACTGTGGAAATTCGGAACAATAGGTTTGCAGGTAATTAACATAAGTCATAAAGAAACTCAGGTTAAGTCCGTAACAGCAATGCTTTGTTTGCTTGAAGAGCCATATTTGTTACAAAGACAACAAAAATCTCATGTGGACGAGAGTGTGGGAAACATCAGAGGCAAAAGACTAGAAATAGCTCTGTCTGATCACTCTCAGCAGAATCTGGTTTCCAGCATCTTTTGTGTAGTGTAAGCAGATTTCTGGACAGAGCAGTGTGTAGAGGTAAAAACATTGGTAACAAAATTTATACAACAAAGCCTGTGAAGACATTACCCCCACTTCAACATCTTTTTAGATTAATCACTTCTGTAGGGGTAAAAAGGAACTACATAGATAGATCATGTCAAAGTGTAATGTGATTTTGAAGAGACACAGTTGTGCTTAGACAAGCAAGAAGTGGAGTAAAACAGTATGTGTAACAAAGATAATAAAATTATTTCCCCTCCCAAATGCTTATAGCCTTGTCATTTGTTATTGGTATGTTGATGAATGCCTCAAGAAACTGCGCTCAATTCCCCCAACAGTGGGCTGTTAATAGGATGAAGTCTGTTACCTCAAGTATTTCTTCTCATCTAGGACCTTTTAGTTCTAACTGCCAGGGCCTCCTGAATTAGGAAGATTGGAACTGAGATTTTGACTGGAATCACAGAGCCAAACTGCCAAAAGCAACGCAGGAGAGCCCATAGGGTTTAGTTGATCCCATCCATGTGATACCAAAAGACACTGACTGAGATTTGAACCAAAAACATTCAAAAGGATTTTGGTGAAAAAACACCACGAATTACCTCTTAGAATGGACTTTGTCTTCTTATATCAACAGGTGGATCTTTAATAAATGCTATCTTTAATGAAAAACAAACATCTGAATGTAAGAATCACCAGTATTTCCATGAGATTCTCTCCATAGAAGAATGAAATCTAAGGAAGGCAGCCTCCTGCATTCCTGAAGGATTACATGTGATCGTGCTAATTCAAGAAAGCTGAAAGACTGGCTGCCGAATGTCTAAAAAGGGCAGAATGGATTTTTGTCAGAGGCTACACTTCCTATTCTTTATATGGCCATTTATATTTATTTTGCACTGATATTTCATCCTGTCGTATGTTCTTTGTTAATGGAAGTCTTGACTCAGGTTTTATCACCACAGCCTTTTCAGAACTGTAAGATCTGATGTTCAGTGGCCACAAGGGAACTCTTAAGCAGGAGGTAAGAAGCTTTGGAAAAAGGAAATAAAGTGAATCTTTTCATCACACTAGCCACAGTATGTCTGCAATAGCCTGAGTTTTACTTCCTACACTGTTTGCCATCGTAGCAACTGGAAAAAATATTTTTACTTGCAAAGTGAGTATGTTTGTGCTGGAAGGCAACTGGGATCCAGTGATGCAGAGCCAAAAATGCCATCTTACAGAGCTAAAATTTAGAGCAAAGTCAGAGTTTAATGTAAACTTATGCATGGGACCATATTTTACAGAAGTGGAGGCATATTGTAACCCCCAGGAACTCTGGACTATGCTCTTTTTTGACGCCAACTGAAATAATTAATGGCTGTCTTTCATCTTGTCATGCACTCACTATATTTCTGTGCCTGCTGCAGTAGGAATAAGGAATGAGAAAGCATGGTAGAACACAGGCCTTAGCCCATAGGTTCATCAGCCTGTGGAAGGGATTAGGTGGTCCAGCTACCTGCAATAACCTGGGATGTGACTCAGTAACAATGGGAATATCTTCAACATTGTGTTGTTTAAATATCATAAAGAAGAAGCTAGGACTAATATAATGACTAATTCCTTCATTTCAGTACACACAAAAAAATTAGTCTCTCTGTATGTCTAGTTTCCACTGATTCCTTCTTCAGATTTTGCTTGCAGAAGGCTTTCTATGAGTAAACTTCATATAAATTGGTCAAATAGCTAATTATGAATGCAGTTAAAATTACACAAAACAGTTTTTATCTGAAGAAGTTGGGCAAAGAATAAAGTATGAACTTCGGAAAGAATAAATCTATTACCTTATTAAAAATGTTAATGAGTAATTCTAATTTGTGTTATATATCAAAATTAGGACTATATTAAACAAAACAAAAGAAACAGACTACAAGCCAATTTTTTGAGAACACGAATAATGTCAAGAAGCATATGTGCAACTTTGGACCTCACTGTCATTTTTCTGTAAACATAGTCCCTTGTGCAGATTACATAGTTAACATCAGAAATTTTTGTATGTAAGTTGCATGCATAACTCCATTAATAAAAATTCCAACCCATCATTGAATGAGTGATGATGAAGTATGTTAGAATTAGGTTGGAGCATAGATTTATCCATGTGACACATTCTAAATACTCTAATAATGTTCATTCCATGCATCCTGGATGCGATGTTGACTCAGCTCCATGGTACAGTATGGACCTGAGAGCCACAGCAAAACATCGACTGATTCTTCTATTTCTTCCATTAGAAATCTGGAACTGGATATAGTTTCTCAGACTCACTGAAAAAATGCTAGGCAACTCCCATGACTAACTAGGTTATCAAAAATAGCTTAATCCAAGTATGGAAAATTAACTGATCCTCTTTTTCCTCAGAGACCAAATGGATGGCTGTGCAAAACATCCTAATGTGCCAGATGAGACAATTTGTTATTGGCTGTGTCCCTGAGTAAAATGAAACTAAAAATGCAATAGAAAGAGAAAAACACCACATTTTTAATTTTACCTTTTGTTTGCTTTGTGCTCCTTATCTAATTACATTAATTGTTTTCCTATTTTCAGTGTTCTTATGACAGGTATAAGAAAAGTTTGCCTTTATGGTTTTTCTCACTCTACACCTGCTATTTCAACTAGCATGGGCAGGAAGATAATTTTATAAATTATATTTGAGATGCTTTCAACAGAAAGAGCAATTATTTCTTTGCATTTATATAAACAAAAAATAGATTAATTAGGTGGCAATGTAGTGCATTTATGAGTTTATCTCTAAAGACAACATCAAATGTTTGTCATGGTTAGTTTTGGGAACCGCATGAGCTCATCAGAGTCAAAGTTCAGATGGAGAAATGAACATCAGCTGACCTCTTGCCAAACTGCACAGCATTTGGAACAAGGATTTTAATTTGGAATGATTGAACACTTCTTGGTTTATCAGTCTTGATAAATTATTTTTGCACATACAAACAACAAAACATATGGGATTATTTTTACACAAATGGAATCAAGTTGGAAGAGTGAATAAATAGAAAGCTTTTATATGGAGAGGGGAAAAATACGACTTGTCACTTATACTGTGAATACCATTTTCATTCACAGCAGTGAACCACATTCAACTGTTTTTAAAAATATTATAGAAATAATGGAATGGTATCTCTATATTACTTAGATCTATGACATAGATCACTTTCTGAGTCCAACACAGAGCTTAGTATAGCCTCTGCCTTAATCACTTCTCCTGAGATGTTAGTGTCACTTTTCACTTTGAGATGTTCTCAGGTCCCTGGCTAGCTCACAAAAGTTTAGGAAAATTAGAGTGACCAAGAGAATTTACATCTCTTTGTATAAATACGTAGAAATCCAAAGAGCACGTAAGATCAACTGACAGTTTCCCTATATTTTATAGGCTGTCAAATTATTATCAGTCTGAAGGTGATCACTTGTTCAAACTTCTCTGTAGTACAGGCTTTAATATGTGGGGCATGGGAGTGAAGTAGAAGAGATCACAGCACCTATTGCCATTTTGTCTTTATGCTTGCAGCATTTAAATTTTCTGTCCAGGGCATACGCTTGAATATCACTTCAACAATGTGGTGCAGAATGTGAGTTACTGTATCACTAAGAAAGTGTAATACTTCTGTATTTTGCATGGAGATCACCCCCGGGCTTGTAATTTGATCCTGCTTTTCATCTCCAGATCCTATGCAGCTGATATCCTATATACCACAGGAGAACGTTTCCCTATCTTAATCCATTAGTATGAGTGGGTTATACTGGAGCTACCTATCAAGTTTAACATGTTGACTTTGACCCAGAAGTACTTCATCTTTCAATAATACATCTTCTCCCTTTGTCTGATACCTCTGCAGTGCTACAGCTCAACAGGATGTGAAATGTAAAGCCCTTTTTCTATTCATTAAAAACCTGCTGAATGCAGCTGCTATCTGTCTGGGCTTAGCAGCTGTCCCCTTAGCTGCTAAACACCTAAATAAGGTGGTGCAAGCTTCACACCCCCTCCAATTCCCGTCTTGCTGTTGTACGAATGATAATTGGGAGGATTTTCTGGGGCATAAGGATGACTTGGAACTCTGTTTTCCGACTTTCTGGTAGTAATATACAATATTGTAGTACTAAAGAGCCATAAAATATAAATATAGCTGTTCATCATTTTAGTATGAGTACAAAGGGCATGACTAGAAGCCAGAAGGAGTAGCAGCTCTAAATAGGGTATTGTTTTCATGTGAAAATAAGGACAAAATCTTTCTTGCCTTATATTCTAATTTTTGGTTCTCTGAATTTTCTCTTAAAGGAGATAGGGATGGGAAGAGTTTCATTTAGGAGTATGCTGCTTCTCTTTGTTGTCAGACATTGACAGTGATAATAATAAAACTGTTCAGACTTCAAATTAAACAGAATTCTTACTAAAAAGGGGTGGTGTAAACCATATATCTTCTATACTGTTGTGCAGTATTGTGTTTTCATTTACAGCAGTCATTGGCTGCATGTCTTTTAAACCTAAGCCGTTCTTGGTTCAGGTTTGCTTGAAAATGTTCAGGAACCTGAGCAGAATTTCAAATTTCCAACAAACCTTTATGTTGAGTATTCACAGTTGCTGTTTTGTGCCATACTATGTGTTCTATACACTGTACTAGTCAAATGGCCAACACATAAATCATAAAGTCTTTGATTAAGATCCGCTGCAATGATCTTAAAGTCCGATCTGTGTCTGATGGACATAAATGGTGAAGCTTTACATTTTGGTAGTCAGGTGCTGAACAACAAGATATTGGTAGGAAAGGGTTCAAATTAGACTATTAAAAAATAGCTCAGCAAGCTTTTGTGCTTTTGGAGACTTGCAGAATGGTGATCAGGGTGGACGTTCACCTCATTAAACAGAAGCCATCTAAAAGCTAGGACATTCATTCTTAGCTGTTTGCCTAAGCTCTGCCTGTCGTGAATGGAGAGACAGGCAGTCCACTGGATTTCTCAGCCTGCAGGCTCTTGATATCTGTCTCAAGACAGGCTACATCATTGCCATTTGAAGATGACTGTGTTTATCCACTGAACAGGGATACTGAGCAACCAGTAGAAACAAGATGACTACATTTTAGGCGCAATAGAATAACATCAGTTTAATTCCTTTGTAAAAAATGAGGGTTTAGGCAAGTCCTTGGACCCATCATTTGCTCCACTCAGTACCACTGCTCTCTACTGTAAACTCCTTGATTGACTGTAATCCTTGTATGTGCTCATAAAGATTTCTAAACATGCAAATGGTTATTTATGCACTGGGAGGTACTTGCCACTTACTTTTATGATGGATTTGGGGAAGAAATATCTTTGCCTCATGGTTTGCCTTTGTGGTTGTTAACCAGGGATTAATTATCAGAAATAATTGGGTTTGAGTGTGATTATCTTTATAAGGATAGAGCTTTTCCTTACTGGTTCCCACATAGTCCTGTCCAGCCTCAGGGGAATTTATCCTTCGAGCACCACACTAAGAGATGGGAATTCAGAAAAGGACTTGAGACTCAAAATTTCCCAAGGTTTAAAGAAGTATCTGAGCCAGGAACTAAATCCTCTCCACTTAATTTTCATGTCATGCCCTTTGTACTAGGTTCTTGCCTTGCTGGTCCACAAATAAAAAAAGCAGGTAATCTCTCTGGCTCTCGCTCATTCTCTTGCTCTCTTGCTCTCTTACTCTCTCTCCCCTATTAAAGTCCAAAAAGAAGTACATTTGTTATTTAGCAACCTGGATCACCATGGATCACTAAAGCCAAAAATACTTTTATTCATTAATTTGGTGGGAGAAGGATCACTCTCTAAACCCACTGCTGTTAGCAGTAAGCAGAAAGATTTTATGATGTGTGCGTTGGCTTTGGGACTGTTACTGAAATAGGTTTTCAGATTCTCCACCTGAAATATGATATGAAGAATCCAGCTTTCATGCAGTCATGCACTGTTAGCTATGTTTAACAAATGCTTTAAACTCTCAGACTGAAGCAATAATTTTGGTTATGACTATAGTGATATAAACCAGGCCTGAAATATAACAGCAGGATTCCCTGGAGAGCAGAATGCGCGTTAGAAATGAAAAACCATGTTCAGTGAGGTGTTCCAGTACAAGTGTGGAGGGCCTTTTGTGAATGAGATTCAACATGTGTCACTTTCAAATGTGCTTGGATAGGGTTGTGTGTACCAGGGAGGCATCTGGAAGAAAAATGCAGGCATTTGTTTTAGGATAGCCTGTGTGAGAAGCTGGCAACACTAGTGAATAAGTGGGACCAGTTGGTAATTCTCTGTTGAAACGCCATGTATCCTACATGCTGCTGGCTCTTGTTCAGTGGTGTAGATGATTTCTTTTCTGAATATCACTAAAAGTATTCTGCCTGCATTAAGTCATGTACAGTTTTCCTTTAAGGCAGTAAAAAGTGTCTTTGACTTGTGGCTGTATTTAAACTAGATAGACAAATGCAGCCAATTAAACCAAACACACACAACTGTTTTGACAAATAACTGGAAAATTATGATTTTAATTTGTGCTAATGGTTGTGAATATGAGCCCCTGATACCACTAAGCAAGTCAGGTAAAGTGCAGGTTGACTTGTCAATGTAATATGACAAACAATACCCGTAGAGTTCATTCTGGCATGTAGTTCTCATTGATTGAATGTTATGAATAGTGTGGTGGGTTTTTAGAGTGATCACAAAGAAACATGCATTAATCAAACCACAAAACTTGTTCAGTTTGTAACCTGAACTAGTCTTGACTCATCAGATGGAAAAACTGAGTAAAAGTGAAGGTGACTTCAGTTTTCCTTAAAAAAAAATCTAACACAGACTTTCACAACTTGAAAAAAATGGTGTGAAGAAGTATAATTCAGTTTTCAGTTTCAAGGCAATTTTGCCTAGCCTGACCAAAAAAAGAAAGTTTTTGGAAAGGTCACATGACTTCCTAGGTTTTACTAGTTTCAAACTCCAAATGTTGAGAATCAACTTGAAAAATGGGTTGCATCAAAAGAAGCATGGCCATCAGGTTGAGTGAGGTGATTCTGCCCCTCTACTCTGCTCTGGTGAGACCTCACCTGGAGTACTGCATCCAGCTCTGGGGCCCTCAGCACAAGAAGGACATGGACCTGTTGGAGTGGGTCCACAGCAGGGCCACAAAAATGATCTGAGGGCTGGAGCACCTCTCCTACGAGGCCAGGCTGAGAGAGTTGGGGTTGTTCAGCCTGGAGAAGAGAAGGCTGCGGGGAGACCTTATTGTGGCCTTCCAGTACTTAAAGGGGGCCTATAGGAAGGATGGGGAGAATCTTTTTAACAAGGCCTGTTGTGACAGGACAAGGAATAATGGATTTCAACTAAAGAAGAACAGATTTAGACTAGACATTAGAAAGAAATTTTTTACAATGAGGGTGGTGAAACACCAGAACAGGTTGCCCAGAGAGGTAGTGGAGGCCCCATCCCTGGCAACATTCAAGGTCAGGTTGGATAGGGCTCTGAGCAACCTGATCTGGTGAAAGCTGTCCCTGGGGCTAGATGACCTCTAAAGGTCCCTTCCAACCCAAAGCATTCTATGATTCTATGAAATGTTCTTAAGGGAAAATTTAATGGCAGTTTGTGTTCCCCCTCTTCCTGGGATAGACAAACCATGTCATCACTGAATTAAAAGTAACCAGGTTTCAAATTTCTCCAGTGTTCAGTCCTATTTGTTCTGTTCAGCATTACTTGCAGGCCATCCTGCAAGTAACATTCTGATTTGATGTTATTGTTGCAGCAATTGACGCCTTTAATGAAGTTGAGTATTGCTTGAACTTCCATTTGTAGCTGGAGTAATGGTTGCTTGAGCAGCACCAGCCCATACACATACTAATTTAGAGGACAGGGGTCACAGGTCTTTGACAGAAGTCTCTTGTTTGCATAATTTCCCAAAAATCTCATTTGTATTCCTTTTTCCACCTGAACTCCATGGCAGAATGATGGGATATTCTATCAGACTCTAAGAAGATAAACCACCCTATTTATGTCCCTAGCACAGCCACATGAAGATAACAGGATGGTGAGACTAGATCAGGAGCAAAAGACAAAGTATGGAAAGGGGAGGGTAGACAAGAGTAAGGGCAGACAGCAAGGGGAGGCACAGATGGAAAGGTAAAATAAAGGGGAGAGTGAATTCAGCACTGAGTCATATAATCCTAAAAGGAATAATTTATTCATGAGGGAGACCTTGCCAAATGGAAACTGTAGAGTAGAACAATAGAGATTGCTTGACCAGTGCCAAATGGAGGTGACTAGTATCCTTAACTGAGAGAATATTCACTGAAGTGATCTGGTAAGTGTGATTTGCAGTACTGCCAGTGCACTCATGCTTTCTCAGACCTACTAGAGGTCTTAGAATTCCCTGTGTATTTTCCCTAGTGCAAATCTTGCAGTTTATCTAAACTGGCAAAAAAGTGCATCCCTCCTTTTTAGCTTGCTAGTGTCTGCAAATATGAGCTTCAGATTTGTTATAAACTACATGAATATCATGTCCCTTTTTATTTTCCCTGTTCCAGTAGAGTTTTGGCAAGGGTAAATATGCAATTTTAGTAATCCTAAAGAAAATAGTTCAAAGCAGGGAGAATTATATTACACCTGGGGAGAAAGAAACCTAATCTTTAATTTTCACCATCTCACCAAAGTTCATGGTACAGAATTGGATTCAGATGGTAGAATCTTGAAGCATGTACAAAAGTGTTGTTCAAGACAACTCTGAAAGTTGATAATGGGGTGTTTTATTAGAAAGAAGTGATCAGGTGGAAATGTGTATATACAGTCAAACATTTGGCTTCAGTTAATACTGAACTGACAGCAATTATGTGGCACTAGAGTCTGAGTTACAGTTGTTAACTAAATGTAAAACTATTTTTTCCTCACAGAGATATCATAATTTTCGGGGTAAGTTTCATTTAAATAGCAGCGTGTGCAAATAAAATTCATATAGACAAGACATCAAAGAGCAAAAAATATTTTTGTATTAATCCATTGTAATGTAAAGACACTTTATTTTCATATTTTCAATATAATATTCTTGAAAGATCATGAAATCAGATACTCATGATCTGTTAATCACACAAAATCTTTAACCATATGAAACTTCAATATCCTAAATATCTTTCTAGAACCTGAAAGCTGGTACAATTTATGCAGCTTTACATTTCCTGTAAATTAAACAATATGCATGAAAATTGTATTTTGAGAGGGAATGGTTGGAAGTGGTGGATCTAATTAATCTCCACAGTATCTCCAGTCTATGCAAGAGTCATAGCTAGAATAAAGAATTTGAAAATAAAATACTAGAAAGTTAAGAAATTTAAAATAGGAGATCTATTTTAATGTGTTTAGTCATGTTGTTCATAGTATTTTTAGCAAGAAAAGCAGGTTATTATGCTTGCATTAACCATGAAAATTAAATTTAAAATATTTCCTTTCCCTGACTGCATCACATAAGCAGATCAAAAGGCATGAAGTTTTCACCAGGACTGGAAAATTAGTAAGACCCAAGAATAAATATTTGGATTATAATTATCTAATAAATGTGTCCAATCTGTCAGCTACATACTATTTGTATAGTGTCATGAATGGTGAGGTAAGCAATGATCTATGCCTTTAAAATAGGTGAAGTTAAATCTAAGATAGTTTCTGAACTTCTGAGATTAGCACATACTTTAAAAGAGTCTTAATCAGATCCTGTTTACTTTTTCCTCCATGGGTCCCCCTTCCTGCAATCAGTCTAGTACAAGACAAGCAATGGTGGCATGTCTTATATTCAGACTGACACCAGAAGAAATCAGCCTGTGGAGTTAAATACTGGAAAGACCGCAGTGAATGAGACTGGTGAATAAAGTTAACCAAATTCCTCCTCACAGGGCCTGAGACAGATGCAAAGTCGAGTACCAAAGAAAAAATATTTGAGGAAGCCCATAGAAAACAAATTCTAGGCAGGTTACTTGAGACTTTTGATGTCAGGATGTGGAAAAAATAACTCCATAGAAAGACACTCTTAGATGAAACTTCTGAGGAATAAGTTACCTCTATACGGTTCATAAGAGAACACTGCATTCATTGACAGGGTTGGCAAGCTGAGGGAATGGTTCTCTATACGATTAAGCTCAAAATAGCTACAAGACAAATGACCAGCTACAGGCTTCAAACTTGATTTCAGGAAAACTATTAGCCAGGGCATATGTGACATCTGATGAGCAGATGAAAGTTGCACTAGGCAGATGATAAAACAAAGAGGTGTGATCAAAAATTAGGTTGATCGGGAGGTTGAATGCAACAGCAAAAGAATAGCCATACAGAGCTTTAAAAGGGAGGCAAAGGCCTGGCCACCTCAGATTAGCATTTATTGGAAAGGTAATGTGCCTGGGAGAAGGGAGAATAAGTGCAGAGCAGAAAAGTACAGTGCTGCTGAGAAACACCTGCTGGGAGAGCAGATTGGTGGTATTCTTTTCAACTGTAGTATAGAATAAGGAAAAGGAGAGAAATGTGGCCTCTTTATTTTAATAGATTTAGAGATATTCATAAAAGTCAAACCTGACATTAAGGTGTAAGAGTATGAAACAAAACAGAGGAAGCAAGTTGTCCTTGCCATAACTTTAGCAGTACTTGTGTCAGTGACACAGTTGTGGTTTAACCTGGCAGGCAGCTAACACCACACAGCTGTTCACT
Source organism: Pelecanus crispus (assembly GCF_030463565.1). Taxonomy (NCBI): domain Eukaryota; kingdom Metazoa; phylum Chordata; class Aves; order Pelecaniformes; family Pelecanidae; genus Pelecanus; species Pelecanus crispus. The sequence continues at coordinate 96,921,619 of NC_134645.1, forward strand.
CACTCCCCCTCAGTGGGATGGGGGAGACAATCTGAAAAAAAAAGGTAAAACTCGTGGGTTGAGATAAAGACAATTTAATATGACAGAAAAGAAAGGGGAAGTAATAATAATGATAAAAGAATATACAAAACAAGTGATGCACAATGCAATTGCTCACCACATTCTGACCAATGCCCAGCCAGTCCTCGAGCAGCGACGCCCAGCCAGCTTTTCCCCTGGTTTATATGGTGAGCATGATGTCATGTGGTATGGAATATCCCTTTGGTCAGTTGGGGTCAGCTGTCCCAGCCGTGTCCTCTCCCAACTTCTTGTGCACCCCCAGCCTACTTGCTGGTGGGGTGGGGTGAGAAGCAGGAAAAGGCCTTGACTCTGTGTAAGCACTGCTCAGCAGTAACTAAAATATCAGTGTGTTAACAACATTATTCTCATCCTAAATCCAAAACACAGCACTATATCAGCTACTAGAAAGAAAATTAACTCTACCCCAGCCAAAACCAGGAGAGAGACAGTATCCAGACTGTGGATGGAATATCTTTCACAAAAATGCAGTGGTAAATGAAAGAATGTTTGCTATTGGACAGAAACCACAGAAATAAACAGCAGTCTAGAGATAAAAATCCTTGAAATCATTCATCTTGGTCAAAATCCCTCATGAGTAGCATAAAAAAAGGGTAAGTTACAGTAAGTGAAAGAAGATATGTTTTACAAAGACCATATTTGATATTTTTCAAGATACTGAGAATAGCATTGATCTTTTTGCAGTTTAAGGATCTTTCAGTTTATTCCTAGACCTGAGTGTCTTTACAACTAACAGAAAACCACAGTCAATTCTATGCCATCGTTCATTTAATCTATCTTAGAAGTCTATTTTACAGTCAGATGAATCACTTAGTAGATGCACTTATTTTTCTACATTTGTGGTGGTTTGACCCAGGCTGGATGCCAAGTGCCCACTAAAGCCACTCTATCACTCCCCTTCTCAACTGGACATCTCAACTGGAAAATATAATGAAAAAGCTCGTGGGTCAAGATAAGGACAGGGAGATCACTCAGCAAGTACCATCACAAGCAAAACAGACTCAGCTTGGGGAAAATCAGTTTAATCTATTACCAATAAAAACTGAGTAGCAGAGAGGAGTGAGAACATGTGTAGAGTAATGAGAAATAAACCCAAATCTTAAAACACCTTCCTGCAACCGATCCATTCTTCCTGGGCTCATATTCATTCCTGATTTTCTCTACATCTTCCCCCCGAGCAACACAGAAGGGTGGGGAATGGGGGTTGTGGCCAGTTCCTCACGTGTTGTCTCTGCCACTCCTTCCTCCTCAGGGGAGGGCTCCTCACACTCTTCCCCTGCTCCAGCGTGGGGTCCCTCCCACTGGAGACAGTCCTCCATGAACTTCTCCAATGTGGGTCCTTCCCACAGGCTACAGTTCTTCACAAACTGCTCCAGCGTGGGTCCATTCCACGGGGTGCAGTCCTTCAGGAGCAGACTGCTCCAGCATGTGTTCCCCAAGTGGTCACAAGTCCTGCCAGCAAACCTGCTCCAGCGTGGGCTCCTCTCTCTGCACAGGTCCGCAGGTCCTGCCAGGAGCCTGCTCCAGCGTGGGCTTCCCACAGGGTCACAGCCTCCTTTGGGCACATCCACCTGCAACATGGGGTCCTCCATGGGCTGCAGGTGGATATCTGCTCCACTGTGGACCTCCCTGGGCTGCAGGGAGACAGCCTGCCTCACCATGGTCTTCACCAAGGGCTGCAGGGGAATCTCTGCTCTGGAACCTGGAGCACCTCCTCCCCCTCCTTCTTCACTGACCTTGGTGGTGTCTGCAGAGTCGTTCCTCTCACATATTCTCACTCCTCACTCCAGCTGCAGTTTGTGTCCCGGTGGTTTGAGGGTGGTTTTTTTTTTTTTTCCTTCTTAAATATGTTATCCCAGAGGTGCTACCACTGTTGCTGATTGGCTTAGCCTTGGCCAGCGGTGGGTCTGTCTTAGAGACAGCTGGCATTGGCTCTATTGGACATAGGGGAAGCTTCTAGCAGCTTCTAACAGAAACCACCCCTGTAGCCCCCCTGCTACTGAAACCTTGCCACACAAATCCAAGACACCATTATGTAGAATGAGAGTTTATAAAACTAGCTTGAATGTAGTCATCTAAACTGTAGACATCTAAACCTGACTGCAACAAATCTTGTCAGACTATCTACCTGGCCATTTCAAAAAATCCTGTGCTCTGTAACTCCAGTACAGGGAAAGTGCACACAGCAAGTACCTCCAACAAGGATGTGCTGAGTGGGGATGGTATACTGAAAAGTTGGAAGAGCATTTGGATTACCCTTCTGTGCACAACAGAAAACCAAACATTGGTATTACATGGTTATGCAGAGGCATACAAGTAGAAATACTGCAGCTTCCCCACAGCGCTATCCTTATTTAAACTGTCTGCACCAAAAATATTACATATATTAGGATTCACAAGCTTTGGAGGCACGGTCAGGATTACAGATTTCTTTTTTCCTCATCACCCTCTTCTCTCAATTGCTGTCTTCTTCTCATCCTTAGATCACCAGTGATGCTTATGTGGCCCTTTCTTCCTGCTAATGCATCCTCACATTTTTATCTCTAAAGCCACTGTTAGTCTTAAGGTGTAGGAAGTTTGTGGATGCAGTGGTCAAAATCCTTTCTACATAGCACTTTTCTTATAGCAACTTTTACTTTCTTGGTGGGAGAATAGGCAACATTTCCAGCTGGACAGGTTAAAATATAAAAAGAAACGGGAAGGTAACTGCCAGAGTCCATGTACACAGTAAAGCAGAATATCATAAAGAAAACATTTCCAAACACTTCATATTTGGGGCGGGGGGGGTGGGGGGACATTTAGGCCCATCTTGCTAGATTAATGTAAATCCTATATGTTCCATTTGAAAATTAAAAAATATCTTGAAATTAAAGCTGAGAAGAAATAATACAGAAATAATGTGTTGACGATAATTCTAAATCTATATACGCATGCACAGACACACATGCAAGATGGAAAAATATATTACACCACTTTTTCCACCTTCCAAGAGACAGTACAAATTTCTTTTCTACACTGCATTCCACCTTTTGGGATTTTTTTTTTTTTTTAATGTTTTATCCAAGATGTAACTGTTGGGGTTTTTTTTCCAGCTACGACTCTCATTTTCTTCAATTTGTATTATTGCAGCTTTACTTCTTATATTTGAAGTCTTTAAAATTCAGCACAAAACTGTGTTCCAGTACCCTGCACGCCCACTCAGCTCCATCTTGTTCTCCTAGGGTTATTTACATTCCCTGTCACAGCTCTCAGATCTGCTTATTCACTACCAGTGTGAGAAAGCCTTGCCCTCCTGCTGTTTCTACTTAATCGCATAACCATACACTACAAGCTTCTTGGGTTGTTTTTATGTTCGCTAAGCATACCAGCAGTTAATAAAATGATGTCACAGCTAATGAATCTGGTATATCAAAGCCCTATTCACTATAATGATCACTTCCATAAGTGACAAGAAACACACATTATGCCTGAAGATGGACTTATTTTGTGTCAGAACAAAAGATAAATTATTTTTGCATTTTAAACTGTTTAAGACAAACTAACCTGTTGTTTTGTGTTAGCTAAACTAATTTAACACCCATGCAGAAGATGAAAGATGTCTTGATATTGAAAGGGTAGAGCAAATCTGAAAAGAGGAATGATACCTGTATCCTGCCTCCCATATTCAGTTTTACCCCACTGGGCAAGCCTCAGCTTACTGGGGTAGAATCCAATACCCTGTCTCAGAATATAGGGTGGTACTGGTCTGGGCAGTTTATTCATGGGCTGGCGAGGCCTGGACGAGGCCTTGAAAACATAGAAATTTGAAAAAAAAACAGACAAAAAAGGAAATGCTTTCTTTTTCCTAAATATATTCCTTTATTAGAAAAAATATTTGAACAATTGATGCAGCACAACCACACACCAACATTTTCCTCTATAAAGAGTGGTATATCTTCATGTATTTGACCAGAAACTAATCTCATTTTACAGAGTATACTGCATATTTCACAATCCTTCCTTACTGTTTTTTAATGCATTACAGGATAATTTTCTCTGGGCTTGTTTCTGTTTCATTGGTTCTGGTATTTGAATTTGCTCAGAGGCAGGTCTGAAGGAGTTTGCCAAACCTTGCTTTTACATAGGTAACTCAAATCAGTTTGCTTTTTCTTTTATATTTGATGTCTAGAAAGGAGCACTCTGCCCTAATGTTTCCTTAAAAATTTCCTCCAGAAAGGAATATCTATAGTGGTCTATACCATAAATTCATTTACCTTGAGTTCTGAGTGCACTCTAAGAGAATTCAAAAGAGAAATATTTCTCTCAAATCCTGTCAGTCAGTGGTTATGGACCTGAAAAGGAAATCTACGCATTACAAACATCTTTGCTTTCATTATCGCTATCAAAGTCTGATGCTTATTGATTCCCATTAACCTCTCAGCTACAGAGATTTCCAGCAGGAAGTAATTCTATAGATAAAATTAGTGCTGTGTAAAAGAGAAAAGTATAGTTATGATTTGTAATTTGATGGGTTTTCGGTATAACAGAATCATAGAATCATAGAATCATAGAATCATCTAGGTTGGAAAAGACCTTTAAGATCATCCAGTCCAACCATTAACCTACACTACCAAGCCCACTCTAGACTAATCAAGGGTAGACTAGACTAAACCATATCCCGAAGTGCCACATCTACCCGTTTTTTAAACGCCTCCAGGGATGGTGACTCCACCACCTCTCTGGGCAGCCTGTTCCAATGCCTGACCACCCTTTCCGTAAAGAAATTTTTCCTAATTTCCAGTCTAAACCTCCCCTGGCGCAGCTTAAGCCCATTTCCTCTTGTCCTATCGCTAGCTACTTGGGAGAAGAGACCAACACCCACCTCACTACAACCTCCTTTCAGGTAGTTGTAGAGAGCGATAAGGTCTCCCCTCAGCCTCCTCTTCTCCAGGCTAAACAACCCCAGTTCCCTCAGCCGCTCCTCATAAGACTTGTTCTCCAGACCCTTCACCAGCTTCGTTGCCCGCCTCTGAACACGAATGATCCCTTTGCTTATGTTATGAAGCAAAGTTTATTGAAGTCATTGAGTATCTGTCACACAGCTTCTTACATGTTTCTTGCCATCACTTTACTTGTATATACCTGCTACAGTCATTTTCTGTCCACTCAAGGACACTTAGAAAAGCAAAGCACATCAGGAATAGAGTTCAGATAATTCTGAATTTATTCCAAACACAATTGTATTTTTCCCATGTTCCCTGAGCCCTCTGAGTCCAAGCACTTTTCTGTTTTCCTCAGTTACAGTCATTACAGACAAGAAGTTGGGGTGAGAGGCAACTGCTTTACATTACTAGCAAATTCTGGTATTAAATACAGAAATTATCATTCTATGAGCATAACGAGTTCAGGAAATATAGCAAATATCAACAGCCTGTCAATAGCCCCAGACCTGGGCATCAGGAACCTCCCTGGGGCTGGGGCTGGGCTGAGGCTGGGCCAGGTGGTGGGTCTGTGGGTGGGCCCAGCTCAGGGAACCCATGGCTGGGCAGGTCTGGGCTGTGGGGAGCTGGAAACCAGCCCTGCTATGGTGTCGTTGGGGCAGGGCTTGATGGCCCCGGCAGACTGACATGGGGTTCTGGGCTCTGGGCAAGGTGGGTGTCACCCCAGGGAGCCAGGCAGGGCTGGCAGTCTCCTCAGGGCCATGACATGTGGAATACACATGCCAAATCATTCTCAGCATGTAGATGGTAGATGGAACAATGGACATTGATGCAGAAGCAGAAAATGAAAATCCCACAACTTCTGGACCCTAGAGTATGTTTGGGAGATTCATTCTTCAATGAATGTGTTTATTCTATATTTACACCCTGTTTTACTGATCCCACTCCTTTAAATCCAACCACTTCTTCAAAGGGTGATACGCACTCAAGATGCTTTAGTGGGAACCTTAGGTTTTAGGTTTACCTTCTGCCTGCTGAGATCCTATACACATGAAGCATGATATATCAGATATGTCAGATGGGGGCAAATCTGAATTTTATGTTGTATCCAGTTTATTGTTCTTTTGTTATTGGAGCAAATTTTCACTCAGAGTGAAAATGTTTGCTAAGATGTTATCTATAATGAATGCAATGCATTTCATCAATCCTCAAAGAAATAAATCAGAATATTATCAAACTACCAAGGAAAATCCAGTAGAAGTATTGCACCCCTTTTCCTTCATTTGAATTGAAAGTTTTTGAAGTGGGACACATTTCCTTATAGAAATTTCATAAAGTCTTCCAAATTAAATGCAAAGATTTTGTACCGGATGAAACCAGCATCACTCATATTAACATAAAACTGAATGAAGTGTATGCAGCTAGACATCTTTGCAGTGGTCTGCCAGAGAGGTTAGCCTCTGTGTTTTGTTCAACTGATGTACCAATCTACCACACTTCCTATTATTATAGGATGTTATATGTACTTCATTCAAACCTCTATAATTTCTTTCAAAAGAAATATGGCAGACAACATCTTAAACAACTCTTGAAATAGTGCTTTTCAAAAAGTCCAAGACAACCCACACAAGATTTTTTTTTATTTCACTGTACAGGACTATTTTCCTGCACAGATATATGCCATATATCCAACTGTAGTGTTTCAGAATAATATTTAGGTTTATTTATCTAAACAATTCCTTCTTTGCATACCCTCACATGCACATTTTGTGGTCTTCTTATAAGTGGCCCTTATATCAAGGGCTGGAAGGAGGACCCGGGGAAATGCAAGCCTGTCAGCCTGACCTCGGTGCCGGGAAAGATTATGGAGAGGTTCATATTGAGTGAACTCAACAGGCAAGTTCAGGTCATCCAGGGGATCAGACCCAGCCAGCATGGGTTCATGAAAGGCAGGTCCTGCTTGACCAACCTGATCTCCTTCTATGACCTGGTGACCCACCTGGTGGATGAAGGAAAGGCTGTGGATGTCATTTACCTGGACTTTAGCAAAGCCTTTGACACCGTCTCACATAATATTCTCCTTGGGAAGCTGGCAGCTCATGGCTTGTACAGGCATACTCTTCGCTGGTTAAAAAAATGGTTGGGTGGCTGAGCCCAGAGAGTAGTGGTGAATGAAGTCTACTTGGCAGCCGGTCACGAGTGGTGTTCCCCAGGGCTCTGTTTTGGGGCCAGCTTTGTTTAATATCTTTGTCAGTGATCTGGATGAGGGGATTGAGTACACCGTCAGTAAATTTGCAGATGACACCAAGTTGGGTGGGAGTGTCGATCTGCTGGAGGGTAGGATGGCTCTGCAGAGGGACCTGGACAGGCTGGATTGATGGGCTGAGGCCAACTGTATGAGGTTTAACAAGGCCAAGTGCTGGGTCCTGCACTTTGGTCACAACAACCCCATGCAATACTACAGGCTTGGGGAAGAGTCGCTGGAAAGCTGCCTGGCCGAAAAGGACCTGGGGATGCTGGTCAACAGCCGGCTGAACATGAGCCAGCAGTGTGCCCAGGTGGCCAAGAAGGCCAACAGCATCCTGGCTTGTATCAGGAATAGTGTGGCTAGCAGGAGCAGGGAAGTGATTGTCCCCCTGTACGCGGCGCTGGTGAGGCCGCACCTGGAATACTGTGTCCAGTTTTGGGCTCCTCACTACAAGAAAGACATTGAGGTGCTGGAGCATGTCCAGAGAAGGGCAACAAAGCTGGTGAAGGGTCTGGAGCACAGGCCTTATGAGGAGCGGCTGAGGGAACTGGGGTTGTTTAGTCTGGAGAAGAGGAGGCTGAGGGGAGACCTTATGGCTCTCTACAACTACCTGAAAGGAGGTTGTAGTGAGGTGGGTGTTGGTCTCTTCTCCCAAGTAATTAGTGATAGGAAGAGAGGAAATGGGCTCAAGTTGCACCAGGGGAGTTTTAGGTTGGATATTAGGAAAAATTTCTTCATGGAAAGGGTAGTCAAGCATTGTAAGATGCTGCCCAGAGAGGTGGTGGAGTCCCCATCCCTGGAGGTGTTCAAAAAGCGGGTAGATGTGGCACTTTGGGACATGGTTTAGTCTAGTCTACCCTTGATTGGTTTAGTGTGGACTTGGTAATGTTAGGTTAATGGTTGGACTGGATGATCTTAAAGGTCTTTTCCAACCTAAACAATTCTATGATTCTATGATTCTGTGATTCTATGATTGTATCAGACAATTTCTAAGGAAGGAACCTCTTAGTACTTAAATCCGTGAAGAGTCAAGCTAAAATTCTTGTTAGCTGATTGTTCATTTATTGTAACTAAATCCACAGCTGAAGAAAATTAATTTGAATATCTGCAGTATGCATACTTTAATTTTGGAGCAGACAGAAAAGATGTATTGTCACATGAACATGTTCCTAGTGATGATAGTCACATCAGATCTTGATGTGTTTGTGGTCCCTACAGATAGTGAGTAAAATCCAAAGTGCAATGGATGCGGCAATGGACACAGAAAGCTGGGTAGCTTGTGCCAAATTTCAGTTCAGAAAATGCAACAGAATGTTTTAGCAATAGCAGAAAATTTCATTCAAAGGGATATAATAGTGGCAGAAAGCATAACTTGACAGCCTAAAGAAGTAATAGTTCCATCAGTTAATTTTATGTGTAACCTGTGCATTTATTCCCATTTGTACTGTAGCTACAAACCTAACATTTTCCAAAAGTGACAGGTAGTGCAACAGGATGGTAGAGTTTTCAGAGAAGCACTTATTGCAAGGGAAGATGCCTGTTTCATATTTATTAATACCTGTTTTCACATCTAGTATGTATTTCGGCATTTCAGTGTGAAAAATGAGTCATATTTGAAAACACATGAGCAGTTGCTTATTATAGGTATTATCATATGGGTTTCAACTTGTCACATAAATACCAGATAATTTAATGATTACCACACAAGTCTCAAGCATTAAAAATTATCCCTGTGTTTCTCAGGCCTTGAAAATGTAGTGGATTTGCAGCAACATATTGTTAGCTCTGTCTAATGTCAGCCACAACTTCCGACATTATCTATGGACATGCAGAAATTTTCTCAATTACAGGAAAAACAAGGCATGTCCCTTTCTCCTTTTAATATCTTTGTTTATAAAGCTGCCATTTCAGGGTTCCTGGACTGGACAAGTCCAGTCCACTTAAAACATGAGAACACACTGAAAAAATTGACAAAATTATTATACAGCATGGCAGCATGTATAAATGTGATGTATTAATCCTGTTAACAGTAAAGCATGAAATTAATTTTAATGTGACATTTGGTAACATATTTTATAAGGCTGCCCACTGAAAATTTCTCTCTCTCTTATGTAAAATATATAAATAGTTAAACACACTGGGAACAAATAATGATTAATGTGCAAAAATTTATGGTTTCATAAAACCTCCATATAGATTTTCAATTGCAGAAGTAGGATTATACAGTAAACATTTTACAGGTACCGCAGCCAGAAGTAAGGAATGGATATATGCAACCAAATCTGGTGCATAATGTAAATTATATACTTTTACAATCTGTTATTTCTAACAATTTGTAGCTGAATTGCAGCATGTATTTCAAGAAAACACCTAATCTTAATTTAGAGATTTCAAGTGATGGACAAATCTCACATTCCTTCCTTACCTTTTCCATTTGCGAATTACATCCAGTTAAACAAAAGGTTTGAAACTAAAATAGCTAAAACTGAAACACCCAACTAAAAAATTGTCTTTACTTGACAACAAAGCCAAATATTGTGTTTGAAAGATATCTTAATTTTAAGATATTATCTTATTTTTAAGACTCTCCAAATGACATGCTTATGGCATTTGTGATATTTCAGGATGCAATAGGAGATGCCAAATCTGGCAGCCCGGCAGGTGAGGCTGCCACAGTTCCATGTCCCCAGGTCCATCCTGTAGTGTGGCTGGACCTAGGCATGTATTCCCAACAGGTACACACACATACTCACATGTATACAGCACAAATATACACACATATCTGGGTGCACAAATTAACATACAAAAACACTGGCACAAACATAGACTGCACATGTGGCCTAATCCTGTCCCCTTCGTGGCATCTTCCAGTTAGTGGGAAGTATACATATCTCTGTACTTGTATTTACATACAATATGGACGTCCCCAGTAAATGGCTTAGACACTCATCCTCCCAGTTCCTGGCCCTGGACCTCCTGGCCTTCCAGTTACCTTGCATGCCCACATGCACACCAGCACCCACACGCATGCACTATGAGTCTCTCCATAGCTCGGGGCCACAGCCCTGCTCCAGCTGCCAGTACAGACTGCCTTACACTCCAACACACACCACGCACACCAATGCACTGTGAATCTCTCTCGTAACTGGCCTCAGACTCGGTTTACCCAGGGCCTGGCCGTTGGATCCTCCCATCCCCAGTTGCCTCACGCACAGGTGTACTCAAGCAAATGGGTGGGTCTCTCAACCAACCCACCCAGACTCATGATCTCCTTAGTCATTCGCTTGGACCTCTTGGTCCCTCCAGTAGCCAACTCTCAGGTTCTCTGGTCTCTCCAGTATCCAGCACAGATTTATGGCTGCTTCAGTAACTGTCTCCCAAATCTCTCACAAGCATGCAGAATAGAGTCTCTCTACCCAGGAAAATAGAAATGGAGTTTAATAAGAAGACAGGACAGGCTGCACTGATCAGGCACATGTCTGTACAAGCACATGGCCCGACAAGTGTCCTGACCAACCCCCGTTTACATGTGAGCATTCCCTTTTAGCCCCTCATCTATTTTCCCGTGATGTTCCTCCACAAACCACCTTGATCCCTCCTTTTCCCCACCCTTGGTTCTTCCCCCAAACATCCCATAATAAGCCTTGTACAATCTCAAGATTGTCTTTTGCAGCTGTAATGAGTCCCATATGTGGGTGTATGAGGCAGTAGGCACTGAGATGACCCAGAGAGCCTCTTGACTTGACTCATCATGACGGTTTTCACCCTAGACATAGATCTCCCGAGACATCCCTGGGAAGGACTGGGTTGGGGGTTCACATCTCTGATGGTGTTATTGGAGATCCCCTGCCCACTGTTGTACCTCTGTGCCCTTTGGTCTGAGTGGAGATAAACTTTTTATCACATAATCTAACACAGAATTCTGGACTTTATTAGTGGTAATCAATTTTAATATAGACAAAAGAAGTTTGTAAAGTATGAGAACTAAGATTTCCCTTACTGTACTGAAAATGCATTTCAAAATAGAAGTTTCCCTAGAATGTAAATTAGTTTGATGTTGAATACAGTATCATGCTCTGTCAAGATTTATGAACCTATAAATATAAAAAGAGAGCATGAAGTCTCTGAAGTCTAATTTAACTAAAATTGGCATCTCATGTCCTGTGTTGTGTTAGAAAAAGATACTTAATGAGAGCTTTATAAGACATGAAAGAGAAAAGGAGGAATGTGGGACATAAAGAGCAAAGATGGAGCCTTCTTGGTATTGGTATCTATAATTAATTTGACAGCACCATTTAATCCAAAATCTCTTACAAATGTTTAAAGCTACTATACCTGGAAAAATTTGAGAGCCACCTAATTTTTCACTCAGTCACCTGTTAATGGCTTGAGGTGATTTTAGTCAAAATACAGCTCAATTAAAAGGGCATCTCCAGGACAGAGACTCTGAAAGCACATTAAGGAGGAAAGCATGTACTTACACTTCAGCAAGGAATAAACTGAAGCATTTCTAATTCTGTTGAGCTAATGAGTTTTATCCAGCATGCACCAGTTAAATTCCATAGGCTATAATCTGTGATCTGGAAGTTGACCAAAGCCCATTTTAGCCATAATGTTAAATAAAGACTTGGTAGCTTTTTTCCATTAAAAGCCTTTGTATACTTTCATAAATTCAAACACATTTTTTGTAATCATTGCCCTGAGAAGAACACAGCTCCTCTGCAGAACTGTAGGCAGGTTTGAACTGTATTACATTTTAAATTAGTAGTCCTTTAGTGTCTGCTTTTATTAAGTCTGCAGAAAAGGAACAGTGCAAAAGACAGCTTTCTTCACTTCCTTTTTCAACTTTTGTATATTTTTGTGCAGCAACTGTATTACCCTGTCTATGACTATCTAATGGATTTTTTTTTTTAATCTGGACATTTGGGGTTATTACTAGAAAATATTGCATGAAAATGCAGTTACTTGTTGTTAATAAAGGAGCATAGACTCAGAAAAAACACTGTTAGCATACTTAACTGTAGAGATTTAATCAAAATCCTTATAAAAGATTCAGCTAAGTTATATAAAAGCTTAAAAGCATTTATTTAAAGAAAATGAGACAGAGCCACACAGCTGGGCTTGTAATATCATTTGTTTATAATTTATGTCATTTCAGGACAGAAGAAAACCAAAGATGTTAATCAAATAATGAAAATGTAACCATGTTGTGTGTGATGTAAGTAGAACTAAGGGAACTGGAAAATAGTGGACTGTTATGACAGGAAATAAAAAACATGAATACTTTGCCATGCATGTCATATGGAAGCCAGTAATAGAAAACAGCTCTCTCTCTTCATGTTGTGTGAGAAAGAAGATCAGAACAGATTTAATATCTAATTATAATCACTCTTTATAAAAGGTATGAGTAGGAGAAAACTGAAATTAGTCTTTACTGACGGTATGGAAAAGTTTTATCTCAGGGTCGTAAAAGGACTATTTTTTATGCCATCAAAGACTATTCGGTCAGCTGAGGCATTTTCAAGAAGTCTTGGTGTCTGAAAAATCCTGATTTACCAAAAGAAGTGTTCCTGAGAAAAGTGTCACCAAATTTTTCAGTTAAAAACAAAAAAAGTTTTAAAGACATCAATATTTTCATTGAACTCTTGATAAATGATGCATTCTGGTTTCCTCATGTGAGGTGGTATTTTCTTCTGAAAGCAAGGTTATAGCAACAGATTAGATAAGCTAAATAGTATGTAAAACTTTTGATTGCCCAAGTTGTTTTAAAAAGATTACTTTTTTTTGTGAAGGTTGGTCAAGATTCTTAGATTTCATCCTGGTACAATGCATTGAAATTCTATTGATAGCAAATAGGCATCTCCTATTTTTGACAGAAAAATATTGGCCAATAATTTCACATTTAAAAGATACCTATTATTTATATTTCAGAGTAAATTTCTTAATCATCAGACATATGCATTTCCATTTTTCATCTGTTCTCTAAGAAGGAAATTTATATATCTCAAAGCTTCATTGCCCCATCTAATCATCTTGAACAAAGAGATGGACTTTGTACTGTGGCCCCAGGGGATATATATTGCAATGCAGTGGGCCTCTTGCTGAGAAAATGAACCATTTTCATTTCAAATGAACCAAAAATATTTAATTCTGTTGACAATTTAGCTTGACATCTGCAGCTGGAACAAACTGTCAGAGGGACTCATGAAGAGAAAGATGGTGTCACTAATAACCAAGTTACAAGAGATATGAACATGTCGTGATATATTGCTGTGGGAGATCAAAGCTTGTTTGAGTACCAGTGGTAATGCAATTCCTTCGCACGCCACCCCAGAAAAACTAATTAACACATGGAACTGGGAGAGAATCTTGTGGCATTCATTTTCCACAGAAATGTTTGTACAGCTTTATAAATCAAAGCCTGTAACTCAAGTCACACGTGTAAAGGTTGGGCAGGCCTGGTGAATATTCACTGTGACTGGCCTTTGGGAATAGCCCCAAACAGGGCTTTAGAAAGCCTGGGTCTGGATGTGAAAGGAAAAGTCAGTGTGCCTGTTTAGCTGTACAGGAAAAAGCACATTTAGCAGCAATATCACCCCATTTTCCAGTTGTAGGGGAAGAATAAGACAGAAGACTAAGAACATACCTGAAATACAAACATTTATATATTAAACCCAGACCACCAATTTATTAGTTGGAAAAAAGAGTGCTCTATTTTCTTCCAGTACCCTCTCTACTAGCTTTGTTTTCACCTTGTCCAGACAGAACCTTAGACTGTTCCCTTAATCCTCATCTTTCAAAAAAAGCATGAAAACTCAAATCTCTTTCTGTATGGGCTAGGTTGAATGACCAGTTAACAGTTGGGTAACTTTTGCATACTTGTAGCTCTACAGCCAAAATCATCTTCTTGTCTTCACCTCATTTCATCCATGCTGAGTGTCAAGGATGACACATACAAGCCTTCAGGACCTCAGAGAAGACCACATTCTTGTGGTCTCTAATACCTTGATGGAGAACGTCCGGGGCTGCCTTTTTAAATGATCAAAAGTCTATTCTTTAACCAAGTTTGGAGGGTATTATGGATATTTCAGATAATAAAGTCTGTGTTTTTCTACTATGGTTCAACAAGCTCATTGTATTGATGTCATAGTCATTCTTTCATATGACACATATCATAAATTTATGTAAATCAAAATGGAAAACTTTTTTAACTGAGTATGGACTTGCCTATGCAGAAAAATTCCACTTGTTTCCACTGAATAAGCTTTCTGTTCTACTGAATATGTATTCATATCAGAGAATAAATGTATTTAAAACTTACCATTCTGGGAATTGCTTTACCCTAGTGAGGTTGTTCCCTGAAAATAATAATAATAAAAAAAGCTGTTTTGTAAGGGCCCTGGTGAATATGTATATTAAAATATTTAATAATATTCTTTGACATTAGATTATGAAGCAAAGAGAATTGCACTAGAATAAGTAAATTTGCTTTCTGTATCCTGTTTATTTTGATTGAATTACCAGACAGTAAAACCCCCTTTAAAAGGTAATAATTTTTTTTTAATTACTAGCAAAGTTGAGCCAGGGCTGAATGTGACACGCAGAAGATACAGTGATTTCAATAAAATTATCCCTACAAGAGAAAGAAATGCTGTAATACTTGACAGAAATCTGGAAGAAAAGTGATTATTCTTCAGATATTTCTGTTTGTCTGGGTTTAGAATTAGGAATTTCACATTCTAGGTTAAACTTAAGAAACCCTTACCTCAAGTTTTTTTAGGACAGGATTTAATTCATCTACTCTGAAATAGCCAAAGGGTAGTCATTTCCAGGCACATTATTCTAAAGTTCCTTTGTAGCTAATGTTTAATTAATTCATGTCATACTAAGGTGAAATGAATAGCCCTCTGAAACGTTTCCTCTCTTGACTAGAAAGACAGCGTAGATAACTACTTCAGGTTTAGACAAATAATTTATAGATGCCAACATCTATATGAATGTAACCCTCTCTACTTTTAGTTGCTTTAGAACCTATAAAAACAGATCATATACTTCTCCAATCCGTAGATTTTTTAAAGACGTACTGGGCACATATGTATTTGTTAAAGCCATTGCTTTTCCTGAACCAGTTAACAAAGATGAGCAGTGTGGTTATCCTGCATCTTGCTGTATTTAGCTGGAAATTTCGTCCTGGAACTGAGAAACTTGCTCCACCCAAGGTCTACTTCAAACTTCTCTGAAACCTTACAATTTTTTCGCATTAGTATTTTATGAAGAACAAATCCTGACCATATCTGTTTT
This sequence comes from Pelecanus crispus, assembly GCF_030463565.1. NCBI lineage: Eukaryota > Metazoa > Chordata > Aves > Pelecaniformes > Pelecanidae > Pelecanus > Pelecanus crispus. The sequence continues at coordinate 96,937,165 of NC_134645.1, forward strand.
AGGGTGTCCAAGTAGTTTTTGTAACTAGACTCCTAAAGCGCTTCAGGGATGCAATCAGACAATTACACTTACATTCTGGTCTAGGCAGATTTCAGCCTCCAGTTCCTTAAAACCTAACTCTGTGACCTCCATTCAAGTATTGCTAGAAGTCATAAAATATGATAGCCAATCAATCCATCGATCAGTCTGTGCTTTAGTGGTGGGTTAATCTTGACTGGCAGCCAGGTGCTCACCAAGGCCACAGCTCTTGTGCCTGGAGCACCTCTTCTCCCTCCTTCCTCACTGATCTAGGTGTCTACAGGGCTGTTTCTTTCACATTTCCTCAGTCCTGTGTCTCACACACCTGCGCAGCATTTTTACCCTTTCTTAAATATGTTATCACAGAGGTGACACCAATGTTGCTGATGAGCTCATTTTTGGCCAGAGGTGGGTCCATCTTTGAGCTGGCTGAAATGGGCTCTGTCTGACATGGGGGCAGCTCCTGGTCTCTTCTCATAGAGACTACCCCTGCAAGCCCCCTGCTACCAAAACCTTGCCACATAAACCCAATACAGCTTTTCAGCCTAGATCCCCATAAGCTCAGGAATATCAAGGTCCAGGAACAGAGGTACTAAGCTTCCATCTAAACTGTGATTCACAGATAATTCATGAGGGGCCATAACACTTGCTAAAACCTGATGTACTAAACCAGGCTCAGGTTATTGCTAAATCAATAGAAAAGCAGACAGTTCAAATCAATAGAAAAGCAGACAGTTCTGTGCAAAATTAATCTAGTGTAATGACCTGGTTTCATCTGTATGATATTTAGTTACCTATATTTCATTGCACAAAACTGTACTTTTTACTACTGATATAAAAGATGAATATCATTGAGCAGGGACTCATTACAGGTTCCACAAAAGTATTATGCCTGTGTTGAATTGGCACTGAATGCCATGACAAGTTGAGCTAAGGATATCACCAAGCTAGTTATACCCGACAACTAATTTTCAGCTTTTTGCCCACCTCATAGACATTACTTTACCCTGTAGGTAGAAAGCTAAGAGAAAGAGCTGGAGAGCATTTTATCTCATTGTGTCAAGATTTGGGATAGGCTTTACGTTCTTGCTCTGTTTCACCCTCAGATGGTACACAAACACAGCTATTCAGGCCTTAACATGAGTTTTATATATTTTCCTGACAGTGCCTGAAGCAATCTCACTTATATTATGGATGAAGCAAAAAGAGCCGGTCCATTTTATTCTCTGCTCTCATCTACCTGTACATTATGTTACTTACATTCTTTTGTTTTATTTCACGTATTAATATCACCAGAAATCCATGTTTTTCCTCTTTATGTGCATGGGAAAGGCTACAGGGAAATTCTAATTCTTTTTTGTTAGTAGAATTACATCTATCTTCACTTTGAGTAAAGTTCTGCAGACCATATTGGAGTGAGCCATTGACCTCTCAAAAATACAATTTATTTTCCTTAACATTTTGACATTTATAAGTTTCCCTTTGCCCATTCCTTCCAATGTTAAGGAAGAGATAGCGAAGAGAATGTTTAAAATGAAAAGCAGCAGCTAACCTTAAAAAAACAGCTTAAATATTTTAGCTTTTTCAGATTGAAATATTGTTTTTGTAATTAGCTTGCTTAAGAGGAAGAGTAGTTGAAGCATCAGGATATGAAAAGCAAATTCAGGGTGAAGTCCACTGCTTGGGTGGAGGCTGAGTGAATAGGCTTTGTAAGTAGTGTGCAGAACTTAAATTAAAGTTGCAAATTTACACTGAAATATCATGTGTGAGAGGGAAGCTGCTTTTTGACTGCTTCATTCTTGTGAGAAGAAACTAAAAAGCAGAGGCTTGCCTTGCTACTTGATTTGTAAGAAGACACAGATTGCAAGACTTTCTTATGCCAGTTTAGTTGTGTCTATTCACATCACTGGCTTTTCTGCTCCCTTAGGCCTGCTCTGCAATCTTCTTTCCAAGGAAGGGTAGGACAGAAGTGCGGACTATTAGATACAATTTTTCTTCCCACTGCATCAAATCATTTGAAAACTGATTCTTCAATCCTTTTTCTTCTTTCCTTCAGAAAATTTGGTGAGTACAGAAACAATTTGTAGCATGCCTGGAAAATTAGTACATCTGTTGAAAGCGTTTCAGAAACAAATACCAAAACAGGGACTGTCTCATAAAGAACATCCACCCAGTAGCTCTGCCATTTTAAATGAAGGTCTCTTAGCTCCTGCACATCCAGTAAATCTAGAAAACAGTTATTTTTAAGCATTCAGGCATAAACTATACAGTGTGTCTTGGAAAAAAACAGCTCCTTAACACTCCCCCTGCCTCATCTCAATAATCAGAATCCTATAGTGGGCAGTTGGTAGGTCCAGTTTCACCTGCACTAACTTCAAGTCCCAAATACGAACATCTAAGTATATTCTCTTTCAGAAGAACTGATATAAACCCAAACCTAACAGAGCTTGCTCTCTGCTCAAAGATGAATTATATTCCATCAATGGGCAAGATGAGGTAGAGATAAGGCCCAGCGAAGGTATATGCAGCCTGTCTTTCTGTACTTACAAACACACTGGGCAGGAGGAAAGAGAGGAGAGAACCTTGCACTGGGTATATTCCATGCAGACCAACTATTTCTAAGTATTGTAGTCCAAAACATTCGTGAAGAAAGACAGGTGTTGCTTCAAAATTGTTCTTTTAACCCTGTTTAACAACTGCAGGCTTATCTCTAAATCCATGTGTTTCAAAATAGGAATGGTAAAATAGTACTGTTAATCAACAGGAAACCAGTCACTGTTGTAAATATCGCAATTTTGGCTCTAAGCCTACCTCCAAATCAGAAAATGGCCAGCTCTTGTGAAGAACCCCAGTATTACCTTAGCATACTGCATTACAACCACCCTTTTCAAGACTTTTAACAGGAGAGAGAGATACAGCTGAGGAAGATGTCTGTGTAAACAGATTGTATTGTTCTTTTTTTAAGTAAGAGATTAAATATGGCGTCCTTCTATTATTCTGTGGCTGGAACACTCCTTTGCCATGGGGAGCTAGCAATCATTCTCTACCTGAAACAGTAGAAATTCTGTGAATTTCTGTGAAACCCAGAATTTTTCATGAAGAAAACAATATTAAGTGATCATCTATGTTAATCTCTTCAAACACTTGCTGAAACTTTGGTAATTGGGAATGTATGATTATGGTTCCCTTGTGTCTTCAATGGAAAAGAATAATTCCATGAGCATTGTTGCTGTAATTTTTTCCATCCATTACCTTTCAAATTATGGGAGAGAATAAGGAAGGAAAGGAAAGGAGGAAGCTGGAGAAAGAAGACAAGACACAAATAATGGTTTAGACATTTAGTGCTGCTGCACAAAATTTAAGCATTTGTGTTTGAAAGTGTTTCTACTAACAGAAAGTTTACTATTTTTCAAAACAACATTGAAAATAAACCTCAAATCTTTCTCTTCTGACAATGAACTGTTAATGGATTTAGGTGGCTTTGGCTTCTCAGACACTTAAACAGTTTGACAATGTTATCCCTCAGTTGGCATTTATGATCTGCTTCCTGAACTGTAACTCCACACACTGTCTTAAAATGAGAAGCAGTTTGTCACTGAGCTCCAGGAGGAGGGCATGGAGAATACCCCCAGCTCCACTGTAGCATACATCCTCCTCCTCTGCCAGCTCTTTCTCTGTCAGCCTCTGCTGACCTCAGAAATGTCTGTGGCCTTTGGATGTTCTGATCCTACAAACAGAAAAAAATGCACATGTACTGGATAAATATTAGCAAAAATTGTTCTGCAGAAGTTGGAATACCTGCCATATCTCTTCAGTTACAGACAACACTTGCAATGCCTGAAGTAGGTTAGAGCCTGCCTGCAAAAGTACAGCTGCAACCTCACAGCACAGAAACTGTGGATTGACATGGCAGTGAAAGGAGTCATATTTTGATGCACATACATCAAGTTGATATTTCAGTGTCTTGTAAAATCTGTGTCAGGTGGAAGTAGTTCGGATGAGATACTGGAATTTATTGTGCAAGCCAAGGAGGTACATTTTATCCTGGCACTAGAAAATTTCCTGCTTCATGATTGTAGCATAGGTTAATCTTCCTTTTTGACAGATATTTGTGTCTGGGTGCCAGGCAGGCATATTTTATGTGATGTACAGGTAAAACACAAGTTTAGGTGTTTGGATGCATTTCCACATAGGAATACCTGTGTCAGTGATACGGCAAGTTATTCTGAAAAGAAGTAGTAAAAATATCCATAAAGCTAACGCAGAAGTTTATATTTAAAGATCCCTCTACTGAGAAAATTACCTTGTTAACTGTATCCAGTTAGTTAGATTATTTTCTGACTAGGCATAAGTGCATCTAACAGACTGCAGATGACACAGGTCATCAAAATGGGAATATTTAGTCATCACAGGGAAGAAACAACTTTCCTTAGAGCATCTGGCATAGCTAGAACAAACTGGACAGAAATCAGTGCTGGCATTTTAGAATACTTTTTTTTTTTTTTAAAGAAAGTATCAGGATTTTTGTGGATTCTCTTTTATTCAAGGGAAAACAGGAGAGTTGGCTTGGTGTATAGCTTTCAGCTTCTTGATTATGGGAGGGGAAGAACTAAATTAGACACTGTAATGTCTTAAAGGGTTGTTTATCATGCGTCAGAACTTAGACAGTAGACCTAAAGAGCAATTATCCAAGGTTTTGGGGTCCCCTGCTCTGTAAAATCTTTCTCCAAAGGTGGGCATACATGACTGAAAAATGCAACAAAATTTTTTAATGAGAAAGCATCGGTGCCATTACAAATCCTGAAAATTTAGTAGAGAAACTTTGCTCCTTTCAGGTTTTCTTCTCTGAGGCCCTTTCCTACATCCATTACTACAAATGACTATACTTTATACTGTATATAGTCTCCTGCAAGTAATTAAAAAGCTGGAAATCCAGAATTTTCTAAGCAATTATCTCAATTGGAAGACAATAAATACCCATATATGTGATTAAACTTCCTACATCTCTGTACCACTGGAAAGGTCTATTAAATGCTTGGATCTATTTGTAAACTAGGTATTTTCTTACCCCTGGTATCTTGTAAGGGTATAAGATTACCTTAATGGATTTTTCTTCCTTTCCACCGTTTACATTACATCTTCAGTAAGCATTTTCCTACTGAAAAGTGTAAGTAGAAAATGAAGATGAAAGAGAATATGACAGAAGAGAAGCTGAATAATGGCTGATAGCAGAAAGTATATAATTAAGGATTAGGAAGGCAATAGAAATGAAACTTCTGGGCTTTAACACCCTCACTGCTACTGATGTTATCAGTGATTTGAAAGTGCCATCCATTATTTCTGATTTACCTCTGCCATCTATAAATAGAAGGTGATGGTGACCTACCAAACAATAGCAAAAAAATAGCATTTGAAAATTATTTTGAGGCCCTCATTTCTCTACTATGCCATTACATATTTATTTAACAGAAGTTTCAAGCAACAGTCCCCATAGTTAGGGGTGGGTGAGTACATGGGCTAACATAACAATGGAATTGAATCTTTCTTAAAACTGGAATTGGACCTCTGATTCTTTGGTTAACTTTCTTGAGGTGATTTTTCATTTTTATGTGCTCTAAACTTCCTGGTTCCAGTGGGCCATAAAACCAGATTTGCTGAAATACAAACATTACAGGAAGGTTGCTTTTGTGGTATTTCCAGCCTGAAGGGAAGCCAAATATGTTAGAAATCCCTTGAGAATGCCTGTTTCCAACCTATTTTTGCAGGCAGATTTGTCTATCATTCATTTCTTTCATGATGGTAACCTAAGATGGACAGGAAATAGGAGAACTCAAACACACTCTGTTATTGGGTTGCATTCCTACAAGGTGCTGAGCAGAACTACATGGACAAAGGTAATAGTGTTTCGTGAACAGCTTTCATATTTTGAAGCTTGGTTGCAGTTTGATTTTTTTATGAAAGCAAATGATATCAACACTCTCAGCAAAAAGGGAAGGCTCCTCGTCATGTGCTGTCGGAGTGCATGATGGACCCTGGAAACAGAGCCTGCTGGCAGAAAATCTAGGGGAATTTTATCTGAATTTGATGTAGTTCCAGTCAGAATTTTACTGAAATCAAATGAACTTTGTGAACCACCGTGTCCTGAATGAACTTGTAAATTCTGCAGTAAACACATTATTCTGGAATTTCTGTCATCCTTTTGAGGTTCAGAGACTTCTAAGAAGATACAAATTTCATACTCACTGGGGTTTCAAGCATCAGTTGATTCAGGTCACCTTAAACAAAACACCTAGATCTGGTTCAGCTACCTAAAACCAGAAGCCTTGTGCTGCTTAAGTTGTACATCTGATGTTGTGAGATATGGCACAGGACCTATAGCACAACTGACTCCATCCAGCCTGGCAGCTAGAACCCGTGTGAGATATGCAGGGGCATCGCAAATACCTATACTTAAGCAACTAACTTGAGACCCTGGGGCATGATTCAGTTCAAGAACAAGACACCTAAATCTAAGGGTCTACCCTTAGGTGCACCACTGATGACATAAGAGCCTAAGCTCCCATTAAAGAAAATTAAGATTGGTGATAAATAATGACAGACATGATACCATGTTAGTGGACTAGCCACTGAGTGTCTACTTTAGGGTGAGCTGATTTTCCTTCTAAGCTCCACTAACTGCCTTGACTAGATTCCAGTGACAACAACAGGAACTCTGACATTTGCCATGGCAATATACACCTACATGTAGACACTTAAATTTATGTGTTTTGACAATAAATTGAATTCTGCTCCTAATAGTTTATCAACTGAATTGTTCTACTTACATGTACTGTACTGACTTTGCACTTGGTTCAGTCCATACTGAGGTAGCTCATACCAGTTTTGGTGTTCCACATATCCCCAATATCATATCTGCCTACACTGTGCAGATGACTAAGGTACTTTATGGAGTGTCAATGGTACTATCTGTCTAAATTTAGGTGTCTGAGTAGCTTGCTAGGTCTCCAGCAACTATGATGTAATCTTGTAATTTCAGTTACTCTCACCTAGGCTTCTGGGGTCATTTCAGATGTTACATGAAAAACATCTGACACATCCATGTTGGACCGCCAGATGCAAATCTATGAGAGATTTTGGGCAGCCAGATGCCAGTCAATAACCTCAACGTCTTGGGAATTTCTATCACACATCTTGGAACATCTCTAGTACACATGTAGATACCTACATGTAGAATACCTGGAGCTCCGTCTCACCCTACATCTTTAAGGTGAATCATAAAAAAGAAGCTACTACTGAATATTCTTTGGTTCAGAGGCAAGTTTGGGGTTATATTTACATCTTGAGATGGAACATATCTTCTGTTTCCTTAAAAATTAGGGCACTAAAACTATTATTTGATTATGCAGTTTTTACTGCTGTCACTATTGTTATAAAAAGCTGCATCCTTGATTTAGATATAAAACTCCAGTACAGAATATAATAAAGAGAAGCATTATAGCTGACTTTGGAAGCTTCACATCCCTTTTGGTTATACAGTGTAGTCTAAAGAGATCAGATTTTGCTAAGGCAGCAGAGGAGAAAAAAATTAAGCTGAACAATGCAATGAGATTTAAGTGCCTGAAGGAATATTGTGGTAGGTAACTGATTTAATAGCAAAGGTTCATGGTCAGACTAATTTTAAAATTATATCAGTCAAATGGTATGCAGTTTTATTTGGTCATTTGGTCCATTTTGTAAAAATGTAGGTAATTTACCAAAAGCAGAGTGCCTGCAGATGTTCAGACCACCTCTAGGGTGAAGCACCTCAACCACTTCATAACATGCTCCAACACTTGACAGGAGTTCTTCAGAGGGCAGGATGTGAAGAAAATATTATATCCAGTTGAAACTGAGTCCAGAAAGCAGAATTTACTTATTTGAATCAAAATGTCTCTCCTTCAGGTGTTACCAACTCAGCACGATGGCACATTACACACTGAGAGGCTTTGTGTCATTAGATTCAAAGGAAAAAGGGTAATTGGCTGACTTGTCAGAATTGCTTCGTGCTGTACGCATGATACCCCTTTGAGATTTTTGATTCTGTTGCTAACCAGACCCAACCATGCTGAACTTATGAGATCTGACAGAAACGTAGTTTGAGTGGCATATCTGCAAGTTATTACTGTAAATTACAGGAAATTTGTGTGTCTAATTTCCAACAGCTGGGGTACTCCTTCATTTCACTGTAATACCTATTTCATACAATTTCCAATTAGCCATGTGGATGTTTCTGGGGTATTTTTTGCTCCTAAACCTGAAATAAGTACTGCTTTGTTAATCTTCACCAAAGTGCATTCAGATCATGATGCCATGTTCTACCTGCCACTAGAAGAAGGACTGGTGTTTTGGATGGGCTGGATCACCATTGGTCTTGGATGTTATGATGCTAAGTAGCTCTACTTATTTGTAACAAGATGTTGAATTACTGTCTGAATTCTCAAGGAACTGAAGAATCTTATTATTTCCATGTCATAAAATTTAGCTTGGCTAAGCTGGTCCACTGAGTCATGCAAGTATGGTAACTCCATTGCTGGTGACTTGGAAAGAATGTCTAGATCTCAGGTTACCATAGTCTTACCATCAGCCATCTCATCAACTCTGGTAATATCAATGCGAGACTAGGATACTTTCTTCTATAACCTGAACCTTTTCAAAGCTACAGCAGTAAAATGTGCTTAAAAAGCAAATCCTTTAAACGAGTGGGGTAGTTTTACTTTCAAATAAGAAGAACAATGTTGAAAATGGACAGATGTCTATTTTGTAAAATAATGTATTGTTCTTTCAGTGTGGAAGAACATATTTCAACAACTTAGAAACAGGTGTGTTTTGTTATTATAATATTGAGATCACTAGTATTAGAGTGCAATGAATGTGTTGTGACAGAATGACAGAAACATTTTTTTCCTTATTCCTCAATTTTTATTTCTCTGGAATGTGTTAAGAAATATTTTTTAGGTTGGCCTAGTTGATCTGTAAAGCTACAGCAATGTACATTATTTTTTAAAACTGTTTTTGCAAATCTGGTACAAACCAGGTACAAACCCCTGGGTAAGGAGGCCAAAATTAATTTTAGAAGGTGATGTAAATTCAATGGAAGTAAACTAGTCTCAAACTAATGAGATGTTTGAATTCATCCTGTCTTACTTTTGTGAGTTAATGGAAAGACTTAGATAGATGTCTAATTACCTTCTTCAACCACCAGTGAAGGGCCAACATCACCAGATAGTGATTCTGCAAATGGAAGAACTGTAAAGATAGGCAGGAGGAATCTGAGCCTGGCTTGCAGGTACATGGACATGAGTAAAATTATTTTAAGTGATACTATAGGTTAAGCTGTGCAACTCATTGTGTAGGCAAGGCCCCTGGTCATTTCAAATATAGGTTAAATTGTAAGATGATACCAGCAATTATGCATCTAAAATAGTGGACAACTCTGGTCATCAAAAGAAAATGACAGGTAATTAATGCAATAGGAAGAAGAAGAATACTTCAGCTGGTATATCAGCAATAGAAAGGCAGAGTGTCCTTGGCTGCACCTCTGCAATCGGAAAACATTTTGCATGGACCATCCCTGAAAGCTCGAATTTGGAGAGAAGAGATTAGACCCTGTTTTCCTCCTTGAAAACCATACTTAGAGCAGAAGTATGGATATGATGAAAACTTGCTGTTGAAGCTGCAACCATTGAAAGTAAAGCAACTGGAAAGTTTGAGAAAACCATAAGAAAAAAGCCTCAAGTAGTTCAGAGTATAAAGGGCAAATGACAGACCTAGATGGGGTACACGAAATTTGCTGTTTCAAAATGTTGGTGTCATCCCTTTTCCTGTCCAATTGTCTTGCTGTCTCCTCTGTGACATCCATCTATAATTATGGCAACTTGCTGTTGTCATGGAGCACTACATAACCTCTTAGCTTTGAAGGAAAAAGAGAGACAGAGAGACAGAAAGATAGAGGACATGTATGTAAATGCTCAGTTGCTCTGAATGATAGTCTTACGAATCTTTCTTAATAGGCACGTTACAGGAAAGATGACCAGACATACAGTTTGTGACATGTATGTTCTTATAATTGGCATACAGAAAATCTTTTGGATTGAGAGTGTTCATGCTTAGATGAAGCTCAGTTGTTTCATATCTATTCATTCAGTGAAGGATAGCTTGCTTTTTGTTTGTTTGTTTTCATAACTTTCATGCAACCTGATAAAATAGTTATAAAACTTCCGTGTTTACAAAAGAGGAAAAAACACACGTGCTGTGGTTTGGCATATATTTCATCGATCCATTCCAGCTGGAAAAGGTTATCAAGCTTATTTCAGCTGGTTTGATATGTTGTCTTGACTGGTGATTCATCTTAAGTTGAAAACATGTGCTTATGTGGCACTGAAATAGAACAGTCTTAAAAGACAAATTTACGAGAGATTGGAGTGGGTGACCAGTGATCGATTACCCTGTCTTTGAATATTGACATGTGGTATGACAGTGGTTAAAAAGATCTAACTGTACACTTCACTTAATGGACTTCACCTTATCGAGAGGTCTGCTGGGTATGAAAATGTGCTTTATGAGGGAAAAATATGCAAGAGCAATGCAGTGTGAGTAATTTCCCTTTAATGTTTTTCCATAGAGAAAATTCAACACATCAAATGTCAGACTATTGGAAGGATAAACAAACAAGCACATTTAGAGCAATGAAAAACAGTCTTGATGGCCCAAAGCATACATGAATGTTAAAAGCCATACAACTATGTTATAAACAGAAAAAAAATTGCTTTTAATAAAAACTTGGAGAGTTTTTCATTTTATACTTGTCTGCTTGGTGAGCAAAAGGAAAATAAATACGTCCAATTCAGAAGCTGATTTAAGCCAAAAAGATTCTTATAAAATTAAAGCTCACAAAGCTGGAAATGAACCTTTTGTAAAAGGAAATGGAAACAAATTCTTTTAAGTTCAAAAGGTATCTTTAAAGTGAGAAAATTGGATTGGAAAGACACATGAAACATTCTTTTGCACAACATCTGTCACTTATTTGCACTTATGTATATGCCTCCTAATAATGCATGTGAGTCCTTCAGGTTCATCAAACAGATAGAAATATAGTAAACAAATACAGCCCTTTGCAGTCAATAAATTAATTTTTACTTCTAGACTGTGATATCAACATCTGCTTGGTGAATGAGTAGTGTTTTGTATTCAGTTTAGGACTTTTGTTATAAGCAAAACAATAGTGTCACAGTTTAAAGTACAAATATGCATGGAAGAAATGACATCACTATGTTTTGCACTTAATTTCTCTCAGTTTCCATATTCCACTTTTTTCCGTATTAAGCTAGATCAGTTTACAAGCTAGAGGATGAATATTCTGTAATACCGTGGTTGCAAACTCTACTTACAACCAAAAAGCTAGCATGTCTTCTCTCTCTCTTATTCTTCCCTGTGATAAATATTTCGCTGTTGGTTACAGACATTAGTAAATTGTCTGATGTAGGAGCAGAAGGGAGTATAGGTTGCTGTTGCTTTTCCTGTAAACAGGCTCATCAGCAGCACTGAAAACTTTGCTTATTATGGAAAAGTGAATGTAGAAAATGAATGGGCATATGGGGTATTGTAGACAGGAAGTAACACTTTATTATGGGTTAGCCTACAAAGACATTGCCCTGTGCTTACCAAGCTCAATAAATGCTGCCTGGAAAATCAGCATGGTTAAAAGTGTTAGAAATTACAGACAGCTGAATAACAGAATGAGAATTAGTATTTGGCAGAAGATGTCCTTATAATATATTTTTGGAAAAATAAACAGGAACAGCTAATTAACAAATAGCTTTCTGGAAAGAAACTTAACAGATATAACCTTCTCAGCGTGAGTGCTAGTATGCGTTGTTTCAAACACATATCATCAAGTTACTTTTTGCATGAATATTTCTTTTTGACTGGGTTTTAGCATGTATGAAAGATGCCAGACTGGGAGCTTTGGAAACGGAGTTTATTTATCCAAAGAAAGCCTACAGACTCAGCAATAGCAGTAAGAACCAGTGTTCACCTCCTCACACTGAGAAGCCTGTTCTGCAGAACGACTAATAAAGACAGAAAATAGGTCAACTTCCATGTACATTAGCCTTTGGCCTCTCTGCAGAGGCTGCCAACAAGAATGCCAATTAATAACAGCTGTGTTGGACATTTGTTGACTGGGAACTAAACTGAGATTGCAGATTCCTTTCACACAGCCTACCAAACACCCATCAAATGGCAATTTCTTTTTGACCTTGGATAGCATTAGAAGTATTTTCTAACGAGGAAAACTTCTCAAAAGTGGTAGGTTGATCAGCATAAAGAAGAAAATAGGGGTTTCCCCCCGCCCTTGGCAGACCAAGTTCCTTTTATAAATCTTAACAAAAAATACATACATTTACAGAAAATTTATGTGGGTATGTCAGAGAAATCCCTTTTCTGTGACAACAAAGATCTTTTCTTAAGATTATTTGATACTTTATTCATGAAAATGTTATTAAAAATTAGGTTTGTTTAGAAAGGGAACATTTTTCCAAAACATTTTGTGAAACAATTGTTTTTTGCTGGGTAGAAAATTTTGCCTTGACAATATCAAAATTATCAGAATGCACTGAAACCCCTACAGAGACCTTAAAAGATCCTTTTCTGAAAAGACAGGCAACAATTAATTGCCTGAAGAACTCTCAGGACCCTTCAAAATGTGTACTCAACAGGGTACTATCTGGGCTAAGTTTTAAGTGCAGAGTTTTAAAAAGATTTGCTTTAAACTATGTTTAAAGGTATTTGTGATTAAATAGATTGTACAAAAATCCTGCTGACTTAAAGTGGTCTTTGGCATGGTCGACGTCCATTCACACCCTCAACAAAGCTGTATCTCTGATTCTATGGGCAGTACTTTACGCAATTCCCACTGGTGCACAGACATAAGTATAGTTATTACCGGTGTTTTTGAATCAGATTTGTCTTACTTTTGATTTGAGTTTACATTTGCCTTCTTACATGACACTTTACTAAAACATGGACTAGCAGTATGATGTTTCCAAAGTCTAAGAAGCAGAAGGCTATGAATACACAGATGAGCATATTACCGAGAAACCTTTTTGGGAAGAGAAAGTAAATGGCAGACAAAGCAGTTGGCTGTTTCGGAAGTGCACTTCTGACTACTTGGCATCTTTTCAGTTCAGTTCCATCTTTAAGACTGTAGTTTATATTCAGTCACTTGTTGGAGAGCCAAACCCTTATGCCCTAAATCAGGGGCATGATCAACACCCTTCCCTGAGGAGAAAGTACATATATGGCCAAGAGAAAAGAGGTCCTCATAGGTTTGCATGATTAAGTTTCCTCATTCATGTACCCTCTGGGCCAATGCAGAACAGTTCCCAGAGTGTTCCCTGAGACTCTGCAGATTCATGACGTCTCCACAGTCCCTGGGGTAGCCAGAAGCTCATTAAAATCACTTGCCATTCTTGTAGTCAACTCCATCTGGCTAAAGAAGAGCACAAGTATCAGGAGGCTGCATTATTTTTACAGATATGTCTATTCATTATAAATATCTTCCTTTTCCAAATCAGTTCCCGATATCTGCTGGGCAATGCAGGCATAGGGAAACTGTTGTACGGCAAGAGACTCTTTCTAGGTTAAAGGGCTATTACCATTACTGTAGGAGAATTCTTGTATACAAGTCGGGGAGAAGTATTAAGTCCATGATTCTTATTACATCACTTGCACCCACTCATTAACATCAGTGTATCTCACATTTCGGAAAGGTCCTAAGAATTCACAATGTTATGGACTGTGCTATGGACTGTAAATATGCAAGTCAAGTACAGGAAAATTGTTTCTGTTTACTGGTGACATGAATTAGCAGAAATCTTTTCTTTTTAGCAAATTTTGCATTCCTGTGAAGATGGACAGAGAGCAATATGCCTTAACACTGAAGGATGAAATTTCCAAGAAACCAAATTCTGAGAAAGTGAGGTATGCCTCTTGAATCTGCTCACTGGAACATTAGGTAAATGTTTGATGAAACTTTTCTGGCTCAAAAATTGATTCTACATCTACAGGAGAAGGTCCTTGCTAACATCATGACTATGCAATAATTAGCTTTCTGTTTATTTTCCTGCATTTGTGCTACATTTGTCTGAATGCTTTTCCCTGTATCAAAAACCAGCATCTATTGCACCAGTTCATTTTTGATTTGTCTACAGTTTAATCAATAGGGAGAGAGAAAGACAGACAGAAAGATAAGCATATGCTATATTATGCTGGGAATGAAATAATAACTAGCTGACAGATACCATAAAGGAAAATGTTGATACTGCCATGAAACATTGGGCTAAATTAAAAGAGCTGGTGAATTTGGAGAGAGTCTGTGTTAATGTAACTACATGTTCTCCTGACCACCCTTTTTGCTTACAATGTGTTGCCAGCTTAGATTTGGATTCTTTTCAGTACATTGCTGTGTTAAGCACCCTTTGACTTTTGCCTGTTGACCAGGTGCATGAGAGACTCTAAATGAGTCTACAGGAATTTTAAGTTGCTGTTATTTGTTCCTTCTAATGGTGCTACATCAAACTGTACTACTGTGAGAGTATCTTTAAGGACTTATTTATTTCTTTAGAGCACATTGGCACAGACTGTTCCAAAATATTCTTGGAGTCCTTATCAGTAACTAGTTAACTCTGCACACTACTTCTTATCCTATAGCTCTCATGCCTTCTCATACAGAAAATGCCATAAATTCTTTGGGAACTACAAATTATTGTTGACTTGTTTTACACATATTGGAAGCTGAAGGTGCCTCCAAGCTCAAAGTGCTATAGCACAGAACTGAGGCAGTGAATTTATTTATTATTTCAGAGGAAAAGATGCCTGCATCGTCACTACCACTTCTTGTGACACGTTGAGCTTCCTGAAATTCTTCCAACTCTTTGTTATGTGAGTGCAAATGTGTTTAGCTGGAAAGCTTGGATAGAACTGTTTCTAATGAAGATGCTACTAAGAGTGCAAGTTAATCTTTAGCATATAAATGTTTCATCTATCACTGTATGCTATATATGTATAGAAAGTTAGATCTTAGACTGAGATTCTAAAGCAATTTTTTTTTTTCTGAAGAAACTAGTCTGATATTTCATGTTTCCTACTTTTTTTTCCTCTCTTATTTAGGATATTTGCACCATTTGTCAGGTAAGGCTGCAGCAAGATGAGGAGAGTTTGAAGAACTTTGGAGAGTTTGAAGAACTACTTTAGTTTTAGTTCACTGCACCAAAATCAGTTTTCTAGGTCAAACTTTTCTTTAGTGTTTATAACTCAATATCAAGCCAAAAATTCTTTGTGAGTCTTTGGCAGGGAAGTGATGTCAGCCATTTGGGTTTTGGTGTGATTTTCAATGGATTCAACCATTGGTAGATATGGGAAACCTATTTGGAAGAGGACCCATTTCTTCGTAGACTACATCCAACTTTCCAAAATTTCTAATAGTTAATTGAGCATAGCTCATCAGATAGAATTTGTGATTGAGCAGATCAATGTTTTCTAGTCTGTGCAGAGAAGCCTTTGTCAGCTGTGGTATATATTCGGCTAAGAGATTCCTTTTCAAATATGTTTTGTGAAAGGGATTCCTCAGGTCCCCTTAACTACCACAGCTAATCACTAACTGACTTCAACACTAAAAGTTGGCACAAGTACTGAAAAAAGGAATTCTATGCAAGACAGTGTGCAGTGGCATCTTAAGCCACTAGCCGGTGGCTCCCCCTGAAGCCAAGAGAAATTGAGTACCTTTATTTCCAGGTGCATGTAGCATATAGCAAAAACCTCAGAAAGCATTTTAATATTGTCACCATTTTTTGAAATGGTGTAGAGTTGCTAGTAAGTGTGCGATAGTACATACTGGCTTCTAATTGTTAGTGTTAAATACGTGTCTAAATCTTCACAAAGCTGAGGCCTGCAGAAGTAAAAATGAGGAGACTGTAGGATTAAACTGTATGTTTTTGGTAAATAAATGAATTTCTTATAAAGGTGGACATGCTAAGATATACCTACTTATGTTAATTTCCAGAAAAATGAGAATATTCACATTCTTTTAAATAATGGGTTCATAATCAGGAAAGCAGCACACTACATACATAAAAGCATAGTCCAACAAATACTCAAGGGGCTATAACCTGAAGTCATGAAGGGTTAGCTTTCAAGTGACAGCCCAGTAACTTTTTGATACAGTTCACAATGTGGAGATAAAAAAAATTAAATCAGATTTTTAGCTCATGTAAACTAACCTTTGAGAGAAAGATGTTGGCAGAGACAGAAACTGCAATGAGTCTGCAAGTACCTTGCTGTTCAATGAACAATGGCTGTGTTGAATGGACACTGTCTTAATGTGCAAGAGAAGAAAAAGTTTAGGTTATACCAAACAACATAGTATATTTTATTTTAATAGATTTCTCTGATTGTGGAAGTCCTTTGAATAAATCAAGAAGGCATTAGTTTCAGAGAAGCTGTTTTTCCTTTTAGTCCTTGGCCAGAAGTGGATGGAGTGTTGGGCCTGCTGTTTTAGCTTTTGAGACGGAAGACAGAGAGCAAGCCAGGGATTACACTGAAGAGACACATCTTCTGAGAAATGTCTTGGACAAGGAAAATAAAATAGTCAAAAGCACCACCTGTTTTTAACTTCCAGAAAGCCAAAATCACAAGAAATGAGCAGAGTACAACTATAAAGAAGAGGCACAGCTGACGGTACTTTATAGTTTAAAAATAGAATTTCAGAATTAGGAGAATAAACTCAATATTTGCCTGAGTCTGAGGTTAAATATTTGTAGAAACATTTCTGTATCTCATTACATTTCATTTCCAATTCAAACGGACTTAGGTCTGATTTAAAACAGGCTGAGGAACAGTATTTGGGGCAGTTGTAAAAGTAAGCAAAAGCATATTGAGTCGGAATGAGGTGTTTAATGAGTTTCTCCTTTACTTAATTGTATATTATTTTTCTCTCTGTGTTCATGTAGGATGAGGAACAAGATAAAATTAAAGCACCTACAAGTCACAGTTGTCCTTCCTGTTTTCTGTGCATATTTCTATCTTCTGTGTACACCTTTCATCAGTCTTCTGTCATTCTGACATGTGCAACATCTTCACTTTAATTTCACATGAATTTTCAGTCTGCTTATACTATAAAGAGGTAGTCTTACCTTTCTACTCAGGATACTCACATTTTGATTCAGCATATTTTGTCTCACAAGTCCTACTTCCCCTAGAGAAGAATAGTTATCATCATTACCTTAACAAATCAGACATTTTAAATTCCTCACCTTTATTCATTTTATGAGCACCCACCGCTGTATAGGATTTGCACTTTCCTATAAGATTACTTTTAGCAAGAAATACTAGATTTTTTTGTACTAGATGTCATTTAATTAATAGTTTGAGCAACTCCTCACATAATTCTGCCATGCATCCATGAAGTTCAGTGAAGCTGTGACAATTTTGACCAGCTGGGATCTGCTCCTCTCATTCAGAGTCTGTTCCTAGATCACGTTCTCTCTGCTTTTTCATTTTTCGCAATTTGTTGTCCTTTTATTCAGCCTTCTCACTAGAGGACTTAAAAAGCAACCAACAAACAATAAAAAGGAGGAGTTACTCAACCAATTAATTACTCTGCATACTATTCTCATCTCTCTTAAATTTTATTGCATCTGGTGGTTGTGGGTGTCATAAGAGTACTTTCAGCCGAGTAAAGAATCCCATTATAAGGATTCTTCCATTACTTTTAATCTTATTCTCTTATTCAGGGCAAAATATTGGGGGCAAATGGAGAGAGGAACATTCTACCTCTGTCGATACTGCAGGCAGGTATGCTTTGCAGTGTGCGCTGCCGTCACTTGTTATCCAGCCTGGCAGACTTATAGCAGCGCATTTCAGCCCCCTTGCTATAAGCCTGTGTTTCTTTCTAGCAGAAGCTGGCATGTACGGGGTGGATGCTGTACACCCACACCACATCCTGACACGCAGCCAGGGCACTGCTGAAGTGCTCACCCACGCCTGGCAGCCAGGGAGCATTCTCATTTGCTGACTTTAGACTTCCACAGGGTAATTACACTCCAGAGAGAAAAAGAACAATGTCCTTTTAATATGGGGAGAGGAGGCAAAGGTCATATTGAAGGCAAGGTTGCTAGCATTTTGATCATGGAGATTATTTGCAAGGATATTAATTTGTATTTTCTCATCACATCTTATTTCTATCCACATCTTTTCATCCATCTGCTTCATCCTGTTACAGTGCCAGCCTGCCAGAAATTTGTTTTCATTTACTGTTTTGCTTTCTACTAAGTAATGTGTCCTGACCCCTACTGCTTATGTCCTTCTTGTAAGTTTGCTGGCAAACAGACATTATACACAATGTCTTTAATGTAAAGGATGCCACATGAGCCCAGCAGGACCGAGAAGCATAAACTCATCCAGCTTATGTGAAAATGAATGAGGTGGAATGAAACGCTTCCCAAGGAAAAACTGAATGAAGGGGAAGGTTTTCTTTGTGGCAGTCAGCTGGCCTTTTTTTTAAGCTCACTTTCAAAGCCATTGGATTTCTGAGGTGCTCATTAGCTACACTTAGTGGATAACTGCATTTATTTTGGCACAAACCTGGTGGGCAGAGAGAGTCAGAAGGTTATTTGAAGGATTTAAATAGTTTTAATGCCAGTGGAGGGAGTGTATTGTCTCAGCAAGCACAAAGGAGAAAAACACTGAAGAAATTAACAGTTTATTTCCATTCTGAACTGCAGGTAAAAGGGGTGAACCAGGACCTGCAGGAAAACAAATTTTCCTCTCACATGTACATTTTTTGCAGGGCTAGTTCTCATTGTTTATGAGGCTGCTAAGAATAGTCAAAACTTCTGGCTTGTATAGTTGGAGGCATACCTATTGTGAACAAAAGAAGATGGTGAGTAGATCTGCACACTGGTGTCTCTTGCAGATACTTGTTAATCTTAGGCAATGTGCCTTACAGATCTTCTTGAAACAAGCAACATGGCCCCATTTCATGTAATCTTTCTATGGAAACATGCATTTCCAAATAGAAGAAACATTTTGAAGCAATGTTTACATATCTGCAATATTACAAAACCTTGTTAAGCATGAACATAAGAAATATGAGACATAAGAAACAACCCAGCCAAGCAACCTGTAAGTCCTTGTTGTGTCTGTACAAGAAGAACATTTTATTTTATGGTTAATAGGTTTAATCAAAAGTTCACTGAGGTCAAAGAGAATCTTTCCATTGACTTAACTGGAATCTGGGCCCAACCCAATATCCTTTAGACTTGAGCTGCTATTATAGCCAGCAAATCAGTAACACTGTGAAGATAGCTTCATTCAAGAACTGGCCTTCTGGTCCATTGCAGTCTCTTCCTAAAGGCATTTGGTGAGAGCTGCAGAGTCTAATGGAGAATTAATATGACTGCCAGTGTCACATGTTCAAAAGGTTAAAAAAATGGAAGACATTTTTATGCTTTGAGCATGTGGGTGTCAGGCTGACCCTGTGTGTGAGCATGAGGTAGCAAGAAGGAACACAGCTATAGTGTAACTGAATGTTTGATATAAACTTTCACTGAATCAAAAGAATGTATCCAGCTTTATGTCTGAGGTCCAAGGTGAGGCCAAGAGTTTTAACTGAATGCAGACTGATAGCCAGATAGCCAGCAGTGCAATGCTTCTGTTAAACCACCATTGAACATTCATGGGGTTCTGTCTGATGAAGCCTTTTCCTCTCTTAAATCTGTGAGAGAAAAATACTCCCATCTTGCATGTATCAGCTTGAAAGAGGTGTTAAAGTGTTTCCCCTAAGTATACTGACTCAGCAGAACAACATGTTGTGTGAGCACTGGTAATGAACTAAGAGCCTTTTATGGTATGAAAGCCAGAGTTCAGATATTCATCTCGATCAAGGGTATACTGAACTGTGTGAATCCAGTGACAGGAAATGCAAAATTTGGTCAGTCATGATGCAATATTGAAATCAGCCTGAGAGATGAAGGACAACTGTGAGTTGTGTAGGTCAGGCCAGCAGTATCACTTTGGGAAAGGCTGTAAATTTCACTTGGTTTTCTTGGCAGCTTTCCCAGCTTTTGCTGAAGCCTTTTACAAGATCTGGCATATATGACACACTGTTAGGTAAAACAGAGCCAAACCAGAGCAGCTGCCCTCAAATGCAAGCATGAGTAAGGGTTCATTTTGGTTGGTAGAAGGTCCATTCCACATACCATTTCCCATCCAGAGCACTCTGTACTCCTCTGCAGAAGAACCAAGAAAGGACCAAGCCCACTGCATGTATATCATGAGTATCTTTATGTTTGTATGTGGGCTGAGCAAGTTTTACTGCCCCCAGTATGCTTACTCCTTTACTGCTTAGCTATGCAGGAGTTTCCCACTGTCTCATTCTAAGAAACTGCATGAAAGTGATGTGGGCCACTGTGATATTTTTATATCCATAAAGAAACTTGGTTCATCACAACCAAAACTTTTTGGTGCAACGATATAAACTTAAATTAGTTAAATTTTCTCAGAGAAGAATTTCTTGTCAGTAAAAGAATTCAAACACAGAAAAGCCAAAGGATGAGATAGAGGTTTGGGATCTGGGATGGCTGTGGGTCCTGCTCTAAATTAAATCTCTCAAATCCTTCTGTTGGAAGAGTACAGTGCTCATAGGCCATATGGAACCATGTGGATGAGAGGACAGTGATGGCAGCCTGGAGTGCTCTTACATGTCTGTCATCTTCTGCTCTAAGACTAGAGATGTTTCCAAGGCAAGGAACGTGTCTCTAGGAAACATCCATATTTTTCAAAGTCTCATGAACTTAGGGGAGGTTTAGGTTGGAAATTAGGAAAATTTTCTTTATGGAAAGGGTGGTCAAGCTTTGGAACAGGCTGCCCAGAGAGGTGGTGGAGTCCCCATCCCTGGAATTGTTCAAAAAACGGGTAGATGTGGCACTTTGGGACATGGTTTAGTCTAGTCTACCCTTGACTGTTTTAGTGTGGACTTGGTATTGTAGGTTAATGGTTGGACTGGATGATCTTAAAGGTCTTTTCCAACCTAAACGATTCTATGATTCTATGATTCTATAATAACTTCCATTAAATATGCTTCTCTGTGTGATCTTATCTTTGCAGTCTGAACAAAAGTAGTTTCTGCTTTCTAAGTGGTATCAGTAAAGTGAGAAATAATGAAATTATTGTGTTTGATGAAAAATCACTTCAATGAAAAAGCTCTAGTGAAAATCATTTGCAAGTTGTCTGCAGTGTGTATTGTAAAGAGAAAATGTTCAAACATGCCTGAAGGGTCAGGGTGCCAAATTTCCATTAAAATTAATGGAAACTTGGCATCCAGATGCTCTAGGTGGCTTCTGAAAAAACCCACAACTCCCTTCCTCCAAGTTTGTCGAGTAGGCAGAATTTTTCTGATGTGAAACATTGTTTGAAAATCACATACATTACAGAAAACAGGACTTTGTGTTTCTGACTCAGTGGTGACCATCTAAAAATAGCTGCTTCAAAGGGAATACAAGTCGCTGGCGGGTAATGATCTGACTGGGCTGTTGTTTTAAAAACAAGGTTACTTAAACATAAGATAAACATGGAACAATCTGTTCAAGCTTTAAAACAGCAGCTAACATTTTCAAAAACTAGATTTCTGAAGAAAGCAAGTGGGAAGATCTCCTTTCCTGAAAATATAAGTGCTGTGAAGATGAGGCTGCATACTGGAAAGGAATGCCTTGCAGGAAGTATAAAGCTTAGCTCAGCATTTAGTAGTCACTGGAGTTCACTACACAAGCAGGTGTTATAGTCCTTTCTCTAAACACAGCAGAAAGTCTGAGGGATCTGTGCAATATTCTGCACATGGAAATAAAGACAGACATTTCACATTCAAAATACAAAATTAATGTCCCTCCAGTCAAAAAAGTATTTGGTTCCCTGAGAATTCCAGAGGTCTCTAAACAGGAATCAAAGCATTAAAATGACTAGTCCCAACACCTGCTCTCAGATCCACCAACATTCCTAGTAAGGAAAGTTACATTGCCCTCAAGATCCTCTCAGTGCAGTCTTTTTGCAAACTGGGATAATATCAGTCCAATTTGCATAAGGATGTTGTGCAGGCAACGAAATACTAACTCCCAGTGATTGATTGCAAATAAGCAGCCTTTGATGCCTTATGAACTACTGAGTTGGAGTTGCTTTGTCTGGAATGACATTTCAAGAACAACAAGTGGCTTTCTTTATTGGATCTGAAACATCATTTTTGGGAATACTATATGCTGTGAAGCATTTGTAGCAGATGATTATCAAACGACTGCATGCAAGAAAAAAAGGGCTGACCTGAGCACAGCCTCTCTATGAAGCATTGTGTAAAATAGCTATTTTTTATGTTTTATGAAATCTTCTTAAAAAAAAGGAAAACATACCGAGATAATTTTTAATATTTTCTTCCCTGATGACATATCTGTCTGTGCTGGGTTTGGCCAACTGATTTCTTATGGATTTCCCCTTTTTTCTTTCTCTTTTAAAGCTGAATTCTTTCTGTCCTTTGTCTGTCCCTAGCCATGCCCTTTGTCCCTGTCGTGTGTTGCAAGAACTCCAACTTACTCTGTTGCAAGACTCTGTCCCTACTTGCAATTTTATGTTCCCTTCTGCTAGCTGATCGTTGTCTGCCATGGATTCCAGCAAACACTTCTTCGAAGCTAACTTCTCTCATGAAACACCTCTTTGTGATGATCACTTTAGCAAAGTTACAACCTCACCTCAGCGTGTCAGGCCTCTGAGCTATGACAGTACAGAAACTACATGGACTGCATTTTCTCTGGAACAAGAGTATCAGGTTAAAATAAATATCCACTGCACTCTTATGTCCCAACCCCTGGGCAGAGAGTGATATTAAGTGTATCAGAAGAAAACACAGGAAACTTGAAGTAGACAATTATGGAGCAATCCATTACACGGAATAATTTTCCTTAACTTATGTCAGGGAGTGACACTTGCTAGAAGTACTTGGATTTCTAGCTTAATTATTTTCTATGTTCTGCTTGCTGCAGAATAAAAGAGGTGGCCAATACTGAAATAACTATCAAATCTGCATATTCATATTAAGCTTGGCCTTCATGAGAGCTGTTCAGACACAACTTTTCTTTGCCTTATAACTACCCAGTGACCTTCATCACCAGTTCCTAACTCTCTCTCAGATAGATTCTATCAGAAAAGTTGGCAAGCAAAGATGAATGCAAACTCAAGGTGAGAAAGTGCCACTGAATTATAAAATGGAAATTGAATATATTACTTGCTGTGTGTTTTCTGGAGTTTGCTTCTGTAACTAGGGACCAAGCGTTGTCAACAAGGGATGAGAATCAGATTCTAGATATAAAATCCACAAAATCTGCAGCTTAAATCAGCACACAGCCCTCTAGAGAAGTAAATTGCATTGCCCAGATGCTTAAGGAAGAGTACATCTTCCTTACTCACAGGAAATGGGTTAAACAACTGAGTTCAAGCCAACAGGAGTTTATCGTAAAGGAAGAGAAAGCCAGACAACCTAATGAATCATTTTAGTTAACTGTAGCAACCCTTAGGTAGCAAACTTGATCCTTTCTGCCCCTTACATAGCTGTGACAGCCCCAATCAAATCCTTCTCTGGATGATGAACTGATAGCCCAACTTTCCTCCTC
The DNA here is from genome assembly GCF_030463565.1 of Pelecanus crispus. Classification (NCBI taxonomy): domain Eukaryota; kingdom Metazoa; phylum Chordata; class Aves; order Pelecaniformes; family Pelecanidae; genus Pelecanus; species Pelecanus crispus. Next base: position 96,960,927 of record NC_134645.1, read on the forward strand.
TCTACACAGTCCCATCTTTGACAAAAGGATGGGCTGGACAGTCTGTTATTCTTAAAAGATGTTCTGTTTTGGGTCTTCACATTCCCTCCCAGTTAAACAGTCAATGTCCTATGCTGGGCAGAGGTGCTGCACCACAGTCCGTACAATAAATGGCTGAAGATGACAGAGTGGGTCGTTCACTCCCTTTGGACATGGTGCCAGGAAGCCGTACTCGCTAGGTTCATGAGCACACAACCCCGTGCTGAGCCTGCTGCCAGCCCCTGCGCTATGCTCAGATGTGGGCTGCTCTTGCAGCAGAGCCTACATGTTTTGACTCTTCAGAAAATAGTTGATGATGTTCAGAAGAGGTGTCAGGTGTGAACTGTCACTGCACTGTACATGTTCTGCAATATAGCCAGGCTGTTCATGTGTCCAGAGAGATTTTAATAGTCCAGTTGCTGAGCAAAGGTGCTCCTTCACAGGTATGTAGTTCTCCCAGTAGAGCAATGGACAATGTATCGAGCCAATGTATTGAGTGGAGGATATTCAGCTTTAGTATCTAATGAGCATTATTTGTCCAGTTGTGCTTCTACTAACTAGATTACTGGTATGGAGAAGCAGCTTCATAAAATAGAACCACAAGCTTGAGTTGCATAACTGTTGAAGAAAGTGGGTGAAAGTCAGGAAGAAGTAAAGGTAAATGATTGAAGACTTCTTTTTATACTACAATCATCAATTAGTATTTTACAACATAGCAGTTATGTTTGCTAATGGGCAGATCAGCAGTGTACTATTGGTATTACTAAAAGAAAGGAAAATGAAGACATGTAATCCTGTCACTAGCTAAGAATACTAAAATAGAAGGTCTTTTCATGATTACTGAACAACAACCAGTTGACTAATCCAGTGAACAGTTCTTCCTTTTTGCAGGTTTATTTGTTGAATTTCATAAATTTATGTAAAACCTTAACTACAGAAAAAATATTTCCTAGATTTTCATGCTAATGGGGAAATTAAATTCCTTTCTAAATATATTGGATTAATTAGAGTCACTACTCTATAAAAAATCTATGTCACATAGTAATAAGCAGATGTACTGCTGTAAACTGAACAAATATTAAGGTAGGTTTTTAGCTCCATGAATCCATGGGGACTACAGAAAACCTATATATCTTTAGCTAATACAGCAAATCAATCTGACTGAATGCTTCAGAGCTGATGAACCCTGCAAAGGACGATCAGGCCTGATTTCTTTAAAAGGGGAATCACAGACAAAGCTGAATTCTCATTTTGTGAGAAATTATTGCATTGTGCATGTTTATTTCCTACATCCATGCTTACATTAAGTACATGGTTGAATATGCCTCTTTTGTGCTAGTATTTGGTTCCCTTTTTTTAGAGTGGTGGGTTTTATTTTTTAATAGAATCATTGAATGGTTTGGGTTGGAAGGAAACTTTAAAGATCATCTAGAGGAACCTTTAAAGATCATCAGTGTTATCATCTCAGAACTAGTAGGGGTGGATAAACAAGGCTTATTCACAATGGCTAATTTTAAACACAGAGACCAGTCTAAATTAAGCTCCTCTCTTGAGTCATTCTCCAAAGGAGAATCTGTCTGACTGTCTCTGTCTCTTCCTCTCCCTCTTTTTGCCTAAAGCAGATGGGGAAGAGATTAGCCCTCATGAATATTCTCTGTGATACTAACTCAGGTTTTTCCTGAAGAACTGAATAGTTGTAACTTAAACAAAGGGAAAAGGGACCTTAGTAAAAAATATTTCAAATAAACTGGGAAAGACAGGCGACCTTTGAAGATAACTTGCAATCTAGAATACAGCTGAGATGTCATTCCTTCAAGTAGAACAGAGAATTACAGTGTATGTCTATGCTGTTCTCTGCAAATACATTTATCACATTTGCTGGCTTTTAATTTCTCTCCCATTTCCAATTTATTTTAATTTTATTAAGGTTGAAAAAACCTGTAGATATAGTAGATTTGCAAGGATCCCTACAAATTTTGTCACAGATGTGTAACTGTTTGTGTCTTTTGTGAAGGTTTTCCCCATTTTTATCCAAAGCTCTAACAAAACTATGTGCAAAATGTATAAACAGTCAAGGGAGCAGTCTCCAAAATGTGTGTCCACACTATTTCAAAACTAGGAGATAACCCATCCAAATATGTTCTGGAATTGGGGCAATACTGTACTGGTCAACAAGGGATAAATGTGATTAGAAACTTTATTACAGAGTAGCTCTTAACTGTATGAAAAAAAGTAAAGCTTTTCTGTTTTGAGTTGAGGATTTCTAAGGATTTACTGGAAAACACACAAAGCCAATAACATTTTGAAAAAATATCTACCTTATAAAACATCAAAGCCTGGAACATAAATCCTGAGCATGTTGTATAACACTGTTTACATAGTGAGCAAGTAAACACTACCTAAAGTCTACAGAGTTTAAATGTTCTGTCGTAAGCTGTATTTCTGTAAAATGTAACTTGAGTATGGATTTTAATGCAGCCATTCCATACATCTATGGAGAAGACATGCGGATGTTAAATTACAGAATATAAACAAAGAATGATAATAAATGTCAGACTTTTGCTTCTCGGAGATTTATTTTGTGTTTTCATAAGCAAAATATCACAAGACAACTTCTCTGTTAACTAAACTGTGATAACTATTCTGGTAAATGTCATCTAAGCAATTTAAATATTTAATATTTTATTCGACATACATACCACTGGAGCAGCATACTGATAAATAATAACAATGATTCAAGTTCACAGGTCACCCAAATCTAATAAAAAATCTCAAAATAAATTGGAATCAAAATACTCGAGCTGTGATTCAGTAAGACCCTTTAAATAAACACATGGGAAAACTATTAGAAACAGGGAGAACTCAGTTTGATAATACTGACATTCCACTTATGGAAAAAATGCTTTGCTTTATTGCCTAACACAGGAAGATTTCTGCTACTAGTTAATACCAAAGCACATTCAAACAAACAAAATGTCAAAACACTACTGTTTTTCCCTATTTGAACTATTTAAATACACAGATCCAAGAGACCTCATGAGTGACAGAAGTGACTTAGAGGAGAAATATGCCATTTTCAGTTACCATACTTGGAATCAGAGATGAAGAAATGATTGTAGCAATAAAACTTGACTACAAAGTACTAACAGAATATAATAGAACATAGTGCATTCTACTTGAGTAATTCAAAGCACCTTTACACATGTTGACTATTTAAGGATTGCAATTTATGCAGGTAAGAAAGATTAGTAATATTATACTTACATTAAAAATTAACATGCAGAAATATCTTGGACACAGGAATACTGGTATTCTAACTCCCAGACTCTTCCCTTTACCTGTTGGTAGTACTCCCTGCCTTGGACACAGCATGCGAGTAGGAGCCATGTTACCTACCTACATCCATGTGAAAGAATAGTTGTCTATTTCCAGTCCTGCTTAACTGAGACTAATGGGGTTTTGCAGATTTCTAGAATGAAAATTAATGAATACTATGTGAGTTTTACCATATGGAATGAGCACAGCAATTCAAATGCCTCACAGTCCAAAAAGTTACCTACAAGTTATATGAGTGTTTATATTTACTATGCAAATCAGCAGTAGAAAAAAGTTGCATGTGAACGTCAGACACATTATGTTATCTGGGCACCAGCTATTTCTAAAGGTGGGCGGCAATGGTGGCATTGAAAAAAAGTGGTAGGGGCTATGGTGAGAAGCTGGCAGGGATGAATCTCCTTTTCCCATCCCTCAAGGCTGTGAACTTCTCAAGCGGCACTGCCTTCTGAGCTAAGAATACCAGGCATGTCCTACAAGAGAGGAAACAGCAGCAGCAGGAAGCAGAGCAGATTGGAAGTGGGATTTTAACAGGTGATATGGGAACTGGCTGTGATTTTAACAGCTCGTTCAGCTGACCAGGACCAAACCTTTCTTGTGCTACCCTAGAGAGAATAATAAAACTCAGAGCAAGCGAGGTTGAAAGCAAGGAACATAATTTTGTAAGGAGTAAAGCAAACTATCGTGTGATGTTGAGATAGCAACTGTGTAGAAATTGAGATGGGATCATAAATGTTCTAGAAATGTTACCGTATAATTACAAATTTGTGATGTCACTGAATTATCACTGATTGACAAATCTTGGACTTATCTGGAAAATAATATAAGTTTAAAATTTTATAACTGTGCCATCAATATTTCTGTTTTTTTAAAGAATATTAACAAAGCACTCTTTTATTGTGCAATGTGTGAAGAGAGGGAAGATAAGTTAGAAAGTTGCTGAGGAAAGAAGAGATCCTACTTCTGACACTGAGTTTTGACATAGTCAGAAAAATTACATAAATGTGATCCTTTATTAGTTTTTCAATATAAAGCACTTCAAATTTTGCAATAAAATTGAGCATTCAGTAGTCAGCCACTGTTGAGCCAATAGAGAGCAGCAGTAGCTGGAACAGACTAATGTGTGCATGTTTCTGCCTCTTAACATCAGGAGGCTTACTGGCCGAGAATTATTATGACTAATGATTTATAGACAGAAATAATACGGGCTTAATTCTTTGCGTCTGAGACTCAGAAACAATTTTGTTTCATTCAGCAAATGAAGAATGAAGTACTGTTCAAAGGTATTTTTAGAGAGCATCTTTCTTTAATTGAAGTGATTACAGTGACCACAGTATTTTTGGGCAAGGTATGTACACTTCTACAGGAATGAGAACAATTTTCTTGTGAGGTACGCATTCTTTTCTTGCTTCAAAATGCTGTCAGGGAGAGAACTGGAGGAAATTTACACTCTCTCCTTTTTGGTAGATGAGATGGTAGCCAAAAATAGATACCAGTGACCACACCAGTATGCCAAAATGGAAGCAATTTAATTCAAAGGGATTTAAGGTACTGCACAGTTAAATAAGGCACTGAAAAAGCTATGTATTGCTCTGCAAAGGGACTGCATTTCCCTACAGACACATGCACTTGATGGAATATAGCAACATAAAATTAAATGTAAATTCTGCTTAGAAAGGCTACAGCCTCATGGGCATCATCGTCCTTCAGTCAATGTCTATATGTTTTCTGGTGTAGGATATGCATGTATGTGTTAAAGGGTAATTTCTTTCTCATGTGAAAGATAATGAACAAAAAATTTAAATATTCACTTTGACTATTAGGAAGAGAAAGGCTTTCACCGAACATAAAAATTCCTCTCCCTTCTTCCTTTTCACAAGATATTTGAACCTTGCATGAGTCTCTAGATTACTCATCCTTCAGCAGCCTTCTGTTGATCAGAAAGTATGCCATGTATTAGAGAGCTAAGGGTAGCAATAAATAACTACCTAAACCTGTTCAAATCTAAGGTATCCCTGTGCCATAACAACCCAGAAGCATGAATATACAGATAAATATTTTACAAATATAATACATGAGTTGAAATATGTTCAGGCATTCAGGCATTCCTTGTCAAATAATTTTTAAAAGGAACCAAAAAAAAAGGGAGAGAGAACATGACTTTCTAAAAAAAACCCTCTATCTATTTGAGCCTAAGAAGAAGTGATACATTAGTCAAACTATTTTCAACATGTAGCTGGACAGGTTTGCTGTCTGTCAAGCAACATGCAAGTCACAATCAGGGTACTGAAAACCTTCTGAACTAAATAAATTATCACCATTACTTTCTGCCTGCTGTACTAAACTTTTTAAAACAGCTTTATATTTAAAGTATATATAAGCTAACTTGAGATCACTGTAACAAACTTTTTCATTTATGTCTTTACTCATGAAGATAAAATGATGCTAAATATGAAAGTTTATAAATACTTTTGAAGTGCTACAACTAAAAAAAATACCATTGTGTACAGCTTGGTTGCAACCTACCTAATTTCTTTCAGTGTAAGGTGAAGAACTTAGTGCAGACTTCTCGGCAGAATCAGTTGATTCACTTTTTGATTTACTTTTTTTGATTTGCTTTTGAGCATGATATTTTCAAATTTTCACTGAATCCACATAGACTTGGCAAAAAATATTTGAGGCTCAATACTCAGTCTGTTCTTGCACCTTTATCTCTTCTTAGTGTATGTGTCTCCATAAGCCCTACTGCAACCTTCCCCCTTTGCCAGCCAGGGTCCCAGGCACTGGCCAGCCCCAGTAGTGTCACCTGGGCTCGGGCTGCAGAATAAATTCCTCAGTCATGAGAAAGAACTGTGATAGGGTCTGTAAAAAGCGAAGAAAGGTAGAGGTGGGATTGTTGAGTCAGGATCATTAGTAGCTCAAGGGTTCAAGAGGAGAAATACCAGCTTGGAAAGGTATATAAATCTAATGGAAAAAAATAAGGGAGCCTGCCTGAGGCTGGTTAGGAAGCTTTGGGTGGAGTTATCAGAGTCACCAGTGTCGATGGAGCTGGGGGACAATGACAACACAACAGGACCGAGAACTTGTCCTCAGAAGGTGCAAGGGCCAACCTTCCCCTCCTGCCTAGTCAGCAAAGACTTTCTGGGTGCTGTACTGGGGTGCTGAGTACATGGATGCTTAGTGTAACAGCTCATCAAATCCTAAATATTTTTTGTGTGATAATCAATTAAAAATTGCTTTTCACTTTCAAGTTGCATATATCCTGCTTACAGAGTCTCTGCACCAAGTTAAAGACAACCAGACAAGTTGACCCAAAACAAGGGCGGTAACAACCTTCTTCCATCTGCTGCTGTTCCCCCTTTACTCCCCAACCTTGGAGTTGCTACACCTTTTCCTAGACAACAACAACAGTGGTAGGTGAAACCTGGAGCTATTTGACCCCATTTGCTTACTCCTTTTATAGTCCCATAGTAGTGAGACTACAGAAATATCAGTCAGGAAGTATTTTTCCACCCTACCTACTGCAGGTATCTGTTAGGAAACTGCTAGTCCCAGACATTAAAACCCATTTCAGCCAATGTATGGAAATGTCAGCCTTAATTAGGTAGCTGTTTCCTTGAAGTTGAAACCAAACCTTCTTCTGTATAGTAGTATAAACATAAAATCTGATCCCAGTGTTCTAACTGCCATTGTTTTTCTACAGACTTTGTACAGGTTTCAGATTAAGAATGCTAGTGCAGCCAAAGTGGCACTGAAATCAGACCTTCATTTTGCTGCTAATAGCTCTGGAGGGAATGAGAAACAAATAGTGAGAATGATTTAGTGACGTTCATTGCTTCAGCAGGTAAACTTAGACTGATTCACTTAATAGATTTCTGAAGGTGTGAAGATGTTTTCCTTTAACACAGCATTTTTATTTTAAGGTTACTTGCAGTTTCTAGGTAACATTGTTCGCCAAAGGAAGATACGGATCTGTTGCAGAGATGGATCTGATATCTTGCAGAACTTTCAGAACTTCCTGCCTCAATGTTATGAGGTGCAGAAAGAGTCACCAGCAAAGAATATAAATCTCACTTGGAATGAGTGTGGTAATTGGTTGTGGACCAGGACAACCATTTCTGAAAAGTAGAATTATAATTCTTCATCAAGTAGTGCCAGGAAATTGATTTGTGATCATTACAGCAGAGAAGAAAGTGGTGCTCTTGACCTATACTTCCTACCCTTTCACAATAATAATTTATTGTTGCTTCATTTGTTCTCTGCTGCTTGAAGTTCTCCACTGGAATTCAAACCTGCTTTCATGTAGCTTCAAGTGGCCCATATTTCTTAAGCAGTGTGGTGATCTGTGGCAGAAGTTCTGGTGAAAAAGGCATTTTGCTGCCAGTATACCAAACATACTGGAACTATTCAAGTCCTTAGTACCCTTTTCAAGGCTTTCTGGTTTCATGAGCCATTTTTCTGGCATCTCAGAATGGTTAAATTCTGGTTTTATAAGGGGAAAGTACTGGATTTTTTTTTTTCCATCCTTTAATCCACTCTATCATGAAGGGGCTTTTGTGCATGTAGTTTTGTTCCTCGGTGGGAACATGGTCTAAGCAAATGTTCCTGTACAATGATGATGCAAAGAAGCAGCATTCATTTAATTTTTGTCTATGGCTGGCTTTCATTAGGTCGTGCTGTCAGCTATAGAAGTATTAATTTTGGCTTGTAATTTCAGGTAATTGCTGAATCTTTATAAACAATGATTTCTCCCAAGAAGTCAAAATTCAGCATCCTTACTCTGGCTTTTGTATTAGCCTGACAATATAGGTCTCTAGATTTATCTGGGCTCTTCTTGGCCTGAGCTGATGTTGGGTTGTTTCAGTTGTGGCAGCAACTGTCTAGCCGTCAGGTAACCAATGTCTAAGGTTGCTGCAGTTTAGTTTCAGTTTACACTAATGACAGGTAGTTATTCTGTACAGAATGAACTGTGTATCACTAGAATAAAATGCAGTGCAGAAGAACACAGGCTCAAGATGATACCATATCTCCCAGACTGTAAACACAAATCAGACTTGTGAATCAATAGCCACTGCAAGAGTGCAACCTTGTGTGTCAGAAAAAGAAAAGAGATAGACATGTTCGAGAGAGCAAGGAAAACAGAAGAATTGTATAATTGGGGACCAATTAAAAGAAAGAACATGTGAGCAGATTGTCTTAAAAAGGTTAAAAAAATAAACAGAAGTGAACCCCAAGAAAAAGGAGGAAAACAGCAGCACTACTGACATCGTGTACCTCCTGAGAAGAAAGAAACCCTCATAACAAGCATCACACTCCTCCTGGTGAAGACTTTGGGATGTTGACAACTTATTGTAAGTGCCACACCTCTTTTTTTTTTGAGGAAGACAGAAACTGTCAAGATTAGGACCCAGAGGGGTACTGGAAGGTTGAATATAATACCATAAGAAAGGAGTAGATGCTGGGATGGTTTTGTGCAATGAAGTAAACTGCGGTATTAAAAAGCTTTTTGTATTAACTAGGAATTTTGATAATCAGACTGTTAAAGAATAAGTTGGACTAGTAATAAATTCATAGCTTCTTATATATGGTATGTTCCATTTTGCCTATAACAACATTTTGATAGTAAGAGTATTATCATTGAGCAAGCAGCAGATGATGAACCTAATATGCCTGCTTACACAGGTGGGAATGGGAGAAAAGAAGAATGATTAAGAAAATTGAACAAATTAAGTCAGAACTAATTCTTTCTGGTGAAGAGAGAGGAAACCAATTGTATTTTAACATGGAGATAGATGGAGATAGCTGTTTTGAGTAAATGTTTATAATACTGCAATTATAGAGAATCCATAAAGGAATTCAGAGTTAAAACAAGGAAAATCATAAAAACTCAATTAAGGTTATTTTTGAGGAAACTGGAAAATAAATTAAGTGCTTCTAACTAAGTGCAAACAGAAAAAGAAGCTCAGTGGTGGACACAAGCATGACAAATGAAAGTTAGGACATAATAACTATTACAGAGGCCTGGTTTCTCCCAAAGGAAGAGGCTGCGTTATAGAGTTACAGGATGTTCGAAAAGAAAATGTTCAGCAGAGAAAAGCAGAAGAGGAAAGGGAGTGTATCTTTGAACTGTAGGAAAGTTAAAAGCAATCTTGAATGAAAAATAAAATCAATTTGGGACAATTAATATGGAGCAAATGTCTGAGCACCAAAAATATAAAGTGGTAACTTAAAGACTTCTTATTGCTATATAAGTACAGAGCAGAGGATAGAAAAATATCTCAGCTGCTCTAAATTAATAAAACTGAGTTGCTTTCAGTGGAGCTACAGTGATTTGCATCATCTAAAGATAAGTGAAAGAACAGTCTAGATAAAAAGAGAAGATGAAAGACGACAGCCGTATTCCTAAGCAGGAAACCATGGAGGAACTTAAATGAGTACTATCATAAATGATTCCTGTTAGAGCTGGGTTTTATTAACTTTATCTGATCTCAGATTCATTTAGGCCTTGGAGTTTTTAAAGATAGATTCAAATTAAAAGCTTTTTGATTTGTTTTTCCCATAAGAAAACTTGCAAAAAGAGGAGTGGGAAAGAAATAGAGGGAAAATATCCAGTAAAAAGGGGGATGACAGCTGGAGAAGAAAGAACAGGGCATTAAGAACTTTGCATAATACCTTAGAAAACCTATTCTTCACTATTCTGAGCCAGGGTGACACTCCAGCCCTGCTCTCTCTGTGACTTTGATCTGCTTTGTGGTCATTTTTAACCAGATATGGTATAATTCTCCATGAAATATAGCTGTGTGAAAAAGAACACTACAAAATTTGTAAATCACCTCCTATACATAGCAACAAGAATATACATCCTGTGTTCCACTCTTATTTAATGGCATTTGCAGGATCAGGCTAAGATGTGACACTGTGTTTCTTAACAGTTTTATTAGAGGATATGTTGTTAATTCCTGTGTAACACATATTTAGTTCAAATGAACATCATGATGATGGAAGAAGTCAAAATAAAGCAACAAAAGCATTCAAAAATAATAGATGACTTCGGGGGGAGTGTGTAAGTACAGAATATCATATAGAGTCAGAGCTCAAATTCCCCATGTGTTGGAATTTACATTTGGAAATATAATGAATTTCAGATGCTGGTTAAACTTGCACCTTTGTCCTACTCTTCGGCTCAATCCCTGCTGACAAGATAGGTTTCACTGACCTCTGGTGTCTGTACACATTTTTTCTCTGCTATGTAACCCATTTTAGTTCCAAATAAAGATCGCCTTGCAATGTTTCAGCTGTTTTTTTCTTTCCTTTCCTCAACAGGGGTAGTCAAATGTAATAGAAATGCTATGTTCATATACTAAATCCTCTGAATTCAGCAGGCTGTACCCAATAACCTTGAATTCATAACTGGTGCTTATAGTTTCAGTTATCCTGAGTACAATAATTAAATCATCTGACATGAGACAATATGGTGAAAAAGAGGATTTGTAGCAATTGCTTTTATAGCCTCACATTTTACTAGGAGAAACAGTTGCTTCCATGACAGAATAGTTTTACAAATGACAGGGTCACATTTTGTCATCTTTATTGCTTTTAAATGCTACCTTAGTCTAGGAAGTCCCTTACAGAATTCATTGAGATATTTGTAAAATTAGATCTAAATCAAGGCTTAAATGGGCCAGAATCTGGATTGGGAAGAGTGAATATGGGATCAAGCTGAAATGCAGCTTGCTTAATTCCTTGAAATTACAGATAGATGCTTTAGAAAATGTAACCTCCATTTTCACCTTAGTGATTTAAAGTCCAGTCTCCATAATCAATCTAGGCATCAGGGTGCCATCAGTTCAGTGTGTCAAGATGCTTTATGATTCCCTTAATAAAAATGAGGTGCACAAAGGTGATGTCTATGTCCTTTCCTACAAGTATAATACAACTCTCAGCTCATACTTTTAGCAGATTTATAAAATCTGTTTTTCAGGCCTGTGCCTAAGTAATATTGCAGATAATTTGCTATTTCAGTGCTTTGTAACAAATATTATAACTACATTTCTAAATGCAAAGCTGAAATAGGACCTTGACTCAAGTAGCCCAGGCTGTGTAGTACAGCCCCTATCCGCCATCTGTGGCAGTAGATCTTGCTGGGACTTCTTAATGATACTTCTTGTTTTTTTCCCCAGTTGGAAATCATCCTTTACTTGCTTCCACCATAAAAATTGCTGTCCATCAGACTATTTAAAGTGCATTAAAGTTGCATTTTTAGACATTTGTTTTCCTTAATTTCTATAGGAAATACTATTAAATTGCAAAAATAAGTGGTATTAATATGAATCAGAAAATGTCTAGAAGCCCATAAAGCATGAACTTTTTTTCAAATACTCAAACTCGTGGAGAAGAAACAAAATACGGATCATGTTAGATTATTCCTTGCTTTCTCTACAGGGCCTCTACATATGGCAGAGGGCACTGCCTTGGAGAACAAGAAACAAAAAAGGTAAAAATACAAGGTTGTCTCTTTATGCCTCATGGAGGCGTTACTTTAAGATATATCATGGCCATCACATAACTGGTGTCCTGTTCTTTGTCACAGTCCAATATAGGCAAGGAAGAAACTGTTGTTAGATACTCAGAATCAGCTATCTCTACTGTCAATGGAGAAAGACCAGTGCCTGAAGAGGACAAATCAGAGCAGCAAGGTTAGGTTACAAATAACTGATTCTAGCAGGCACCTTTGCAGAGGTATATTTCTCTATGTTGACCATAGAGGGAGCCCCATCTCTTAACCTAGGCATCTGTTAGATGTCTAAAGAAAGATGTTGTAAATAACCCCCTGAAACAACTGTTCTTTTATTAATGAATCATGTATAGTTATGAGAGGTAGGTCTTCTCTTCCTACTTTCCTTTTTTAAAAAATATATATGCCTAGCAATTAAATTCTGTAGTTATTTCCAGGCCATAAAATACCTTCCAAACTAATTTCCAGTACATTCTCCAAAAGTTTTGTCTGGCAAGCAATAGAAATTTCCAACCTTTTAATATGTACAAGCATAGTAAATTGGCCATATAGAAAGAGGAATTCTCAAAAGGCCTTGTAGTGAGTGGAAAGACCTGCACTAATATCTTCTCTTCACAGGCCTTGAAACTTAAGGGAAGTACATATGCTGTTTACAGGAATTTCATCTCACTCCTGTTTATGAAGACTCCCAGTAGCTGATCCAACTTCGATATGTGCTTCAACTGAAAATCAGAATTTTATACTTTGTTCTCTATTTTTTTTTCCCCCTTCCTCTGTGCTTATGAACAATTCCCATTTAACCAGCCCCTAGTAGAAGGTTTTGTGTGCACATGAACAAAATGCTACACTGAAATAGATGAGAGACAAGAGTGTCATGCTGAAAAATCACATGCACGTGGAATGTCCACTAACTCATCCCTGCCGTGGTGGAAAATATCTGTTGAAATGTCAGGGGCTTGTAACCCTATTAGGCAGAGATAAACAAACCATCTGAAACATCCTCTTGGCTCTCCACTAGGCTCAGGCAGCATCAGCTGTAATTGTAATTTTCCCTTTTATACAGTTGCACTTTTACAAGCTTGTGCATGTGATGGAGTCAACAACATGAGCATGTGTTGAAAACCTCTTTAGGACACTCCCAACTTCTTTCCCAACCTGTACACGTGTTTTCAGTTGTTCAGCACTTAGCAGTTGATAGTTTGCCACACACCAGAGAAAGAGAGAGGGAAATGAGAAGCCTCTTTCCCCTAACCCTTGCCCTCAAAATGGAGATTTTGTTTCTGCTGTTTCTTTTTTATGGTCTCAGTTAATTTTCAGTCAAATAAGCAGAACTCATTTGTTTTGCAGATTGGTCTTTTGTACAAAAAAAGATCACATTATGAATCTCACGAGGTATTTTCTGGAAAAGGCAAATATGTTCCTTTTGGAAAGAGAATATCCTCTGCTCTTACTCATTATTTGGTGAAAGGAATGCTCTTACCAACTGCAGACGAGACCCCTCTATTGATTTCTTTCATTCCGGAGGACATGAGACATCGGATTCTGCAAGGAAAACTGGAACTGAGCTTTCTTGTGCGGTTCAGTCTAGCTAGGACAGAGCACAGACAGGGTTGCTGCTGCTGCTGCTGCCTCTGTGTCCAGTTCCTGATGAATTTCACATAAACACACTGCACACAGACTAACTTTTGTTGGAGTCGCCTTATGGCCATATGTTTTTGCAGTTCCCTTTACTGGTCCTTATTAGAATCTGGAAACAAGATTGTCTTATTGTTACTGATTTTTTCTTTGTAGGAGTGTGCATAAGAATCTTAAGCAAGTATTTAACAGCAAAAGAAATATCAAGTATATTAGGTTAGATTCTAGTTTGTCTTGGAGGTCTATGTAAGCATTTTTATTTTGTGAACAAATGAACAAATAATAAAACCAGAACAAAGATTAAGTTGTGATGAAGGACCTTTAAGATTTTGAACTCCAACCCATTTCTAGGAGCTAGTGATTATTGCCACTTTTCAGTAGTTTGTGGCAAGACATATTCATCTCACCAAAGTCTAGCCTTTTACTGGAGAAGATTAATGGAGAAAGACTGGAACAGGGATCCATATCCTAAGTCACAGGTCTTAGGATATCCCATTGCTGAATAATGTTTCATTTTGTAGCTGACAAAAATGAAGTATGTGAGAATGTGAGGATGATAGCAATAAACCAGTCAATGTTATTCTTTAAAAAACATGGTATTATGTGCAACACTGCACATTATTCTGGAAAAGGTTAGTAATTGGGAAGTAAATAAATATACTTTTTCAAGACATTTTTGCATGTTTCTGTAATGAAATAAAACAAAAAAGAAACCCAGTAACATGCTATTCTAGTTCATTAAGAGAAGTTCCTTCTGGTTTTGAATTTGGAGGAAGGTGTAAGGATATCTTTATAAAATGTAAGTTTAATATTTCTATTCTAGGCAGCAGACAAATGTGCATTTTCACAAGAAATTCCATATTAATCTTCCTAGACTGGTAAAAATGGACAAAATTTTATTCAAAATAGATGTAACATTTAACTATTAAAAGGATTAGGGAAAAACAAGCATTGTTCCCACGGCAGTTAATTGAAAAGATTGTATTCCCTTCTGCAGCCAAAACATGGCACAGGTCTATAACACAGTAATACATGGGCTTAATGTACAGTTAAGGGTGCTGAGTTAAAATAGGGCACAATTAAATATTTTTGTTACAACTCATGAAGAGGGGATATACTATATTTTATATTTGTGTGTGTTTCCATTAGAACCTGCTTATAAAAAAGAGTCAGGGAAAATTATTATTTTCTCATGGAATTTTTGGTAAACTGTCACATAGTTTTCTGAGAATCAGCAAGAGATCATACACACTGTACTCACATTCTCATAGAAGAGGACCACTTGAGAAGCCAACTTTTTGAAATAGCACCTGGTATCTTTGGAATTTAGCCTTATTTAAGCTTTCCATCCCTAATATTTACCTCCAAGTTCTTTTTCCAGATGCAATGGAATGACAGCAGTTCCACAACTGAAGGCTTAAGAGCTTGTGCACAAGGCTAAAGTATTCCTTGAACATCCTAGCCTTTCTTCTACATGATCTTCATCATGTTGGGATTCAGCCAGCTTACAGCCCTCTATCTGTACTTTTCAGAGAAAGCTCGAATAGCTCAAATGTGTTGGACACATTCAGATGTGCAGGAGACATGAACTGCAGCTCTTCATCATAATGATGCTATAAAAAACCTGCATTAGCAAGATATATGGTGCTGTCATCCAAAATTGGATCTGACCCTGAAGACTTTCATGCTTAGTGAATTTAATAGATTGTAGTGCACTCATAGTATAAGTTTTAGAAATTTGTCTCTCATAACCAATTTTTGGAACAAGAGAGCAGCTCTGGTGCATTAGCTGTCCTCCTTGTTCCACTGTAAGCTTTGCATCTTGATGATCTACTCAAGGATAAAGGTGAACAAGGGGAAAACAGTGGTTCAAAGCTGAGAACGTGAGGTCTCATCAGACCTCCAGCAGGTAGATTGCTGATGAGAAAGTGTGCTGGTCTCATCTGGCAGCTGCAGGAATTGATGCAGTTCCTTATCCTCCCAAACATAAACTCTGCCTTTCACAAAGGAAGTAGCACTCAGACTGGTGTAAATGGTTAGTCCAAAGAAACCAAGGGGAGGAAGTGAATTTAAATTGCAGTCCCTAGAAGAAAACCATCTGAAAGCAGGCTTTTCTTTTACAAGACAGTGTTTTATTTGGGTATTTCCCATGACAGAACAATTTGGGATTCTCATAGAAATTGGGAATGAATTAATGAAGTATCAAAACATTTGTTTCTTAAAATTAAAATGCAAAGAAAGATGCCTTCTCACTTGTTTACCTAACATTAAAATGTATCTGAAATAGAGTATTTTGGGGAAAAAAATAGCAAACTTTTTCTTCCTGTTAATTTTTAGCAGTTGTCCACATCTATCATAATTCTTCCAATGGTTTCACTTTAAATTCCAGTTAGAAGCCAAAAGAAAAGTTAGTGGAAGTCAGAGGTCCTGGCGCACGTCCAAGATGAGAGACTCTACTTAACAAAAGTCTGTCTTAGATTTAGATTATAAACAGAATTGTAGTACAACCACTTGAGGTAGCTTACAACAGTATTTTATTATAATCAATTGCCAGGGTTAGAAGAGTTGCTGGAGGGTGTCGAGAGAAGGGCAACAAAGCTGGTGAAAGGTCTAGAGAGCAAGTCTTATGAGGAGCGGCTGAGGGAACTGGGACTGTTTAGCCTAGAGAAGAGGAGGCTGAGGGGAGACCTCGTTGCTCTCTACAACTACCTGAAAGGAGGTTGTAGCAAGGTGGGTACTGGTCTCTTCTCCCAAGTAGTTAGTGATAGAATGAGAGTAAATAGGCTCAAGCTGCACCAGGGGAGATTTAGATTGGATATTAGGAAAAATTTCTTCACAGAAAGGGTAGTCAAGCATTGGAAGAGGCTGCCCAGAGAGGTGGTGGAGTCACCATCCCTGGAAGTGTTCAAAAAACGGGTAGATGTGGCACTTTGGGACATGGTTTAGTGGGCATGGTGGTATTGGGTTGATGGTTGGACTGATGATCTTAGAGGTCCTTTCCAACCTTAATGATTCCTAGTTTTTACTTTCATTATAAATAATCCAGCCACCAAGCCAGGAAACATGAAATTGCTACTCTACCCTTAATTGGTTTAGTGGTGGACTTGGTAGTGTTAGGTTAGTGGTTGGACTGGATGATCTTAAAGGTCTTTTCCAACCTAAACGATTCTATGAGTCTATAAGGGCAACATCCAACTTTGAAAGAGCAGACCAATGCTTCCTAACTATAGGGAGAAAGATACAAATCAGGGCAAGTTATTACTCTTTCACTTTTGGATAAGCTAAAATCTAACTAACCCCTCAAACTGCAAGACTTGGTAATAAATATTTCAATCCTTGCAGTCTTTTCAGACAGTCATAGAAGTTACTTCTTCATTAATAACTCAGAATCATACTTGCTTTAGTTTCATATGTGCCCTTAAAAAGCAAAGACAAAATGAGGGGCCCAAAACAACAGAATTAAATTTATTAAGGATGCAATTCTGTATGACAGGTGCAAGGTAATCATTCAGGCAAAAATAATCCTAATATGACAGGTGAACAATTACCTAAGTAGCTGCTTTTCAGCAAATTTGGCAGTTAGAGTAGGTCCCAGTCTGAACATGACTGAACTATGTCACATAACAATGTTCTAGGAATTTTTGTAGTATAGCTTCCAAGAGGCATGAAATAAACTTCTGCTTTGTTAAGATTAGTAAGGCCTCAGCTATATCTAGTTTCTAGTAGGTCTTGCAGTGTACATCAGTATAGACCGACTAGAGACGATGTAGACCAACTAGAGACTGTAGAGAAAAGCAAGGGGGAAAAAAAGAAACATCTAGAAAGCTTGACATACAAAGGGTGAAAGATGAAGGAGAGGAGGAAGCATTTAATAACTATTTTTAAACATACAAAATTTGAGAAAGACAAATAGAACTGTGTGCCCAGGTCCACAGTGGATGGGATAAACTGCAGCAGGGAAAATGAGTTTAAAAACCACTATAATTTCTTACCATAAGGAGTAAAAGTACACTTTGGAGAGCTTGAGAAACTGCAGAATGTCTGCAGTTGTGAGGCTCCTAAGGAGTAATTTAAACAAACCACTGTTTGGACTGACAAAGGTATCAATGGTTCTGGTAGCAACTGAGGCATGGGTTGGAAGACTTCATACAACCTATTTTCTAGATTCTATAAGGCTACTTATTTATTTTTTATTTATTCTGGCTAGTGTTGAACTCCTGCTTATGATCTTCCCGTGTCAGTTTCCAAAGGAAATAAACACTGACAATTTGAAAGTGCACATATATTTACCCAGATATTCTTGTCTCTGGTTTGAATGTTTTGGCCCTGTGTACAACAGGGAAGTTGAAACAAATGAAAAAATGAAAAATCCCAGGAAAAAAGAATAATTAGTTACAGAATGATGGAGGGCTCTATTAAATACATTACTAGCTGGGAATGTACAAAAGAAATTGTAAAGAATAGTGTAATAAATGTAACAAATGAGATTTAAGCCCAAAAATCATTTGGTTGAAATAACTTTAACTTTGATAAGTTTTGCACATTCATATTCTTGGGATAAAGTGAAAAAGCAGAAATCTTTTTCAGGTCAAGGTCTATCTTAAGTTTTTTGCATTGTGTTAAGACTGTTCTTTTGGCTTTTTATGATGACAAACACTAGTGTCTTAACTGGTGATGAGCAAGAAGATCACTGGGCATACCAAAAATGTGCATCATGAAGACCTTTACTAAATTGGCACTTCTGAGCTGCCAGGGACATGACTTGCCTCACAGAGGAAAAGGAATGCTGGCAGTACTGTATTTAGTTTGAGCCAGCATATACTATTTCTTTCAAATGTACTTAAAAATGCATATGTTCTTTGTGGAAAATAGTTAAGCATCCAACCCTGTTGTTTGTATTCAGTGATAGAAAAGTCAAGCAGCAAAGGAAAAGCTGACCTTCAGTCTGGTTGAGGTACTGCTGCTTTATTTTTCAGTCTTTTTATAGCACCATTTTGTAGAAAGAGACCTTTTTTTTTTAATCTTTGCTTTTGTTTCTTAGTGAAAGACTATTTTGTAAAATAGTTTCTCCCAGTAGGCTCAAGATGGCTGCAAATGTTCTGGAGAGGAAAAGCTTAAGGGTAGCTTTTGTAGGAGAGTGACTGTGACTACTTCCATCCTTCAGGAAAGTAGGACAATCAGACATGAAGAAGAGTGCCAAGTAAAAAGAAAGGAGTTAAACAAAATTTTCCAGTAGGAACAAAAATGTTTCCAGAAAGAAGAACTGGAGAAGGGAAGAGGTTCATCTTGGTCATCATGGCTAAACTAAGGTGAGCTTTACATTTTCTGTGACGTGGATGAAATAAGTCATATTTCAGATCTCATTTGGACACTGGCTATCAAAAATTTCAAATTTACTTCAGCTGCTTGGAAGTATGTTCCAGGTGTTCTGACTCTGTCCAGATGTACGACTTCAAACTTAATGTATTCCCCTGAAGTGAGACCAGTTAAAGCAACTTTCAAACACTGGCAGACTTGTCAAATGCAGCACATATATAGCTTATAATATCAGCGCTGCTTAAAGATGATGCAGTCTATCTAACGGAGCTTATGCATGGTATCCATAGAAGTCTTGATATAATCAGAATTATCCTTCTATGAAACAAATTGAGAATCTTTTACCAGAGAATGTGAAAGGAAAAAATTGTGTATATTATCACAAAACTCTGATTCCCATGCTACAGAAGTCGCATGCCGTTAATCTCTCTAAGACAGATGCACCGTTGCAAACCTAACAATTCTGTCAGAATCACATGCATTCCTTGGATTCTTAAACCTGGAAATCCTTCCTGTAGGAAAGTGTATTCTTGGTGCCAGAGCACAAGACAAGCTGAAAAACAATGCCAACTTTTTCTGAAGCAGATTATCTTCACAAATGCCAGGAATGGAACATTTGATAGCCTCAATAATTTCTGGGGATAGAAATGCAAACCACCATGAACATCTGCACTTTCAGACACAAATTCTTCATTGTACCTGTTTATTGTAGTTATCTTCTTTAATATGTGAACAATGAGTATTACAGTCATAAAACCACCTCAGCCACATTCTTGCTTTAACAACTATTCATAAATCTTCAGGCATATTTAAATCCAATTTCTACATCATAAATAATAAGACACATACATTATTGAAAAGTAATCCTTTTATACAACGATGCTGTATTTGACTGCTTACAGGTGTTGAGAGCACAGACTTCCTAGGAAAGACCAAGAGACACTTGCAGATGACCAGGTATTTATACAGAGGTGTAAAGGAGCAGGAGTGGGGGACTGTCTTTATTCTGGCATTCCTATTCCTACAGTGGTGAAGGATGGCTCTGGCAATTGCCAGTGAATGGCATGCAGTATGGATACAAGCCCCATTTCCTCTCTCAAAACGGATCACACTCTGGGTAGGTTTGAAGAATAGAACATGCTGCATAATTTCAAAGTAACATCTGGCAATGTCACTAACTTCAAGCTCTCTCTGCACAGAGTGAAGAGCTTATGGACTATACTGAATAAGTCCATGAGAACAAAACATCTAGTTTCTTAAAGTTTCTATGCAGTTCAAGTTGTGATGACCATGTAAGGAAAAGGAAGGTTTTGGGTATTGGTATGTAAATGTTTACATCCACATTTCAATGCTTGTCTTAAGATTTCAACATTCAGACCAAGAATTAAGGAACAAATAACTTCCAAGAGATTGCAACACATCTAAGAACAACCTGGAAGTACTACAGCTGAATTGGTCTTAAAAATCTCTCTAAACTTAAAACTATTCACAGGAGAAAAAAAATAAAATGGGTGATTGCATTTCATTTGCAGGAAAAAATGTAGCAGGAATATACAGACAGAATATTTGGTATTCACCCACCATATCTATTACAGGATTTCATGTTGTTTTCAAAGGTAGTGGTAGATACAATTGATTCTTTGGAGGTACAGCTCAAAAAAGACACGATATTATTCAGAAAAGATGAAGCTTTTGTCAGTTGAGATAAAAGTTTAAGTATGTTCCTTAAATTGGGAAATCATGTTACATTTTGAAATAATGTAAAAGGTTTTTATAAGACCATAAGGATGTTTTTTACTGAACATATTTTATCAGTACTTAATCTGTTCTGCTACATATTTTTCCATTTCTACATTTTTCAGGAGTCAAAATTTTGCATTTTCTCATGTTCGTGCTGAGTAAGAGACCATTGGAAATTAAACTAAAAGCAGGATTCCCATTGACGTCAATGGGAACAGGACTTATCACTGCATGCATTCATGGTGTGAGTCATACTAACATAACTGTCAGATGATCACATTTCCTTTATGCTTCTCTTTTTACTTTACTAAATTAACAGGATGAAAGGGTCATAGGATAATTGAGGCAGGAAAGGACCTTGGGAGATCCCTAATCTAGTCTACTTAAACTAGCTTCAGCTCTTAGGTCAAACCAGATTTCTTAGGGTTTTGTCCAACTGAGTCTTGAAAAATTCTGATGATGTAGACTGGGCAACCTCTCTGGGCAAGTCTTCTGGGCAAAAGGGGATGGGTGGAGAAAAGGTGGGGTTTTAAATTTTTTTTTAATTTTTTTTCTCACTGCCCATATCTATTTTAATTGGCAATAAATTAAATTATTTTCCCAAGTCAAGTCTGTTTTGCCTGTGACAGTAACTGGTAAGCAATCTTCCTGTCCTTATCTCAACCACACAAGCTTTTTCATCCTATTTACTTCCATTGTTCTATTGAGAAGGGGGATTGAATGAGTAGCTTGGTGGGTATCTGGCTGCAGGCCAAATCTAACCCCCCACACCACACAGACCCCTCTGATACTTCACTTCTAACCAACCTTCACATTGAGTATGACCCATTCACCATCACCTTCTGAGCCTTATCATCCAGCCAGGTTTTTATCGATCATAATATGCATATAACATCCTAATGTGTTAATTATTTCAATACAATTCTTAAACTTTTTTAACTAATGTCTACCTATATTTTATGGCTTTTTTTTTTTACTTGATAGTGGACTTTATAAGTTTTACATAATATCCAGTAGTTCACGAGCATCAGCTGCTGCCTGAAACAGTGTAGAGATTCATAAAAAAATTCTGGATTATAGATAAGGATTGAGACGGAGACCTATCAAACCAGGAAAAATGCTCAGCTCTTATCTGGAAGAGACTAATCTCTTTCAAGGATGAAATGCAGGTAAGGATACACTTTGGGCCTTACAATAGCCCATTAATGCTTTACATGGGCACATCCAAACTGTTATTTTGTGAAATTTCAACAGAGACCAGCATTAACTGCAGCACTGAAGCCAACAGTTTTGTAACAAATACAACATTTCACATTAAGAGTTTTCCAAAGTCCAATCTGCTTCAGATTTAAGAATGCTAAATTTTTATATTAAAACCTTGCTGCAAATAAATGGTGAGCTTAGGAAATTGTCTGAATTGTCATAAGTTAAGGGCATGAGTAGCAGTGTTTCATGACATGCCTGTTTCACAAGACGTGTGTGTTAACTCTGAGAGATTACAGGTAGGAAGGCAGCCAAGAGAGTTTATTGATACAAGTGCCTGTATCTTATTTATATCTTGCAAAAAACTGAATGACTCAAGCCTAGCTCTGTAAGTAGCTGCTTTCTAGAACCACATGGCCCAAATAAGATGGCACTCTCTTTCTTTTCCATATTCACTGTTCGTTTGTTACACTCAGATGCTGCACACAGTGATGAGTCTTCACTGCAGAAATTTTCTCTTGCATGGTTATACTGCTGCCAATATATTTGTATAAGTATAAGTATATTTAAGTGTTCTTTACCTTCTCATCTCCTTTAACTCCACTCAATCAGCTGTGGACTTTCTTTATGAAGCAAAGACCAACTTATTTAATTTCTCTCATGCTTCTCTCAGTTTGAATTCATTTTTCTAATCATTTTATATTCCAGCAACTCTTATTCCTTGCCTGTGAAAAAATTTAGAGCCCAGCTAATAGCAAAATGCAGGTAGTATGGAGTGAGTATGTACAATAGGTAAATATGATAAAAATGCTGGAGCACTTTTATGTCTGTAGCATTTTGGTCGCATTGAGGTAGTAATTGTGAAAATCTAATTTTGTAAGAAATGGCAAACTGTGCTCTGTCACATCCAATTAGTTAACTAGTTATACAGCAGCTTTAAAATGAAGTGCACTGGTCACTGTAGAAAACTGTATTTGCATCTCAGCTGCGAGGTACTCAGCCCAGAGCAGAATATTCTGTAGGTTTTGAGGGCATTTGGACACAGTCTTTCAGACATCTGCTTTGTATTCATAAACCTAATTCAAAGTCAATGGTCCCAAAAGAGCTGAAACCAATCTCTCATGCCTGAGAAAATAGGCTATGGGAAAAAAAAAAAAAAAACAAAAAAAAAAAACAACAGGGGGCTAGAACACGGCACTGTGGTTAGCTTATAGTAATCTATCAGTTTTGCTCCTGCATGACAGCTGCAAGGTAAATTCCTGAAGGATGTAGAGAACAACAACCTTAGTTTTGTAGCTCACTTCCAATCTGTGCAATTAGGATGTTATTGCACTTCTGTAAATCTCAGGAGGGTGTGGGCTATTGAAGGCTACAGCCTCAAAAGGAAATAGGTATGTCAGCACTGCTGTGCTTGACATCTGGAGGTCTGGAAAACAGTTCAAATCTAGAAATTGATATCTAGGCCCAGGGAAAGTTAGCTTATGCCTTGTTTGGGCTGTGGCTCCTGGGCTTCTCTGTATGCCCTGTCTCCACGCCTGCATCATGCTAAGCTGAGACCTGTGCACACACCATCTCCCGGCTGAGAAGACTGGAAGTATGATGCATTTCAGCATCTTCTGGATTTGAATAGCCAAGAGATCAAGAGTGCAGTACTGGCGTAGACTTAGACACCTCTGAACAGGGTTCATGTGTGTAAGTGTGTAAATGTGTATCTTATGGCATTCTAGTCCCTCTAAAAGCTTAGCAACACTGTTAACCATCCAGGTCAGAAGTATTTGCTTTCCAATATGTTTTATATCTAGGCTTGGGAAGATGAAGTGAAGTTTAAAGCAAGAGAAGCATGCATACAGCCATAGGGAAAAGCAGCATTGTCATCATTGCATTTCACTAATCATTCACTTTCAGTATTACTGATGGTAGTGCAGAGGAACACATTCTCCATTCTGGAGAAAACACTACTATCTTTCTCTTGACCTGCCTTCTTTTTCATTTTTTTACACTTGTATCTCTGTTCTGTAGGTGCTTATATCAAACAAACAAAAGTATAGAGGAATTAACTGACCTACATACCAGAGACTGAGTCCCACTTCACCCAGCACACCATCCAAGCCAAAATTTGCTTCCCACTGTCTGCCTTTGCCTCAGCATCAACACATAGGAGCTTTTATTACCACCTGTGGTTTAGTGGGAGCATCTGGCCCATTCTGGTGGAAATTACCTGTACCAGAAAATCATAGGGCGTTAATAGGTTTCCAGCCCTCATTAGAATCACAGGTGCTAAAGTTAAAAAGTACAAAGCTGCCAAACATATATGGTGAACGTATTTTACAATTAATGTAAAAATGTCTAAGAAACTGTGAAGAATATTAAAGCTCCAGAGAGTAGTTTAAAAAAATGCAAATTGCCTGTTCCTTTCATCAAGGGACCTTGATCATAGTTCAGATGCTACTGTTGTGAACTTCATCATTCCCCAACAAGCAAAAGAGAAGGCCAAAACCAACACCATTTTCTGTGTGTCAAGTCTTGTATTGTTGGCCCAGCTAAGTCAGTGTCATTTATTCCACTTCCTCATGTTGAAGAGGTAAGTAGGACCTAGGAAGTTGTCATACCCACCTCAAGGATTCCAGATGATCTCACACAGGCATGTCATGGACACAAAGACTATTTTGTAGAAAACACCTTGCTTCAGTGCTTGGGTAGATGAAGTAACCAAGGTGCCTCCATTTTTTTCTCATTAGATCTTTATGTCAAGCACCTAAAATATAGTGATCTTCCTGATGGAAGTTTGCAATTAATATTAGGATACACCTATGTCATATTCCCCTAAAATGAGGAAGAAGTGTATTCTGAAATCTTTGTAAATCTTTTTTGTGTTTTTAATTCTGTGTGTTAAAACACCGCAGAGATTTTTAAAAAGTCCATCCAGCAAATTTATTATTTAAAATTATATTAAATTAAATTAATCATAACAGATTCTCAACTGATGAAACTTCATTGACAACTATAACACAGATTTATTCTTCATAAGTAAGATAATAATAAGAAATATAATAATATAATAATAACAAGAAAGATAATTTCTAGCTCTAGAAATATTTCTTGAATGGTTATATCAAGTTTTTCTTAAATTTTCTCAACTTTTGTGTTTTTTCATAAACATTCATCCTTTGTACAATGAGTATTTTTTGGTTTATGTCTCCATGCTCAGGATTTTATTGCTAAGTTTGAAGTTTTCCTCAAGAGCAAGTGTCTCCTAAAACTAACAATTTTTAATTACAAGCTTTATGCATTTTTCCAAATTTGAGGTTTAATTTCTGTAAAACAAATAAACAGTTTAGGATGAAAACAAAATAACTGGGAAAATTAGGTAAAGGTAAAAACTTTATGCAAATGCTTCTGTTTGTTTAAAACAGATGAAGAAAAAGATTAAAGTTCTTTCACAGAACCAGGCAGATGCAACAATGACACTGTCAACTCAGATGTAACCCACCAGTGAAAATACAGGTATATGCAAGACATGTAATCATGAAGACAACGTTATGATCTTTTTCCATCAGCAGATTCTGGTATAAATTAGTCTAAAAACACATCTCAGACCTGAAGTTCATTGCTTAAATCTAGGTTTCCACTGTAGATTTCTGTAGTCAAAGGAGAGAGATAGACACCTTGGGAGGATATCTCTCTGAGAAAAAGATAAACCAGTCTTTGGCAGTGTCTGTCTATTAGTTCTTTACTAGATTTTTTTAGTGAAATCATTTTGAATAGAAAAAATGTGGACTTGAGAATATTTATGCTACAGTGCTAGGAAAACTACGTAACAATATTTTTTTAAGGTACTTTAAAGCTGCCAGGTTTGACTAGATATTCAAAAAGCAATAAATTTTGCCTTCTTCAAGATAATTATTGATATATTGGCTGTAGTGTTTATCTGCTGTCTGTGAGTTCTGTCAGCTCTCTCTTGGAGAAACAATCTAGGCTTGGGCAAATAAAGTTGTGTTTGCAGCAGTGATTTTGAGGACAGACTGTCCCTTGGACTGTTGTTACTGAAATGCTTGTCTGCTTTCCAATTGTCATAGCAGCGACAGTCTGGAAAAGTCTCCAGAGAGTTTTTGAACCCAAGATCACAATTTACATTCCTGGCCGAACTATATGCCACCATAAAACTCAGAGAAAGCCATCCAAAGGCATAAGTAGTTTAGAACAGCTCTAAATTTCCTTGGCGTTAAGGTCCTGGCTATGACCACTGTTAGAGAAGTGCAAAGCTGGCTAAAATGCACCTTTTCTCCATGCTTTCCTTTGTCTCAAATTTCATCTAAATATCTAGTTAGGAAGTACTTCTTGCAATTGCAAATTAATTTTCTTTGCAGCTAATCATGGATGTGAACACACTATCCCTGGATTTTCTTAACAATTGTCAGTTCAGGAAATTCCAGAGCTGCAAGGCAAGGTCTGCAAAATGAAGATGCCTTTTGGCTTACCTTTCTGCTCCCTATTAATTTATCTTACTTCATGAACAAGTGCAATTGCCAATAAAAAGCTTCATAATCTGTCTTTTGATTTATATGAAGTTCTGACAGAATTTCTCTTGGAAAGATGCCTGTCATTTGACGTCAGACTCTTAATACATTTGCTTTTCATCTAGTGGTTGGGTTAAGCAAGCTGCCATCCGCTGACGCCTCTGCTTCCCCCCATCACATTTCTTGAATGTTTGATTCCAATGATACAAGCTTGAGGGTTCCTTTCTCAAAGGAATGGCATTCACAGCAGGACATGGAAAATTTAATTTGAGGGTACAAATACAGTCTTTCCAAATCAGCTCTTTTAATGGAATGATGAGTATTTCTGGGAGCTTTTAAGAAACCACCTTTTGGATGCTGATATGGTTCACTTGACCCCTATTTAGCTTCCAAAATCCTTCCAGTATGAGCTTTTGTCAGGGACTATACACATGTATTGTTTTCAGAAGGGGTGTTCACCCTCTCAACAGTAATTATGGCAGGCATTTAACTGAAGACCCATAAAATGAGGTGGAGGTGTTTACTGCTTTCCATTGATTCTATGCGGAGCTAGATGCCTACATCTTCCCCTTAGAGCTGTCATCATACTTGAGGCCACTTCAGTCCTTCCCTTGATTCTCAGGTTACATGTGTCTCAGGTGGTCCAGCTTCCCTGTCCTAAAAGGATTGAACAGAATGTCATACTCTGTACATGGACATTGTAAATAAAGTGGTTAGATTTATTTTCATTATATATGTAAAAGGCCAAAATCAAAGTAGCTCATGTGGCGAATGCACAGAGGTACAACATGCTCGAATATATCTTGTTATCCTTTCTGAAGGCACAGGGGGATTCTCAGATGAAATCAGTTACACCTACAAAACTAAATGAAGCCTGTCTGATTCAATGCTACCATTGTTGTAACATTTCATGACATTTCATATTGACAGATTTTTAGGAAAAATTCCAACAATAATTTCAGCATCACGCTGCATTTCATCACTGTGTTACATTGCCTTGTAGAGTCTTTGCCCCTATCTTCTTCGAAAGGTCTGTTTTTCTTGCCTAAACTTCATCTCCCTTAATGTAACATGGAGGTCATGTGGTCCCAGATACATTATAAAAGGCACAGTCTTGTTAATATGAAAAGAGTGAGAGGTGACAAACCTGAATTACAGCTCCTTCGTGGCCAAATCACCACAAAAAAGAATTAAAGATACGAAGAGAGTTCAGGTTTATTACTTCCAGTCTCCTCTGAAGTAGTGTCAAACATGGCCAGAACAAGCCCAACATGTTCACTATGAAAAATCTCTGCTGAAGGAAATTTCACTTATTCACTGATCCACTTACTTGCCTGCCCACTCATTCTGCAGACAAAAATGTCCAGACTAACTAGACTATCTACACTCTACATAGTACAGTCATTTCTGCACTATGTAGCAATACTGTCATCAGCACCACACAAACAAGGAAATTTATCTTTCCTATCTAACATGAGGCTAATTAATGTAATTTGACATCCACCTACATATATATATATAAAAAAGTTTAGTTGCAACACATCAAAAATGTGATCTTCCTCCAAAAAAGGGCATATACATAAGGCTATCATATGAGATAGTGCAATTAATATTTTGCTATCCTCAGATCTGGTATGACCTCAGTTGGAAAACAATTTTTGGTTTTAGAGACTGAAACTTCAGAAGAGATGCCAATATGTGAAAAGAATACAGAGAAGATCCAGGAAAAAAATTATACAGTTTTGTTTACATATGTTGAAAAATCATGAATAAGTGTACACATGAGAGTGTGGAGCAGCCATTGAAAACAAGCTTCCCTGAATGACTGTAAGACATTTAAGATTTCTAAGACCTTCAAGAAAAACTTTGTCAAATACTTTTTCCTAGTTTCCTCCAAAACTTTGCTATGGCCACAGTTTATGAGGTGGAAAATCCCTTGTGTGAATTTCTTCATGGGCAAAAATGCCCCCTTATTTGCTTCTAGGAATCCACCATTCTTCAGATGAGCTCTTTAATATTATATACCTGAGGAGCTGTTGTCAGGTATCTATTGCCTTTAAAAAGTGAAATAATCCTTAAAAGGCAAAAAAGATTTATAAAAGCAAGTAAGGTTTAAGTATACATGATTTCTCATGTTAGTTCTTCCTTTTATTTAATGTTACTAAAGGATATTTTATTACCACTTTTTTCACAACCATGCTTTTTGAAAGATGTCTGTATTTTAGTTCTAATAATCTAAACAAATAACAATGAGCATAAATGGGAGCATGTTTCTTTATTTGCATTTGTCACTGGAAAATTAGAGAGAAGAAACAGAGTTAACAAGTTATTGGGAAGCTGCAGTTGAGCACAAGCCATTAGAAAGAAAATGTGGGTCTGAAATTTTCGCACTATTTCATGCATATAGGAAAAAAACAGCACAGGCTGCAGTAGAAGTGTCAGCTATAATTTATGGTGCTGTTAAAATGAAGAATTATGCAAGTAAACTTTCAGTCAGTTACCAAGGCCCTTTGCAGGTTAAGAATACCTCTATGGTTTTTTGCTACATATCTACAAAAGTAACATGTTCATA
The DNA here is from genome assembly GCF_030463565.1 of Pelecanus crispus. Lineage (NCBI taxonomy): Eukaryota > Metazoa > Chordata > Aves > Pelecaniformes > Pelecanidae > Pelecanus > Pelecanus crispus. The sequence goes on from NC_134645.1 coordinate 96,989,776, forward strand.
AAGTATTTAGGTACTTTGCTACTCCTTCATTGACAAGAGAATTCATGAGTTTGAGTCTCAGCCTACTCCTTCTGGAAATACGTAGTTTGTGCTTCTGGAAGATGATGACTTAATCTTGACTAAAGTGGTTGCAGGGGTTTGTTTGTTTCCTTTGTGTTGGTGTGTCAATACATCTAGGTGGCATTCAGCTGTGCTTTAAGAGCCCATGGCTGCTGAAGGAATAAAGCACCAGCTGTCACCATGTCATTACCTTTTGCAAGTCTGTGTGGTAAGTGAAGACATCAGTCTGCTAAACCCACATCAAATCTTTAGGAGGCATAAAGGAATACAATCTAAGACATGTATTTGTGCCACTGGTCGAAATGTAAAGTGTTACTTGAATTTGGTGTAAGTACAGGAGCTTCAGATTTTGCAGTTTATTTTGATTATCATTTAATGACCAATGATGTCCATCTTTAAATTCCAGGAATAAGTTATTTAGAATGCTAAAAGATACGTTAGAGTAATTTAAGAATGTAGAACTCTTTTCAACTCTCTTTATGAAAAGTTTTGAAAGTAATATAGAAAATCAGTACCTCCTTTGCTGTTGTCTGTTTCTTGTACTCTCACAAACTTGTAATTTTTAGTTTCTGGCTGCATCTCCATACAATGGTACATTGGCATGTGGTCAGCCTGATTTCTCAATATGCATAGTTTCAGCGTCCAAATCTGGCACAGGAAAATGTGTTCTAGAGTTAATTTGATTGCACTGCCCAAGCCACTTTCAAATGACAGCTTCAGGACTAAAACTATTGACTTGTGCTTGAGCTGAGAAAGGACAGTCCTGAAGATGGAGAGGTCACTGCCTTTCTTTAAAGATCAGGGAAGTACAGATTCATCTTCCTCCTTAAACTCCTTTTCTGATAAGCTTTTCTGAAGGACAACCTCTTCTCTGTCGTGCTTTCTGGGAGCTCTGAGGGTGTGTGAGGAAAGGCAACTGCAAGGAGAGGAGGCAGGTCTGGAAATCCCATTAGCCCAGCCAGCAAGCTGGCTCCAAGTGAGCTGGGGGCCAGCGTACATGTCGACCAAGAATAGGAGATTAACCACAGGCAATGCTTCCACTCTGCTCCTACTTTATGTGGAAAATATCACAGTTGATTTTCTGAAGGAAGAAAAAAACCAAAAAGAGAAGGTATTCCAAATGTTTTTAAATGGTCAGCAGTAGGAGCTGCTTAAATGATGAAATTTGAAATGTTATCTAATGGTGATTGTCTCCTTTTTCATGTTCATATAATTGCCATGAGCAAATTATACATACAGAAAAAACTTTGTAGTTAAAGTGGAAGGACAACCTCAAACTGGCCACAATTTCCGTGTAACTTAATGAGTTCTGGGGTTCTCTGACATGCTTTTGCTGTGCAGACAATGCATGTGAGCATGCCCCATTACTCTTAGGGTGTTTGTTCCTTTTCTGAGAGGAAAAGAAGTGCAATAATGGAGGATTTTCTTTTTCTGGTCCTTCAGGCTTATAGGCCATATGGTAAAGAGGAAGGAAGAGCTGGCACTAATGTCAGCCAGGATATTAAAGGAAAGACATGGTCCCTGTTCAGGCCAGGGGTCCATTGCAATGCACTTCTCAAGGAATAATGTCAGCGTGAGGTGTAAAGAAGCAGCAAATCAGAGTGCCTCTTCCCATGGGCATCACCTGCTTCTGCTCTCAGAAGAGGCACAAAAGGGAGAGATGTGGTCAAAGTAACTCCTTGCTAATTGGGCAGTTCACTGCCATGCCGGAGCTAGGAGTCTGAGGCCACTGTGGATTACTCAGTACATCTGGATAAAGAAGCCAACACGAAGCAGTGGAGCTGTTGATGCTGAACAGCTTCAGCACTGAGGCAATGGTGGACTAATGGCAGGCAGCAGGCACTCCTGAACTCACAGTGCCAAGGGCAGGATTGAATGAGATAGATTATACCTTAACCATCAGCTGTTTTGACATAAGATTCTTCCAGATTTCCTGGGGGTTCTGGAGCAGATATGATACCCGTCTGTTCCTTCACAAGAGCATCAAAAATACCTGACAGGGACAAACAAGTGACCCACTGAAGGAACCACTCTGTCTCTGGCAACAGGGGAGCACATAAGCTTGTCTACTGTCTGTGGTGCACCCCCCTGGCAGCCCCCGGCATCCACTGTCACTGGATTAACAATGACAGGGATATCACATTCCCATTGGTATCTCTCAGCCTGACACCCAAAAATCTACTCATTTATTTTTTGAACCTTCTGACACTGTCTGCCTCCATGATCTCCTACAGCAGCGTGGGCAGCCTCAGCCCCATCCCTGGGCATAGGGCACCTCCTAAGGATGGGGATGGGCTGGGGCTGGGCACCAGAACCGCACGCAGCATTGAAGGTGTGAGTGCACAACAGTTTTATCTGATTGGAGACAAGGTTTTCTGTTGCTATGGGTTTATTTTCATGTTGGGTTTTGGTTTTTTTTTTTTTTCTCCTCAGTAGTTGTCTTGATATGACCAGTTCTTTATTGGCTTTTTTTTGGCTGCTTTTGCACTTTGAGCTGATGTTTATAGATAATTGTCAGTGATAACTCTGAGGTCTCTTTCCTGCATTGCAACTGCCATTTATGAGGTCAGTGTCACCTAAGTATAGATTAGATTATTTTCTCTAAGTGTGTTTTGAAGCAGACAACTGATTCTTTGGACCTGAACATAGTTGAAGCCATTTTGTGTACATAGACTCCTTTCAGCTTAAATGAGAAGGTAACGTATTACTTTCTTCCTCATTTTTTCTTACCCCTTCCATGTCTATACAAGCAGGTGCAATTTATTCACACATCTGACTACTGTAAAGAGATATGGTGAAGAAATCTGAAACAATGTTAAATTAAGTTGTGTACAATACTGTGGCAAGTAACAAGATGCCAAATTTCACAGAAAATAAATTTTTAAAAGCCCAGTAATTAGCTTTATTTTGGTTCCTCTGTACTAAGGACACTTAAATCTAGTCAGCTGGATGTTAATGTTGTTGTAATCAAGAATAAAAACACGGTAAAAGGAGAGGCTGAGCAAACCCAAGGTGGGAGTTGAAGACTGAAGAATCACCAAGCAAGTTACAGGACTCACCCTATCCTGTGACTGAAAGGTGGACAACATGGTCATGAAGAAGAAGCTATTCCTTGCTTGTGCAACACAAATTGCTTTGTTACTCTGTTTTATTTCCCATGACAATAAATAAGTGTACTAGACATGTCTGGAAAGTTCAGAGGTCTTATTATTACCACTTGCCCACCTAAAATCAGTGGTACAACACACTGTCCTTGAAGGAATGTCCCATATATGGTGTGTATCAATCAACGAAAGGCTATAGATAAGATAAAGCCTATTTAAGTAAGTAATATATTAATGTGTGCTGAAGTCTTCTACTACTTTGGTGGTGCCAATAGACCTCCAAAGGAGCTGAGAAGACTCTGGCTTTTAGGGAAGTCCTTGAATAGTTAAATATATTTTTCCTGGCCCGAATGCACACCCTGAGAACAAATTCTACTGGAGTAAGTCTCATACAAACCCTCTGCTCTTCCTAATCAGACAACTTTCAGGAAAGAGACTGGAATAGGAAACCAGGCAGTGATCTTCAGCAGGGACCTTCAGGCACTGCTGTCCCTGTAGTTTTCACTTTCAGCAAGCCAGACCTCGTGCCATTTTCTTTTTCCTGTCTTTCTTCATCTCCAGCACCTTCCACCATCTTCCAGCTAACAAAGCACTCTGAAGGTGATTCACAACCTTGTCTTACGATGTAAACTACAAAACCAAAAGCAAATTATTTAATGCACTGAAATTGGGTATTTGAAGCTGATCTGCTCACAGCCACCAAGCCAGGAAACATGAAATTGCTACTCTACCCTTAATTGGTTTAGTAGTGGACCTGGTAATGTTAGGTTAATTGTTGGACTGGATATCTTAAAGGTCTTTTCCAACCTGAACGATTCTATGATTCTATGATTCTATGTTCTGTCCATCAGCCATATCTTTATCTTACAGGTTTTTTTGTTTCATCTTTTTAGAGAATTAATTTATCAGGGTAGAAACTCTTATCTCCATTTGTCTAATACCTGTCTGGGTCCTTTTCTTGGCTTGGGCCTAGTCATTTACATACTGAACGTGAGAAATAAATTAAAAGGAAGAGAAGAAATACTGCGGGCAAAACAAGGTAAAGCCCTGCTCATAGACAAAAATATATGCCATTACTCCAACTGGATATAGGAATGTCATTTGTTTTCTCAGAGGTGTGCAAACACGTCTGTAATTCAAAGATGTATGACTAACACATGTGTATGTTCCTCTTTAGACCTAGCTGAGATCTAAAAAGGCTGATGCTTGAACTTGATTTATGCATTGCACATCTTCATCTCTTCATTATGGTAATCCTTGTTGTCAGACTGCAATGATTTAAATGTTAATCATATTTAGTATCATCTGCACTATATATTATACTGCCTCATAATTTCCAAAAACTACTCTTCATATAAAGAAAAGTAATAAACATTTTAAAGAACGGGTGCAGACACTGACATATGTAGTCAAATGTGCTCACTTCCCCCAAACACACTCCCATGAGTGGAGAACACCAAAAACATGTGTTTTCTCCAGGGAATGCAGCACAACTGTACTATTCATTTTCTTTCATGATTTTTCTCAGGTCATCTGTCTTTCCATGAGTCAACATGGTAGGAATGTACTATGGAGTCATCAATTTCTTTAAAGTATAGGAGAAAGCAGTTTTCTGACACCTGTACTGTCTTTGGGACACTCGCTGCCCATTGCTTTGGAAAATCTGAAGACAGCTCTGCCTCAGATGAGCCTTCCTACGCTACACAGCTGCTGCTGCATGCCCTTTGACTAGACTAAAAAGATTAGTCAAGACTGGATGGATCTTCAGCACAGACACCCACCTGGCTGGGAAGCTTCACTTCTGCAAAAAAGATTTGATGTTTTGAAAAGGCTTTTTTGGGGGATGAAAAGCCAAACTCTCTGTTTCCACTACAGGAACGTGTCCATGTTTCTGAAACATATTGTGCTGTCCAAGCTCCCTCGCTCTACAACAGGCTGCTGAGGAACACTGGAGCTTGGGAGCTGGTGAAGTACTCTGGAGGTTGGCTGCCTGCATCTGCCTGGGGGTGTCATAGGACCAGGGAACTGCTAGGAACCCAACTATCAGATTCTGTCACATGAACCACCAAGAAGTTAGGAAACCAGGTGGTGGACATGAATCCCCATTTCCCTTTGGGAAAACCATCTGTCACAAAATTTCCTAGCATATCTTCCTAGAACAAAAATTCTCAGTTTTTATTCTGAGAAAGGTATACCCTTTTTTTTCTGCCCAGAGTCCATCTTCAGTAATAGAGGAAAGGAAAACCTAGCTACACCTCTATCCTGGGTCACAACCCCAGGATTACATGCACAAATCTTTCTATTAGCCTTAGTAAAAAGATAATACAATTGATATATGCGTGTTTTAGAAACGAAGTGATGGGTTCTGTTCAGCAGGGGTTATTCTATGCCAGATGCAGGACTTTGTATTTACTTCTTCTTAACTACATGAGGTTATTTTCTGCCCATTTCTCCAACCTGTCTAGTTCTGTCAGAATAGCAGCCCTGGCCTACTTTGTGCTGGCAGCTCCCCGTGATGTAGTATTGCCCACAGACTTGCAGAGGGTGTATTCCATCCCTGCAGCCACTGAACAGTATCAGCCTCTGGGGAGCACCATTTGGAAGTGGCTTCTGGTTAGGCTTCATATTGCAAAACCCTCTGTGCCTGTCAAGTACTCATACACCAGACTGTAGGAAGTATAGTGTTTGGGGTTATCTGTTTACTATTGCTATTTAACAGAAACTGATTAAAAATTTTTTTCCCAGTTCCTCACTGATTCCTGTTCCTGAAAATATTCTCCACTCATATCAAGTAACCCTCCAGTTTAACCAACTCTGTCAACACATGCTTTTGAACATTCAACTTATCTGACCTTCAGCTTTCCTACTTTACTAGCTGAAACAGAATCAAAACCCAGGCACCACTGAAAGTGCAGTTATCTGCTACCATGAGATAGCAGGGCGCACATACACACATAGTAGGAGAGAAAAGAAACAAAATCTTCTGGCTGCTTACAAACTCACAATGTCTCTTAGAGGCTTGCATTTGCTCTGCCAATTTAAGCATGAATGACAAACAGCAACAGAAAGTATTATATTTTTCTGTATTCTCAAATGCTGAATACATATATGGATTTCATTAGGTTTTCATTAGTTCAGTGGAAAGCCCATCTGTGAACTCCAGTGAACACAATGCAGTAACGTGGAATCCAAACAGAACATCTGGTAAACTCTAGAGAAAGTTCAAACAGAAACTAGTCTGTGATTGACTTTGGAAAAGGAAAACTTTAACGTGAAGAAAAAGCACTCTTCCAATTCATGACTCAATAAAAAACCACCCCGTTCATTAACATGCACTCAGCATAACAGAAATTGTACAGTACCAAAAGCACTTGTTTACATTGATTAGGAATAAGCTCCGAGTATTTAATTTTAGTAATGCACTCCATTATGCAAAATAGGTTGCTTCATTTCACTGAGAAATCGTGCATCCATTTATATGAGAATTCAATTAATTTCCACTTTTAAAGCACTTCTGACACTAATTTTACTATGTTATGGACACACTTGCACCAAAATGCCTGTAGGTTTTTAAAAAGCACTTTAAGGCAATTCCAACCAAATGTCTTAGGGCCTGCTGATTCTCTGTGATAGAGCATAAATTGGGCCAAGAAACTGTTGTCAATGCTGACAGGAACTGCTGAGCACTGAAGTGACAAATGTAGCCCTTAAATAGCTTTTGTTATTCACTTGTCTGTTCCATGAAGAAAGCCAGGATCATGTAGCTGCCCCAGGCCACTCGCCCCTACTGAACACCATTGCTCCCAGCATGAGATAACTTTTACTTAGCAGCCTGCTGACAGCCTGAAACAGGAATTGATGATATTTATTAAGAAAGCACTGGCCTTTATCAATTCTAGCAGTTTAACAGAATTTTCAGTAACAGCCTATATAAAAGTTGAAGATAGATGACAATGTCAAAGCATTTGATTTGTGGATTTTTTCTCTTTCTTTTCCTGTATGAGGACAGACTGTTTGCTGGGAAGGCATTTCTTGCTGAAAAACAAAGGGCTTTAAAAATACCAGGTTCATACAAGCAGTGAAAGCCAAAATACACATTTAACTTCTTTTCCACTGCTCAGTTCTGTGCCTTAAAGTTTTCAGGCTCAGCAAATATGGGAGAACTCCAAAATGTAAGATTTCTCTCACTGGTGTAGACAGATTATAAAGTCAGTTTCAGAACAATGTAACAACAACAATCCTAGCTGCGATGAAATCCATAAATCTTCATACCAGGGGGCGAATGAGGTGTTAAATCAGGTATATTTATATTGTAATTTGTTCACGAAATCTCAAGTTGGCAACTGAAGAGAACAATTCATATGTACTTATTTTTCTTAAAATTACAAGACCAGATATCATCATAAAACCTGAATGTGTGATTTTGCCTCTATTTTTAGGTATATTGAAGGCCTAGAAAATGTCAAGAAAATGTATTTTTTCTGGAAAAATCTGTATTGTGAACTTGAACAAGTTGAATGCAATTTCCAGACCACTGGACCAGCTTGTCAGATGGTGTAAATTAGTGCAATTTTAGCATACTCAAAGAATGTATGCCAGCATCATCTGATAGCTCTGTGAAATAAAAAAATAATTTGTAAGAAAATTTTTAACTCTTTTAACTCTTTTAACTCTTTTTAACTTTTTTTTTTTTTAACTCTCTTTTAGGTTAAAACTTTGACATGAATCATGTGTACAAGAGGTTTCCTGAGATTTTCCTTTTTGTGCCTCCTTATTAAGAAATCTTAATTGAAGTTAAGTGCCTGAAAATGGTTCTGATTTTCTTTATTCCTAGAACAAAGAAAAGCTGTATTAATGTCACAACCATTTCAAAATTTTATTACATTTTTATCTTTTAGTGAAAACACCAAAATAGTTAGAAAGTGGATCATTTAGTCCAGTAACTGCTCTTTAGCAACTGAAAAACTTGTGTAGAGGTTGAGTGTTCAGACACTGAACACCGTCACTGTGTAAGAAAACATCTGTTTCTTCCAGACTTTAAGAAGAAAGAAAGGGTTAACACATGCACTGTTCTAGTTGTTCTCAATCACAGCTGAATCTGTGTCTTTTCCTTATTCTGTTACATTTTTGATCTCCAGATTCTTTTGTGACAGAGGCCCCCAGTGCTGCCTTCTTTTGCCATTTTTATTTGCTCCTTTTTGTTATATAAGTTCTGCTTCTTGTTTAAGAAGACAATATTCCTTCTGCCATTTTCTTCACTGTTGGTTGTATTTTAATAAAGATTTATTATTTTCTCTCTTACCTTAAAATAGATATAATCTTCTGATATTTTTTCTGGATTTTTCTGAATTATTCCCTCTATCCCCCTTCACTTATCCTGCAAGTGAAGCATGCCAGTGACACTTCCTTACTTGCAGGAGTAGACTATGTGGCCTCCAAAATACTCTGCCACAGTATCTGTCACTCCACTGCAGAGAGGAGGGAAGTCCTTTCAATCCACTGCCATACTTCATGACTTGTTCATATCATGTCTGGAAGATTAGAGCCCCCACTGATGCTAATTCTGTCATATTATGAAGTTTGAGGGAGTAGTGAGTTGTATTTGCAGATAGAGTGCAGGTTGAAGCAGTAAAGAGACTTCACTGGGTTTTTAATGGGTTTTGAAACTTGCCTAGCTTGTCAATAAGGAACATTGGGCCTCACAGTGAGTAAACAACTTTTCAGTGCTTGATGAAGCAAGGGAATGGTTGTCAGCTATTTCTATTCATTTTCTTGGCAGGTAAGAACCATATGGGGTTATTCCCAAAGGACTTTAATATTTCCAAACTGGGAGACAGCAGGCAATGGGCTGATGGGAGGAAAGATGAGATCACAACTGACTCAGTGAATCATAAGTACATAATTCAAACATTGAATTTGTATCCATCCCCAAATATAAGACTAGGAAAGGAAATGCTGTTCCCTAAGTCTGTTTGGATCCCCAAGTCTACTTCATAAGCATATGAATAAATAAGATGATATGAGGACAAGCACCTCATATAACTCCCCTCAGTGGGGAATTCTAAGACACTTCTTTCATTCTGTCTGCCTGACCAGACAGTGAGGCTAAACCACCCATATGCTAATTAAAGAGATGCATCACTTACTTTTGTTCCTCTTCACTTCCTCTAAACCTTGTGACTATGCAGTCTGTTTTAACTAGGACAAATTAATGCTTCTATGTGTATTAGCATTGTCTTTTAGGTCAATGATCAGAAAGTGTGGGGTGACCAGTATCCCAATTCACATTATAAAGAGTAGCAAGGTGTATTCCCTGACCCACATGTATTGTTTGAGACAGTAACAGAAGAGTTTGAGAGAAAGAAGTGTCTTCTAGTGGTCAATATTAACCAGGAAAGGTGTCTAGTATGCCATGAGACCACATGAAAGACAAAAGGATGAAGCGATGATGTAAAAAACTCCAGGCCCAAGAAGTAGTAACAAAGCTCAGGGAGCTTTCAGTTCGAGAGAGTGATTTCCTCTTGAGTGTCTGACTTCCCACTATGATGATAACTTTTCCCCCTGCCCTCTAAAGCTATGTCTGAAAACAAGTTAAACATAAAGAAGGAAACATTAGCTTTGTAGGTACAGGGGTTACTGCTGGTGATTGGTTTTGCAACACAGACTGCCATTCTGTGGTTACAAGTCACTGGTGATACAAAAGAAGTCTACATGATCATGAAAGGCATAGAGAGTGCAAACTGTCTGACTGCTAGCTCTTCCAACACAAGAACTAAGGGTCTGCAGATGAAACCAGCAGTAGCTAGGATCAAAACAAACAAGAGGAGAGGAAGTGACTGTGGATCATGAATGGAGACCTCCGTGAGAGAGAAAACCCATTCAAAAAGTTTGCATGGGTTTACATATGCCTGCTGTGTTCTTCTTCCTTCATGCCTGTGTTTAAGGCCAGTGGTGGAGACAGGGTACTAAGCAAAACAGACCTTTAATCTGAATCTATACAACTTTTCTCATGTTTCTATTCAGCGACTACTCACTCATCTATGTCTTCTTTTTCAGACTCTTACAGTTCTATATTCCCACGACCTCTTCCAAAATGTGTTCAAAGACTTCATCAATGAGGAATACACGATCATGGTAATTTTCCATGTTCTCCCCATTCTGAGGAAGATGCAGCTATGAGATCAAAGTAGGAAGAAACAATATATTGTGCTTTATGTCCCATCTGTGTCATCTGAACTATATTTTCTGTTTAAAACCTTTTTTTTTTCTGAAGGATCTTATGTCAGTGCAAACCTCCAAAACAGCATTGGTTTATCTAGCTATGTCACTGTTCTTCATATTTTTGACACTGGCATCAAAAATCATCAAGATATCTAAGCAGTCTCTTTGTCTTTCTATTTGTTCTCAATGGATTTTGTTTCTCTTTGTTGTGCAAGTTGGTCTGAATGTGAAATAAAAATCATGTAGACTTCTTCCTATGACAAAGACTTATAAGAAAGCTGAAGAGGTAAAAGTAATCTAAAACAAGTAAGGGAAGGGGAAAATTGCTATAAAGAAGAAAAGAGAACACAGAAAAGGGAAGATGGTCACCCACTGAAAAAGGGAAGGAATGTGCACTGGGTAAGGCTTGCCTTGACTGGTAGCTGTTTGAAGTAAGTAGTTCACAATAACCATTACATAATGGCTCCCTGTGAGGACACTAATTCGGCATAAAAAAGACTAATCCAGAATAATTGCTTTGCAATTAAGACTGTAGAATCAGCTTAGGTGATTTAGCTTTAGCTTGGAATAAAGCTATTTTTTTTCTGAAATAATGTTTTCACATGGGAACTTGACTGGAACAGTTAAATTCTATCCAAATACTTTCTTGGTATGAGCTTTGCTGTTCATTTCCTCCTGTCTAGATGAGGTTCCAGCATGTTTCTTCTACATGGGGGCTGTTATCAAGGCCTAATTCCAATTTAATTTATATAGCACCATTTTATACCAACATAACCAAATAACTTTATTGGAGTAATTCCTGATTTAGTCTGGTATGAGATCAATATCAGGACTTTACAGTTGTTTGAATAGATGCTTTCTCTGTTTAACAGCCAAGCTGAAGAAAAAATTTGGATCAAACTATAAATATTTTTTGTTTCTCACCCTTGCTGAAATTAAAATGAAGTAAAAATAGTTTAATACAATACAACATATTTCATTTGGCCCAAGATGAAATGTTTCATATATTCTAAGTAAAACAAAGACGGGAGGATTCACAAAATAAAAATTCCTTAAACTGCTGCTGTTCTCTTCCTCTCCCTTTTACTCACTGGTTTGAGGTTAGAGTTTTCACTCATACTTGGAAAAATAGGTCCAGCTACTACAGTTTTGAATTCATTTCAAGAAAATGCCTTAACAACCAGGCTATACACCATTCTAAAAGAAAAAGTAATCTTCTTTTCTGTGATGTTTTTACACCCACTTTAAACAACATTCATCATTACACAAAAGCCGGATTCGTCTGATTAAATTCAGACGTCTACATCTAGATATCCTCAGCTTCCTTTAAATAACAGCAAGAAATAAAAAACACTTTGAGGATTTGATTCACCTTATCGTAAGATTTAAAATAAGCACGACATATTGACCTTCAATACCTAAATGTGCATCCCCTCCTTATGTCAGCAAGCTCTTTTACTGCATGCCAGACAACTTTTAACATCACAGAGGACACTTTTGTCTACGCTGCCCTCTACAATGCCAGGTCTCCACCTGACTTATACAGATCATACAGGCACTCTTTAAAACCAGTGGATGCTGAGCTGGGCAGATATTGTTCAAGTGTCGAAGATGTCCAGTTTATATATTTGTCACGCTCTTGGCTGAGGAATGTCTTGCTGCTTTCCAGTTAGACTTAAGCCAGGGCAAATACAATGCAGATGCAAACATTTATTCATAACATCTAATATAGACAGCTACAGGTGTGTTTGAGAGACAAAAGTGAGAAAATAAAATACATATATGACTTATTCTACTTACCTGTATGATCTAAACATCTAAGCAGAGCTTGTTTCTGACTCTCAGCCAGGACTGGATAATCGCCATTATGCTCTTTTCCACTTTGGGATGACCACAGGGTTTAGACCTCTGTAGCCAGGCTCTTCCTGTTAGGCATATTGTAACAACAGTTCATGTAATTTAAACTTAGGATCTCTATTTCTTTTTCCTGAATGTAGAACTAGTCCTGACAGGAGGCACAAGTGTAACATGGAGATGTGTAGACACAGTGGATGTTTGAAGCAAAGTGAGATGAATCCCTAGAGCCCCACCTGCCAGATGAACACCTGAAGCACCAAAGAAGAGGGCAATTCCTATCCTTATGTACTTATGTAACTCTTCTTATGTTACGCTTTATATAGTTCATGCAAAGCAGAGAAGTTACAACAGGAGTATCCTAATACTTCACTTCACAAAATCTTACAGCTTGATGGCACTCAAGAGAGAGTCAAATATTTAGAGTGGACTGAGACTCGAACACCCTGCCTGCCAGATGGTTTATGTAGCCACATGGATATATAAACAGTAAAGGTGATGCCTCTTAAAGCCCTCATGTCTGACCTGTTCTACTCCATTTTCATGTATGCCTTGGCAGAAAGAAAGCTGGTGAAGCAATCCACTAACAATGTCAAGGTGTAAATTAAAAGCGTAAATTCAAAGCGTAAATTCAGGAGTCTTAAAGATACATTTGAAATCTGTTGGTTAAAGGAGAGAAGAAAGTCTGCATGCACTAGTACCCAATCTAGCACTTTTTTCCCCCTGCAGTTATGTGGATATAGACATATAAAACAAATTGATTCACAAGTAATCAGTAAAATCAGACCAAATTTGTAAATTTTGCAAGAATGACTGAAACCATATTTAGATTTTAAGACATCCAACACTTGAGAAATAGCTTTAACTCTAAGCATAATTAGTCTGAGATGCACTCAGTAGCTCTCACAAATATTGGACAAATCTGCTGCCCCCTATTTGTTTCGTGTCACCCTTAATTCCCTCAGCAGCCTATGGGATTCTCAGCTAGCCTAGATAGCTCTATGCTAGATTATGGTCACATTAGTGACCGCAATAAGGATATAAATGCCACCCCTGCTTCAATTACCTGGCAACAGGGGGAGGTCTGCTGCGTAACACAGTGCTGATTTCATATACTGTGCACACATTTTTAAGGCATTCTCTAATTGCATAAATTATAACATCTCCTTCCCCCATCTCAGTTTGTATAAATCAATACTAGAATAGGCATTTAGAATGGCCCAAATGAAAATTCAGGGAGTGGATGAAGTCTCCCTTTCTTTTTCTCTAAGTAGATCCCAATCTCAGTAGAGAAATCAGTCCACCACTGATGCCAGGAAAGAGGAGGAGGGCGAGAATTGTGCTGCAGAGGATTTGTGAGGTGTGGAGCTATTTTAATATTGCTGGCTGAAAAATCTGTTACTAAAATAAGAGTAGGGAATGAATCCACCTCCACCAAAGTGGAGAAATTTTGGCTTCAATAGTTTTAAATGCTCCAATAAAAATGCTACTTTTTCATAATTCTGTCTATGTTCACTTTCAACTTGGTCTCCATAAATTGTTGACACTTGATGAAAGCTTTGCCCTAGGCATTTCATTTTCATTATCAGTGCTTTATGTTTGATATGGAAAAAAACACATTACAATCTGAGCAAAAAAGTTACAGACATGAAGAACATGTGCTATATGTCATGGAATGACACAGTTCTAGGACATTCCAAGTGTGTAAACATAATAAAATAGTCATTAAATGTTAAGGCATAAACCTGATCTGAAATGCCAAAATAATGTACAATTATTCAAGAATTCTTCATTAAGAATGGTATATTTTATGGTTTAATTTCATGTTCATCTGAAAAAGCAAATATGATATTGTTTCCAGGAAGAACACTTTAATTTCATTTAAATTAAAAAAACAAGGAAAAAAAAAGTGTACATCTTGACTGAATTAACAATATGGAAATAATGTATTCTTACTGTTTGTAACTTGACTGGTTTCTCATCAAAGTTGCATACAAAATCATTTTAAGCAGGCCTTGCACTGTCTAGCAGTGACAATGTGGGACTGAATGTAGTGGAGAACTCAGTCCAGAGTATCAGTTTCCAAACCACGTTCAGGTGTGGGAGCACATCTGCCCTCTACAGATGTTTAGAGTATACAGTTCTGCTGTATACAGTTCAATACAGTTCAATAAATTTAAGGGCATATTTATATAAAGTTTTTCCTCAAGACTGTCTGTTGACTCAAGAGCTAAAGGGTTGGTCCTGTTGATTGTAACAGGAGCACCAGTCCTTCCAGTTGAGCATTTGAAAGCGTGGCTTTACCATGGGCTGTCGCAGTGCCAGAACACTTGCTAGTCCCTCACGTAGAGTATTGCTGTATCTTTTGCTGACCTTGGCAGTTTAAGGCTGCTCACATCCAACCCATTTGAAAAGCTGTATTCTCTCCTGCACTGTACATTCAGTTTTTTGTAAGGAATTACCAACTTACATATATATGACATGCCTTTACTTAACTGTCTATTTGCAAGGGAAAACACTGGAAGAGAAGAACATCCTCTGCAGTTCATTTCTGCTATCTCATTGGCGTTAGGCTGAATGGAGGCATCCTGAATTTGGTTATTGGATACGAAACTAACTTATATATCACACTATACCTACATAAATAGGTGCCATTTTGATAGAAGACATTTACTGTTTTTAAAAACATTATGAAGTGTTTATTCAATTTGTAAAACACATCTCTGTTCCATACTCTTTAGTATCTCAGTAAGAGGAGTTTGGATTCTTCAGTGAAATAGTTTTTCATCAGAAGATTTTTTTCTCAAATCTGTTGTAAGTTTTTTCCACAGAACCATAAAATCACATAGGTTGGAAGGGACCTGTGAAGGTCATCTTGTCTAACATCCTGCCCAAGGCAGGCCCAGCCAGACTGGGCTGCTGAGGGCCATGTCCAGTTGGGTTTTGAATATCTCCAAGGGAGGAAATTCTCTCCGGGCAGCCTGATCCAGAGTCTGAACATCCTCATGGTGATATTTTTCCCCCTTATATTCAATGCAAATTTTCTATGTTCTACATTTTGCCTCTCATCCTGTCTGTGCATCCTTAAGAGTTTGGGTCCATCCTCTTTACATCATCTTATCAGGAAGTTGTAAGCATCAGTAAGATCTCCTCCAAAGCCTCCTCTTCTCCAGAAAGGACAAATTCAGCTCCCTCAACATGTCCTTTCATTTCATGTGCTCCAACACCCTGACTATCTTGGCATCTCTAGTCAGGACACTTCAGTATGTGAATGCTTTTTTTTTGGTCAAAAATCATAAATAAAAAGCAGTCCAATGGCTAGGGATTTCAAATGTGAGGAGCAGGCTAAGGTCCCTGTTGTATGTATTTTGGAGCAGGGATCTGAAGTTTTACTTCTCTTCCAAATTTATGTTTAATTATCAAATTACAGATGTTTGTCACCTTTGCCACATCCACTGTAGGAATAGTTCTACTTTATATAAAGAATTAAATGTTCATTTGGGGGTAAAGAAAGGAAGGACGAGCTTTCCAGAGTCTTCCACTCCATTGGAGAGGATCGAAGTTCAAATCTGTAGGCAAGTCAAGCAGGGCAGCATATTAAAACTAAATCAAGTAACTTGTGAAACTATCCTTCAAGCAAGCTATTGTTTATAAAGGTGTGATTCTCTGGTGAAAAGCATGAAGTGGTCCTGGCTGAAGAACAGAACCAAAATGTAACTCCGAAATATTGTCCTATTTAACAAAAAAACACAATGTTTTGGGTTTTTGGAAACTAATAATTGATAATGTAACATGCTTGAAAATTGAGATACTTTCTTCTTTTAACTTCTTTTTGAAGAAGTAATTTGTGGTTGGCTGAAACATATGGTAATTCCTGGGAGCAACTATCAGACTTTTAAAGTACTTGAATATGATGTTTAATAACCTAGTATATTACTTGGTAGCAAATCCACCAGAAAGACATGCATGATTTCCAAGAGTAAAATCCTACTTGCTTTACTTATGCTGGAGGTCTCCATTTGTTCTTGGAAGGGATTACTTTCAGCATTAAACTAACCAAGCCCAAGTTTTACAAAGCCTTGAGGACTACAGGCCTTTCCCAGTGAACAGTTCTACTGTAGTCATTAGGAGTCTTGTCTAAGTAAAAGGTGAAGAATTTGAGGAAATTCAGAGTTCTCAAGATTTTGGGACATAGTTTGTGTATCGGACAGTAACAACACCATAAATCATGAAGATTAAAAGACGAAATGTTACCAGTATTGTAATTTAACATAAGGGTATGCAAAGAAGGAACTGAACTAACTATTCACTAAAATATTTTTAACATATTGTTACTGACTGAAGTAACTCCCTACCCAGGGTGTGATTCATACTTTTAATTTAATTTAAATAATACCAGCTTTTATCAGTTAATTTCTGAATATTCCGCTATGTCTGAATTTCCCAAACAGGACGGTTATAAAATAATATGACAGGAACTAGAGGAAACCATGCTTTAATAGGTAACTAAGATTTTGTTTGGCCTCATGAGAAGAGGACTGAGGACTTCATTCTGGTTTTGCTACTTTCCCAGTTCTCATCTTTGCTTTCTACATATGTAGCCACTCTAGAGAGATGATTTGTTATATAATCTTTCTCTAGAGATGCTTTTATGTGTACCACATGAAACAAGCATAAAGAAAGCAAAAAGCATATATACATTGCATTATGGTAATAGAGTGGTTATAATAATTTCCTGCAGGTCCATAACATGGATTTGACACGTACTCTGGACTCAGGCCAGATCTTCTCTGCCATCACCCAAATGGTCACCACTACGTGGTGGCTGGTCTGAGGGGTGAGAAGCAATTATATGTGAAAGCTGACTGTATCATTCCTGCATATGCCTTTGAAGGCAAGAGGCTGCCAGCCCATACAGCTGACCTAATCAAATGCTGAGGCTCAGATGAAGTTTGATTGATGTGGTATCACCACAAATACCTCTTTTTTTCTTCATCCTGCAGGATTTTCTCACATAAACTACTTTATCTTCTTCTTACCCAGACTCACCCCGCTCATCACTTCTTCCTTCAGTTTTCTTTCTAGTTGTCTGAAACCTTCCTGCTAAAACATACCTGTGCAGCTTATGTGTGGAGACTAATGAGGCATTTGCCAACATCACACAGTATGGCCCATGTATATGCAACTTCCCTTCCCTACTGTTGCATCTGTCAAGTCTATTCAAGGCATAATGTGCTCAGAGCAAGGTTCCTCTGCTACTCAGTAGTGTACAGAGCATAGCACAGGGGTATAAATGTATGATAATAACAACCTCAGCACCTCTGCTGATAATCCAGCTGACTGGGTTTTATTCAGTCTATTATTCTGTGTCTTTCATATATTTCTTTGCTCTTCCAGCGTGCTTAGGGAAATAAAGAAAATAATTAGTTTCTATATTTATTGTAGTTTGAACTTTTGTGCCTCTTTGGAAAAACATTTTCTACTTTTAGAGGTATTGAGAACTATAAAACCATGACATTTTTTCTCCTAGGTAGTCATGCAGATGAGCCATATAGTTTGCTGTCAGCATACTCACTAAAATGAAATTGAACCACTTTTTCATTAAACAGTTCACCAAAATGTAAATGTAAAAGCATCACATTGAAATCTGTGCATCTCATGACAGTTTTGATTATACGCTGGTGCTCTGTTATCTTTTTCTTTAAAGATATACATTCTCTTTTAAAAATGTAGCTGTTTTAGATGACTTCTAATTCTAGGGTGTAACGGAAAAAAGCAATACACACATACCACTGAAATAAGCCTTATAATTTTTAAATATTTAGTGCCACTTCCTTCATTTGAAAGATCAGGAGTCTGCCCTGGAATGTTATATTTCCTGGTGGAACACAAACATAATGGAAAAGTGTTGTTGATGCTCTGCCATAAGAACCTCCCTAGCCAAAAGTCATTTGCCTCTACAGAATAGTATACCAATTCTTAAGGAAATTTTGCCATTCTCTGTTCTAGGCATTGTAGGAGGATTGCAAGGAATTACAGCTCAGAAAATAAAGGAAAATATGTATGATAGTCATCTTCTGTAGAGTTGAAAGAATAATGGGAATGCTGGAAAGTTGGAGCAAACAGCATTATTATCTGTATATAAGGTAATCATTACAAAAAGAAAACAGTATATTTCCTTGAACAACAAACAATGTAATTACAGCAGTGAGTAAAACATATCAAATGAGTTAGCCTATGCTTGCCAGCAGTGTAAGAGTCACATTGTAAAGGGAAGTGGGAGAAAAGAGTATTGGATTGTCATAACTGATATCAGATGCCAGTCAGATGTGCTTTTTTGGTTGCATTTGGGCTCGTGTTTTAATTGACTTTTGACACTGCACCAGCCTACTCTTTGTTGCTGATCACAACTCCTCCACTAGAGGATACCACGCTAAATCTGTCAGTGTAACTGCATAGGAAATCAGTCCCGAATCCAGTTCTGTCAGAACGGTGCATGTTAGATAAAATATTTTAAAGAGTAGAGCTCTTTCGCTCAAGTGTGCTTAACTAGTTTCATCCTATACCTGAGAAAATGATGTTGCGTTCAATGCATTTGGGTTTTAGTGAAGTTGCGTCTATGGAAGAAGACTTTAGTTGTACACAGCAGACTTGTACCAGTAGTCTAAATTTAAGGCACATGTCTGGTAATAGAAAAACTTTACTGTCATTTAGTTTGATTTGTGACACTAAGTGAGCCTAAGACCACCTCATGGCTACATCAGGCTTAATGAAAATTTCATAGGTACAACAGAGTAGAATAGCATCAACAGGAGACACTGAAAGGAAGAGGCAAGCACCTAGCCTGTGGTCTGCCTAGCTTCCCACATGACCCACCTGAGGGCTATACCCACTGGGCTATTGGCTACTCTGGGCTACCAGGTGTCTAAGCTGTGTTTAACAACAAATTCTGTCCTGACTGCTGTGAGGCTGACAGCCGGTCTTATAACTTTAGTTGGAGAATTTACATTAATTCAAGATAACAGAACTGGTTTTGATTTAGTTCTGGGAAAAATAATCCCAGCAATACCATAATGCAAGATTCAGAATTAAAACTCAATTAAATCAAGAAAATCATGTGGTTAAGAATTCACATAATAGAAAGAAGATGATGACTTAGAAACCATGCTTGGAGAACTGAGGATGTCCAAGTGGTGAGAATTTATACAAAAATGCAATGAATAACATCTATTTTGGAAATTTCTACATATACCAGCACTGGTGTGCAGAGCGCAAACCACAAGGATGTTAGCAGCCCAACTAGTAAATAGGTGTTCCTCACAAGAGCGGTAGGCAGTTCTGCAGCTGAAAATGAGCACATTATTCAGTAGAACATGGATCCAACAGGGATCAAAAAAGACTGGTATTTCTTGGAAGTTGGTATATAAAAGTGGCATTGCCCAAACTGCTGTGGGCTTTGCACAACTAAAGATAACCCAGGGGGAACAGAGGATAAAGGGACTCTTCTTCATGAGCTAAGTGCCGCTAAAGTAGTAACAGCTGTGGGTAACTATTTCCTTGTCTGAAGAATGACACTCTGTAGTAATTATTATTTCTGATAAATCATCAGTGGTTTTCACTGTTTTTTAACTTTTGTTCATATATGTAGAAAAATATAACACCCATGCCTCAAAGAACAAACATCCTTTCTACAAAAAAAAAAAAAAAAAAAAAAAAGCCTAGGTAGCTTTATTATGATGTTCTTCTCATTTAAAATTTTCTGCTTGAAAAAAGTGAAAAGATCTTAATGCCAGCCACAGCCCTTTAAATTAAACAATGTTCTCACAGTATTTCATTATATTCTTCCTACAGTTTTGCATTGGCACTTCAAAAGATGATGTAGTAAAAAGACCATGATGATCCTGAACTGATTAATCACAAATCACTTGGGCTGTGACAGCAACATAGGTTTGATATTGATTTCTTTTTTAAAAGAAAGACTTTATAAAGCCAGTTTCAAGAGAACTCCTCAGTCTTTCCTCTTCAACAAAGTGTCCTGAGGAAGATGAAATGCATGCCTGTGGCTGGTATTGGTATTTCAACCTCAGCTGAGTTGCCAAACATTTCAGCTGGCAATATTTGTTCCTCATGAGCCACTGAGCAATTTCACTCCACTCTTCTGTTGAAATAATTTTAATCCTTTCCAGAATGTAAAAAGATGGATTTAATACAGAGTTATTTTCGCAGACATCCCTACTAAACCCCAGGTTGGATTAAATGTATGCAAGTTATATTACAGGTGCGAACTGTTTCTGTTTTATGTAACAACAATGGCATCTACTTTGTAAATATTGTAAAGCCACATATACTCCTTGGTATATATACTGAACACTAACACAGTTACACATATTTCCCCATGATTATTCTAATGGCTTAAAAGATATGTATTTGTGATGACTCCTGGTAAATATGCATATACCACATGTGCACTACTCACATATTCAAACTTCAAAAGAATATTGTTGCATATAAAGTTAGAAAAAACAGAATTATGTTTGCTTGTAGATGCAGCCTTTGACTGTGTGATCACATGCTAGTTATTCTCCAGGATCTTTTTCTCCTTTTGCAGGCCAGAGGAGGACTAATGCTCCCTTATCAAGCACCCATTCTCTAGTTTATTGTATGATCCTGTGCCTGATTTACTAGCATATCTAACAATGTCCTTGAACACCAAGTCTGCCCACTCCTGGGCACAAATCTTTTAGAAATCAAAGTGGGTAAGAAATATAGGGTACATGAGCTATTATGCTATGCTCACTAATACAGCCACCACCCTGGCATTCAGAGTAGCCTTTTCTCTAGCTAAGCTAGCATGGTGCCTTTCGTTTCCTTAGAGTGGGGACTGTTTTGCCCTTCAGTCACATATGAACCCAAAGAACCTCCACACGGCTTTGCCAACAAATGCCACATATAAATAACATCTACTTTGAAAAGTCAAGTGACTGAGAGAAGTAAAACACCAAAGTCACTATGAAGAACACTCCAAGATTATCCTTAACATAAACCTTCATTTAAGAGGTTTGAACTTTAATTATGGTTGTTGACAATTGAAACATCTTTTTCTATTGACTCTGTATTGGGTTTCTGTGGCAAGGTTTTGGAGGGGGAGGGGCTACAGGGGTGGTTTCTGTTAGAAGCTGCTAGAAGCTTCCCCTATGTCCAATTGAGCCAATTCCAGCCAGCTCCAAGATGGACCCACCGCTGGCCAAGGCCAAGCCAATCAGCAACGGTGGCAGCACCTCTGTGATAACATTTAAGAAGGGGGAAAAAATCCCAACCAGACACAGAACTGCAGCTGGAGTGAGGAGTGAGAATATGTGAGCGGAATGACTATGCAGACACCAAGGTCAGTGAAGAAGGAGAGGGAGAAGGTGCTCCTGGTGCCGGAGCCCGTGGTGAAGAACATGATGAAGCAGGCTGTCCCCCTGGACCGTATGCCAGTACAGGCGGATGCCTGAAAGAGGCTGTGATCCCATGGGAAGCCCGTGCTGGAGCAGCCTCCTGGCAGGACCTGAGGACACATGGAGAGAGAGGAGCCCACACTGGAGTAGGTTTGCTGGCAAGACTTGTGACCCTGTGGGGGACCCACACTGGAGCAGTCTGCTCCTGAAGGACTGCATCCCGTGGAAGGGACACATGCTGGAGCAGTTTGTGAAGAACTGTGGCCTGTGGGAAGGACCCACATTGAAGAAGTTCATGGAGGACTGTCTCCTGTGGGAGGGACCCCATGCTAGAGCAGGGGAAGAGTGTGAGGAGTCCTCCACTTGAAGAGGAAGGAGCAGCAGAAACAACATGTGATGAGCTGACCACAACCCCCATTCCCCATCCTCCCTTGGGGGGAGGAGACAGAGAAAATCATGAGTGAAGTTGAGCCCAGGAAGAAGGGAGGTGTGGGGGGAAAGTGTTTTAAGATTTTGTTTTATTTCTCATTACCCTACTCTGATTTGATTGGCAATAAATTAAACTGATTTTCCCCAAGTCGATTCTGTTTTGCCTGTGACGGTAATTGCTGAATGATCTCCCTGTCCTTATCTTGACCCATGAGCTTTTTGTTATATTCTCTCTCCCCTGTCCAGTTGAGAAGGGGGGTGATAGAGCAGCTTTGGTGTGCACCTGGCATCCAGCCAGGGTCAACTCACCACAGACTCAAAGATACATATTCTGCATCTGGTTACCCCTGCCTATTGAGATGGATGCTTGGAACAGCAAGTAAGCCTGCTTGACACAGCAACAAATAAAACTAGGAAATTCACTTGAGAAAACATTACTACTTCCCCAGTCATTCAAAATCCAATTCTTCTGAAGCTGGGATTTAAGGTGCATCTATACTCTGGTGGAGAGAAGCACAGACCAGCTCTTCCAGAGTCTGGGCTGGTGGGTCCAAGTCAGCTTTGGTCCAGAAGCTGTTGAGACCTGTTGGCATGTGATTGTACTGATACACACTTCTTCTCAGGAGGGAGATCTGTGTCAACAAAGCCAGTCCTATGCTATTGTGTATAAATGGTTTCCAGTGCAGTGTCAGCTCTGTTCCTCACTAAGAGTCAGGAAGACCTCATGGTGACTACGTGTACCTGTCAACATAGGCAAGATGCTTCCCACTGAGTCTGCTAACCAGAACATAATTAAATCTGGTTTACTGTCCAGCCACACATACAGGAATTACAACTGGAGAAGCAATATGAAAGAGGAGAAGGGTATAGGTAGCATAAGAAAAACAGCATAGAAGAATTTCTTTGATTGGATTAAGTAATCTGCTTTCTCATAGGTAATCAAATTCTGTAACACTTTTCATAGTGCTCTCCCATTTCAGCAACACTTGGTTACTGAAGTAATCCCAGTGGGGGTCAGTGAAACCAAGCAGAGACTGATGAACTGGTGAAAACCTGTATTCCTTGTGGCAGAAGCCATTTCAACATCCTTTTTGTTTCTTGCTGACCAGGTCCTGATTATCACTCACCTAATGAGGCAGCATGGTACAGTGGTAGATATGAATGTCCATGATTCCTGTGTCAGCCTACATCATTCCTACTTCAGTAAGGTTGACTGCAGATCCCCAAGTCAAAAGGCACACTGAAAGCTTGCTGTTTGCCTCCTTTGATTCACTCACCATTCCCAACGGAACATGTGCCCTGTCCTTGTTAGACCACACAGAAATCACTTTATTGCTAGACTAAACTAGAACACAGGGATATAATAACACTGGCTTTATCAAGGTCATCATTAAAAATTATTTGCAGATTACACAGTTCTGAAGGAAAAGAATAAGACATGAACTCATGCCTATACTTAAAAATCAGGCATTCTTCTATAGCTCTTCAGTGTGTTAATTATCTCAGAAGAATTGGTTTCCCACCCTTTGACCTGCTTTGATCAGAATTTTTCTTGAGCTATGTCCTTCTTATTATGCTTAAGGGGGCCACCCCATTTCTTTTCTTGGACTGTGGGGTGCAAGTGTGAGTTCTGCAGTACTGCCTTCTCTTCTTGTCCAGGCTGGAAGGATGTCCACCTCTCAAGTAACCCATATGGGGTGCTAGCACAGCATGTGCAATGAGAGAGGAAAGGTTATTTCCTTCCCTGCTTCTGCTTTATTCTTGATTTGAATTTCTGTTGAGCTCCTTCATTAGCATCTCTTTAGGTTCAGGAAGACTGCAACAAAATCTTATGAATCAACAGAGGAAAAAGTATTCAAAGTGCCCATCTGTGTGTGAGTTGGTATTAGGACAGATATCACATATTTGTCTACTTTTCATGGTGCTTCTCAGTTTTTGAACATCTGTATGTCACAAATATGAAGGCTTTTTCACCTACTCTGTGTTTAAAATAAGCTTCTGTCTGCCTTGAGGATGAGGTTAGAAGATGCTGTAAACTCATCTTTGCCTCAGCTTTTGGGCAAATTAGCCCTGCCAGTTCCAAGATCCAGGATTTCAGTCTCCATATCCATGTGAGAAAAATCTCTACAACTTGTACTAGGATTGAGTTTCTTTGTCTGTTTACTGGCGAATCCAATCACAACCCAGGAACTGCCACAGAAGAGCTAGGTTTGCAGGGTGAGTCACTGTGATACGGACCAGAAGAAATAACATGAGGTTCAATTCTGGAGAGTAAAAGAATTTAATGTCTCTTGGAAGCAATGGAAAACAATGTCATGGTTAAAGACCATTATACAAAATTCTCAGGAAAAGAGAGGTTCATAGGAAAGTTTAGGCTGCCAGTTGTGATTTATTGATGTTATTTTAAGGTATCAAGGAAAATAAATTCGAGGATGGCAACACAGGCTGGACCAGTGCCTGCTCTGTCTTTAGAATACTTTGTGACCACACCTGTTTAAAGTCCCTTTCGGCAGCAAATCAAGTATTAAAGTATTTTCTTTTCAGTTGGAAATGGTTTTCTGGGTCTACGTAGTAGTGGTCATATGCAAGTGTAATTTATAACATTTCAGTATATAATTTAAGAAAATCATATTTAAGCACTTATGTGGCAACTTTTCTTATTCTAGAAAGCAGACACCGAGTGCAACACAATTTTTTGGGATGTGGTAACATTTCCATTTGGCTTCCATCTATTTGAAGTTTTGCTTGCTCGGCCATTAAAAAAAAATTTGTAGACAGAAAGCTAGTTTGCAATACTTTTGTTAAAAATGTTGAAGTAAACTCTGAACATAAGGTGTTTTTTGAAAATAATTTTAAGAAGAAAAAAAATCCCCCTCCTTTACATGTTTGTTTACAAAGCCATAATAAAATTTAAGAAGAAAAAATATAACTAGGTTGAATATGCAAGCTATTTTTTTTGCTCTCCAAAAGCTACCAGAAGTATGACAATCTTATTAACATTTGAAAATCATTCACTAAAATGGTCAAAGTATTTGAAGGGGACAGCATATAGGTCATTCTAAATATACATATACCTTTCTTTTCCTTTATGGTTTAATTCATAGATAAGAACAATTCCATCTGTATGTATGAGTGGGATCTTATTAATGGATATAAATACATTATAGGAAGGAAAGGTGCACAGAAGATGGAGCCAGGCTCTTTTCAGTGGTGCCCAGTGAGAGGATCAGAGGCAATGAACACAAACTGAAACACAGGAGGTTCTCTCTGAACATCAGGAAACACTTTACTGTGGGGGTGACTAAGCACTGTCACAGGTTGCCCAGAGAGGTTGTGGGGTCCCCATCCTTGGAGATATTCAAAAGCTGTCTGGATCCAAGCCTGGTCAACTGGCCCTAGGTGGCTCTGACTGAGCAGGGGATTTGGACCAGATGACCTCCAGAGATCCCTTCGAACCTCAACCATTCTGTGATTCTGTGATAAATACTCAGCAGTGAGCAGTCTAGGAAGCTATTTTACTGATTTGCGTACCACTGTCATCTATCTCATATATCACATGGATACCAGGATTTTTCTGAATTTTAAATGAGTCAAATATAACACTTATTGGCAACAGACAGTTAAAATTTTTATTAAAAACTACTCTTATACTCTCTATTCTTACCCGTGCTATAAGTCCCCATAAGGTTTTTATAATAGTTTTCAAATGGGTTCATTATTATTACAGTATTTAGTGGCATACTTGTTAGTATAAATTTCATACAGGATTTACATGACATTGTCCCTCACAACTGACATTTCTTTTTCCTCCTCACTACTCTGACAATTCTTTAATCTTGAAATATTTTAGAACAAATGCAGTTTACAAATACACAAAATTACTACATTACAGTACAAGGAAAGGTAGATCCACCTAAACCTGTGACAGAAGATTTGCTATAACTGTAAGCCATGAATGTCAATGTTCTTAGAATACATGAATAGTAGATGCTGAAGTGGATAAATTAGGAAGACAAAAAAGACAATTAAACTAAGAAGAAAAATAAAAGCCCCAGGTTGTATGTACATTAGGTAACAGAAATTCAGAACTATTATGTAATATCTGAAAGCAATGTTTTGCTAAGTGGAAAAAAATTTTTTTATGTTATTTACACAGCATCGGGGAGAGTTAAGGTCATACACTCAGTTTAATCTTTGGACATTTCTGACTCTTGTGTTTTTAGCCTGGTAACTCTATCGGTCTATTATTTGGAGAAGAGAGAGAGAGAGATATGAAAAGTTCCTGCTAAAAAAGAGCCTTAAACTTTGCTTTGAAGTTGCAAAATCACTCAAAATTATGAAATGCTGAAAACATTTGCCTGATTTATGCTTATGTGTTAGGAGGTGATGGTTGATTCAATCATCATCTACTATTTTTCATACAGAATCTCTTTCATTTAGTGCATTAGAAGGCTTACATTGACAGAGAAGCAAAATTGAATAATAATGGAGACAGTTGGCTAAAAACATTGACTTTGCAAATTTACGTTATTCTTTTATCATATTTATTCAGTTTCCTTAGGTTGTAAAAAGCAAAATGAAAACTATCAATTTCATTTTGTAATGTCCATATGGTTTGTCAGAAAAGCTGCAACCTTTAGATCAGAATTTTTAAATAATTTTCAGCTTGTGAGTCCCTAATATTTTTTCCTAATTGATGTGTGGACTCCTGCATAACGTGTTTTGCCTGCTGGTAATAGGCCTTTTGCTTTTCCTTGTCACCTGTAAGTCTGCCCCTAATTTTGATGCTTCAGCTAGTGAAGTGAGGGATAGCAATAATAGGTTGTTATCCTAAGTATGGACCAGTGGTGCAGAAATGTGACATACAATGGTAGTGGCCTTGACAGATCACTGTAGGATCTCTTACTCCATGCTGAAAAGGGGACTTAGTACTAAAGGAGTTATTTTCTCCTCAGAAACATTATTTTCCTCAGAAGTCTGACTCCTTTATAAGATTTTCATCTAGGTTTTATTATTCATAGACTTTTTCTTTTTAACCCAAATATAGAATCATAGAATCATAGAATTGTTTAGGTTGGAAAAGACCTTTAAGATCATCCAGTCCAACCATTAACCTAACACTACCAGGTACACCACTAAACCAATTAAGAGTAGAGTAGCAATTTCATGTTTCCTGGCTTGGTGGCTGGATTATTTATAATGAAAGTAAAAACTAGGAATCATTAAGGTTGGAAAGGATCTCTAAGATCATCAGTCCAACCATCAACCCAACACCACCATGCCCACTAAACCATGCCCCAAAGTGCCACGTCTACCCATTTTTTGAACACTTCCAGGGATGGTGACTCCACCACCTCTCTGGGCAGCCTCTTCCAATGCTTGACTACCCTTTCTGTGAAGAAATTTTTCCTAATATCCAATCTAAATCTCCCCTGGCACAGCTCGAGCCCATTTCCTCTCATCCTATCGCTAGCTACTTGGGAGAAGAGACCAACACCCACCTTGCTACAACCTCCTTTCAGGTAGTTGTAGAGAGCAATAAGGTCCTTCAATTTGTCCTGCTAAATTTTAGTTACAAGAAATGCAATTCTGCTACCCAGTCTCTTTTACCCTACATTTCACATGGATTTTGTGTTCCTCTAGATTTCCTTCCTTGGTTTCAAGCTATAGTTTTTTGACCATCCAGTCTGAGTTCCCATCTTCTACTAGTCTCTGCTCTGCAACAGCATCCACCTCTCTTGCTTGTTCCACTTATATTTCTGTGGTGTCCTATGTTCAGCTCCTGTCCTTTGCATCAGGTATCATCTCCTGTGACACTTGCTGCGTGTCAGCAAGTGGATCATTCACAGTGCAGAAGGAGCTTCTTTCTCTCCCTTCTGATGTCTGGCCCCATCCCAGCCTGTAAATAACCATGTTAAGAAAATCCCAGAATCCTCCAAGTATATGTGGGATGACAGCACAGTCCAGTGCTGGGGTTAGTTAATGAACCATTCAAATAAGAGGAGAAGCGGCGCAGCCTATTTTTTTGTAGGAATGACATATAGACAGACAGCTTCAGAAAGCAGGGAGAGCTTGAGTATGCTCAGTAAGAACAGAAACTTCCTGGATTTTTGTGGTCAAGCTTTAGCAACCTTCTAGTGAGTTCATACAAATTGGACTTTTCTAAGATTTACATTATGGGTGTGTCCTGTTTTCGGCTGGGATAGAGTTAATTTTCTTCCTAGTAGTAGACATAGTGCTGTGTTTTGGATTTAGTAGGAGAAGAATGTTGATAACATGCTGATGTTTTTAGTTGTTGCTGAGTACTGCTTATGCTAGTCAAGGACTTTTCAACTTCCCATGCTCTGCTAGGCGCACAAGAAACTGGGAGGGGGCACAGCCAGAATAGTTGATCCAAACTGACCAAAGGGCTATTCCATACCGTATGATGTCATGCTCAGTATATAAACTGGGGGGGGTTGGCTGGGGAGCAGCGATGGCTGCTCGGGAACTGTCTGGGTATCGGTCGGTGGGTGGTGAGCAATTGCATTGTGCATCACTTGCTCTGTATATTATTATTACTATTATTATTATATTGTTATTATTATTATTTTACTTTATTTTATTTCAATTATTAAACTGTTCTTATCTCAACCCAGGAGTTTTTCTCACTCTTACTCTTCCGATTCTCTCCCCCATCCCATCGGGGTAGGGGGAGTGAGCAAGCGGCTGCATGGTGCTTAGTTGCTGGCTGGGGCGAAACCACGACAGGGTGGTTTCTCATACAGATAGCAAAAAGCACATCATTGACACACAGACCACCCTTTTGCCAGATGTCAAGCTCCTGCTCCAACATATGAGGAGGGCACAAGAGCCGCCAAAGTAAAGGTTACAGGATTGCTTTTCTAACAGCAGAAAATAGCATGTTTTTCTCTTGCTTCACAGCAGAAACATTTTGGCTGAAATTTTGCAAAAGATTTCTTTATAAGGCAAAAGCCATGCTTGGAAAGTTTCAACCTAAACAGTTAGTTTGGCAAAAGTATAAGCAACTAGGTCTTATAACAGGAAATGTTTGTAGCCTTAATACTAGGCAGTGCTACCAATTCACTGTATAATTTACTCAGCACCACCCTATTGCACTGAAAAAGATACTCAGCTGCTTGCAAGGCCAAGTTGTGAGCTTGGAAGGCATGAGTTAGCTCCCAGTTGATGCTGACTAGTGTTGTCTACCAAGATTCTCTTTTAACCACAACCTTTGCCCATTTTTTTCAGCATAGCTGATTGCATTCCACAGCTACAACATAAATGGAATGTCCTTTACCAAGTTTGTTGTTGTATTGGGTTTGCATGGCAAGGTTTTGGTAGCGGGGGGGGGGGGGGGGGCTACAGGGATGTCTTCTGTGAGAAGCTGCTAGAAGCTTCCCCTATGTCCTATACAGCCAATGCCAGCCATCTCTAAGATGGACCCACCACTGGCCAAGGCTAAGCCAATCAGCTACACTGGTAGTGCCTCTGTGATAACATATTTAAGAAGGGGGAAAAAAAAATGATGGAACACAAACTGCAGCTGGAGTGAGGAGTGAGAATATGTGAGCGGAATGACTATGCAGACACCAAGGTCAGTGAAGAAGGAGAGGGAGAAGATGCTCCTGGTGCCAGAGCAGAGACTCCCCTGCAGCCCCTGCTGAAGACCATGGTGAGGCAGGCTGTCGCCCTGCAGCCCAGGGATGTCTATGGTGGAGCAGATATCCACCTGCAGTCTGTGGAGGACCCCACGTTGGAGCAGGTGAATCTGCCCAAAGGAGGCTGTGATCCCATGGGAAGCCCGTGCTGGAGCAGCCTCCTGGCAGGACCTGTGGATACATGGAGAGAGAGGAGCCCACACTGGAGCAGGTTTTCTGGTAGGACTTGTGACCCTGTGGGGGACCCACACTGGAGCAGTCTGCTCCTGAAGGACTGCATCCTGTGGAAGGGACATATGCTGGAGCAGTTTGTGAAGAACTGTGGCCTGTGGGAAGGACCCACATTGAAGAAGTTCATGGAGGACTGTCTCCTGTGGGAGGGACCCCATGCTGGAGCAGGGGAAGAGTGTGAGGAGTCCTCCCTCTGAGAAGGAAGGAGCGGCAGAGATGAACCCCCATTCCCCATCCTCCCTTGGGGGGAGGAGACAGAGAAAATCGTGAGTGAAGTTGAGCCCAGGAAGAAGGGAGGTGTGGGGGGAAAGTGTTTTAAGATTTTGTTTTATTTCTCATTACCCTACTCTGATTTGATTGGCAATAAATTAAACTGATTTTCCCCAAGTCGATTCTGTTTTGCCTGTGATGGTAATTGCTGAATGATCTCCCTGTCCTTATCTTGACCCATGAGCTTTTTGTTATATTCTCTCTCCCCTGTCCAGTTGAGAAGGGGAGTGATAGAACAGCTTTGGTGTGCATTTGGCATCCAGCCAGGGTCAAACCACTACAGTCCTTCATGGTGATTTCAACAAAGATGAAAAGAAGAGAAAGATGGCTTGGGAAGTTTCCATCAAAGCTGTTATACTGAAGGTAATTTTTCAACCCTTTTTACTCTCCCATGAGGA
This sequence comes from Pelecanus crispus, assembly GCF_030463565.1. Classification (NCBI taxonomy): domain Eukaryota; kingdom Metazoa; phylum Chordata; class Aves; order Pelecaniformes; family Pelecanidae; genus Pelecanus; species Pelecanus crispus. The sequence continues at coordinate 97,020,444 of NC_134645.1, forward strand.
CACTTTCTAACTGTGTGGGTTTGCTCTGTTGGAGGGGAAAATGAGGTTATCTGCATCATAAAATACATGATACATGACCATTGTGTATCACTGAAGACTCCACAGCAGTGATGCCAAGACTGAACAATGTAGGTTACTGGTATGTAGGTTTCTTCATCTTTTCCATTAGATATACTGTGACCATAGGTGTTAAGGGGCTTTGCTTTTGTTTTTTATTTTCCAGCATAATGTTGCAATATCACTGTAAGTAGATACAACACTATGTAATCTGTAATGGATCTAGAAAAGTCAACTTTCTCATAGGATTTTGTCAGCCATGTTACTTGTGCACATGTGTTTTCTACTGGTCCAGACCCAGAAACATGTCAGAGAGCTGTATTTCTCTGGATAGCCTCTTCTTTCTCTGAGCTGATATTTTAAGTGTAACAAGACACATCACTGACACTATTTCAAACTTTCAAGCTCAGCCATGGACTTGAAGTGCAAGCCCTGTTTTCTCCTGCTTTCCTTGAAGAATTAAGCTTCCAAAACAGAGGGAATAGGGCACATACCTGTGACTCAGCATCGCCACCAAGGCCCACCAAAAAGGATGACTGCAGTGGTAGAGGGTGGCAGGCATCTTTGGGGCTGAAAGTGGTTGTATGGAGCATTTCACTGACACAACATCCATTCCTGAACTCCTAGAGATGATACCAGCACTGCTGCACCATGTCATAGCCAGCTGCTCAAAAACAAGAATTGAGGGTGAAAATATTTATCACATATTAGAAGGTAAAATGCACAAGGAACAATGCAGAAATAAAGCATAATATTACAAAGTTGTAGCCTTCAGATTAAGATTATATTGAAAAGAAATTTAATCAAGCTAAATATTTCAAAATCGCAGAAATGCATTGTTGGACAGTCAGATAAGCTCACAGCTTCAATATAGAGATATCATGCAATAACTATGTGATTGTGATTAAGACAAAACAGCGGTGTTGCAGGCAGCAAGAGGGCAGTACTGTGGCTGCATGACTTCTAATGAATCTGTTGACAGATAAGGACACTATCTTAAAGAAAAAATCCATTAACTAAGTTTAATTTAATATCTAGGAAAGCATTGAAAAGCAAGAATTACTTATTTCATATGAAAGCTAGATCTTTCATTAGAAATGAAGTATTAAATTCTCATGATTCAAGAAACTACACCTCAGAGTAAGCATCCTGTATCCCAAGATTCACTGTTAAAAACTGTTAATGTACAGAGCAGAATATGGTTTTCTTCTTTTCCTTTGTCCAAGTGGAGTTTTACCTGCTGGCAGATCAGCAGACATTGATATTCAGTTTTTACATTAAGACAGCACTCAATATTTCTACAGCTTTCTAGTTAACCATTGGTGGAATTATTTTATTACTAAATATGCTTTCATTTCACCTTTTGGAAAAAAAAAAGCTGATGATTGACAATAAATTTATAAGGAGACAAAAGCCAGGAGTACAAATGAAGAGAGACAGAGAAGTCAGAAAGTATATCTTTCGATGAGTTCTGAAGACTTTTATTATGTTTCCATCTTTTTATGTTTAGATTTGATCCTTGGAAAAGTAATTGTGACTAAAAGAAATAATAGAGTTTAAAAAGAAATGTCAGTACCAAATACTACATTCCATTTGCCCTAAATAACCAGTTCATTTTTGCTAAGAAGCTAGTGCTGAGCCTCAGCCACAAAGATGCTGTAGAAATACTGATACCAGCTTTGCTGAGAATTTTGTAATTTACTTCATTTCATCTACTCATAAGAAGCATGGCCTAGTGAATCAAATGGCAGCTGGAATGTTCCTGGATGGAAAATAAGAATACTGTTTTAAGAAAAATGGTAAAGTTTGAACATTTGGTTTCATTTTATAATAGAATAAAAATTACATCCTTTGAAATATTTAATTTAAAATACAAGAGACAGTCTTGCTTGTTCTCCAAAACAACCCACACCCCAGTGGTTAGGATGTTGGAGTAAAAGCTGTTTGGAAGATTTTCAGTAAAGTATATTTTGTCGGAAAACAGCGGTTCATTAAAATGGGAAACAAATCCATTTATCTCAATGCTATTAAAAGAATTTTCAGACCTAGGGTAACATTTCTCATCCAAGGTGCAAGAGTGCCCTTACAAAGAGATTGAACTTAGTTCTTCTGGGTCCCTAGTGAATTCCCACAGAAAGATGACCATTAGGTTTAGACTTGATTTCCTACTGTGCGACAGACTTCCCATGTTTTCTTGGACAAGTTGCTTTGGTTCAGATTATTTAAAGGAGTTGAATGTCTAAGCCCACTACGTATGCACATTTTTTCCAGTTTGAGTGCATAGTCTAATCTTACAAAAAGGCCAGACCACATGTCAGAACAAGATATGGAAACACCAACTGCAGGCCATCAATGGATAAGATAACAGCTTGACATTTACACATTTAGTAGTGGTGGGAACAAATATACTGTGATTGAGTACTGGTGGCAAAGGATGTTGAGAAGATGTGGGCAACCAAGTTTCAAGTTCACACTCTGCTCCCAAGGCTGAAGACCTTAGATCACTGAATTGAGCACCTTGACATAGCTGGCAACTCTGTCTTCCAATCTGTTTTATAGAACAATCAAACTACATTTTAAAGCTATTTTACCTAAGAGACTATAAGACTGGGAACAGTTCCAAAACCTCACTGCTTTGATTGTCAAACATCCTTTTTTATCCATTAATCAAAAAGTATTCATTTACCATTTTACACTTATTCTTCAATGCTGTCCTTTAACTTAAATAGCTTCTTTCTTCACTGTAATTTGTGCACCTACGTATCGAGAGTTAGCAGTCACATCCATTCTAAACTTTGCTTTTTCTAGGTTAGACAGCAAATCTGTTTTACTATCCCTTTGTAAATAAAATCTCTCTGCTGCAAATTCCAGTAGCCCTCCTCCACACATCTTCAATTTCACCATATAAGTGCACTAATACTTCTGTATGTTTTCTGGTGATACTTTGCTGGATGGACTTTAGGATCCCTCAGCTTTTCCCAATATGGAAAATCACTGATGGTTCTGAGCCAGTGTGCAACCTGTTCGCAGGCCCTGGTCCTCTCTTCTTTTTATCCTTGCTGGTGGATGAACCACTGGAAAGGTGAGGAAACCCTTCTGCTTCAGGTCTATAAGTGTATACCCTAATTCTCTACTGTCAAATTGAATCCCATTTTTATGACTTCAATTTTCAAGTAATTTGATTTTTCCAGTAATATATATATGTAAAAAAAAAATTATATATATATATATATGAAAGGAGGTTGTAGTGAGGTGGGTGTTGGTCTCTTCTCCCAAGCAGCTAGCGATAGGATGAGAAGAAATGGGCTCAAGCTGCCTCAGGGGAGGTTTAGGTCGGATATTAGGAAAAATTTCTTCACAGAAAGGGTAGTCAAGCATTGGAAGATGCTGCCCAGAGAGGTGGTGGAGTCACCATCCCTGGAAGTGTTCAAAAAACGCGTAGATGTGGCACTTTGGGACATGGTTTAGTCTAGTCTGCCCATGATTGGTTTAGTGTGGACTTGGTAGTGTAGGTTAATGGTTGGACTGGATGATCTTAAAGGTCTTTTCCAACCTAAACAATTCTATGATTCTATATCTCCATCTGTATTTGATGATGCTTGTGTCATCAACAAATTTGGTTTGACCATTTTTACTGCTTATGCCAAGTTCAACACCAAAAATGTGAAATAATATTGGCCTGGAGACTGATCCTTGAGGAGCTCCAGCTGTAAATTCTTTCCAGCCCAATCTGCCCTGTTACTACTTGTGTTTCCCCTCACCCACAGAGTTTTCTGCACCATTCTTAATTACTCTTACTTACTCTGCACCAGTCTTACTTACTGTTATGTTTGGCTATAGAGTCAACTTCTGCTACTGCTACAAGACAGGAGCTTCTGCTCAAAGTTTATGTATCAGAGATTTGAATGTGATCTCTCACATCACAGTGAGTAACAGACCTGGAAGATTACTGACTTCTCTTCATAATTCCCATCTTCTTATGGTTGCAGAAATACCTGTCTAAGCAGAGGCAATGTAATCAGTGTTTAATACCAGGAGAGTGTTTGGAGCTGTGAAGTGCAGGAAAACTCCTGGTTGCAAAGGCAAGTGGGACCTCTAACTGAGAATGAATATTCCACTGGTCAAACAGCTGTACATTATGCACAACAACCATGAGTGAATTGCTTAAGGATATGTGCCTTAGTCATCCTATGTGACAGCTGGCATTCTGCAAGGATAAAGTTGCTTTCAGTGTATTTTGCTCATAGGTTTGAGTCAGGTATGAAAAACTTTTGAATTTATAATGATGTGCTGTGTAATCCTCAAGTTGTAGCATATGCAGAATCAGAAATATGGTCAAAATTATATGCAATTCTGCAAAATATTTTTTTAATGTTTGATCGCATTCATTGTCTTGTCCTCAAATTTCATACAATCAATGCTAATGAAGTAGTAGAATATCTACTATTGGCAGCTGGAAAAGCTACTGATATCTGGTTTTCTCTCCTTAATTTTCCTCTGTTTTAATATAAGCATTTTTCTAGCATGAATGGATACAGATTTTCCATTAAAAACTATTAGCAGTGGATGAGTAAATGTCTGCCAATGTTACAGCCAGTTCATGAAGAATCCAGCTTTACGGTCTCGCCAACACAGCAATTAGGACCACATGTGCTAGAGAGGGAAGGGAAGCCTATGCATAGTGACGACAGTCCCATAAGGCCTGATGGCTGCCTTTCCAGTCCTGAATTTCAGAGACTTTTTAAAACATATCTGCCTATTATAAAGTTTCTGGTTTGTGTATTTAAAATCCACAATAGTACTTTCTTTATTATTCATCTCTTCTTTGACTATTTGTATTTATGTCTTATTATGGCAGGAAAAGAGTCAGTTTTCAAATGACTTAATGTAAAAGCAGTTAAAACATACTAATGTTGAGGATGTATACAGGTTGTGTCCATATCAATAACTATATGCGTATATGTGTGTGTATGTATAAAAAATGTACAAGAATATTAAGCCTACAAATGCTTATACCATGAATGACTCATGGGAATGGCGCCAACCTTTGGAAGCTTCTACGCCTCAGCCAATGGCTTTGTTTCACTTCTGATCAATGTGGGAGATGTTGTCACTTGTTTAGCAGCCTGTGTGAAATTCATTTGGGGTTATGCTCCAATCTCTTATCAACAAATGTACAAATCATGCTTGAATATCTGGATCTTAGTGAAGTGTTTTGTGAAAGGGATTGTAAGCCTGAACGGGTATGGAAACAAAACTATACTACTGCTATGAAGTTTAACAATGATTTGAACAATTAAAATATATTAATGGTAAATATACATACATAGGTTGTGGCTGTAATTTAAGCATAGATCCAAGTACAAATGGTAATAAATGATAGCAACAATCAAGGGAAAAAAGGATCTACTTTCCAAAGTAAGATTAGAGGCTACTGACATACAGATAGAGAGCTCACTGACCTTAAGAGCCGAATTGCATATTTTTTTAAAGAACAGCTCAGCCTTGTTCAGTGACAGCAGATACAGAAGAAAACATGATTACTGAGGGATGGCACAGTGCCTGAGGTGCCATGGAACAGGCATGTGCACACTGGAGCTGGGATGGAGGCAGAAACCCAGGTTATCAGTGCAGAGACCAGGAGGATGCTCAGTTCCATGATTCACAGCATAAAAGGCAATTCCAGTCCCTTCTGCATTCACTGGGGGGGGCTGTGTGTTAGCCACCTGGCAGGCACACCTGTATCTGAAGGGTAGCCTGAGACTTGCCAGGGCAGAATGACACATCCCTCACATCAGCCACCAGGCTGTTATGGCCAGGCCCAGTCCGTGCCCAGTTAACTACTAACAGGGGCAGTGACGTGCCTGGTGTAACAGCCTGGCCAGGCCAGGCCCAGTCCGTGCCACCATCCCTCTCCCAGACACTGCCGGGCACAGCCAGAAGTGTAGCCCCTGCCAGGCTCCAGTGTGAGTTTTGGATGGGGACTCCCTGGTTTGGGAGGGGAAGAAAGCTCCAATTTGGGGACAGAAGACGGGTTGGGCTATTGGTCTCATGGCCAGAGAATGGTCCTCACTCTTTTTTTTTTACTAGCTTTACTGCCCTCATCGTATCACAGTACACTCCCAAGTGGCAGTGAGGACCCAGCTGTTGACTATCTAAATTTTGAGGAAATTCAGTGCTACAGAGTGAAGGCCTGGTAACATAGGCAAACTCTGAGGTCAAGGATGCTTGCCTCGGGGTGCACGGTGCACTCTTCAGTTAAGTACTGGAGCCACCACAGTTACTGAGGAATGCTGCTGCAAAGAGCTCAATATTTTCAATTATTTTCTTTAGTCAGTTCATTAAGCACTGTGTGTGAAATTTGTGTATGAAGACTCTTACCTTTTTCATATACTCAGCTAAACAAAATCTTTACTTTAACTTTACATTGATAACATTCACCAGCATACTTTTTCCTTTCATTTGGGGCCCAGAGTACATAAGAAACGCCTGCAGTATGTTGAATTACAGAAGCACAATATTTTGGTTAGGAAGGGTACTGCCAGAAAAAGCCCTGACATCTAGCGACTAAAGGTTGGTAGGAACTGTAAATCCCCAAAAGGTTGAAACCAGACTAGTTTGTTTTTTTTTTTTAAGTCATGGCGCAGTGCCAACAGGATGCCGTTCTATTACAGCATTGCAGTGAAGTGGTTAGGGTCAGAATTGCATTTAGGCACAGTCATTGCTGGATAACTGCCCGTCCAGCCTCATTCATTCACATACAGTACATATGCTTATAATGCATTTCAAGGCCTCTGTAACATGGACTTGAAACCAAGAAAGAGAACAATAAAGATTTAACCAACCAGCATAGCTGGTTCTTTTCCCAGTCTCTGAACTCTATCCAGAAGACACAGCCAGATGTGGCTTGAAGAAAGAGCCCATAATCCAGAGAATGAAAGAAGAAGGTGGAGAGAAAAGGAGTTTTCAGGACATCAGTTAAGGAAAAAAAGAGAAAAAAAGTCTTGCTTACATATGGGACTAAGAAGTCTACAGATGTGCACAGGATGAAACCTTATCCTCAGCTTCAGGCATACATTTGTCAGGAAATCATTAACTTCCAGCGTGGCCCCCGATATTGGTCTGTTAGATACAGGAGCCCTGAACTTGTACTTCCTCTTCACATAATGTTCTCCTGATATTTTAAGAAAATGGATTTATAATATTCTTGTACATGGATCCTAGCAATCAGGACGTATGTAGCTGCAAAATTAAGATTCTTGTAAGATGCAATTTAAAAAATCTCCTTCAGGGTACAGCTATGCTATGGAATACAGTGTAGTGCCGTGCAGAGATGTGTCATACAAGGAGAGGCAGAGAGCTGTGGCTGCTCAGCCTGGAGAAGAGAAGGCTCAGGGTGGGTCTTAAGAATGTGATGGTGGGGGGCAGTAAAGAAGGTAGAGCCAGGATCTTCTCTGGGATTTCCAGTGACAGGACAAGAGGCTTTGGGAACTAACTGAAATACAGGAAATTCCATTTAGTTGTACAAAAAGGTGGGGGATTTTAATTTGAAGGTGACTGAGCACTGGAACAGGTTGCCCAGAGAGGCTGTGGAGTCTCCCTCCTTGGCGATATTCAAAACCCAATTAGATACAACCCTGTGCAAGATGCTGTAGCTGACCCAGGATTGAACTAGATGGTCTCCAGAGGTGTCATCCAGCCTCAACCTGTGGTTCTGCGGTCTGTAAACTAGCAGTGATTTGGCAGCTTTAGGACAAAGCAGCCAGGCTGCGTTGGTGGGGTGCTGTGCTCAGCCTGCTTAGCCAGATTAGTTTTTGTTCAGTGCCACTTAACACAGTTTTACAACTTCTGACACCCAAGCTGGTGTCTCTGCATGCTGCTACATTAGGGCATTTAGATCTATCACCTCTTCCTGTTGAGAGCTTCAGTGCTCCATGCCAGTGTCCAACATATGGCCTTGTATTCCTGGAAAATGCTTTCAGTTTGAGTTTTCTTTCTCTAGTTTTAGCTGCTGTCAAGTTTTGTATGGCATTCGGAAGGTCAAGAGGTCCTATGTAAGAGGCCAAGAAGCTGGACACTTGGGAACATTGTGCCCAAATGTAGTATTACTATCTGATCATGATACAATTAGTAAAATTATTTTTGGTGACAAGTCTACAAAGCACTCACTTGACACTCTTTCTCCATTACAGAAGCCTCACTATTTGCTGCTGAAATGTCAGCCAAACAATATGAAGTGATATCTTCCGATCAGAGCTAAAATTTTAAAATAAACACTCTTTCTATTAATCAGTTTTATGTGTACTTGAGCAAATACTGACAGAAATATTCTACTTAACATGAGAAAATTTAGAAAATAGAAACACAGTTTTAATGCAGAAAACTCCTGTTGTGTTTTCGGGGGTTTTTTAGGGGGGTTTTTTTGGGTTTTTTTTTTTTTTATGATGACTGTGGTATACCTTGAATCGAGTTACAGCATGTCAAGAATATGGGTGAAACCCTAGCCCTATTGAAATCAGAGACAAAAAGGCCAGGGTTTCATGCATGAACTGTAATTGGCAAGACTTAAATGTCATAAATATTCATTTTGTTTGGAATTAATGATGGAACAAGGATATGTGAAATGCTGGTTTTGAGACACATTTTGAGAACTATTTTAAGAGATACACTCATCTTACCTACTTGGTAAAATTTTTGGCTATGGTTCTTGTCTCACAGTAACATTGAACAGCATGGGGCTTGCTAGGTCACTGAGTTTAGTCTTCTCTTACAATGAATGACCACATTACAATAATACCCTGTATTCATTTACCCAGGGACATCCTAAATGCTTCTTGTTTCTATTAGTCTAAAGCAAAACCCGTTCAGTTACCCAGTCACTGCTGGTATTTTAAGTGCATTGTGTCACTTCTGCACTAGTATGCGGGTAGAACTGAAAAAGCAAACTGGCTAGAATAACACAACCTAGCACTAAATTAATAGGGAAGTGCTACCCTTTATAAATCAGAGCATTTATCCAAAGAGGCTGGATGCAGCTGTGCATAAACAGGAAAACTCTGCAGTTGCTCTCCTTTCCAGTGATCTAGCCTGTGAGCACACTGCCTGACGTTAATGGATGAGAGTTTCTCTTAGTGCTTAGCATAAATCTGTGGGCCCTTAGTACCACGTTTAAGTACCTTATTCTTTTTGGGCCATCATTGTGGTATTAACAATTTTTTTTTCTGTGACTCTTAAATAAAGTTTCTTTCTGTTAAAGGAACACTTTTAAACAGCATCAAGGTATTTCTCAAGTGTGAAAAGCTGTTGCTTAGAAGTAGATACCCACCAAGTATCTGCCTAGGAAGTGTTAATATCTCACGGTATGTACCATATGCTCTTAAAACACAGGCACCTGCTAAGTTGTGTGCATCTGTCTTTTGATGATACATCAATAGCATGTTCTGGTCATAATTTGAAATTAAAAGGCTGCTGTATACACTGATCTGAGCCCTAGCTGTCAGATTTTGTTGAGACAAATTGCTAGGAGGCTTTATATAATTTTATAACTTTATGTTACTAAAGAAATTACTCCATAAGGGGGAAAAAAAAGTACCTGTTTTCACAGGGTCAATACATTCAGCTGACTGGTAGATTTAATTTTTTGTGAACCCATGGAACAAGTCATGCCTGGAATAGACCCTTGATTAGCATGGTATCACTGGAGGCTTGAGGTATCTTTCTTTGCCTGCAATGTATCTTTTGTGGCTAAGTACTGTGAAAAACATCTTTACAGCTCTCATCAGTCTTCAAGCACTCTGGAGAGACATTTTAATCCCCATGTACAGATGGTGCAAATATATCACAGAGAACTGAAAGGACTTCCTGAAAACTACCCAGCAGGTCAGCAGCCAAACTGGCATCTGTGGATTCCTCCTTGAAAATATCCTACTTAACCAGACATACTATTTCCCAAAATGTTGTCACTTTGAAATTATTGCCAAGCATTTCCTTTGCTTACCTTCTTGCTCTGATCCTCATGGGCTAGGTACAAGATTGCCCTTTCAGGCTTAGGCAGCCAGGAGTGATGCAAACGGACACATTCCTAAGCATTTCACTGATTTTGTGGCTGTCTGGATTTCTGTGTCTAGGAGACAGAGAAAAGCAACTACAGTGATTGTGCATGCACTATTCTATGCAGTGGTTAATGAATTAAGGTCAATTAGTTATTACTGGCTGGAGTTTACCCTCCCATTCCCTAGATAACTGTATAATTAATTTAGACTGTTGAAATTGCATTATTTTTTATTTTTTGGTTTGTACTATGTGCGTGCATCTAGCCAGCTGTATATCTGTAGTTCAGCTTCAAAGATTAGAGAAAGAAAACCACTACCACAAACTTTGGTGAGGAGATTTTGATAGCCTCAGCCTGACTAACAAACTGCTGTCAAAGCGACATCCCAATGATAGGCAAAGTGGAAGGGAACCTCCTGGCTATACTACTTGTTAATATATGTGGCTATTGTAGCCCAAAGGGATTCAAGACAGCTTAAACAATAGCATGATGTGTCTTCTAGGCTGGAATGCAGTTTTTCAAGAGTTTGGATATTAAAAAAAAAGTCTAACTATCTGCAATCATTTTACAGGCTTCTATTTGTCTCGGTTATGCCTCCACAGCACAAGTAGCATGCACTCTTGCTCTAGTGCTACTCCTCAGCCTTGCTTTTACTGCATTTACAAATCTCTCAATCAAATGATCCCTCAGATCAGACTAAATAGGCAAGCTGTATGCTGTTGTTTTGGTAAGACTAGTAATACTTCCCCATTTTAATGTGGATGCATTAAATTAAGCAAATGTTACATCTCCAGCATTTTCCCAGAATTTCCAGAACAGAGCAACTCCTCCCACTGTCCACTTGGAAAGCAGCAGAGTGGCTCAGCATATCGATACAGGAAACGTCCCCAGAAATCCTACCAGTGAGCCTGCATGATAGCAGTACTGGTGAGGACAGGTATGGTTGTCTAGTGCATTAAAGAAGATGCCAGTCACTGACAAGCTCACCAGTCAAAACATAAGTTCCGTAGCATGTAATGACACATAGTGCTAGTTAATTAAGAGGGAGAACTGTAAAAGCTGTTCTATTTCTATTTATATCTTAAAAAAAAAAAAAACAAAACGGAAGTTATGTACTGTCAGGCATGTGTGTGTATGCGTGTGTGAAAAATGCAATAACTGCTTTACTCTGCTTAAATGTTATTGGCCAGATTCTCACTTGTAATTTAATAAGGCTGTGGTCATTCATTTTAAAGCAGCTTCAGTAGATGAGGATCTGTTTTTAATATTGAACACAGTGAAACTGTAGGAAAACAAACCATATTGATGTAGCTGTTGCAGTGTAGGGACAAGATTTTGAAAAGTAGAGGTCCAGACTTAGATTCTGATTTTGATACCAAGGTTAAGTGGCCTAATTCTTAAATATCCTGACAACACAGCAAGTCTTCCTGGTGTCAGTGCCACATATGGTCTTAGTACATTGCATCTCAAGGAGGTTCCTTACCACTTGCTTTCACATTTTCTTCAATAATATGTGCTGGGTCCTCTGCACTTGCTTACAGTTCTCCTATTTAAACATGCATCAAAGTTCTTCTGAGACTCTTTCAGCCTTTGCTGAGGGATATCTGTATTTGTGCAGAAGTTGTGGTCTGCCTTTGCCACATATCAGATATCATAATGCTTCTAAGGGACGGGAGGAAGCTAGTACTTGAGCTTATCAACCAGGGACTCATATAGCTTATAAAACTTTTCCACCCACTAGAGACAATGCTATGCCTCATTATGTGACTCAGTTCATTATCTTCTGTTCAGCTGGTGTCAGAATCTGACCCTTCTTCTTTTGGAAACACTGCGTTTCCAATTTTTATGTTTACATGTTTTCACACCACTAATGGGTAAATGTGATATCTAATTGGATAACAACAACATTTTTTGTGGTATCTCAGATGAACCAGAAGTGTTCCACAGGAAAATGGCAGATGTGCTGGCAGATGGAAATGATGCCACAGCTTGGGCTATGGCTTTGGATCAGCCAGAGGAGCACATAAAACAGTTCTCAAACTATGGCAAGGAAATAAGAAAGGAAAATATTGTTCTAGCAAGACTGGAACTTACATACTTGGTGAATAGCATAGTGCAAATTAACTGAAGAATGTATTCTTCTGACTAAATGACAAAGTAGAGACTAACACGAATAGCAGTACTTCAAATACCAGTACCCAAAGTAGAGAGATTCCTGGAAAAGTTTACATGCTTTTCCATATTCCAATCACACATTTCTTCAGTAACTGCACTGTCCAAAGAGTCGTTCAAGGGAAACTGAAGATGACTAAGAGAAGTGACATGCTGTAACACCATGGAGAAGCAAGAAGTGTGCACAAAACCATCTATTCTGCATAATCTGGTTCCAAACAGGTTTGTTAAATCATTTGCTGATGTCACATAAGAAAGATTAGGGGAAAGTGCTTTGTTGACTTTGCTTGTGGAGGAATGAGTTCAAATTTAAGAAAGGAAACAAAAACTTTTAAATGAATAATTAGATATATTCTCACTAGAAGTCAGACCAGAAAATCTGCTTTGCAAATGATGGGGCAGTAATGAGGTGACTTAAACAAAGCTATTTGCAGTCACCCATGAGATTAAAATAATGCTGCTGCGATGGCACAGAAAATATAGTCTGTTCTCATAAGAAGCACTGTTTGTAAATCCTGAGTTGTCACTGATGACTCAATGAGTCATATTTACCAAACTGAACACAAAAAGTAGTAGAACAATGACTTACTGATGACATAACACCATCTACTGCTGCTGATGTACAGAAATCACTACAAGGCTCTGTGAGAAATAAAGATTTTGCGTGGAATTCTGGATCATCACAAGGATATTAACTGTCAAAGGAAAACATGAAAATGTCATACCCCTTCTCCTTTAGGCAATCTGTCTCTGAAGACTATCAGAGCCCAGCACATAGTGAATCCAGCTGGTCTTTGTTCCAGGACCAAATACATTATAGCATTTTACTTACTGGGTGCTTCTAAAGGACAAAGAGAAAATGAAGAGCGTTTGATTTACTGTGGTCTGTTACGGTTCCTGGACCATGTGCTGCCAAATATCTTTTCTGGTAATGAAATTATTGCCAGATGGTGGTCTTAGGTCTGTACCACACATGTATAGAGTTAACTGCTGGAGGATCTTGTGTTCGCATTGCAATTGGGGTGATCTTGTTGGCACGCTGTATGCCCTTCACCAAGAGAAAAACTGTTTCATTCTTGAGAATGAGCCCAAAGGCAAATGTGCATAAAATACAACCTCTCCAGCACACTAAATTGCTAATTTGTGCACCTACAGATTGCTTCACCATATCTGCAACCTATCCTAGAAAGCCACTCAGTCTTGATTTAGAGGTGTTCATGATAGAAAATCCTTCCTGCCAACTAAGAAACCTTGTTTCAGTTGTCAGTAACCTTCCCCTGGCAAAATAGCATGCTACTCTCACCTGAGTTGTTATGTCTTTAGATTATAGCTTTCACCTTCTGTTATACTTTTCTGCTATATTTTTTATGCTCTTTTTCTGTTATACTTTTTCTCAACAGAATAAAACAGTCTTTATGAAACTTTTTAGAGAATCTTCTTAAAGAAAATTGACTTAATACTTGTTGCTGAAAACTCATTTAACACAAATGTTATAGGAAATCTCTAAATGGTTACTGTGTTCTGGATTAGGATACCAGCTTTTTAAACAGAGAGAGAAGGAAAATTTCATGTATCATAACAAAATAAACTGCGTTGTCCACTGAATATGAGTACCATGGACTAGCTGAGTTATGGAGTGAGAATTTTACCTATATACTAAAAGAAAGGAATTTTCTGGGTAACAAATTACCATGGAGACATCCAAAGGGAATATTCACATACACACACATCATCCTGTCATGCTCTCATACACACACACACCAGTATCATCCTGTCATGAAGTGATACTTCATAGATTTTAACACATTTGTCACAAATTGGTTGACACAGTCCTCGAGATAAGAAATAAGCCTCTTCAGAGCTGAGCGATTGTGTCTGGTGCTATGTGTACTTGTAAAAGAGCTCTAAACTTACACTCTTGTATTACCTCTTTGAACAACTATAACGGGAGTGTATGCCTTATCTAAGAGCAAAAAGAAAGCCAGGGTCAATATAAAAGATCAGTTTAATCAAGTATAATTTTTTTTTTTTTTCAAATCTTAATATGCTCACATACAAATGAGAAAGCTGCTGATAATGAACTTGGAACTTGAAGTTACTGAATCCTTCTCCTAGGAAAGTTGGAAAGGACCTCGGGATACTGAGTTCAACCACCCTGCCCAGAGCAGAGGCAATTAGAGCACCTTACTCAGGATCATGTCCAGTCAGATTTTGAATATCTCCAACAATGAAGACCCCACAGCTTATCTGGGCATCCTGTGCCAGTGCCCAGTCACCATCAAAAAGAAAGTTTTTCCTGATGTTCAGGAGGAAACTCCTGTGTTTCAGTTTGTGCCCACTGCCTCTTGTCCTGTCACTGGCTACCACTGAAAAGAGCCTGGCTCCATCTTCTGTATACCTTCCCTTCGGCTATTTACACACATTGATAAGAGCCCCCCTTAACCATCTCTTCTCCAGGCTGAACAGTGCCAGCTGTCTCAGCCTTTCCTCACAGAAGAAATGCTCCAGTTCCTTCATCATCTTAGTGGCCCTTTGCTGGACTCCACATTGCATTGGGGAGCCCAGGACTGGACCCAGCAGTCCAGATGGGTCTCACCATCACTAAGCAGACAGGAAGGATCACCTTACTCGACCTGCTGGCAACAGTGCTCCTAATACAACCCAAGACACTGTTGGCCAGGGCACATTGCTGGCTCATGTTCAAGCTGACGTCCACCAGGATCTTCAGGTCTTTTTCTGTGAAGTTGCTGTCCAGCTGGGCACTCCCAGCATGTCCTGGTGCCCGGGGTTGTTCCTACCCATCAGCAGGACTTTATATCTCCTTGCCAATTCATTTATTCAGCCTGTCAAGGTCCCTTTGAATGATAGCACACCCCATCTGATATATCAGCTACTCCTCCCCATTTTTTATTATCTGCAGATTTGCTGGAAGTGCACTCTGTCCCTTTGTCCATGTCATTAATGAAGAAGTTAGCAGTACTGGCCTCAGTATTGATCTAAGTGACTGGCACCCAGCTGGACTTCATGCTTCTGGTCACAACCCTTCAGGCCCAGCAGTTCAGCCCATTTTCAGTCCTTTTACCTAGTTTGTCAGTGAGAAAATTATGGAAGACAGTATCAAAAGCCTTACCAAAGTCAAAGTAAAAAATATCCACTGCTCTCCCCTCATCCACCAAGCCAGTCATCTCGGTATAGAAGGCTATCAGGTTGGTGAAACATGATTTCAACTTTGTAAATCTGTGCTGACTACTCCCAGTCACCATCTTACCCTTCATGTGTTTAGAAATGGTTTCAAGGAAGTTTTGCTCCATGGACCTTATTGGGGTTTCAAGTAAGGCTTGTGGTTCCCCAGATCCTCTTTCTTTCCCTACTTGAAGATAGGGGTGACATTTGCTCTCTCCAATCCTTGGGAATCTTCTCTGATTGCCATGACCTTTCAAAGATAATCAAGAGTGGCCTCACAGTGACATCGGCTAGCTCCCTCAGCACCCATGTTTACATACCATCAGGTCCCCTGGACGTGTGTATGTCCAGTTTAAGTGTTTCCTAATATGATTCTCCCCCACAGAGGATAAGTCTCCATTGCTCCAGACTTTTCCTCTGGTCTTAGAGGTCTGGGATTGCTGAAGGCCTGTCCTACCAGTAAAGATTGAAGCAAAGAAGGCATTTACTACTTTAGACTTTTCCAGATCCCTTGTCAGAAGTTCCCCTGCCCCATTCAAAATTCCCTGGTCTTCCTTTTGTGGCTGATGTACTTGTAGAAGCTCTTCTTGTTGCCCTTCACATCCCTCACTGTACTCAATTCCAGATGGACTTTGGCTTTTCTAGCTCTCTCTCTGCACACTTGAACAGTGTCTCCATATTCCTTCCTGCCCCTGGTTCTACCTCTTCCTTTTTGTGTTTGAGTTTTATTAGGAACATCTTGCTCAGCCATACAGGCCATCTGCTGCCTTTGCTTAACTTCCAGTAAATGGGGGTGGAAGTTTCTTGAGCTTGAAGGAGGTAATCCTTGAGTATCAACCAGCTCTCCAGGACCCCTGTTCTCTCCAAGACTAATTCCCATAGGATTCTTCTAAGCAGGTACCTGAACAGGTCAAGTCTGCTCTCTTGAAGTTCAGGACTGTGACCCTACTTTTTGTCCTGTTCCCTCCTCTGAGTATCCTGAACTCCACCATCTCATGCTCACTGCAGCCAAGGCTGTCCCCAGCCTTCGCATTCACAAGCAGTTCTTCCTTGTTTGCAAGTATGTCCAGAAAAACATGTACCCACATTGGTTCCTTGATGACCTGTGTCAGGAAGCTGTCATCAATGCACTCCAGAAACGTCCTGGGTTGCTTGTGCCCTGCTGTGTTCATATCACCCCACACTCTTTGCTTGCCAAACAGTCCACCACTTCCTCACTTCATTGTTGATCATCCTCTCCTTCCCCTGTCACTCCTAGTTTAAAGCTCTTCTCACCAAGGTGGCGAGCCTGTTGCTTCACTTAGTCAGGTGGATCCCATCTCTTCCAAGCAGTCCTTGGTCCTCAAAGGAGGTTCCATGGTTATAAAAGCTGAATCCTTGTTGTTAAAACCAGCAGTGAAACCAGTTTTTTACTTGCAGGATCCATCCATTCCTCCTCAAGTCCTCCACCATCATCTACATGATTGAGAAGACACCACCAGGGACCCCCTTAACCTTAACCATCACCCCCAGAGCCATGCAGTCATGCTTGATATGCTGCAGGTTGCCCCTGACAATGTCATTGTTGCCCCTGTGGAAAAGCAGTGGGGGACAACAGTCCCAGGGCTGGACAAGCCTCATCAGCCTCTCCAAAACAACACTAATCCAAGCTCCCACCATGCAGCAAACCTCCCTAGGCAGCAGGTCAGGTGAGCAGACAGGGACCTCTGTCCCACAGCACGGAGTCTCCCACTGCTGTCTCCCAGTGCTGCTGCAGGGCTCAGGTGCCACCAGCTCAGAGGCTTCATGGACACTGGTCCCAGCACCTCCTCTTCTACCAGGGCACTGACACCTTTCTGGAGGCTATATGCTGTAGTTGCACTGATGTGTTGTGTTGCATTATAAACTTCAGCAAAACCTTACAAAGGCAATAAAAGATGTAATAATCATTAACAATTGTGTTGTGTACTGAGGTAAGTATAAAAATGTTTTTTAAAAATTGAGTGAAAAATTGAGCCAGAGGCTTCCCATTAAATATTGCTTCTCATCATTTATGGTGGTTTTTGATCTTGGAGTAATGAATCATTGCTACAGGGCATTACCTCAACAGCACAGTCCAATTATCACTGATGGTTAATAAAACCCTAGAAATATAAGAAATTCCCACTAAGTATGTGGTATGTAACTTCTCATTGAAAGCCACATCCAAATGAACTAACCAAACTATGTGCTGTACTTTTTCATTTAAGAACATTTTGTTTTCTTTGTAAGTGTAACACAGCAGGTACTGAAGACATTTGGGATGTTTTCAACTGCCCCATTTTCCTTGCCTGAAATGTGGTCTCTTTAGCAACATGATACTGTGAAAATCTCCTGTTTCAGAAGAACTGCCCACATACTGAATTCAAAGGGCCAAAACACAATGTTTTATTGTTAGATTATATTTATCATAACCCATAGAGAACAGAGTGGAAGAAACCTCATGGAGTCACTGAATTCTTCTCCACAAGAAGACTGGCTATATCCAAACCATTCTTGGCAAATGACTGTCTAACATTGGTCTTCAAAATATCCAGTGACAGAGAGCCTACAATGTCCTCAGACAGCCTGTTCCAGTCCTCGCCCTGCTCACTGACAGGGTTTCATCACTTGGGTCCGAGCTACAGTGCCTACAATCTCAGCCAGCTAAAGACAGAACAGTTTGTTCTATTTATTACCTTTTACATATTTAAAGAGTGTTATCACACCCTCCAACCACCCATTCTCCAGTCTAAACACTCCAAATTCCTTTGGCATATTTTTTTCCATATATCATACTTTCTAGACCTCTGATCATTCTTATTCTTTGTACTTTTTCCAAACAGTCTATATATCCCTTGAATAAAGGCCTCAAAAACATAACATTGTGCTTCTGCTGTGGCCTTATCATATTGAGTAGACATACCTTACAGATGAGATTTCTATTGCATACATCTCAAAATGATATTTGCCTCTTTCCCCAGCCACATGATATTGTTGTTTCTTGCAGAGTCTGTGATGTATTATAACCATCTGAACTTTTCCTAAAGAATTGCTACCCAAGCTGTTGATCAGATTATTTACACAGACTATTCTATATGCCTGAGTATGTTTATTGACCTACATCCTATTTTTTGGACTATGTTTCCAGTTTGTGAGGATTGTACTACTGCCTTCTAGTGTGCTTGAGGGTCATCCCAACCTGGTGTTATCCATAAAAAGAATAATATCATTCTCTGTCCAAACCCCTACACTGGCTTTAAGACAAATAGAAACCCTATTTACCATTATGCAGTAGTCTTGCACTGATCTTACCACAGTTTACTAAGACCATATTTCTTAAAATTGCTTATGAGAATGTTATGGGAGAAACTGTCAAAATTCTGACTGAAGTCAAGAGATATCTGGCATCTATTGACTCTTTTCTGTCCACAAGGCCTCCTACTTCAACATAAGTAGAAGTGAAGCTAGTTTGGAGAGATTTATTCCCAACAAATCCATGTTGGCTCTAATTTACCTCTCTGTTATCTTCCAAGTGCTTACAAATAGTTTAGCTGATTATTGTTCCAGTACTTTTCCAGGAACTGAAGTTAAGATGATTCCTCTGCAAGTCCCTGACTCGTTCCCATTTCTAAAGATAGGCTCTGTATTTACCATTTTCCAGGTTCTCAGAATTTCACCATTCCCTTGTGTGTTCTCAAAGACAATCGCTAGTAGCTTGGAAATTATTTCAGTCAGTTTTGCAAGTGTTCTCAGGTGAATTACAGCAGGGCCAGATGATTTGACAACATCTTAGTTGGATGACTATTTGTCAATTTTTTTTTGTCAAAAATTTTTTTTATTCTCTCTTCAAGTCCTCTCTTTTTATTACTGGTATTAATTTTAATAAGCTTCTGACCACAGTTAATCTTTGCAGGACAAAGTAGTGCTGTTGTGGACTCACATTTTCTTACTGCCACCATTTGTAACATTTTTACAGTGTTTATCTCCCTTTCATATGTTTCAGAAGAGATAAGAAAATTTAAACCTTTTACAAATAAATAGATCAAGACATAATTCTGATGTCATTTACACCAGAATAAATCAAGGGTCATGCTCTCCAAGTCATTGTTGTTAAGGTGAGGGAAAGCAAAAACAGCTGCCAGAGAAAGGAAACTAATTTGAATAACAAATTCTAGATCTTTGAATGTGTGGATTTAGTGCAATTAGGTTTCATTACTGATCAAAATATTATTACTGGTGTATGCAGTTTGTGTCAATTAGCAGCTTTTCCAGTGATAAGTATTACAACAAGACTGCAAATGTGTTAAACAAAAGGAAAAGATTATGAGCAGGCTTACAATGTGGTCTCATAGATTCATGAAGAGGTGCTCACTATTTTTATATTAAAAAAAAAAAGTTAGTTAAAAATAAAACTTCCAAAAGACAGAGGAATAATACAGGCTAAGCCAACTTTTTCAGGATCCATAAATCCTTACATGAATCTTTCTGATGGGAAAATCTTTAAATCTTCAGCTTCTAGGAAAAGAAAGAATGTTGATTCTGGCAGCAGCTGTTAACCATCCACCTATCATTTTTCATGAGTTACCAAAGATGAAGCCAGTTAGGCACACATGTTAAAAATCCTCCTTGTGGAAATGTATAAAAATCTGTCAGGTTTGTTTAGAGACTTTTAGCTTCACCAACCTATTATTTAGCTAACAGAGAAGCCTGTCTTGATTAGTCCTTTGATCTAGTCATTTCAATTCACAGATGCAGCACTCACATCCTAGCCAGATGAAAAAATGAAGGCATCTTTTGCAAATCTTGTCCAATTGTAGCACTGAACTCTGCTTTTGGGACTCGATTCAGCTAAAGTTTACCTGTGTGGGAATAGCCCCAGCCATTAGATTGTATCAGGCATTAGTCAGCCTCAGAGACACACTCAAGGTTTTCTGACCCGCCCCAGCTGGAAGTGACTGCATCAAATGATGGGGTGGCAGGAGACCCACGCTGGGCAGTAGCAATGTGGAGATACAGCCACCTTTCTCCTTCCATTCACTGTGCATGACAACCCCATTCCTTGCTCACCCGGCTGTTTATTCCTTTCATGTCAGACAGTCTCTGGAGGCTGCCCCTGCTCTGCAATCCTGACTATAGCCTAGAGGTACTCCTTTGGGAAGTAGGAACTCTGAGGCTGAATCCCGTGAAACTCAGAGAGAAATTAGGTCTGTGACCCAGGACTGAGAGGCTGTTTGCTGAAGTTAACATTCATGTCTTCAGAAGAGGATGCCCAGCTCCGGGGAGGAGTGTGTCTATCTTTGCCTGGTATTTCCAGTCGACTACCTTTAAGTACCTGTTTTCTCAGGGAGAGATGTACAGACCTGGTCTTCAGTTTGACTCTCATGAATAGCCAGCTTTGTGGGTCTTGACCAGAGAGATGATCTCCAGTCACCTGCTGTCTTGGACAGTTCAGACCAGTGCCTTGAATTGCCAGTAAAAATAGGGCCAGCTAGGATTTCTGCCAGTAAAACTATTTCTTTTGTCAGATCATGTTCAGGAACTCTGAATTTCCAGGATTCACATTTCACAAGCAATTCTGCTGTATGGAAGGACTGGGAATTCCTGGGCTTCCAGCATCTATCTTCCAGTCCTAGGGCCAGGGCTCTCAAGGCTCCCAGGCACCTTCATCCATGAAGAACTGGCTATGGGAAAGAAGAAGTTATTTCCAGGGAAATATTTTTAAAATTAATTTTTCTTTCTGCTTTATAGAGAAGACCTTTAAATACAGTAAAAGGGTTTCCTCAGAGAAGGAAATTCTCTTGACATTTTGATCAACACTAACTGGAAGTAAACTAAGAGAGCAGCTAGGGGATGAAGGATCTGGGAGGACTGTCAGATTGTCAGGCACGTTCCACATTCTGATAGTTAGAGATTTATAATGTTGCAAATGTAAACCATATATGTGAATTTTTTTGTGACAGATGTCTTCTTTTTGCTGAATAGTTTTAGAGAATACCAGGAAAAATAGTTCAGCTGTTGCTGAAAAACATATAGAGAAAAATACTGGCTTACATCAATAAAACAAAAATCAAGGGAAAAACCTCTACCCCTCTACCCACCAGTCTTTCCACAAGAACTTCAAACTTGCCAGGAAGGTAGTCTTTCCATCAGATAGAACTAAAAAAAAAAAAAAAAAAAAAAAAAAAGAGAGAAAGCTTTAAAAGAGCTCTCATTTTCATTTCCCCAGGAGAGAGAATGAAGAAGAATACTGGGTGGTTGTTCATGCTGGTTATACATCACCTGTCTTTGCACCCATCCATCCTGTGTACTGAATGAGGCAAGATAGTTAAGGATGGAAGTGGATCAAAATAAAATAACAATTTTGAGCACAGAAACAAAGACTCTGCCACTGGGCAGGACCAGTAGGAGGCAAATTTAAGATGTTCCTTAGGAGTTGAATGTCTATCAGCTTTAAAATTTTGTGTGCAATGTGGTGTTTAATGTATGTATGCATCCTGGATCATCAATATATAACAATTGTAGGAATTACATCATTATCTGTAGGCAATGAAACGATCTATTCTCAACACTACTCACTGGACACCAGAAAAGTCTGCCAAGGCCCCAGATTTTTTCTAGCCCCTGAAGAACCACACCGGGGTCTGTGCCGCCTTTTTGCAACAGGCTGTGTTTTGAGTGGGTTTATTACGGCAAGGTAGCCGCACATAGCTAGGTCAGGTCCAGCCCTGCTTCAGGCCAAAAGCAGCTCCTGCAAGGCAGAGTGGAAAGAGGGAAACACAGGCATGTCTGGGTTGTTGTTTATCGAGTCAGCAAGGTCTGGCATGGCTGGCATTAAGCCAGAACTAAGCAGCTCAGTTCTGCAGAGCTGCCTATGTCTCTTCACTGAGCTCCCCAGCATTTTCGAGCATGGAAGTGCATCAAATGGGGTAGTGGTTTCACACCATTAAGTGTTTTGCCCCCATTAAGTTTCCCTGCAACCTGGAATATTCAGGAGCCCAACAGTGGCAGCCTGGAGTTCTAGGGCTCAGCTCTGGTCTGTCAGAGTTTATTTGCTTGGGATATGGATGCAGGAAGTTCAGCACAGAATTTTCTGCCAGATTCAGCCTTAATTTGGCCTGGCCAGCATGTTCCACTACCATTATCCAGGATAACTCAATCTCATAACATATTGGATAACAGAAAATTGACTATAGAGACATGAAATTAATTTCTTGCTCCATGCTGCTACTTGAAGGACAGAAGTAGAGCAGCAGTAGTTTAATTTACGATCTTATGATCCAGCACTGGAAAGTACTTGTATCACTGATTCAAGTCCCCTGCTACTTCAGAAACCACTTCATCTAATCCTGTTCATAAATTTATCTTAAAATTGGTTAGATTTCTAGTCCATACTACAGCCCCAGGAAAGTAATTACAGAATGGCATTGCTTTGATTATTTGAATTATTATGGTTTCCAGACCAAGTTCCTGGCTGGTTTATGCATGACGTTCTTGTGCCAACATTGTTCTTTAACTTAGATATCCCTTCCCTTTCCATGTTATTTAATCTTCTGATGTATTCACAGTCAGTAATTAAAAGGACAAAACAAACAACTCTTTTATCTACAGTTGTATTTCTCCAAAGATACAGCTCCCAATTCAAAGACAAGCCAAGATAAGCTGATACTTTGGCATCAGTTTAAGAAAATATTCCCATTGTCAAGCTGGGACAAATAAGTGAAATATGTGGGCTGGCAAATACCTGTTATCTCCCTACCCATGCATATTATCCATCCTACTCATTGTTGCCCTGATCCAAAGAGCAATATTTCAGCACTCCTGAACACTGAAAAGTGCTGCCAGAGAGGATCCTGCAGAAGACCCTGGAGCTCTTTTCTTCATGGGAGGCAGAGGTGCATTCAGGGCAGAGCCAGGGCCGATCAGCACATCAAAATGGGGCATCTGTGGTATTCTAGGCCTGCATAAAATGGATATACTTGTAAGAACAAGTAAAATCTTATTAATTGGAGGCTATGTCATTGTTCTGGGTTTTTTTTTTTTTTTTTCTTCTTTTCTCTTTTCGTGTGTTTGTGAAGTAGAGATTGTAGCTGTCATGAGATACATGGACTAGACAGGCTCAACTGAGCCAACCGGGAAATTCACCATTGGATTGTTTCCATTTATTTCAGTGGGTTTTGGATCAGGCCCCAGAATTACCTGCCATGCCAGAGTGATGCAGGTTCTTGGCTCATTGGATAGAGGAAGTGCTTTTTTTTGGAAGTATTGGCCAGCTGTCTTCAAGGGAGAAATCCTTTCACTTACTCTCCCAAAACCATGGTGTTCATATTCTTGAAATGTTTTCTTTAACTGCTAGAGTCTCTCATGGAATCTGCAGTGACACAAGCAGCTCTTTGGGAGGTTTTATGTTTTCCTCAAAGCTTGACCCAATACATCAGTCAGTAGAGAAGTCGCTGCTTTTAAGTTGATGGCAAATGGGTTAGAAGGGCACATTATGTAGATTTTTCTTTGCCATTTGAGGTTAAAACAAACAAGCCAAGTAAACATTCATGCAGGGCAAGGAACCCTGGGATAGAAGCCACCTGCTGGTCAAGCTATTCTATCCTTTTGAAAAATCTTTGCAAGTTTGCAAGCTTTGCGAGAGTTTAAATCAAAGCCAGGGAAGAAAGAAGCCTCTACCTCAAAACTGCTACAGTGTGTTCCTTTTGCCATCTGATTTATGTTAAAATAGAGATCCAGAGAGTGCCCAATTTGGTTCAAAGACCAAAGGGCAAATCTTGGAGTTTTCTCAGTGAATGTCCAGCCTTTTCTTGCAGGAGCGAAATATAACTTGACTCCTTTACGCAAGGATGCTATTTATATTAACTAATTGCCTGTGTTGGAAAAATGTGTTTTCTTTTGTTCTTACAACAAAGTTTAGTCCTGTAAAGACTTTTTTGTAATCTTGACATACATGCAGGCAGAATATATGGGCTGCTCACAGCAAGATCTGTAAATGGTCTCCAGTTCCTACTTTTGTTTAAACTGGCATCAGCAGAAGGACATTATATTCTGCTTTACAAGCTAAATTTTATTTATTGCTTTTAGAAATATGGCCTTACTATATAAAAATATATTAACCATCTTAGCTATATTGTGTACAGAAGCTTGAATAGTCTTTGCCACCAACACAGAATGTCAGAAATTAGAAACCAATAGTAATTACTAGGAACAAAGATGAGGGTTCAGAGGAGAATGGATGCAGTACATTCCAGAACACATAGAGTATTTTCTTCCATGAAGATTAATGGCTATTATAAAGGTATTGTGTTCAGTGAACTCACATATCACTGACTTACCTAGAAAGTGAAGCAATCCATTTTTACAGGCTGACATAATTTAGAAGTTGGTGAAGGGGTCAGCGTGACTGATAGGAACCTCAGATTATGCCAGATACTTTGTTCCACATTTTGTTTTGCAGTGTTGCAGTTCTTGCCTTTATCTATTTCCCTGTTTTTCTCTGCCTTCATTAATCATTCAGGTATATATACTTTTTGTCTATTGTGCTTGACACAAATGAAAATATATTATCATATTATCAGAAACCATAAACTCCATACTTGTAAATAAGACCTCTGTTAATCATAAGGAAGAATTGCTGGCTGTGTGGTTTCAACCATTTGGCAAATGACCAGCATTTAAATCTTGTGTTTGACATTTTGATCTAAAACTACAATGCCTTTAAAAACACACAATATCAATTTATCTTATTTATCTGTATAGTCTTACAGAGATGTAAAATTACAGTACATAGGAAAAACACTATTATTGTACAGATAGTGGCAACAGAGTTTAATAACTAACTTTCAGAAAACCTGCTTTCTGTTGAATTTTTATTGCTCTATTCATCCCATAATATTAGAAAAGATAATATGCCAGTAAAATGCTCTATGAAGCAATTGAATTTTATGACAGGACCTCATAGCAAGTGGATATGCTAAGAATTGAGATATTCAATTAAATTATTTGGAGCAAGTAATTTGCACCTTCAGATTTTGAAATATTTCAAACCTTTCATAATTAGGTAAAGAATGTTCTCTAGTGTCTAAATTTAATATAACAAATTTCATAGAGGGTTATTGTTCTGAAGTGCTCTGAGCTAGAAGTCTGCATGTGGAAGTGGAAAGAATAACACAATTTTAACCACATATCTGCTGTATTCTGATTCAATGACCTAATAATGCTGGTTTAAAAGGTCTTTCAAATGGTTTACACTGAGGCACTCAAGTGTATTTCACTGGCTTGTGTGGCAGATCTCCAGGGGTCAATTATCTAAGAAGTATCACTGCAAACCATTTGTTTTATTTCTGTGGGAGTACACAGTAAAAAGAGGAAGGCTAAATGAACAAACAGCTCCTTCTCCAGAGACAGATATATCACCATCATTCCTGGCATTGGACAAGCTGACAGCCACACTGATAAACATCTGAAAAAACATGCCAACTTCTGCTCCATCAGTAACAAAGGAAAATGCTTTCCAAATAGAAAGGGACACCAATGCCAACAGGAAATCATCTACCCTATTCATACTTGTGAGAAGACACAAGGACCTCCAGAGCCAAAAAAGGAATCCATGACAAAAACATTGAACCAACCTATTGATAACTATGTTTCTTGAAAATCTCCCTTTGGACTGAAAGTCAGCTTGCATAGACCACTCTTGATTCTAACCTATTCCTGCTCCCCTGAACAGTTTGTAAAACCAGGGCAGCATCCAATTAGATTTGCTTTGACACCCCAACTCTCCATCTCAGGATCCTCAAGACCGGCAGGTTTTTAAAGCTGGCTTTGCTGGAGAGGAGCAGGTGGGCTGAGCACTGCCGCCAGCAAAATTTGGGTGACGCAGACCCTGTCCCAGCAGAGGCTCCTGTGCAAATGAGTGCTGTGCAGCTCTGGCTTGGTGATCTGCTGGCCATCGCCTCCTTCTGGCATCCTGATGCCAAAACCCCCTCTGTCCTGTGATGGGGAGGTGGGAGAGTTTCCCTCACCGGAAGAATTAGACATCAGTAAATGTTGAGATTAGAGAAGCTAAATGGTAATGCTTTAAGGCACACCTACCAAATAAAATTCTGTTAATGTTTTGCCAGGGAAGGTGATTAGTTTACTTGCACTTCTTTCAAACACTTTAAAAGTCATAGTATCTTTAAAGCAAGTTGATTCAGAAACACTGCTAATAGTTGTTCAGAGAAAAAAAAAGATGAAAAAAGAAATGCCCTTCAAGGAAAAGTGTGCTTGTGTAGATACTATCCCTGTGAGTATGCGAAATATGAGATGTATTTGTGCATGCATATCTACAGCTACATTATTTAGAGAGAGAAAAAGTTTCTGCAGCAAGAAACAATATTGGTTCTCATCTACAGATCCTTGCCAGTTAAGTTATATATCCAGAATTTTCATAATTTTTATTTAAATCCATAATCATTCACTAAAATACAATTTTGATCTCTTAATTAAAGGAACTGGGACTTGTTTGTATTTTGCAGCTAGCATTGTCTGCTGTATAGATTTCGGAGGCTCAGTAACTTATCCCCAAATCTGCTATGTAGGGGTGAAAAATGTACTTCAAGACCTGGCATTTGTTACAAGTATGTAACGTAGACATGTACAGTATAGTTACTGGATTAGTCACAAAGCTAAACATCCATATAAATGTTTGCAGTCATGGATTGCATATTTATGAATATCAAAGATTACATTATGTTTCCCCATCTTATTGCTCAGTCCCTTTTACATTTTTCATTCATATCCACCATATGTACAATAACAGTCCTCTATAAAATTATGATTTTTTTTTTCATTTAAATGTTAGATACTCTCTTCATAAGCTGCCATCTTGTGGTGTTTTTTTCAAGCAGAAAGGAACTTCTACAGAACCCTCTCATGTTTTACAGTGTTAAGCAAAAGCCTTTTCAAAACTACAGAATTCACAGTTACTTCTGCTCAGCTCATTCAGATGCTTTACACACACAGATGCTTATAGACATTTCTCAGCCAAAGGGTGTGTTTTTAAAAAATACAATAAAGACTTTTCTCTGCGTATCTTTTCAGATTTCAGATGACTGCAAGACTTTGGTTCCCTTACTTGGTTTGTTTTCTTAGTTTACTGAAAGGTCATTTAGCTTGGCAGAGGATGTTTCTACTACAGAGCATTCACATGAACAAAAAAGAAGGGCCTCTTGGCCTCTGTAAAAACTTCTCACATCATTTAGCCATGATCCAAAAAATTCCTTCCTGAAGGACTTTCTCCAAAATGCATATATATTCCCATTGCTTTCAAAATTTTTTTAATACAATATATAATAGAGAAGATAATAAATATTCTTGTTCCATCTTTGATATTGAAATGGAAGAACAGGGTTCTTTGTTCACACTGAAAAGTTCCCACCCCAATTTGCCTGACAGTGGAGCATCCACAATTATCATGTATTTTATTTGAGCTGAAAAAGTATTGCTGCACCCAAATGCTTCCCAGAGTTTGGGCATTCAGGAATTCAAAGCTGGATTTCAATCTTCCACTTAGACTTTTCCAAAACCCCAAGTCTGAGTCCCTTCAGACTGCAAGGGGATTCCACTTTTGAGCCAAGTTTCCTGGTCATATTTGCGCACTCAAGAGTAAAGGCCAAGACTGGATGTAAATGCTGTGTACTGTTTAAACACCCTGACAGGACACTACTGTACTCAGCAAAACATCTTACCACATTAGGGTGTTGCCCTGGGGGAGGGGTTTGTAGTGAACCCTAGGCCTCCATTTTCACATCCCTGCCTACCCTCCAGACTGCTGGTTGTCCTACGCTCCTGGGAATCGTGCCTTCTCCTGCTCCTTGTTGTAACTCTGTGAGAAACAGCAGGCAGATAAAAAAAGGGAAGCAGGGGAAGCCAACACATCTGTAATTAAAAGCCAGAAGAAAAAGAAGAAAAGACATCAAGCTGTTCTCATATGGTTTTTGACCCGAGTATGTTGCTGGTGGTGCTGAGGCTATCCCAGTCTCACTCCAGCAGTGATTTTATTTTGGTATACCCCAAGGACTCCACAGCTGTATGATGAAACTGATAGACAAGCAGTACACTTTAATGTGTAAATAGGCCTGGCAGACGTTGTAGACTTGGACAGTTTTGTTTGGGGATGTGCAGGAGCCAGACTGACATAAGAGCTCAACATGGGCTCCCAGCTCATTTGGCTTGGAAGGTGCTGGTTCAGTGGTGAGGCTGGGACATGCTCTGATGGAGAAATGGTCTGAGGGGCACCTGCAACTCCCTGCTTTGATACTTACTGTGATAACATTTGCAACTCTCACAGGGAAGAATTACCTGAGTGAAGGAAAAAGGTCTTGGCTAATGCAGGTGCTGTGTGTTTCTGCCTTGGAAAAGAGGAGACACTGTTCTTGGATGCCAGAATGATTCTGTTTGGACATTTCAACAGTTTGGGCTTCAGAGTGTTGAAATAATCCAGTCCATTTAATGTGATTTATACAATTGGATTGCCAGCACAAACAAGCACAAGCTAACCTGAAAAGGAAGATGGAAGATATCACATGTAATTAAAACATGTTTGCAAATGCTTTCACAGCTTTTCCTTTTACACTGGCAGATTATGATACTATCAACTCTCCTACCAATTTGGTCAAGACATTTTTGTAATACATTAACAATTTTACAGAAATGCCAATCAGGAAAGCACAATTACTATCTAAATCTTTCATGCCTTTGGATTCAGATGAGGATGAACTGATGTTTTTCATCCCCTGATCTTCCAAATTTTCTCTAACAATGGGTGCTTTGCCAGTAGGTACCATTGCAAGGTAAGACACTTTGAACGATCTCAGTTTTTGCTCAACTTGTAGACAAGAAAGTTTCTGACCCCTACCTCTCAGTCAGCTGGCTGTGTTATCTCAAAGATCCTACCCAGCAGAGAGAACAAATAAAATGACAACAAGGTTTGTTGATCTTGTATAACTGTGGTATGCATACAGCAGCTGTCAGCAGTGGGCAACATTCCCCTCAAGAGGAAGGCAGGATCAAAATACAAGGTTCTGGGAGCCTGCAACTATTCCTGAGGAGAGCTGGAGATGGCAGCAGCAGCAGGACACAGGCTGCTGAGGTATGTGGCCTCCAACAACTGCTGATAGTCTGTACCTCATTGTACATCATGGAGGCCCAAGCCTAGAGACATTTCTAAAGTCAGAAAGAATTCTGAAAGGAAAAGTCTGGCAAGCTGGAAGCATGCAAGCTTAGTTTCAATCTGCAGGAAAGGAAGAGATAATTACATTAGCAAATGGTAGTAAGAGCCCAGCTTTAAAAAGACCAGTGCAATTCAGTACTATAGGTACAGAGGCCTTACATCAGAGACAGATTCAAAATCTAATTTAATTAAAGTGCATTAGAGCATAATTTTGCACATATTTTACCAGGAAAAAAAAATTAAAAAAAGAAATTACGTTGTAAGGTATGAAATATCCCTTTGGTCAGTTTGTGTCAGGTGTCCTGGCTGCACCCGCTCCCAGCTTCTTGTGCACTTGGCAGAGAATGGGAAGCTAAAAACTCCTTGATTAGTGTAAGTGCTACTTAGCAACAACTAAAACATCAGTGTGTTATCAACATTATTCTCATACTAAATCCAAAACACAGTACTATACTAGCTACTAGGAAGAAAATTAACTCTATCCCAGCTGAAACCAAGACAATGGTAGATTTGGCAAGAGGATGCTGTACACAGTCTAAATGACAGCTTATGTGGATGTGGCAAACCAGTATACAGCAACTAAGGACCAGTCCAGTCTGCATCTTGGAAAACATTATCTAAATTTATTATAGAATCGCAACTCAATTACATTAGTGAGTTCAATAGAAGCATTGAAAAGGAAGATTCAGGCTGTCTCCTCTCCAGGGTATCACATCCTGGCTCCTGTTCTGTTGAGAGAAGTAGTCCCAGAGATGAGTTAAAACTCATCACGGACAGCATGGGTAGAGTCCTGAGACCTCAACTCAGCAAAACCCTTCAGCACATGCTTACCTTTATGCATGTGAGTATCACTTCCAAGGACCAACACTCAGGTGTTAGAAATAAAGCCTATACTTAAACATTTAGGATCGGTTCCTAACTTCCTATTGCAAAAACAGTCTAATAAAAATTCCTTTAGTCCTGAAGGGTCCAAGCAGCAAGAAGGGTGTCTCAATGTAGTGCTGGCCTTGCTTCCCGACTCGAAGGCAGTAGGCAGGCTTAGCAAGGCACAGCCTCAGTGATTATTTTATTTACAGTCTGACCCATGGGATTATGGGGCCAGCCTTAACAAGCTGGTAGTCTTTCCTAAGCAGTTCGTATCAGAACTTCAGCACATCCCTGGTGGCCAAATTAAAAGAACCACAGTCATGAAGTGAGCCCTTTCATTAATTTGTTGAAACAAACAGTAAAGCCAAACATACTAAGCAAGCCAGTCTCCTAAGTTCTGTGAATGGAGGTTCATGCTTAACTGAAACTTATTCTTTTTGCCCTGGGATCACATGCATTAATAATTGTAGAAGCTCTTTCTGGGGATTTAAAATAATCACTTTTTAGTAGTCTGAAGGTGCAGGTATGTCCTATATTAGGAGCCCTCAGTTTCATTATGAGTTTCCCTTTAAGTCTAACAGTGGATTCTAGAAAAAAAGTCAATTCCACTTGCAAAAATAGCTGCTGTTGCTAGGTTTAAATCCTTCAAAGATTATGGGTCTTTACAGTGGGCTCTCTTCTGGATTCAGACAGGGCAGACGATTAAGGATGGTGCAGACTATGATCAGACTCTTTATCCTTTTGTTTGTCATGTAAGATACCTGCATCTATACTCCCAAGAATGCTTCCCATCTGGCAAGCCTGGGTTCAGGTATGTGCCCTAACTACATCCTACTTCTGTGATAGATTAAGTTGCTGGTCTATAAGGGGCCCTTCTCCCTCTTTCTTCTCCACACCCCAGTTTCTGTGCTAAGGAAATTAAAGTGAATGGCTCAGAGAGGATCATGATAAGTCCATTACAAGGACCTGACATGGAAAAGGATTCAGAAGTGCATGACAGTGTGCATCAAAAAACAAACCTACAATGTAAACTAAACACTGCCTGTGAGACCTTGTTTGTCTGCAGTCACCAACTCCATCAGAAACACGAACAGTGGTATGGTCGTTTTTTGGAAGTGAGGTCAGTGGTTCAGGACTCCAGACCACATTTATTGGTGTGTTTATTTATTTGGCTTTACCTACCTCTTCTTTTTTTGTTAGTAAATTCCCAGTTCTTCTGGCATCACTCACTAGCATGTCAGACGTATTTGGTCGTCATTGATTTAATCAAAACACCAGCAGCTGATGTAACTTGTGCTATTGGCCACCTCCCATAATCTTGCAGCGCTAAGCAGAAATTCATGTCTGACATTACTATCTTTCCCAGTCAAGGTTTTAGCTTTTCAATTCCATTTTCCAATGCTAAGTCTAAATTATTGTATTTCTTGTGAGCACCTATATGCAGCCATATTTAAAGTTTATAATCCAAACCAGTATCAGTTTATATTACCTATTTGGTTTGGTGACATTCTAGTTCATCTCATATTGCATCCTTTCATACCTTCCAAAATTATTAATAAATCTCTGTAAGGCCTCTATGTCACATCCACCTGCCTTTGGGTGACATATTTCATTCCTTTGTGATGTGTTAAGAAATTATACAACAAGCAGTTATACTACTACTACTACTACTACTAATTTTGCTTGCAAAAATAATACATCACAGCTTGCAGGAAGACAAACAGATACATTTTCAGCTTGTATTCAACTTCAGTTTGCAAGCAAAGTGGGAAGACTGGAAAGGTGAGAGGATGCAGCTAGATTTAGTGTACCTTATACAAAAGACACTTCAGTTTTTGATTGTTTATGTTGGTTTGAGACAGGCAGAGTGAGGAACTATGCTCACACGTACACACAGAAATATACAGAGGACAGTTGTTAACATGTTCCCTTTAACTGGCTCATCCATTTACTTCATCTGTGCAAGTGTTCCCTCAAGCAAACAGCTGGGCATACTCACACAGACAAATATGATATTGAAATAGCAGCAAGAACCTTAGCTAAAATAATCTTTGACATTCAGAGTTAACACCATCATGACCAGACAAGCCAAGGCACCTACTGACAGATGGCATTATTATTTTGTCTACTGGACTTTGCTTTCATTATAGAATCATAGAATCATAGAATTGTTTAGGTTGGAAACAACCTTTAAGATCATCCAGTCCAACCATTAACCAAGTCCACACTAAACCACTTAAGGGTAGACTAGACTAAACCATGTCCCGAAGTGCCACATCTACCCGTTTTTTGAACACTTCCAGGGATGGTGACTCCACCACTTCTCTGGGCAGCCTCTTACAATGCTTGACTACCCTTTCTGTGAAGAAATTTTTCCTAATATCCAACCTAAACCTCCCCTGGCGCAGCTTGAGCCCATTTCCTCTCATCCTATCGCTAACTACTTGGGAGAAGAGACCAACACCCACCTCACTACAACCTTCTTTCAGGTAGTTGTAGAGAGCAGATTACAGATAAAAGCAGAATCAGTGCCTGAAGTTGTAACTATGTTACACTCTAGATGCTGTTTGGAAACCTGTAGTCTAACCAGACAACCTTTATTCCAAGGTCTTTTTTAAGTAATGTCCTGGTTTCGGCTGGGATAGAGTTAATTTTCTTCCTAGTAGTAGGCATAGTGCTGTGTTTTGGATTTAGTAGGAGAAGAATGTTGATAACATGCTGATGTTTTTAGTTGTTGCTGAGTACTGCTTATGCTAGTCAAGGACTTTTTCAGCTTCCCATGCTCTGCCAGGCGCACAAGAAACTGGGAGGGGGCACAGCCAGAAGAGTTGATCCAAACTGACCAAAGGGCTATTCCATACCGTATGATGTCATGCTCAGTATATAAACTGGGGGGGGCAGGGTTGGCCGGGGAGCAGCAATGGCTGCTCGGGAACTGTCTGGGTATCGGTCGGTAGGTGGTGAGCAATTGCATTGTGCATCACTTGCTCTGTATATTATTATTACTATTATTATTATATTGTTATTATTATTATTTTACTTTATTTTATTTCAATTATTAAACTGTTCTTATCTCAACCCAGGAGTTTTTCTCACTCTTACTCTTCCGATTCTCTCCCCCATCCCATCGGGGTAGGGGGAGTGAGCAAGCGGCTGCGTGGTGCTTAGTTGCTGGCTGGGGCTAAACCACGACAAGTAATAATATAACTTCCCTTTCACTGACTTCATAGTTTACCATATTTCCTACGTTACTGGGAGTCCTAAAATATTTCATGATAATATTCAGTAATGAACTGCCTGATAGCACTTCTAGAACTACTTTTTTTTGTGAGGTGTTTGTGTTAATGTGTTTCTTGTTGGTAGCTACAGATTTTTTGGCTTTTCTGCTTACTTTTCAGTCTATATTTTTCTAGGTGTACATTTTCTTCAAAACAAAACCTGCACATAAACCACAAAAGTAGCTTATTTTAAGCTAGAATGAATTATAAGCAACCAAATATCTGAGAAATCATCCTTCTCAAGTATACCCTCAAAACTTATTTGAAAGGAATATGGTTCTTAGCAGATGTAAATACTTTAAGGGCACCAAAAGCAACTTAAAACTTTCTGTAAGATATATTGACTTTCTTTTTTGCTCCAAACAAATTTTCTTTTTCACATGCCTTCCAAAACTCATATCTAATTCCCTATCTTTTTAGGCACCCCTAAGCCATAATGAATCTTTTAAAATGATATTTTAACATCCTACTAAGGAGTCAGTGTTGATGACACTTATGTCAAAAATTGTAGATATTTGAAATGGAGAAGGTCATGTACTTCATCCTCCTCTCAAAGTTAAACTGTTCTCTATACTAAATCTCTGAACACTTTATTCATCTTAATTTTAAATTGCTGAATAATGGAGTTTTCACCACTTCCTCTGGGCAAGCAAGTGCTGAAAATAATATCAAAGTCTCCAGTCATTGCCTTTGTGAAGCATTTATGAAATACTATAGGGAAGCATTACTGCTGTTATTTGAGTATGTTTTGGTTTTTCTTTTGAAAAGTTCTGCTTGCAGAGATCTTTGGACTGAGCACAGCACACATCCTTATGGCTGTGACATACAGAAGAATGTTGGGTGATAAATATCCATCCATATGCCAAAATGTGTTTTCTCCATGGTTAGTTGGGAGCAGGGATAGAAGGTCTCAGAGCACTCTCCCATAGGCATGAGGCTCATGATTACAACCCACAAAGGCTGCCCAAATAAAGTAATTCTGTCTTGGCTAGGTAACTTGCAAAAAGATATTGAACAACTACCCCTGCTTGTCGGAGGTGCATGGTAAGGGGACTCAGAAGCCTGAGCACTATGAAAAAGGAAGTTTTCCTTAAGCAAAGAACTGCAGACTGGAGAAAGTAGTCCATGGAGGGCAAACCAGAGACA
Source organism: Pelecanus crispus (assembly GCF_030463565.1). Lineage (NCBI taxonomy): Eukaryota > Metazoa > Chordata > Aves > Pelecaniformes > Pelecanidae > Pelecanus > Pelecanus crispus. Next base: position 97,055,413 of record NC_134645.1, read on the forward strand.
ACAATGGGTCCCAATGCTCCTGGACTAGCTAGAAGAAGACATCCAGCAACTGTTCTGTTACTGAGACTCCAAAGAGAGTATCATCTGATGAGGTTTTTTTTAATTAAGGTTGTGGGTGAACACACAAAATTGACTGATTGTCAACAAATGTGTGAACTGTTATTTTATAAGTGTATATAATGTTTGAACATTTGTTCCTTTCTTAACAGAACTTTTTTATGTAAATGAGGTTGCTGGTGTAATAGCACTTACCACAAACTTCTCCAAGAAAGAAATTATTGTAGCATTGCATAGTACTGTCTGCTTGCCACAAATAGGCAATTTTAATCAGGTTTTAATCAAACTTCAGTCCAGAAATGGGAAAGCTCTGAAATTCCAGATTGGTGTGAGTATGGGCAGATAACTCCACTTCTTAGAGGGACCTGGATGGAGGCAGGAGGCAAATCTGTAGAAAGTACCTCTTTCTGTCATCCCTGCAATAACAGCTGGGCTTGGACTCTTCACATAGTCAAAAGTATTGGATAGACACAATGACTATGTCAACAGCAGTAAATTAAAGGTGCATGGGATTGTTCTTTTGGCAATGAGGCCAGCTGGCATTCAACAGCCCATGTCCAAAACTGCCTATGAGAAATTACGTAGCTGGACACAAACAACCTGTTTGGAATGATCCTTGGTCTGTCTAGTCCCTGAACTTCATCAGGAGCTGTCAGAAAGTGAGCTAGCTATTGTGGATCAAAACCACACCACGGACCTTTCTAACAACTTAGCTATATAGACAATCCAGTTTCAGTAACCGAGAATGTTTCCTGGCACTCTTTATTTAACTGTACAGATACAACTATCATAGTTCTATTACAAAAGACTTCAGTGATCTAAACAATTATAAATAATAGTCATAGTATCACTTCAACATTTTAACATACAATTTTTAAAGTAGAGGTATGTTGTCTTAAGGGCTGTGATGATAGTTTTGTTTTAATGTTTGGAAATTTTTTTTAAAAACATTTTGCATTTTTATAAAATAATGCATCCAGTTAAAATTTCATGAGATTCCATTTCAGAGGAGTCTCCAGAGTGTAAAAGCAAGTCATCTGCTCAAAAATCTTGTGCAATAGTTTTAAGGAAAATCTTCATTCCTTCATTAAATTGGCAGAATTTTTTCCAGTCCCCTTCTGTTTCCATTTTGCATTTAACTTTTTGTTTCCCTACTTCATGATACACAGAGGAAGTTCTGACACTCTCCATCTGTTAATTCAATTACCCCATGTGTCATTCCTGTTTTCAGTATTGTTTTTGCCTGTTTTATGAGGCTGAGGCCAGACATTAGGCATGCATAAGAGAAACATACAAAAAGCTCGTTTCAAGCAAAAGAATGTGTGAATGTATTTTGCAACTGCTAAGTCAGCAGTTTCCACAGTAAAGTTATTACTACCCATAGGCCAATAAAAGACCTTGTTAAGAATTTTGGAAAGGTTTATTATGCTGTATTGTTTACTACACTAACTCTTCTACATGTCATGTCATGCAATTATTTTTACCTGAAAAAGATGACTGAAAAATTGAGATGCAAAATGTAAATTTTAATGAGAATTCTAATAATTTACCTAGATTTTTTTTACCTGAAAAAGTGTTGCATCACACTTTGCTACTTATGTGTTCTACTGTAATTCTGACACATTTGCTGCCAAGGATGAAGGGGCAACTGACAGGAAACCAAAAGATAAAGCAAGGAAAAAATAAATACAGTCATAAATCATTACATACAGACTCCTGTGAGCTGCATTCTTGTGTAGTCATTCTCATCAACCTTAAGTCACATAACTGGCTTTGATCATTGACTTAGCAACATAAAATCTATTTGAATAATAGTAACAGAGTAAATCTTTTATGATTGCTGTAGCTTGGTTTAAGAATTACTGTTACCTAAATTACTATAGTAGCATATAATTGTTCCTCTCCTGATCCATGTGGTTTTGAGAGAGGCAGGAATAAAGAAAGAGCAGGGGCAGAAAATGCAAAGGAACAGCGAGATGAATACTGGAAATGCAGCCATAAAAAAAGCTCAGTGAGAAATATTCTGAGCCAAGTGATGCATTGTATTAAAAAAAGGCTTGGAAGTGTAAGCAAAGATGCTGCTTTTTACAGAACCTGAACTTTATAAAATGTTTGTAAGATACAGTATCCCATGAAAGAAATACAGATGTCTCCTTACTGAGAAAATCTGCTTCAATCCATTGTTTCAGACAAAATAAATAGAAATGTCTTTGCTTTATCTTCTGACCTACTTATCCTAGACATTAGCTTTAAAAATTCTAGACAGCAAGAGAGAGAAGAAGCAACACTAATGGCATAATCTGTTTCACTAAGACCTGTGATAACTTCAGGACTTTTTTTTTTTTTTTTTTTTACAAGTTCACTTCAGAAACTCAGTCCAAAGAACATAGGGAAGGTCCCAAAACAGGACATCTCCATCCCATAAACCTTCCCCAAAAAAGTGAAGGAAGAGAATGAAGAAATAGAATGAAGAGTCAGTCTTTTCCAGATGTTAATGCAGGTACAAGATGGTCTTTCATGGAAACAATGTCATTGCAGTGATCTGCTATTGTAGCTTATTGTCTGTTGTCCACACACCTGTAAAAGGTGGTCATGACAAAGCCACTCTGAGCTGCAGGCTGCCTCGAGCTAACCAGTAAGAAATACTGGGCACAGAGGCATGTCTGAAATCCCGCTCCTTGACACAGCCTAGCCATCTGACTCAGTGTTACACTTTGGACATTCTGGTACTTAGAGCCCCAAATCATCTTCTATGACTTTACCTAATTCATAATGACTGACATTTTTGTAATTAATACCAGTGGTGTTATCAGTGGAGACTGTTTCTTCCATAATATCCTATGAATTAGGCTGCATATCCAGGAATATGATATTCAGGGTTTGGGTCTTCTTCAAGCCTTGTAGTAACCTTAAAGAAGCCATTTTCATCTTGTCTTCTGGAGAGGAATATCACAACAAATTTGGCTTGCCTGGAAACCCCCTCAGTTTCAGAAACTGTGAGAAAAACAAGCCTCAAAAAAACTAGAGTGCTAATATGGACTCAGGTCAGGAGAGACATGTGAGAGTCATAACTTCTCATATCAAACTGCCATCTCCCTCCAACTGCAATACCCACCAATGATTTATTGGAAAACTATGACACTTCCATTTTGCTTTATCTTAAGCTTTTCAGATTTTTAATAGGAAGGGGATAAAATCAAAGGATGAAAGGAAACAAAATAAAGAGCGAAACATTCATACAGGCGCAGAATCACCCAAGAAGACTGTGAGGGAGCATGACATTGCTACAGCCTAAGAAGATGCTTAAGCAAGTCCAAGAATTAGTTTTCTCTCCCAAATTTAGGTGAAAAACCAAACACTTCAGGCATACCCCAGAGATATGTTTAAGATAGTGCAGCCCACCCCAGGAGAGAAAAGGCTTACTGGAGAGCAAGGTTTCTCTTTTAGAGCATATCTTCATCCATGGTCAGGAGACTGGTCTCTTGTGTATGTCTCTGGCTATGCAAACCCATGGGCCTATATATAATTTTCTGGTAGTCTAAGCACACTGTTGCTCAATAATATTTTTAGAGGATTCTTTCCCCCTAGCTTTTGAATGTCATTCCTATGGACATGGGGCATACACTTGTCTCTGCAAAGGACCTACTTTTGTGCTTAGTGACTTCTCTTCTGGAAAATTCTTCTCCATATCAATATATTGAAAAGAGAGCTGTTGTTGGCAGAGGTGGAAACTCCATTTTTTTGGCAAGGTAGGTGTTTTCTTTTGCAAATAATGCCTCCTATTTTATGAATGTCTCTGAAGGGCATGGTGCTGTCCTTTAGCATTTCAACACTTCTCAAAAATAATTAGAAACAGGTTACAGTTAATGGATATTAATACTCAAATCTCTGCTATTAGGTCACATATGGTCTAAATTGGAAGACTGGAAATAACAATCAAATATAACATGTTTTGAAAGTGTTTACCTGACAAATCATATAATTATAATACACTTCACTACACCTTATTAAATATGTCATAAACATAAGCTATGTTCCACAAATGCTTGTTCTCCTTCAGGACCTGACCAAAGCCCAGAAGAGCAAAGACAAACAAAAATGGCAAAGCAGATTAATGAGACATTTTAAAATCCTAGAGCCATTTCAGTGGATTTGAATTCTGCTGAAAGCTGGCATTTCAGCCTGTTTTTGCTCAGTGACCCTGTATTAATTTCTCAAGATTTTTATCTCTTTATCTCAAGTTCTGAAAAGTTTCTGAGATGTGTGATAGCAAAACCAGAAAAGTTACACGTAGATTGAACAGAACTGGGTGAGATCATCCCTGGAGATTATCCCTGGAAGTGTTCAAAAAACAGGTGGATGTGGCACTTTGGGACACGGTTTAGTAGGCATGGTGGTGTTGGGTTGATGGTTGGACTGATGATCTTAGAGGTCCTTTCCAATCCTAATGATTCCTAGTTTTCACTTTCATTATAAATAATCCAGCCACCAAGCCAGGCAACATGAAATTGTTACTCTACCCTTAACTGGTTTAGTGGTGGACTTGGTAATGTTAGGTTAACGGTTAGACTGGATGATCTTAAAGGTCTTTTCCAACCTAAACAATTCTATGATTCTATGATTCTATAATGAAATTGTGTAGAGTCTTTCAGATTTCTGACATGAAGACTTTTTTTTTTAGGGCAGTTCATATTAACAGATGAATTCCACTGTGCTCCTATCTCAGAAGACAGAATTTGATAGCTTCACTACTGTAATATTTTTACAATTATATCTTATCCATATTTTTATTTCTTAAGTAATCTTTAAGTTTCCTACTTCTTACTCTGAGTCCTTGCCACACTGGGAGTTCAACTTGCGAGATTTATTTAGGGATATAGGGATTTCTTCATTATATGAGCTGTTTAAATAAAGGCAGAGTGACTTTCTAAGAGCTACAGTTATAGTTCAAACAGAATTTATGGTCTTAATATAGAAACACTAGGAAGAGATCTTTGATCTGTTTTATTGCCGTAAAAATTTATGAATCTATAAGAGGCCATCTTTCTTTATCTTAGGGTTAAATTCTACAGATCCTATGGGAAGTTTAGGAACAGATGAGTACAAAAGCTGCTTTCTTCATTCCTCTATAGGAGAGTTGGGAAATTGATGAACAGAAAGAAGATTGAGGAGGTATGGGACTCCTCACATGACTAGCTGCTTCTCAGTGGGATTTAGAGCTGCAGACCAGATCTGTAGAGAAATCCATGTATTAATTGTGAAACTGCCTGTAGGAAAGGGCATTTCTTGTGGTTGCTCATCCAAATCCTGTCTGGGGCACGGATGCACCAATGGAACTGGAAGCTATAATCTACGTATTTCTGGCAAATTGTCATGGTCTTCACCCATCCAAGAATCTCGCCAGTGCTATGCAGTTCCCTGTGACACCTTTCTCTGTTAATTGGTCTAGAAAATATTAAAGCTAAATGTCAGTGTTGTAATCCCTTCTCTGAGCGGAGTGCATTTTGAAAGCATGAAATCATTGTCCTGCTCTTCACTTATGGTGTTTTCATTGCTGATCAAGAAAGATATACAGGGAAACAGTTCAGAGAAAAGTGCATGAAAATATATTTAGGTGTCAGGAAGGAGTGAATTTAAAAGGGAAGAGCAATACAACAGAATAGTTATACTAGGTAAATGAGAACATGCCAGTAACATGAATAAATACCAAGGACAGAGAGCTGTACATGTGTCATCATGGCTATGGACAAAGACTAGTGGGGCTAAAAGAAACAAAGGGACAATACAGACCAATTATCAACCTACAGCTCTTTTCATTGTGTTATGAACTTCTAATAAAGTATCACTGAGAGCATCTGATAGTATACTTGCCAGCATATTAATTCCCTAATCTTGATCCCCAGCTGCAACAATTAAGACTAGTTCTGTTGAAGTCAGTGCAGCTATCTTGATTATATGGATAACCTTCAGTGTCAATAAAATGGTTTGGATGATTTAATAGGGCTGACCAAATACCAAAAAATGTTTTCCAGAAATACTTAGTTAGAAAAAAAAAAAAAACAACCTGAGTTCATTTTGGCTGCATTTCTTCCCCATTCTCATTCCTTTTCTGGGAAATGGTATATTTATGAAGGGGAGGCTCCCACTGCACCAGCCAAAGAGAAGAAAGAATTATGGAGATGTACAGGTTCCTGGACCACAAGGAACTGCATTCCTCTGTATTCTTTTCATTGTTTAACCCCTGATCTTAAGAAACATTTATTCTGGAAGCGGTATTCATGGAAATAGCACATTTCAAATTATTATTTTGAAGTGTCTGCTTGATGTGACTTTTGAGAAAATAAATACAATTATCAGCTGGTGTGGAGTCTTCCAGCTGAAGAAGAAAATCTGTACTGTGTAACAGATGTATGGCTAATTACAATTCATCAGCATTCAAGCTAGTTGAAAACCAATCCAACTTCCATTCACAGAAATTAGACCTGACATGTATTAAAAAAATAAACCCCAAACCCAACAAGATTATAATTCGAAAACCCTACCATGACCACTACCAAAAGCCAGCTTGCTAGAGCCTCAGTTCTTCAGTGAAATCAGAAGACAGTGCTAAAGCAACTTCATGAATATCAGCTTCACTGGAGAGTTAGGAAGAAGCCACAGAACCTAACTTTGGGGCAGTTTGGGTAGCTCAGCTACTTGGGAGTGCCTAAGCCCAAGTTTCAGAAGCCAGCCTGTGGTCCAGCTCTGCATCTTAGAAGTAGCAGCTGGATTTCTCAGGATTTCCATATCCTTGTTGATGTGCCAAATGATGAGCCGGGAGCCAAACCCTACTTAGTGCCTCAAACCCTACAGCACACACACACAAGTAAATAACATTTTTTTAGGAGCTACTATCTGCCCTGAGGCCAACAGCTATAACCTGGTTCTCTTCCATATGGACAGCTGAGCTTTCTTACCTGCTGAACCAGGATATCCATGTCTAAACTACGTGCTAGAAAACAACCCATATCCCATGGTAAACTCTGAGATGTAGCCAGACATTAAAGACTTAACTGGGCTGGACCAAACTAAACTACCAATTTTTTAATGTGGACATCTGTGTGCTAGTGAACAGTCTTTTCCTCTGATTGTTTCATGTACCAGTATGTAGCCCGAGGTTTATTGTTCATAGAAATGAACAACCAATATTTCCCAAGGAATCTGAGAGAAATTCTGAAGTTCCAAGAACATTTGTAAACAAAACATAAGGAAGATTTTAGTTCTTTTAATGAAATGACATGTGGGGTGGAATGGACCATGTTACAGAAAGGCACTAACTGGTCTGGATGGTAGATGGATTTATTTTATCCCAGGTTTTTTGTGTTGTCATGTTTTTCATTTACATGCTTCTTTTCCCATATTTCACAGCTATCTTTCTTTATGAATATTGTTTTGATTCCTTACTGACCAGAAATATCACATGTTCATGTCAAATGATTCTCAATTGTTCTATATATAAGCAACCTGCCATACCACTAAACAAATTCAATATGTGGCCCCAAAATAAATCCAATCTCTCATTAACCATATAGCAATGTGAAAATAAATGTCTTATATGACATGGCTTTATATGTAGGACAAGAGGAATCAACAACCCATTTTGGTAAAACTCAGGAATTTTCCTGTGTTTCATTCTATACAGGCATGTTTATTTTCTACTCCAGGGTGTTTCAAATACAGATCACAGGGTATATGAAATGAGATATATCCATGTATTTTTTTGGAAGTCCTTCTCTGCAGGGCTGCTCTAAATCCACTCATCGCCCAGCCTGTATCCATGTTTGGGATTGCCCTGACCCAGGTGCAGGACCTTGCATTTGGCCTTGTTAAACTTCGTGAGGTTCATGTGGGCCGCCTCCTCAAATCTGTCAAGGTCCTTCTGGTTGGCATCCTTTCCCTCCAGCAAATCAGCCACACCACTCAGCTTGATATCATCTGCAAACTTGTTGAGGGTTCACTCAATCCCACGGTCTATGTCTTTGATTGAGGTATTAAATAGTATTGTTCCTAGAAAGGGCTCTTCAGGGACACCATCTGTTACTGGTTTGCACTTGGAAACTGAGCCACTGACTGTAACTTTTTGGATGCAACCATCCAGCCAATTCCTTATCCATCTAACAGTCCATCCATCAAACCCATATATCTCCAATTTAGAGGTAAGAATGTTGCGGCGGGGGGGGCTGTATCAAAGGCCTTACAGAAGTCCCGGTAGATGAAATTTCTAGTTCTTCCTTTGTCCAACTCAGTGTTTATACACTTAGCCCAAAAGTTCCCTTAATTATTTACTTTGCTTTCACATGCTAACAAGTGATCTTTAATGGAAAAGGTGCCAATCATCTGCTCTTTTGCAATAGCAGTTCAGATGGGAAAGACAGGGTTGAACCTTACCTCAGAAGATGTCCTGACTACTGCATCAGCAGGCATTCTTGAAAAATCCCACCTTGCCTTTTCAAGCTGAGCCACTGCAGAGACAGAAACAGAAGACTTGGTAGGGCTGCTGGGTGACTCTGACACAACAGGAAGAGGACTCACCCTGCAGCACAGACACAGTGTTTTAGTTAAGGATGCTCATGGCCCAGTGGTGAATGTGACCTGCTGCATCATACAAACTGTGATTGCATAGCACTGTGCCAGGAAGGGTGTCTCCAAGACCACTAGTCCAATGCCCTCCTCAAAACTGGGCCAACATCAAAGTTAGGCCAGGTTATTTAAGGGCTTTATGCAGTCAGGCTGCACAACATCTGTGGGTAACCTGCTTAATTATCTTCCCAGTGACTTTTTTTTTTTCTGATGCCCTGTGTTTCTGCCAACCATGACTGTCTCTCAGCACTGCTGAGGATGAGAAGATGGGCTTCCATCTCCTCCCTACTGCAGGAGAATTTCAACCTATCAGACTGCCAGGAAAAAAGAGCTAACTCCTGCTTCAGAAACAAAATAATTAAAATTAATGGAAGATCCTACTGATTTCTCTTGCTCTGCAAGATGGATGTAGGGGGGCTAACATTGGCAGAGACAGACTCAATGGAGTTAGACAGAAACAAGGGTGACATCTCCTGTACTCTGATGTTGAAGAATAAATTTCTCATCTGAGTAGAACAATGTTATTGGTCTCCAGGATTCAGAATCTATTCAGTGACTAGCCTGTACTTGAAAAATGGTATCAATGCAGCAATCAGAAGACTTTACTGTAAGACTTTGTGTAGCAGCCTGAAGATTATGCTAATAGTGTCATAAAGTAACAGGTTTGAGGGATTACAGAGAATGGAGCAAATGACGGGAAAGTTCAGGGAAATAAAAAGACGGTGAAGATCAGAAGGAAGCAAACAGAAAAATTCAGAAACTCTGTGTTAGTAACTTTTCAGCTTCCAGGTTTGGTCCCAAAGCAAAGCACAAGTCATGACCCAGGGTGCTTATGCAGGCTTGTACTTCCTAGTTCTTACTCTTTCTTTTCTTGCTGAAATTCAGGGAAGAATTATGGCAGTGTTATGACTACATAAACTACAAAGGAAAAGAATAGGAAGCAGAGCTACTGTGAAGCCTAGTGTTCGTTAGGTAAGAAACAACACATTTTTCTTACCTGAAAAGATAAAAACAGTTGCTTTATTTTAACCTCCCACAATGAACTGTATTCACTCCAGGAAACCATACACAGAGAGTGGATAAAATAATGGTAGTGAAGTACTGATGACAGATATGTTTCAACAGCATATTAAAAATGACCCAAATAAAGGTTTTGGAACCTGAGAAGTTGGCTATGTGACAAGTTCTGCCTTTCACCATCTCAGATATAAAAGTGGCTGATGACACTGGAAGTGGCTTACTCTCTCTGAAATTATAACCAGATAAGAAATTTAAAAAGTAGAGCATCAGCGTGCTTTAGGCAGCATCATCTCCCACCTTGTACCAGGTGTTTTATCTCTTTAGAGATAAGGAGTTGAGGAGCATTGAGGAGAAACGAACAAATGCAAATTGTCCCCTGGCTCTGCAGCAGCTGCCAGTGGAAGTGAGTAGCAAGGGTACACAGCATTGTGCAGAGGGAGTCCCATGGCACACTTAAGAATTGTTTGCTGAGTTATTGGCCAGTCCCCTCAGGAAGCCATCCTTGGACTCCAGGGAATAACAAAAGAAAAAGAAAAAAAGGGGAAAGTATAAAGTTCTACACCATGCTGAACTCTTACAAGTGTCTTCTCTGTTCTTGGCTGTATATACAGAAGTAGAGCCAAAGATAATCAAGGTCTACTTCATCACACTGAAAAGAACACATGGGTAAATGTATTGGTTACCGAGAACCAAGAAATATCTGTGATATGCAGGTGGCAAAACACCTACATATCACAGATCATGCTGTTCACAACTCCCTGTCCTTAGCCTACAATGAGATTTGTCCTATTGTATTAGTCCATTTCTATGTTAGTATTTTTATAAAGATGCAACTGAAGTCACACCCACTCAAATTAATTATGAAAGAAGGCCTTCCTTATAAAAACAGCCTTATAAAAGCAGGCACACAGAGGTGTCTAACATGCAGTCACAAGGATAGAGCAAGTGGCTGTGAAAGACTAAGGTTTTATTACTTCAAAGTTCAGATTATATTTCCCTTGTTTTTCAAGGATTTAGGATCAGACTTCCACTGTACAGTAATGATACATCTTTCACCTTACTCACCCGAGCTGATGATGAAAGCATGTGACCTGTAGCAAAGGCAAAACATGGTTTTATGCCAGAAAACATTGCAATGGAAGTGCTTGATTTTTAATGCAATTTGTGTATTAGGAATTAGCATCTAGCAGGTTAGTACCTGACTGACTTTTTACTCTGCTTTTTTTTTTTTTTTTAAAGTTCATTAATTTAAAAGATTATTAGTTTAGCAGTTTATTTAGTGATAAACACAAGTCAGTCTGACACCTCTTCTGGCAAAGGCTGGGATTCATTTAGAAGGAGCAACAGTGAATTGGAAAAAGCATTTCAAGCATGGAGAGACAAATTCAAATGCAACTCATCCACATGGTTTAGAAAATGGACTACTCAGAGCATTATCAAATGGTCTGGAAAAAATCTAAGCCTACTTATTTTCCAAGGTTTAAAATATCTGAACGTATCCTGAACTCCAGTGGTACTTATGAAATTCTGTTCATGAAAACGACAGCAAAAATGACAGTGCAGGATTTTCTTCAGTATTATTCTATCTATGCAGTAGCATACATTAAAAAAAAAAAAAAAAAAAAGAAAAGAAAAATGAAGATTTTAAGATTACAAGTTACGGACACAACCGATGTAGAAGTTTGCATTATCAGAATGGGTAATGTTTTTTGTAACTGGGACATCTATTTATGGTAAAATTCTAGGTTGAAATAAACAGAACTCTTCCTAAATACTCTGAATAGTCAGATGGCCTTCGTTTTCCTTGTCTAAACAACTAAAACTTTGATGTCTGCATAAATACCACAGTATGTAACTGGCCCTCCAAGGCATTTCTAGTCTAATTGAAATTTACCAAATATCCCATCTGAAAGTTCTTTTCAAATTGCCAGTGAATAGAGGGTTTGTAAATTGTTGCTGTGCACAGAATAGGTAATTATGAATTAGGCATACTCTGATGCTAATACCACTTACAGTCATTCACATTTTCCACTGATGTGAACTTTTAAAGATAGTGAAACTTAAGAGGGCACTAAAAAGTAGGTTTTGGTACTTCCTGTTACATGGTCTATTTTTGTTGCTACATTTATAAAGTTTGGAGAAGCTATTTCATTACATGGCAGAGTCAGTAGTTTTACAAGCTTCCAGTCTTCTGCTTCAGAAGAAAACCTTCTTGTTTAATAGAGATGTTATCGTGAGCTTTGGAAACACAATAACAGCACTTGTTAGTGCAGGTCTCTAGGTCCTATGCAGACTAGTGGGTGGATTAAAACCATTGCTTTCCTGCAATCCTCAAAGAAAATCTAGGAAAATTTAATTCTGTATTAGAGGCTGCACAGCTGAATTCTCCTCTCCTCCCCTTAAATATACCATGTTTTGAGTCCCTGTTTTTATGTCTTTTTAGCAGCAGTTCCTCATCATTGAAGTTTTTGGATTCTAGGACTTTCTGGAAATAAAATTAACACAGCCTAGAAATAGACCATTTTCAACATGCTGTGCATTTTAAATAACATTAAAAAGTTTCTGCAATTTACAAATTATAATGTCTATTTTACAGATCAGCAAAATGGAAAAATTACTTTACTTGCAAAAACAGAAATGAGAAACAAAAATTAAAATCTTCCAAGACTGGGAATATTTTTACTGCAAAACAATTGGAGCAATTTGGTCTATTAACCAAACCTACCCCAAAAGGCATAAGCAAATGGCCTGTCAAACTATGAAACTGTTGGAGTGAGGAGCTGTGAGCCCCACCACCCTACTCCTACACACAATGGGTCATTGCTAGCAGCTCATTTGCTTTTTTTATTTTCTTCCTGTCTAGTCTTCATACATAAAAAAATCAACAGACTACTGAAGATTTGTTATGCAAATACGAATACTCTAGATATATCCCTTCCCCTGAATGACCATTTTAAAGGTCAGAAATGTATTATGCTATATATCGCTGTTATCAGGAACATTGGTAGCACAATACCATGAACACTCACAATGGTTCATAAATCATAAATAACAAGTTATAATACATATTCTTTCTAGTATGTGCCTAGAAACAATTAATCACTGAAGAAATAATCTTAGTGAAAGCGCTGCACTATTTGATACCTGTTTGTATATTAATCAGGGAAAGAAGTATATTTTTATTACATTAAGCACCCCTTTTGTTTCACATATTCTGAAAGATTAATTGTCTTTATTATTTCAGTTCCTAATGGCATAAAGCCAAAGGAAATAAGATTCACAAAGGGTGGTAGCTAGAAATGCCAAAAAGAGAAGGCTCTGATATCTAGGATTTTTGTTACTGCTATTATACACTGGGTTGTGCAGTGCATACCCACTGATACTATGCTCTTAAGACTGATGCTGCTAATAAGCCACGGTCAAAAGTCACTCCAGAAAATAGCCACATTGGTTTATGTTATGCCTGTGCTCTGAACCGTAAGCAGGTTTTTTTAATCACTTCTCTGCTGGAGACAAGCCCTTCTGCAGATGAACCCAGAGATCAAGTTTTCAGCAATTCTCATCCATGTCAGTGAAAAATTAATTTCCTAAGTTGAACCTGCTTCTGAAGGCCCTGTAAAATAAAGTGGTTGACTCTGTATCTGGCTGAAGCAAATGAGACAATTCCTTCCACTGACCCTGCTGTGGGAGTGATTGCTTCCAGCAAGGCAGTGATAGCAAACAGCTGGCAGAGGCAGTGGAAAAGAGTTACCCTCAGCCCTCACAGCATTTCTGCATTGATTGCCCAGCCATTGCCTGAGACTTCTGGACACTGAGGAGTGAAGGATTTGCCTTACCTCTCTTGTCCACGTCAGCCTGTTTGTAGGGAGCAAGCACTAAATTACTTGGCAAAAAAAGGATTAGCTGGTCACTTCCTTGACCTTTCTATCCTTGTGCTGCAGCTTCTCCCAGTACTAAAGCAGGGGTAGGATATTTATACATTACTTAGTTCTGGACTATGTCTCCTAGCTCTCTCCCTGTTATATGAAAGTAGTTTTTTACTATTATTATTTTTCAGATCTATACACTGTACTATTTTAGACAGATTTCTACAAAAGAATCTTGCTGTGATAGACCACTTGTCCATGATTCTTTTCTTACTTTACTGGCATTTTTTTTATTGCTCTTGATTTTCTTCAGCCTAACTGCCTCATCCTGTACCACTGAAATCAGTGGAAATTCTAAAATTAATTTAAAAATATGCTTTCAAAAAATTACCGAAGAAGACAAGAGCAGGCCTATGTTCTGAGCACCATCTGACATCACCATAAATGTACAAAAGCCTCCAAATAATAGGTCTCCAATGTTCTCAGAACTCTGGTGTAAAATTAACATTTGCATCATCTATTCTATCAATGTCAGCAACTCATCCACTGGAAATTTCAGATCACCCAAGTCTTCCTTAAAATTGGAATGAAATGTAACCCTCCCTAAGAAAAATATTTTCCATCTGATTTGTGCTTTCCATTTATAATGTGTAAACAGTATAGTGTCCTTAAGAATGTCTAATTTAGGTTAAAACTATGCACTGTCTTGAGGAATACCTAACTGATTTATTTTTGAATTTTTTGTCAATCCTTTATGCTAATCCTTGGTAACCTGGATATGCCTATCACTAATTTCTGCGTGAAAAAGGCATGCAGACAGGCTTACATCGCTCATAGGGATTTTTTAGTAACAGATTTGTTACTCAGTCACAAAGTCCGATCAGTTTTTCCTGAAGTCCTTCTCTGATTGCACATCTAATATAGCAATTTAGAAAAGCCTTTGAAAACACTGTACTTTCAATGTCTGTGGTATTAATAATTTAAAAAGTAAAGGCATTTTAAAATATACAAAATATGGAAAGATTTTGTTACACATTTCAAATGTCAAGACAAGTTTTGGACTATCTATGTAAGGCCTTAAGAAATGCTCTGGAAGATGTATTTTAACCTAGTATAACAAGGTACTGTTGCTTGATTTTTTACAGCAAGGGTTGCCACATTAGCAAGATTTTAAAATGCTAGGCTTGAAAGCTTTCCATTGCAGCTTTTTGGTTTTTCCTTACAGTTTTGGCTTTAGATCTACTGCTGAAACTCACATTCTCATTCTTTTGACTTACTGACATGATGAGCTGGTTTCAAAACTGGAAATAATTTAATGGAAAAGGTGGATAACATACATAGAGTTCAGCATATGTATAAGCACTTAAAAAAATCAACAAAATTATCTCTGGAACTTGTGCTTTGCTCTTATGCACTGAAAAACCTTCATCATAATGATGAAAGTGAAACCAAATAACCACAGTACAGCAGAATGATCTTACAGAAAGAATTGATAAAAGACAAAGCCACTCAGCTATCAGCAAGGGAACAGTTCATACTACTCTTTCTCAGGTCTTCCATGTCTGGCCCTTAAAGGAGAGTAAAAAAGCACCTTCCAAAAACTAACATGTGGAATAAAATCCACAAGTCTACTGAACAGCAAACCATAGAAACTTTGAGAGAGCAACCTTTCCCTCCACCCACTACTGTGTTCCATAAGTTGCAAACAAGATGCATCTCTCTTCTCCCTGGCGATTAACTTCTCTCTCTTCCCCACTCTTCCACTTACATCCCTTTTACTGGAAAGATTTTAACAATGTTTTCTTCCAGACATGATCTAACACCTAATTAAACTGTTGAGCTTTGCTTTCTGGTTTTAATTGGTTGCTGAGTTTCCTGTTTCTATTTCAGAAATAAAGATAAGACAGTGACCCTGAGGACAGTAGCTTGACCACACAAGCTGGTCAAGCAAAAGATTAGTGCTGAAACATGTACTTTCAAACCACTTTTTATGAGCTACTCCTTTTTAATATTATTATGTAAATTCAGAGCCATGAAAATGGGGGCTTACAGGGTAAGTTCTACAGGGTAGAACTAGGACATCCAGCAATGGAGAGGTAATTTGTAACATCTGTCTGTCTCCCTTTGTGACTGTATTGGTTTGTACAAATGTAGGATCTTACTTCAATGACCTTCTGACCCATCTACTTCCTTTGTCTTCATCCAGACCCCAAAAATGTGAAAATCATATGTCTTTATAAAAAAGAAGATACAGAAACATGGTTTTGTCTTTGTGTGACAAACATCTTAGGTGCACTTGGGCTTCTGGCATGGACCCCATGACCTCATAACATCAGAAACTGCTGCATTTCATCAATACCACTGATCACTGGACTGCATTTTCTCCTCACTTGATCTCTGAAATGCCAACAGACAGATTGGGATGTTCAGCTTGAATGGAGCGGCAGGTAGTATGTTGGAAAGCTGGCCACTTCTTAATGTGTTCAGTTGTTTGATTTACCATCACATGCTTGTGTGAGGGAGCTGTAACATTTGGCTACCCCTTTAAATCAACCTAATATAAAACAAAACCACAAAAACTTATTTACACGACCTACTTTAAGAAGTCTCTCATAGGAGAACTCACTTTCTAGAGATGCCTGTCTTTCTTCGCTGGCCATAAAGGGAAATTCAGACGTCTAAGCTAAGACAAATGGTCCCACCCTGAGTATATACATTTCAGTGTGAATGTCATCCATCTGCTCAACCTTATGTGTATATCAACTTGTACATAAGCAGATATCCTGACAACAACATTGGTATCAGAGAAATGCACTTAGCTTATTACTGTTTTTTGATTGAGAGCAGCCATAAATGTAGTCAACTATTTGGGGTAATAACAGATTTATTGTGATTGATCCCCAAAATCCTTGGTCTGCATATTTCAGAGAGGCCCACCCTTCTCTCCAAGAGAGGAATCCCTATCAATCTTTTTATTCAACACTCACATTAAACCATTTCTCTCGTTCAGTTGCAATAAAAGCTTTCTGTGGCATTTAAGCAATCATTTTTGCCAATCAAATACTTAATGTTGATAATCAAATGAGCTCTTATAGTAGTAGCTGCCAAATCCCTGTAGTCCAAAGAATGGTTATAAATACAATCCCTTGAGCAGCCATGAATACCAAGCAAATTAATAACTAACTTGATTGATTTATGGGCAACTTACAGAGAGAAAAAGCCTGTAATGGGATACAATATTTACTATAAATTGCTGAAGGACTGATGGATCATCTACTCTGGCCACCTGCAAACCATAGGCATCAGTATCATATTGCAGCAACAACCCATGGAGAAGAATTTATATTCTAAAACAGCAGGCTGGATTAGAAGACTTCATGGAACAATTCAGTGTTCTCACATGTTCATTGAGGAGACGTCCAGAGCCAGATGTTGGGAAAAGCTAAATACATTTTTATATCTGAATTCTCTCTTCCTTTGAGTCTTACTTGATTACTCATGATTTCATGTTATTTCCTTGAGACAGAGCCCAGGGTTCTCTCCTGAGGCAGGACATCTAACTCAGAGAAGCTCATTCTTGAAAATCATGGCCAAAATAATTTCCAGTTTGCTGACCATGGGTCAAAGCACCAAACAGGGAAGTTGAGTTCCTTTTCGCTGTAGAGGAATAGAAGCAACTTGGATGTCCCAGGCCTTGGCAAACATGTTATGCAACCTCCTGTCGACTCTCCATCTAAACTTAATGAATCCTACATTCTTACAATATCCAATTTCACATCACATTCAGCTTCCACCACAATCCACTATTACCATAAAATTACCAAAAATTACCAGATCATTTACTGGTCCAGCTTCCTCAGCACCACTGGATGCATCCTGTCTTGCTGCATGGACTTGTGTTTTTACAGTTGGCTTAATGCTCCAAGACTTAAGTCTTTCTCTACTGTGGGTAGTGTTTCACTCCCACAGACTCTGCTATTTGGCTCAGGAACCTGGGAGGTCTGAAGGCAGACCTTACGAGTGAAAACCTCAGAAAAAAAAGGCACAAAAATAAAGCTGTGAATTCTAATATCAGAGAGATGGTTTCTTAACTTTCAGCACCAAACAGTAGTGTCCTTTCTTGGATCAGACCAAAAAAGGCCTGCTGGAGAAGGTTTTAATTCTTTGTGGTGGCCAGCTTGCACAGGGAATGTCACAAGTAGTTTATGAATCACACATATTCTGCCTAAATCCAGCATAGGTGTGAACCTCCCAGTGGCTAATCTGAGTTGGGCAGATTAATCCCAGTGCACTCCACACATACCACCCCTTTCTCACTGCTTAGACTCAGTCATGGAATGGGAACACAGAAGCTAGCAGAGTTTCTATTCATGTAAAGTAAACTATTCATGTAATGTAGGTTAATATTTGAAAATTCCATTTGAGCAATTTTGTTGCCTCTTCATTACACAGCTTGTAGTGTAGTGCAACCTGCAGATGAGCCTTATGACACAGAATAATCTACCATCCCTACCTGGTGGCAGCTCTTTGTCACTTTCCCTGTTATCCATTTCTTCCAATTTTAAATCTATGGATTTTGCTAGCTGGTGAGAAAATCTAGTGAGTACTGGGCGCAAGAGAGAGAGTGGTAGCTAAGTAACTCTTTCTCCTATTTTTATGTTACAGCAAATCGTAGAAAATCAGATGTTTGAGAGCTAATAAATATTTAGAAGGGTCTGACTGACTTATTTTCAAGTGTTTTGTATACTTCATATGTCTGTTGTTTTTATTAAATGACAATGCTAACAGCATCTTCAGGTTCTGTTTAATATTGAAGAGTAGTTTCCCTGACTTATTTAGAGAGAAGAATAAAGAAATAATTGGGATGATATTAAATCATGATACACTAGTCTACATCTACACTGGGTTATCAATAGGCTCTGCAAGAGTATGACAGCTAATCAGCATGTGCCAGAATTATGTTCTAAGTGTGTTAATGACTGCATCTTCATTTAATGCAGCAGATGCAACAAGAATCCCTACAGACCACTTCTGCTACATATGTATAATATAAAGCTCTTTCATCTCCCAAACTCCTTTACATCTATGCTCTGAAATGACTAAATCAAAATGAACCTTCTCCAATAAACCAAAAAAATAAGTCACTCCCATCAAATTAAAATTTTATTGGAAGTTTGAGACTTTGGGAATGAATTTCAATATCTATTTATTACAGCAAGGGATAATGTAAGAGAACACAACTGTAACATTCCTCTAAGTTCATGAAATCCACAAAAATTTGACTCAAAATGTAATTTTTTGGCTGTTTTAATAGCCACATTAGTACAATATGATAATGTAATTAAGTAGCAGAGACAATATCAAGAAAGGGTTCACTTTTGACTTCTTTGCAGGAAGTAGCATAGAATATGAAACATCATTATCATCCATACCAGTTCTCTGCTATTGTTTCCAAGCCAACCATCTTTAGCTATTGCCGTTGCTTCAGGCTTATTAATGTTTACCAATACTGTGTCCAACATTTTACTCTAAAAGGTTTTTAGATTAATGATTGGATTCAGGTGCGTAGTGTGTAAGACCCCTGTAAAGTCTGATTTGGTCCTCATGTCAATCCGACATCTGAACCACACCGCTTATTTGCTCCAGAAGATGAGAAAATGGTTTGAAACATTGCTTAACTAAAGGCAGTGGAAAGGAAAAGGTTTTACTCAAGGTCATTATTTACTGTCAAGGTGACTCTGATCAGGATTGAGTCATAGCAGTAATTTCTAACAAAGCTGTTAATACTTGGTAGCTATATGGAAAGTAACACCGTTTTGGGGGGAGTCTGCTATTAATCCCTGAAATGAGGTCAGGTGCATACCTTGCCCTTTTTACCTTAACATTATCCCTGAAGCAATGACAATTAGCAACAGAGTGAATAAAGAAGCTAACCTAACTTCCATTATTTTAAGTGAGAATTTCAGACAGCCACAGAGCTGGCTGTCAGAGTCTGCACCCAGACTTCTTGCCTCATGACTTCAGTGGAAATGCGTGTGATATTATTGGCATATAATTTTCTGATTTCTGATTAACTGAAGCAGTCTGGACTAATCCGGCCTCCACTGAAGCTAAAGTGAATTGGTAAACTGCATCTCTACGATAGCACTCACTTCCCTGCTATGCCCAATTATTTCACATATAACAGAGACTAACAGACCTTTAGGCTTTTATTCTGCTTTGCCAAGTTCTCTCAGCTATAAACTGGATTAATCTCTATCAGCTGTAAAAATGATTAGCAAATTGGCTTTTGGCACTTTAAGAACATAAACCTAACTTTTAAGAAGTTTTTAACAGTTCCCACTTAGAGCATTTTTCTTTTCTTTTTTCTGTATTGTAGGTAAATGAACCAGGCTGAAAGCTTAAAAATTATTCTCAGTTTCCAGTCAGAGTTCTCAAAATCTGTATTTCTCAGGTAGGAATTCAGATATATGTTCTTCAAAACAAAACTGGTCTGATACTTCAGGTTGATTTCTGTGACCAGAAATATTTTGGGATATATCCCACAAATGACCAATCACATTACGAAGCATGGTCCCTTCCAACCTACATGATTCCTCAGTGCATCCATGGATGCTCAGAAAACAACTACTTCAAAATCTTGTTTTATCCATGAGCAAAATTTTTTATACTAGTAGATTAATCCTGTCAGTCAACCAACAAGTTATTCTTGTTTGCCAGAAAAAGAAAGGTTTCTATATTCAGTTATTCCTTAGACACAACATGAAAACCATAGAGGTTTCCTTTGGTCAGTCACCTCAGTAAGTCACTGAGCATAGATTAAGTTTGCTTTACTGATGAAACTTTTCCCCAAAACACTGTGTACAGAGCATATGTTTTGAATTGTCTATATACATATATAGTAATAAAATGTTCCTTCATTCCTAATCAAAACACGTACAAGTACATTTTAGGACACTTCTTAGCCAGCTTGAGAGTTGATTTATATTTAGCTAAATGTTCCTTTCTATAGGAAATCCAATTCAATTCTAAAGAGTCAAGCATCTCTGCATTCTTCAGATATTGTGCATGGCAGAAATATCAGAAATGTGTAGCATTATTTAGGAATGTGTGCATCCAGCAGACTGTGCAAGCTTTCCATGCCTGAATAATCTAAACCAGAATACACAATATGAAACTTTCCTCCCTATTATCCTCACAGAGCTGGCATAACATAATGGTTTTCTGAATCCTTGGCACTCTCAGAGCAGCTGTTTTGTTCTCATTCATCCTGGGGCTGACAGGGCTATCTCTGAATGCTGGGATTCAGCATACGCCTACTTTAGTGCCTGGCTCTCGCTGGCTGCTACCCGCAGCTGGCAGAAAGTGGTGATCAGGCATAACCACCAAATTTATATGTGGGGACTGGCTCAATCCCTTTAAAGAAACTGTCCTTAATTGGAAAAACTGAATTAAAAAGCAAGGACTGTAAACAGGCATCTCTATATCCCAAAGGAGAGAGCTTTCAGAGCTTACTCCCTAACTAAGCACACTGACCGACTTTGTCATGAAGCTGACCAGTTAAAAAGTTTCTTTAGCTTCTATGTATCATTAATTGGCATTTGGACTGGACTAGGTTTTGAGAGAAAAGAGAAGTTTTGTCACTGAGGCTGTGCATTGGTATACAGTAAACATAGGATAATTTCCTAATCCTGCCACAGACACCTTATGATACAAGTGGCATGTTATTCAATTTCTTTGCATCCTTATTCCCCAAATAGGGGATAATATTGTTAACATGCTGCAGTGCTCAGTTCTGTGTTTCTAATATATACAGATATTATGATTATGAGGGACTGTAAGTAGACAGACAGCACAAATTTCCTTACCCTGGAGAAATATCCACTGAATGTGAATTTTGCTCATCTAACAGTAAATCAGCAATTTGTAATGATTTCAGCAGTTGGCCATTTGGTAGTAAAACCATCAGGTCTACAGTATAGGCAGATGCCTCTATAGCTATTTCATGCAGCTGAGATCAGGATTTGGCCCTTACATTGAAATTGCCCTGATGACTTCTGCTTCTAAAAATAATCTAGAAACAGATTGCAGAGGGTGAACGGTAAGCTGAAGTACTAGCTCATCTATGAATCTTCTTTTTTTTATGAAGACTTAAAAGAGCATTTGCCACACTGTCTCCCTTTTCTATTTGAGTTCCAGCAGTCTACAGCAAGAAGTGTTGGTGAATAAAATAATTTGCCAGAGGAACTGAAAACAGACTTAGATTAATGTTGGTTATGGCCTATTTGCAATGCTGGCTGCAAAACTCAGCCCTCCCTTACCACTCCATAAGCCTAAGAGAACAGTTTTACTTAGACTATGGAAAAGTGATATTTTTCAAAGCACTCGTCCAAACAGAGATCTGGCTGCAAGGGATATTGTGGGCAACAGCATGTTGTGCCCTTTCATGAGTACTTATAATAGTGGTACTTTTTGTTCTTGCCATGGCTTTTGGCAGAAGATTTGCCTTTTTGAGGTTGACAATAACTACAACGGCAGTATTTGTGTGACATGAATGTGAGCTGTGGGCTTGGCGTTATACCTCAGTGTGAGAACCTGTGTTGCCTCTAAGGAGTTCGTGTATATTAACACAACGTGGAGAGCTTGCTTTGAACACCAAACCTTCAACAAATCAAAGTGGGTTTGAGATTTTACTGATTTGCAAAGACACTGCAGCATCTCTGACAAATTCCTCCCTTCCCTCTGCTAACATTCATTTTTTGTAACATAGGTATGCAATCCAGGCTGCAGTCTGGACTCTCTTATATCCTTGCTCCCTCTTAACTGCTGTCTAAGACTGTATTTCATCCTTCAAGGGGCTTCCACAGCCTCAGTCTGGTTATTTTTCCAGAGTGTTAAAGATAGTAGGGATAGGGAACCACAACCTCCCTGAGAGCAGTAGGAAAGTTGAAATAATGAGGGTTAGCAGGCAGGGCAGATGGCTCAAGGATTTTTTAGCTAACACACCAGAGATTGGGAGAATGTTTTAATTCTGATTCATGCAGATGTTTGTGGAGAGGCTGTGCATAGCAGATATTTTCACTATCCTTCAGTAGCTTTAGGAGACATCAGATCTAGAGTTATTCACTTTCTGAAGCTGCCACAAAGGGTGATAGGCTTCCCAGTAAATGTGCATAGAAAAGATTCTTCTTCCTGAGAGTGTCTAGGAGGACACCATAACAATGGCAGAAGTTAGGAAGGAACATCATGGGGGTGGGATAAGCTAGAGAGGAGAAGGGCCTTCCCTTAGCATCCTGTTTGTAGAATATAAATTCACACCCAGTTACTCTTACAATGGTCTTTGAAGCATGCATTGCCTGTAATTTGGGTGTTGAAAGCTGTGGAGGTTTTTTTCAGTCTCACTCTGGTGGCATCAGAAGGATCAAATCCAGTACCCAGATCAAAAATCCCTATTCTGGCTGAGTTGCATAAAGGTGGCAAAAAAAGGCAGCTTGCAATTCAGGATAATGTTGAGAGATTATATGAGAGTGTGCTCAGCCAACATGCATTTGGCCTGTAAATAAAACAAGTTAATTTCATTAGAGTGGTGAAGGGACTTGTGAAGCTGTTGACAAATTTTTCAAGCAATTATAAGCAAAGAAGGTGTAAATCTGGTTGTGTGATGAGACAAATATTTTAATGGATCTCTAAGCATCAATGTAGAGTCTCTAATGAATAGTACAACAGGCTACAAGTGAATCTTCACAAAGCTAAGCTTTCAATTACTGTGCAAATATAAAGTGTTTCAAAGAGCTGTGTATGTTTTCTAAGTACCTAAACCCAGACTGAGTTCATGTGGCTGAGCAGAGTAAAAGGTCTTTGCTTTGGCCTGACAGGCTAATGGAGTGAAACTTCAGCGATCTTCACTTAGACATGTATAGATTAAAAGCTTACTACTGTTCTTCCTGCTGAAGCCCAGCCAGGAACAACAGAGGAAGGCACAATGCTGATGTCATTGTCTGGAGCTGTTGGGACAACATTTATCAAACTAGACGTGCTATGGAGGCTAAATAATGGGTTGCAAGTATTGAGGGTTTTAAATCTAAAAAGCCTCATACTGTTTTGATAGCTTTAAATAAAATTTAAACTGGCAGTGAACCTAGGGAAAATCCTCTATGCTGACTATGCTTGCATCTATGTCACTGTTTTTCAGCAGCATAAAAAAAGTATGTGAATTCATGCACTGGTAATGCATGAAAACAAGAGATTTCTAGCCATACCTCTGCTAGTGCCAGAGGTAGTATGTTTGTTTGGAAACACGTATTTGTTCTAAGCATGAGACACAGAAAGCATTTAATATTAATCTGGACTGGTTTAAATGGCTTTTCATATGCATTGCTTAAAAGACTGTCAGGGCAAGTGAGCTATTCTGAAACCCCAAATGCACCAAAAGATAACTGACATATACAGATAAACATCAATGCATGGGTGGAAGAAAGAAAGCAGATAGCCAATTTTTATTTTGAAGTCTTATCCACTTAAGAAATAGTTTATAGCTTATGCATAATATTGTTTTCCTTTTGTACAGATTTTTATTTTCATTTTCTAAAAATCTGGCTTTGATTATCTCTCTATATAAAGCAAGTGCTTTGTCCTTCTCACTGAAAACAACCAAGCAAAAATGTAGGGTTTGCTTTGCATTCCTTTATGGCTTCTAAATGACATAGCAGTGTTAATGGCAAAATCCTTTTACTGTTACACACACTACACGGATTGCAAATTGCCTGCATTGTTCTGTGTGCATGGGCAGTCATCTGTAATTCAGTTATATACCTTCGAAGTAAAGTCAACAAATTTATCCTGGATTACTTCTAGGCAAATTAAGTAACTGCATCATATCAATTAAAACATCCCTTCTCATTACTTCAGGTAAAAAAAGAGACACTAATTTTAAAATTGTTACAGCTATTTCAAAGAAGTTGTTCAGTGCATCCATAAATATGTCCCAAAAAATCAATTTTCAGTTTGTTTTTGGGGCTCAGCTATGAAATATTAATGTTCTAAGCTGAAAGACATTCTGGACATTATGCAGATGAACATGAATAGCATGCTGTTGCAATTTAGATTTTCTTCAAAAAGCAGTAGCAAAATAAGATTTTAAACTGTTCAATTATTAATTTCAGCAAAACCATCAACTGTAGATAGATATGAATTTTCTACTGTATGTCAGAGTCTACAAATGATTAAAAAATTAAACTAAATTACAAAAATTATTTCCACAGTTCTGGATTGCAAAATACTAAAAAGTCTTTTCTCATGATTCCTAGGAGAGATATACCAGCATTAGAATTTCATTTTGTTAGAAGGAAGATAACAGTTCAGGAGGATACTTTTTCTTCCTATTTGAATCTGCTCCATATATTTGATTTACTGTGAAGTAGTGAAGCTGTTTTATTAAATGTACACATTAAACAGGAAGTCTGTATGGAAGTTACTTTCACTGAATAACTGTAAATATAGTTTCCCAGCAGGTGTTTACACTTGGAGTCATACCTGCTGAAGAACGGCTTTTAAACTTTCTGTTCCTGAGGCAACTGCATAAGATAGAATCTCATCTGGATTACAGCTGGTTGCAATTTTCAGGAAAAAAAAAAAAAAGAAGAAAAAAAAACACCACCAAAAACCCACAAAACCAAGAAACACCCAAAACTCCAAATATTTTTTCTCTGGAAAAAAAGCAAGTTACTTACTTGTAACCATTCTTCTTTGATATATGTTCTCAAAATGTACACTCTCTCTAGCTATATATGAGCCCTGCAGCTGGATGATTTTCTGCCATAATGACACTTAGTGGAATATGAATAAAGCTGGTGCCTCTCTCATGCGTATGAAAAGACTGGAGGACGTTTGCACCTCCAATGTCCTCTCAGAATTTCTGTGTCTTCTAGAAGGCCTTTGAAGAAGAAGAGGTGTGAGAGGGAGGGTACCTGTAGGTGGGCAGGCAGGGTATAGGGACTGACAGTCATGGGGCCACAACGCGTACGGGAGATAACTGGTGGGCTGGGCACACCGCCCCAGAGGAGTGCAGAGGCAAGCGCTGCTGCAGGGACCGTGCTCACAGAACAGCCTGGAGGCTCAGGGTGGCTGAAATCAAACATTTTGATTTCAGTTAACAATCAGAAAAAACACAGCTGTATTCAGAAATGCCAAAACCTATTCTTAATAGTAAACCAGTAGCTTTAAAATCCAAATTTCTACTCTGGTGATATTTCAGATTTTGAGCCTGGTTTAGCACTAGAACCACACAGTCAACACTAGAACCTTCTCCTGGGTAGATATTAGTTATCATTTCTCCTTACAGCCTATTTAAAACCCTTTGTTTCCATGTCACCAGTGCCCCTTGCTAGTTGCTCTTCAAATAGCAGAGTGAAAATCCCTACCATAAAACTAGGTACCGAGAAAAGAGCCAAGTAGCTGTGCAAAGGCTTTGGTTCAGGTGCAAACAAAGGAGTAATTTAAGATACTTCTGTGCTTTCTGGAGCACCTTGGTGATCAGAAGGTAAAAGATGGAACTGTTGTGCCTGGTGAGGCAGCTCCTCCTGCAGAGCCTAGTGGCAAGCAAATTCTGGCAGTGAGAAAGTGGCTACTCCTTAAGGACTCTTGCATTTCCATAAAAATCTCATCTGAGGACTATTCTAGGTAATTATTTGTTCTGACTTTAGCTTCTTAATTTCAGGTTGACCATCTGTGCCTTGCCTGTACTTAACACTTTATTGTACTGGTGGTTTATGCTATGGAAAGCTGTGTTTCCAATCCTGTGTCGCTTGAGCCATCCTGGTGGTAAGCAAGGCTCTTTTATTTTCATTGCATTCCCTAGGAGCTGAGAGCCTTGGCTTCCATGGGGATGAATGCAATTACTTTGAACTTCCAGATGTCAGGAAAAGAGAAATTGGTTAAAAGGTGCAGATGTTCAGTCTACATTGGACTAAGTATATACATGCATCAGTTTTCTTCAGGAGTTATTTGCTTATTGCTCACCTCCCAAACTGAAAAATTTCCCCTTAATGCTACTGGGATAAACATGTAACATATGCAGCTTTATTTAAATGGTGCTCTAAAATGTCATTGCTTGGGAATTATCTCCTTTCTCTTGCCTAGAAGGTGAATGCAGCTTTTGTTGCTGAAATTTCAGTGTGGCTAGAGATTTTAATGAAACACTCTTTAGAATAATAAAAATAAACTTCTAAATAAACTGTGTGTATTCAGAGTTATTGACACTTATGTACTCATCCAGATATTGTCCTCTTTATTCTGAATAGACAATACCACTATTAGTAACAGCATCCCAGAAATCCAATATAAAGTATAGGCAAATCTTTAGGGACATTTTATTGTGGAAATGGAGGACAATCTCATCTTTCTATACAAGTAGTAGGTGGGACAGTGCATAAGTCTGGATCTTTTACAAAGTACAGGCATAATGTGTCCAGCAGTTATAAGCCGTTAATGAAACACAGTTTCTATTTCCCTTCTCTTGTCACTTCAGATTCTGAGAAGTATCTTTGAGTAGTATTGCAATTTGTGACTCATGTGGAAGGAAGACTGGCTAGAATGAGGAGTAAGAATTAGATACATGTTTCAATTATATTATTTTCCTGTATTGTAACATTGACATTTGTCTTCAGAATATTTGAATGAAGCTCATTATTTAAGCTCATTATGCATCCTCATAATATTTTTCCCTTAAAAGTGGTAAAACTGATGAAGACTGAATCTTTAACAACATAAAGAAGTTCTCTGAAATTACAACATTACTCTATTAAGAAACTTTAAAGCTTGCCTAAGTGAGCATAACAAGCACATTCTTAAAGCCACATTTATGGAACAAGTGCTGCATAGTAATCATTCTGTGTGAGATCATTTTTATTAATGTCATTATAATGCTCTGAGATAACCGACTCTAACAGTTTAATCTTACAGATCAGACATATTCTGGCTACTGTGATGGAAATCTTCAACCACCTTCCAAAACAGCTTAGAACGGCCAGAATAAATAGCAATTGTGAAATATTGTTCCTTAAACTTAATTAGGTGGCAGATTCTTGTGTGAGCCGTTTAGAATTCTAATACACAATTTACAGAAAGGTTAAAGTAATTTTTCAGTTTCTGACATCACAGAATGATATTACTGCTGGATCTCTTAAAAATAATTGGACATGTAGTGTCAATTGATAGGAGGGAGACTGCTTCCGTCCCCCCAGAATAACTCTTCAGGACATAGGGAATATTTCTGAGGAGCTCTCAATTTCTTTTACCTTTGGAGTGTCCCAAATTGTAAAAAACTCATTTTAAAAAATTCAGAGTACTCAAGGACCTTCTGTAATACCATCATTCTGTGGCTTCTAAGTAGCATCAGCCATTGGGAGAGATGGATTTATTGGAGCATCACAAGGAAATGTAAGAGGGGGCAGTTGTTCCACTGTGCAGCCCACAAATCAACTCCATGGGTCCTTCCAGCCTTAACCCAAGCCTATCAGTAGGCCAAGTACGTGGTTTTTTTCAGAAGCGTAGCATAAGTGTTTCCAGAGAAATTCAAGCAAGCGTGAAGTTTCCTAGCCAAGTTGTGTTGCTGCTCTCTGAATTTACAATTCTGAGAAAGTATTCTACTTAAGTGGAAAAACAAACAGATTCCCCCAGTCGTAGCCCCTTCTTCCATGTGCACAGACATCTGGCATAGGAAGTTTTTACAAGCCAAGAGGGAGAACATGGGACCCTAATACTAACAGTTGCCCTCTCTTCTCTGTCTGAAGGACTCTCTGAATAAACCTTTTGCCCATTATTTGGTAAAAATCATTAAAACCAGTCAGTTTGTTTTGGCTGAGTTTGAGACTGATTCAATCCATTTTGAGCTATTTTTTAGTGTTTTTATTATCCAAACTTGTATGCATCTTTTGGGCTCAGAAAACGTTGGCACGAGTGCAGTGTTCTTAGTTTCAAAAGTATTAAAACATGTTTCCCTTTCACCAGGGTTTTATTTCTCTCATTACACCATACAAAAAGAAGCAAAAGCTCCTCATTCGGCTGCCAGATTTTATTCTCATAATAATAACAAGAAGCAAACTGAAACAAACAATAGAAAATATGTCATTCTGCCTATCATACGTTCATATAATTAAAAAAGCATTACAAGACAACTGACTTTCCTCTACAAAATCTGTCAAAGTGCCAGAAGTTAATTCGTATTTCAAGATCTTCATAAAGACATGTCAAATCAGAAGGGGTGATTATAGGTGATGATAAACACAGCAGAAATATTAAAAAGAATAATGAAAGTTTGAGTACTTAAAATAGTTTGATCTTTTATTTTGTTGGAACATCATCTGTTTGTAAATGGTGGGACGCCTTTGACAGGACAGGAAAAATGGTAGTATTACAATGAAACACTAACGAGAAATGTGCTTAAAATTAGTTTCTATGAAGCTGAGGATTAACTTAACTAAGAATAAAATATGCATATGACATTAAGAGATTTACAAAAATCTGTGGCATGTTACGAGCAACAGCAACACCATATTTACAGGGCTACAGGGCTACAAGTCTACAGATTTTTGGTGTACATCTGGGGATGTTTTCACTCCCCATAGCCTATACCATTCAGACTGATCAATTGATCTATCTATTTATCTTCTGAAATTTCATTCCCACACAAGTGTTCTTTATCTTTTATTATTTTGTGAAGTGCTTCTCTATCTCTTCTTATTTCTAATACAGCCCTGCTCTGTATTTTCCCTTTTCTGCTATAACCATACTACTTGACAAAACTTAACTCAGAATTCAAGGGATGATTACATCATGAATTTATATGATGAGTCTAATATTTGCAGTATTGAAATCTGAGTTTCTTCATGCTCAGTCAGCATCCAGAAGCGGACTGCAGAGTCTGTCTTTCTTTAAATATAAGGATATTTTGCATTATTAATTTTTCTTTCATGAAGATAGGTAATAATTCACCAAACAGATGACTCTTGTATTCAGATGTTGGGTTGAATCATCTATTTAACACTGACCTAGTGGGTACAAAGTAGTGTTTTTAACTAGGTGAACATGAGTCAATTTGGCAATAATAAGCTCATTTTAAGTCCTGTTTCCATCAGGAATGGTAGAAAAGTTATTTTTCATTAAATTTTAAACCTTGAAGAGAATTAACATTTGGAGAGTTTTCAGAAAGCACAACAGCAAAGAGTGTGGGCATTGCTAGAATGAATTTACCTTGGTATTTCAGAAAATATTCAGTCAGAATTCAATCAGACATTTATGCTAATGGCTTTCTCTGTATCTTTCTGCATATTGTCCAACCTAGCTGTAATATTGAGCAATTTATTCAAAATTCCTGTTTCCAATAGACCTGATACCACAGTCATACTTTCCACAAGAATGGCTGTCCATCCTGATTGATACCATCACCAATAGCGATACATATGTAGCAAAGGGTAGAAAATCATTTTCCCAAAATAGGCTAACTTGTAGCCATCTGTGATTCACCAGACCTTAATAGTCCTTAAATTGTTCTTTTGGGTTTAGATGGCCTCCAGCTTGCCTTTAACGGATTTATTCCATGTATGAATCAGTGTACTTGCGTTTTGAAGCAACATAAATTTTTGATATCCACATTGTCTTGAGGAAATAAATTCTATCATTTTGATACTTGCTGTTGTCCATTTTGCACCTTGACAGCTGATAATATGATTTGATGGTTCTTAGTTCCCATATTATGAAAAACAAGGAACAATTGTTTTCTGTTCATGCTTTCTGTGCCCTCTGCGATTTTACAGACCTCTCTCATATCCTTGCCTAGCTGTCTCTTTTCCTGGCTGAAGAGACCTACCTTATTGAATCAATCCTTTTGTGACCACTTTCCAGACCCTTTTTCACCCTTGTCTCCTTTCTCTGAATCGTTTTTGATTCTGCCTCAACATTTTTGAGATGCGGAGAATAGTACCTTGTAGTCAAGACAGGGCTGCACTGTGGACTCAGTCACATAATGAAGCTGTTTCTTTTCCTCTCTGTGTCTTTCCCTGTAATTCCTACTACTTGGGCTGCTTCCATGGCTGCTACTGAACTATTCATACAAATATGAATTATAACTCCAGGATCTTTTTCCTGAATAGTAATCTCTAACTCAGAGCCCATCACCAAATATACATGTATGTGTGTGTGTGTGTGCATATATGTAGCTAGTTTAGTTATTTATGGTATATTTAGTTATTTTTCTCTCTGTACATTGCTATGCATTCATTATCACTGATTGTCATAACTCATTTTAGTCCCATCATGATATACAACGTATACTAAATTACTCTAATGTTGAGTAAATTGAGATTTTGAAGGAACTTGGTTTTATTTTAAAATAGTTCACATTGATTTTGTTATCTTCTTACTTTACCCAGCAGTGACTTCTTACCATGTAGGATGAGAATAACTTTAATATAATAATTTTTTTTTTCCACAGTGGTTTTGTCTTGAGGAATAAAAATGCCAAGAATGTGACTTAACCTAGTATACATTTGACATTTACTAGGAAAAATCATTATAAAAGAAAAATTATCTACAACTGTTTTTTTAATTTTAAAATCAATAAATTGTTAATACAGTTAAAACACATTCTTCAAACACAGTCTTTCACATTTAGTCTAGTAAATCTGTGTTATCTTTCTGCATTGTCTTTGTTTTCTGCTTTGAGCCACCACATACCTATGATAATAATTGAATTGTTGCTGAATTCAGATGATATATGGTTTTTCTGTCTGCTTAACCATTGTGGACTCAAAGTTTTGTTTTCTAGTTTTTACAGTGTTCCTGTGTGATTTCAGGCAGGTCACTTTTCTCTTAGATCCTCTTCTGTTTATTGGAGTTAGTAAATTGATGAAGGTAAATTAAGAGACAAGATATGCTCATGTGCTACTGGGAATGGGAGCCATGTATGTCATGAAAGGCAGAGTGAAAGTTATAGAAGATATTCTTTAATGTTGTAGTCTCAGATTCATCAGGTAAGTTCCAAACCCCATTTATATTTCCCTGAATAACTGCCCTCAAAATGACAACTTACACCATGACGGTGAGGATGATAGTGTTATTTATTAAACAAGGTGATGAACATTTGCGGTGGCTAACATATGTTCAGGTATATAAATATTCAGGTAGTGAAGTTAGTGCTGATTTTTGTCTTCAGTTCTTTTTTTAATTGTGCTTCGATTTCAATTACTTATTTCTAGAAGCTGTAATCAAATTATTTAAATGCTAGCTGACTGATCTGATCTTTGATCAAAGCAGCACAAATAGCAATACATGCAATTACTTCTAGACCTTTTGACAGGAGTTTTGTTTTAGCTTTAGATTACTTGGCTGTGTGCTTACCACAAAGAAAGAAAGAACAATCATATTATTGATGCCACAACACAATTCAAAGGAAACCATACCTGTTCTTTTTAAAAATATGTAGAGAATTTCCATACTAATAAAATGTCTTTAGGGACATCACAAAGTTCATGGAAAAAAAGTTAATTCATGATGGATTTCAAGGAAAATTATTACTGTGACAAAGTGTTTACCACATTGCAAGGTAAATTTACAACTGTGGCTGTATATCACAACATATGACTTATATTAAAATATAGAAACTTTTGACTGAAGTGGACCAACATGGGAAGCAAGGGAAGAGTGTAGGCTGCAGTAGGCTAGGAGCACACCCTCATGTTTTGCTTCTGGTACTCATCCTGATCTAAGGTCATGAAACAAGAGTGACCCAGACCAGCCCTGCCACGAACTGGAAGAGATAGTTTCTTGTAGGAGGACAAACTGTGGATCATTACAGTGCTGAAAATGTCATGTGCTTAGGTTAGAAAATGTGCATGTTCCTCTGGATCAGCTAAGGTCTTCAGTAGGAGTGTTGAAACAGCTCAAACACGGGTGATTTATTAGGTCCAAGCTGCTAGCCAGGGACACGTGGAATTCTTCTGAGGTGTTGCTTTCCAGTAAGTGTGGGTGTTTTGTAGGTAGTTTGGAAAGCAGGAGTGTAGCTGGAGGTCTGGCAAATTTTATTAATCTCAGCAGTTTTGTAAAGCTCATTGCTGGAACCTCAGTGACGTTTATGAAACTGGTGCCTTTCAACTGTTCCTAATTTGGCCTTGAATGTTCACTTTGGTGTTATCCATTTAATCTCACACATTTTACCTTGCTGTAATCTTTCAGACTTCATTTGAAGTGTAGCTAGCAAGCTGCTTTGGAAGTAGGATGTGGCAAAAATGGTTTACAAGCAGCTGTAATTAATGTTTCCTTTCAAAATCAGCTTGTTAAAAGTAACTTGGATCTGTTTTTCAAAGAAATCTGTGACTATATTCTCCTGGCCATGTTCCAGAAAAATACATTTGAAGCTCAAAGAACTTTTTTTAAATGGTTGAGAAAGTCCAAAATTCAGTTTGGAATGGAAACCTTAGGGAACTCACCCTGAACAGGGACATTACTGCTGTTGCTGTTGAATGTAACCCTAGTGTGCATTTTGTTATAATTTGAAATGGGGAGAATGAATACAAATGCAGAGGAAAGATTTCAAGAGAGTTTAGATATAATCTCTAGACAAAAAAAAAAAAACTTTGAAAATTTAGGCAAAGAAGTTAAACAAACAAAAAAAAAATCTGGAGTTCTTTTATCAAGTTTTACAAATTGCTTATGGCAAAGATGGACTGGATGCAGAAAGGAAGTGAAAGAAGAGCCTGGCATGTGTCATAAGTGAAGTGAATAGTGCAATGGCACATATTAAATGGATTATTATCCTTTACACATTATAGTATATTTTTTGGATATACGGTGAAAAACTGGCACATACTGAAAATAAATGTTTTTCTGCCGTATTTTATATAAAATATTTTCTATTAGTACATAGAAAAATCTAGAGATTTGTCAATCAAGGTGAGAGATTTGGCAATCTAGGTAGCAAAAATAAACCAGCAGAAGAAACTTCTCTGGTATATGAAAGATACAACACATATTACACATCTTAATTCCCAAATGTTGGAAATAATATTTGGCATAGAATAGCATAAAAGCTTCTGTTTGGTTGAAACAATATAGCTCAGATAATCTCATGGGCTTCTCTTTTTGTAATTAGCACAAAACAGCATAAATGTGTAGCTAGATTCTGAGCAATGACAACATGAGAACATGCATCTTCTTTGTGTGGTGAATTTGTAATAATAAAAGAACAAAGCATCAAAATACATATATTACCAACCTAAAGAATTTTAAGTTTTCTTTCATCTTTGATTCTTCTAGGTAACAGACATTAACTGTTCTATTAATTCTAATAATGAAAAATTATCATCACTATTGCCTGAAACAACTCAGCACTCTACAGCCTTGAAAAGATACATTCTTATTTTGGGTAAACTATGGGGTTTTTAATTTTAATTCTATGAAATTTAGATAAGAAAAAAGTAAATTCACTGGTTGAGAGGACAATTTGAGTTATAGGATCAGAAAATAATTTAAGTTGGACAGGACCTCTG
Organism: Pelecanus crispus; assembly: GCF_030463565.1. Classification (NCBI taxonomy): domain Eukaryota; kingdom Metazoa; phylum Chordata; class Aves; order Pelecaniformes; family Pelecanidae; genus Pelecanus; species Pelecanus crispus. The sequence continues at coordinate 97,089,515 of NC_134645.1, forward strand.
CAGGTCACCTTATCTAGCCACATTTCAATAAAGGGCTAACTTCAAAGTTAGATCAAGTTGTTCAGGTCCTTAATAACTTCTGTGATTAGACACAAATAGGAAAGGAATTGTGGAAAAAGCAAAGAGCAACAAAATGCTTCCAGGCCATTTCCGTCTTTTATGTTCTGCTTGTTTTAAATGGAGGTTTCAGACAAGTTCACACCTCATATAGCTGCAAAGCTCCATGATATCAGACTCAGTAGTTGAAAGAGGACCATTACCATCACCTAATCTGACCATATCTGTAACACAAGCAGTAGGTCTTTCCCAACTTATTATTTATTCAGACCTACCACCCTGTGGTTATTTGTAAAAAAACAAGTGTTATTGACCCTACACACTTTTTCCTCATAATGACTAATGTAAAACAACAAAAATTACTTTAAAGCCCTACTACTCTCTAACCCATAACTTTTGAAACAGGGAAAACTCAGCTCTTCTGGGCAAGCAAGGTTAGAAAACCAGTCTCCCCTCTGTGTACTCCATTGTTCAGGACCGGCCCTTCACCCCAGATTGTCCTCAGCCCAGCAACTTTCAGCACCTTCCTGAGTTGTGTCAGTGTTCATGTTGTCCCACCTGAGCTATGAGGTGATTTTTTCCAAGCACCTCCAAAGGCTGGCTGATGGCCTGTGCCCTGCCCATGACCCAGGAGCCTCCCAGCCAGGACACACATTGCCACCTCCTTGCTTGCTGAGCCCATGGCTTCTCTCTGCAGGCAAATGCTGGGCACCCCAGGAAGGTGCAACACCCCCATCCCACCAGATGTTTCTACCTGACCCAGAACATGACAGATGGGATAAGGCCACCTTCTAACTTGCTCAGCAATACATCTTTAGTAAAGCAGAACATATGGTGCACGTACAGTAAACCGAGCACAAACTAACCCTTTATACTGTCTGTCACAATATGTGAAAACATGGAAACTCTGACATGAGATAGAAATCTCTTTTAGAAACAAGATTGGACTGTTAATGGGATTGGCTTTGGCAATGACGTTTCAATCCGAAATTATTCCCCCCGCCGAAACAGTGTGGGAGTATTTGGAGCCAAATTCTTGGGTATTTGGGTTCAGGCTGTACCTGGGGGAGGGGTGGGGAGAGAGAAGAAATCACTCATTGTTCAGTACAGCACCTGGCCGTTCTGTCAATAAGCAATAAATAAGAAAAAATATTTGCTGCTACAAAGAATTAATCAATTAGTGATTAACTCTTACTCAGTCTAAATTTTAACCAGATGCCTGTAGTTCACAGTTTCACGTGGGTCAAGCTATTTCCAAGACTATGCCTTCTTTAGAAAGTGAGAAATCAAGTAGAAAAATTTTTAAACAAGGTTTTAAATTGTGTTTACATATGCTGTTTGTCAGTCATTTTGCACGAATAAAAGAATTTTGAGGAAAATGTAATTAAGTAGAGAAAAAATTGTATGTAAGTCTAAGTGAAAGCAAATTCACTGTCCTATAAAACCTTTCAACTTTCAGAAAGTTCCATTTTCTGTAATAGGATGAATCTTGGTGCGAAGGCACATAACCAGAAGTGCTCCAGTTGGGACAATTTGAGAGGTTACCTCTTCCTAGTTGACTGCAAGCCCATTTCAGGGCTGCCTTGTTCATTTATCTTAGTGTCCTGGTTTCAGCTGGGATAGAGTTAATTTTCTTCCTAATAGCGGACATAGTGCTGTGTTTTGGATTTAGTAGGAGAAGAATGTTGATAACACACTGATGTTTTAGTTGTTGCTAAGTACTGCTTATGCTAGTCAAGGACTTTTCAGCTTCCCATGCTCTACCAGGTGCACAAGAAACTGGGAGGGGGCACAGCCAGAAGAGTTGATCCAAACTGACTAAAGGGCATTCCATACCATATGATGTCATGCTTAGTATATAAACCAGGGGGGGGGTCGGTTGGCCAGGGAGCACAATTGCTGCTGGGGAACTGTCTGGGTATCGGTCGGCAGGTGGTGAGCAATTGCATTGTGCATCACTTGCTTTGTATATTATTATTATTGTTATTATTATATTGTTATTCTTACTACTACTATTGTACTTTATTTTGTTTCAGTTATTAAACTGTTCTTATCTCAACCCAGCAGTGTTTCTCACTCTTACTCCTCTGATTCTCTCCCCCATCCCACCGGGGCAGAGGGAGTGAACAAGCTGCTTCGTGGTGCTGAGTTGCTGGCTGGGGCTAAACCACGACACTTACATGTGAAGTGAAATTTATGAGTCTATCTCATCTGCACTGTCATTTAAACTACTGCATTTTAACTTACAGCTGGGACACTCCAATAGCACATTCTGTCATGGGTGTATCTTACTAAGGTGAAATAATTTCATTGTGTGTGACGATATAAGTCTATAGGCTAAGATTATTTTTTGCTATAAAAAAGGAGGAACAAGGCGCTGACAGACGGTGCACTACAGCCGATTCACTTCTCTGCTGTGTGGGAGAGCTAAGATCAAGCCTGGACATCAGTACTTACTTAATCATGTTTGGAAACTGAAACAGCTCCAAAAGACAGAAATAAGGCAGCTGCTTTATAAAAGCCAATCATTACAGCAGGCAAGTGTGAACTACAAGGTGCCCAAGTCCCAGTCTCTCAGCAGAATAAAGCATAACAAGGATTTCATAGAATCATAGAATCATAGAATCGTTTAGGTTGGAAAAGACCTTTAAGATCATCCAGTCCAACCATTAACCTAACATTACCAAGTCCACCACTAAACCAGTTAAGGGTAGAGTAGCAATCCCATGCCTCCTGGCTTGGTGGTTGGATCATTTATAATGAAAATAAAAACTAGGAATCATTAAGGTTGGAAAGGACCTCTAAGATCATCAGTCCAATCATCAACCCAACACCACCATGCCCACTAAACCATGTCTCAAAGTGCCACGTCTACCCGTTTTTGAACACTTCCAGGGATGGTGACTCCACCACCTCTCTGGGCAGCCTCTTCCAGTGCTTGACTACTCTTTCCATGAAGAAATTTTTCCTAATATCCAACCTAAACTTCCCCTGGTGCAGCTTGAGCCCATTTCCTCTCCTCCTATCACTAACTACTTGGGAGAAGAGACCAACACCCACCTCACTACAACCTCCTTTCAGGTAGTTGTAGAGAGCCATAAGGTCTCCCCTCAGCCTCCTCTTCTCTAGGCTAAACAACCCCAGTTCCCTCAGTCGCTCCTCATAAGGCCTGTGCTCCAGACCCTTCACCAGCTTTGTTGCCCTTCTCTGAACATGCTCCAGCACCTCAATGTCTTTCTTGTAGTGAGGAGCCCAAAACTGGACACAGTATTCCAGGTGCGGCCTCACCAGCACCGAGTACAGGGGAACAATCACTTCCCTGCTCCTGCTGGCCACACTATTCCTGACACAAGCCAGGATGCTGTTGGCCTTCTTGGCCACCTGGGCACACTGCTGGCTCATGTTCAGCCAGCTGTCAACCAGCACCCCCAGGTCCTTTTCCACCAGGCAGCTTTCCAGCCACTCTTCCCCAAGCCTGTAGCATTGCATGGGGTTGTTGTGACCCAAGTGCAGGACCCAGCACTTGGCCTTGTTAAACCTCATACAATTGGCCTCGGCCCATCGGTCCAGCCTGTCCAGGTCCCTCTGCAGGGCCATCCTACCCTCCAGCAGATTGACACTCCTACCCAATTTGGTGTCGTCTGCAAACTTACTGAGGGCGCACTCAATCCCCTCATCCAGATCATTGATAAAGATATTAAACAAGGCTGGCCCCAAAACTGAGACCTGGGGAACACCACTCGTGACTGGCTGCCAGCTGGACCTAAGTCCATTCACCAGTACTCTCTTGGCTTGGCCACCCAGCCAGTTTTTTACCCAGCGAAGACTACGCCCATCCAAGCCATGAGCTGCCAGCTTCCCAAGGAGAATGCTATGGGAGACTGTGTCAAAGGCTTTGCTGAAGTCCAGGTACATGACGTCCACAGCCTTTCCTTCATCCACCAGGTCATAGAAGGAGATCAGGTTGGTCAAGCAGGACCTGCCTTTCATGAACCAGTGCTGGCTGGGCCCGATCCTCTGGTTGACCTGCACATGTCTGTTGAGCGCACTCAATATGAAACGTTCCATAACTTTCCCTGGTACTGAGGTCAGGCTGACAGGCCTGTAGTTTCCCGGGTCCTCCTTCCGGCCCTTCTTGTAGATGGGCGTCACATTCACAAGCCTCCAGTCATCAGGGACCTACCCTGTTAACCATGACTGCTGATAGATGATGGAAAGTGGCTTGGAAAGCTCCTCTGCCAGCTCCCTCAGTACTCTCGGGTGGATCCCATCTGGCCCCATAGACTTGTGAGCGTCCAGGTGGTGCAGCAGGTCATTAACTGCTTCCTCCTGGACTATGAGGGCTCCATTCTGCTCCCCGTCCCTGTCTTGCAGCTCAGGGGGCTGAGTACCCTGGGGATGACTGCTCTGGGTATTAAAGACAGAGGCAAAGAAGGCATTAAGTACCTCAGCCTTTTCCTCATCCTTAGTGACGATGGTCCCTCCCACATCCAACAAATGATGGAGATTCTCCTTGGCTCTCTTTTTGTTTTTAAGGTATTTGTAAAAACATTTTTTATTATCTTTTACAACAGTGGCCAGATTGAGTTCTAGCTGGGCTTTTGCTTTTCTAATTTTCTCCCTGCATGACCTAGCGAGATCCCTGTACTCTTCCTGAGTTGCTTTCCCCTTCTTCCAAAGGCGGTAGACTCTCCTTTTTTCCGAGTCCCAGCAAAAGCTTCCTATTCAGCCAGGCCGGTCATCTTCCCCACTGTTTGGTCTTACAGCACATGGAGACAGCCTGCTCCTGCGCCCTTAAGACTTCCTTCTTGAAGAAGGCCCAGCCTCCCTGGACACCCTTGCCCTTCAGGACTGCCTCCCAAGGGACTTTCCCAACCAGCATCCTGAAGAGGCCAAAGTCAGCCCTCCGGAAGTCCATGGTAACAGTTTTGCTGCCCCTCCTCTTTACATCACCAAGAATCAAGAACTCTATCATATCGTGGTCACTAAGCCCAAGACGGCCGCTGACCACGACATCTTCTACGAGTCCTTCTCTGTTAGTAAACAGCAGGTCAAGTGAGGCACCTCCCCTGGTAGGCTCACTTACCAGCTGCATCAGGAAGTTATCCTCCACACACTCTAGGAACGTCCAAGCCTGTTGCCTCTCTGCTGTGTTGTATTTCCAGCAGATGTCTGGCAAGTTGAAGTCCCCCACGAGAACAAGGGCTAGCGATTGCAAGACTTCCACCAGCTGCTTGTAGAATGCTTCGTCTATCTTTGCATCCTGGTTGGGTGGTCTATAGCAGACTCCCAACAGGACATCTGCCTTGTTGGCCTTCCCCCTTATCCTTACCCATAAGCACTCGACCTTGTCATCACCACCGTTGAGCTTTATACAGTTAAAACACTCCCTAACATACAGAGCCAGCCCACCGCCTCTCCTTCCTTGCCTATCCTTTCTGAAGAGCTTATAGGCAACCAGTGCAGCACTCCAGTCATGAGAGTCATCCCACCACATTTCCGTGATGGCGACTATGTCATAGCCATCCTGCTGCACAAGGGCTCCCAGCTCCTCCTGTTTGTTGCACATGCTACATGCATTACTGTAGATGCACTTGAGATGGGCTATCGATTTTGCCCCCAGCGTTGCCATGCCGCCCCTGGGCTCCTCACTAGTGAGTCCATTTATATCCCCTTCCCCCTTCGAACCTAGTTTAAAGCCCTCTCAATGAGTCCCACCAACTCATGGGCGAGAATCCTTTTCCCTTTTGGAGACAGCTGATCTCCATCAGCTGCCAGCAGGCCCGGTGCCGTGTAAACCTCCCCATGATCGAAAAAACCAAAATTCCACTGGCGGCACCAGCCTCTGAGCCACCTGTTAATCAGGTGAGTTTTCCCGTTCCTTTCAGCATTCTTTCCTGCCATTGACAGGATTGAAGAAAACACTACCCGTGCTCCCGATTCTGCAACCAATCACCCCAGTGCCCTGAAGTCCCTCTTGATTGCTTTAGGACTTCTCTCTGTAATCTCATCACTGCCAATCTGTACAACCAGCAATGGGTAATAATCGGAGGGCCTTATGAGATCAGGCAGTTTCCTAGTAACGTCCCTAACCCGGGCCCCAGGCAGGCAACAGACTTCCCTGTGGGATTGGTCCGGACAGCAAATCGGGCCCTCAGTTCCCCGCAGGAGGGAATCACCCACCACAATTACCCTCCTTTTTTTCTTAACAGGGGCAGTCGTAATCCATGGGGGTGACTGACTGGCCCCCAGCAACCCCCTGGGTGGACCTTCACCTTCACCTACCTCCCCACTTGCCTGGCCCTCAACTTCCAGAGCCCCATATCTGTTGTGTAGGGGCAGCTGGGAAGGTGAGGGAGGCTAGGAGGGGATTCACCTTCTGCCCCAGGCAGGGACCTGTTTCCATTCCCCGCCATCTCTTAGGTCTCCTCCTTCTGCTTGCTGGCAAGAGGGTAGGGGATCCTCCGCTCCTTGTGGGGCCTCTACCTGCTGCCTTGTCCCCAGGGATGGTAGGGTGCGGCTCCACCAATCCATCTCCCTCTTGCACTCCCTGATACTCCTCAGCCTTTCCACCTCCTCCTTCAGCTCTGCTACCAGGCTGAGGAGATCATCTACCTGGTCACACGGAATACATTTGCCGTCTCCACTGCCCTCTGGTACAAGCGACAGGCTCAGGCACTCCCTGCAGCTGGAGACCTGGATGGCTGCACGTTTGTGCAGGAGCTCCGTCTGGGTCGCTGCATTCCTTCCGGCAGTGGCTTTCGGGCGGGTGGTAACCATAGCTGCCAGGTATTCTCCTGGGAGGACGATGACCACTGCCTGAGCTTCCCTTTGGAACTAGGAGGAGGGGGACTTGGCCTTCCCCGCACACCTTGAATTTCAACCTGTCTCTCAGATGCCAGGAGACTACTTACCAATTTGAGCATAGCATCTCACCTTCCACCTCTTCCCCTCTTCCCCTTTTTCATAAATTCTTCTCCAAATGGAGCATAGAGCAAAAGTATTGCCTTGGACTTGCACTTTGCAAACGGCTTGTGAAACCTGCTGAAATGTAGCCTGAGTTTAAGATTCAGAACAGCTTGTGAAAATAGAAGGAGAAGTTGCACAATATTTGAGAATATTTATTTGGAAAGAAAGAAATCACTTGGAAGGAAGAAACAAACCTTTCCTAACAAACATCAAAATCTCAGAGTTTATCAATAACTCTAATCATGATTCTCTAAACCATTTCTAAATAAAATGATTCCAGTATCAAATGCTTTAGTAAGTGTCTCACTAAAAATCTAGTTATGTCATGTCATCAATGAAAGTCAAAGTCAGAGAATTGGTGAAGATATTTTTGAGTGAAAATGACAAATCACTGAGGTGAACTCCCAAGGGCAATGACAGAAAAACCCTCCCTTGGTTCTTCAGCTCAAGACTGAATGTAATTCTGTATACACATCAGCCAAACACAGGGAATGCAACAGGAAAAAAAGAAAAAAAAAAAAAAGCAAGGGGTTTTACATGTAAGCTTTTGGGTGAAATGTAAAGTCTTTTCGCAAATAGGAGGATTGCCTGGATTTTCCAGTGATTCCTTTTGACCTAAATACTATGAAAGAAAACCAAAACAAAAACAAACCATGAATCAGATCACTTCTAAGTAATGGTCCCTCAAATGGAATGTTTTCTTAATCTGACTATTTCTGTAATGCTGTCAAATGAGCCGGTCATATTTTCCTGGTACAGTTTGTCCTTTATTTACTTTTTACCCTTCTGGAAGTTTTCAATATTAAATTATACCTACATTTGTATTAATGGAAGTATTTTCCTGAGGCAAAAATTGTGATTGACTGGACATTATTTGTCATGCTGATCATCTTCTGTTTTTCAGTTTGATTTACTTCTCTTCAGCCAGCAGGGCTGTTCCAAGAATTTGTAAGTGTTATCATCAGTCACTTGAAAAGGTTATTACTTCACTGTGTAACTACTTAATTTACATAATCTGGTCCGACTGGTTGTGATACATCTAACTGTCTGGATATTGCCTTTCTTGTTCTTTGACAAATGCCTCACCTCCCAAAAAGGTTTTCCAGGGAAGCAAGAATAAAAAGAAGGTAAGACTCTGAGAACTGCAAACATGTGCTGAAAACTATCACAGAGAAATATGTATTCCCTTTTTGTGCCTCTTCCCCCCATGGTCTGCAGTTTATGTAACACAGTGTCAGATGGACTGTGGTCTGTAGAGAGGATTGAACAGCTTCAGGCAAGCCAAAGAGGAGTTCTTATTTCTGAAAAGAAGGGAAAGGGGGGGCAGGGTGGGAATAAAAGCACGATGACAATAGAATCATTTCCTTTAAAAAAGTAAAAAGCCAAGTAATTCCGCTTCATTGAAAATGCAATTTCATTGGGAAAAAAAAAAAATTGGACTTTTCATAGCCAACTCAAGCCTTCTCAGCAGCATAAACAAAATTGAACTTTGTTGGTTGAAGATTGAGTGGCAAATCTTCAGCCACAAGAAAGGAAATAACAGAGAAAAGGACTGGCTGGAGTTGCAGAGATCTGGTGAATCGGGCTTATCACTCCTTGGAAAATGGGAAGGAAATCCTCATGGGATGGCTTTTCCTGGGAGCTCCTTCCCCTTCATGCCTGGCCATATTTTCTCACCTGTGTCCTCACCCACCCCTTCCAGAAGCAGCAGCTACCACCAGCCAGCCCTTCCACAGCCTTTTGTCTCACCTGGCTTTTCCCTTGCACCCAGGACCTGCACCTGGGCACTGCAGTATGCAACCCCTCTGGTCCCTGCAAGGAGAGAATTAGTCACCTTAGACCAAAAAACCCACAGGTGGGGACATGATCTTCCTGAGCTCAGTAGCTTAAGCAGAGCAGTGGCAAAGCCATCCCATAGCTGTGGGCTGTGCCCACTGCCCTGCCATGGGGTGGATGGAGACTCAGAGCTGACTTTTTGGCAGGAGGCACAGCTGTGTGAGTATAAGCGCTGTGATTTGCAAACTCATTCAAAACATAGGATGCCTCAGTTAAACTGCCTTCTTTGCCAAAAAGGAAAAAAAACTTAAATTAATATGGATTAAATTAACTAATAGGGATAGAATTAAATTAAATTGATTAAATTTTACCTCTTCTTTAAATGTGAAAATAAAAGGCCACAGGAAAACAGCACATCCCAGTATCCTTGTAATTGCCTACTCACCATAAAATTTAAATTGTTTGCAGATGACTGCATGTCATCATCATGGATAGTTAATTAATACTTAATAGTGTTTATCTATTCACTACAGAAAGTCTGCTTGGTTCTCTACCATCCATGACCAGTGCAGCCCAATTCCATTCCCATTTATTTGGACTGACAGGCTCCTCCCAGGTTGAATCAAGTTCCCAGCTATGACAGGAAACCACAAGCTATGCAAACAAATGGGTATTTTGGTAAAGAAGATATCCAACTTTTTATTTAGTAATTGTTAAAACAAATAAGTACTCTGACCAATAATACACAAAATTAATACAGATGAAGGATTTATGGAAAAGTTGGTTAAAGATGCATTTTTAGTGTCTCCTCATAAAGAAAACATTTTGTCATATATTTGCCAAATTCCTATAGATTTTTTGAGATTCACACTTACTTCCTCCTTGCATTCAATATTTTGCCTTCTGCAGAAGTTTAATGATTGCAGTGTTAAGATGTTCCAAGTGTTAAATTTGTGATAGTTTTGGCATGTCTGTTTGATGCAGGATTAACAGTGAACAATATGAATTGAATCTGTATTTACATAGCTAGCAAATGTATCATATAATTTCAAAAGAAGTCATAGTTATACAACAATTATGGAAAGTGAATATCAGATTGTACTCCCAGATCTTCTGCTACTTAATCTTTTTTTTTCTTTATTTCTCTGTTTAGATCATAGTTCATAAAGCCAAGAGACACTTATATGCATTTGAAAAGGCCTGAAGCTCAGATTCCTTTTATCAAGGAGAAGCATCTGCCCTCAGATTTCAGCCCAGTGGGGAAAGAGGCTGCATATCTGTAGCATTGACCAAGTGGTCAAATACTGAGTATTTGCTCCTTTTCCCTGCTGTGTCCTCCCTGCTACCACATAGCTATGCAATTGCAGCCGAACCACACTATAGGATTGGTCCTCCTGGCTGATGATCAAGAAGAGGATACACATGCACAGTTATTTAGATCTTTGTCCTGTTTTGGATCCCATAAATGTCTTGGTACTGTGTCCCAGAAAGAGGTACAACAAATGCTTAATTTCCATATTCATGTGTCATTTTCTGACTTCTTCTGAAGTTACCCATATTCTTGCAGAATGATTCTCTTGAATATACCAGTTTCAGGAAGACACTCAGTAGCTTATAGAATGAAAACTGTAAGGGAAGCACCAAAAATATTTTGTATTTTATCATGCATGATTTATTTAACTGAGTACCCAGACAGCTATTTCTGGCTTAAATTATTACCACCTGGAATTCTTCAGACTTTCAAAGACAGCCACAGTATAACACAGGAGGAAACATAATGGACCAAATCTCTGCACATATTTAAGTACTGTTTTGCCCTGCTTAAGCATTCATCTTTTGAACTGCTGTCTCTTCAGGCTATTCCATTTCTTTTGGTTTGACACTCTCAGATTTCATTAAAGCCTCTTGTTATCAAATTGTTTGGAGCCTCAAAGTAGAATCTCCCTTTTCATCAGGGTTGGGTGACAAGTAGCATTAATATATTAGATTTCCCTCTAGCATGCAAAGGAATTATTTTGGTTCCTTCATCATAAGCATAGTGATTCTGGTGTGGAAATCAATGTCCTTGCATTAACTGTACTGTATTAAGGCTAAGTATGTTATTAATTAATGGCATATTAATAACAGCCTTAATTCAGATATCAATATCTGAGTGCATTAAGGTCACTTTCCAGTCTAAATCTTGTGCCTCTGCCCACTTTCTTAAAGATCCAGGACACTTCAGGCATAGGAGCCCTAAATCCATTCGCTGGCTCCCCATGATCCCCTGGCACACATTTAAGACATGAATCACAGTTTTCAGAGGAATTTCACAAGGTCCAGTTTTGCAGTTTTCCATATGAGCACCTTTAGTAATTGCTCTGCTTTGGGATGATGCTGGCCAGTAGCCATGCTGCAGCTCAGGATGGAGCAGTCTGAGCTGAACAGATGTCACCACCTCCCAGAGAAGATAAGGCACCTTCACAAGTCAGTTTTTTCTCTTTGAAAAAAACCCACAAAGCATAGAAGTTATGCCTGTTATACTAAAGGCCTTTTCTTATAAATCCTTACCAGTGAAAATCAAGTTTTATAAAAATTCAAAACCAGCCAATGACAAGATTTTACTCTGCGAAGGAAGAAGGCTGAAGGATTTTGAGCAGCTCAGTAATCAGCTTCAGATTGACATTGATTTTATATGGAAAATTCATAAGTAGTATGATCCTGCATGGCACTATAAAACCATCGGACATTAGCTAGGTAGGGAGATGAGAGATAGCTAGTTATTAACCTGAAGGGAGCCAAGGAAAAGCCTAGCTCACATCCTTTTATGCATCTGCAGTTACCCACACACCTCTACCTCTATTGACCCCTGTATATGTTATGTATGATCCAAGTTTGAACCATTTATTTCTACACAATGCCACATCTTGTACATGGGTATATTCTCATAGAGAATAATATTCATCACATGCTTGTACTCTTACTTAAATATAAGCCACCAGTAAAATTTTAAAAAGGGCATACAATACAACTATTTGGCATAGTGCTTTGTAATAATTTCAAGAAATACCAGATGGGACAGACTTACAAGGACAGGCCATATGCAGAAGTCATGCGATTTCCTTTTGGTTTCTAACAAACTAAAAGCAGACTGCTTAGTCCTACACCTAAGAAATAAAATTTAAAAAAAAAAAAAAAAGAATAAGAAAAAAGAAAAAAATCTCTGAAAAAACAGTGAGGTTATTTCCCAGCTGTTTCAGATAAGCTTTCTTAGATGACAAAAAGATGACTGCTCTGAAGAAAAGCTGTCATTTAAAAATAATAATATAGTTTTTGTCAGAGGTAACAAATACATCCCGATTGCATTTCTTGTTGGATTGGCAATATATTATTGGTGGACATGAACTTTAACCTGTGGTTTGCTAGTGTCTTTTGGCAGAAGGACCTTAAGCTGGAGATCATTCCCTGAATTTAGTTTGATTGACCAAACACTCTGTGATTTACCTTATTAGGAAAGACGTCTGACAGTGGAGTCCATGTCAGCATTCCAGATGAGAGCCATTCACCACTGACCAGCTTATGGAAATTACAGTACAGAATTTTAAAAGATGAGCATTTCATTTCGAATGCAAATGTCATTGCTTTATTTTAATTGCTTCTTGGAAGATGAGCATTACAGGGGTAGTACACTGGTCTTTTTCCTCCTATATGTAACTTATACATGTACAGCCTTCTTCACACTTACAGTAAACAACAAATAGTAGATATAGGTACAGTAAGTTTAAAATAGTCTTATGCCAGTTCAAATTTTATGAGACCAATCTTTGGCTCCTACTCACACCTTACATGTTTAAAATCTGATTGCAAGGAACATGAGCAAAGGCTATGTTTCTCCCAAAGAAAAAATCCAGTCATCATAATGTTCTGCTACAGAAAACTCAAATAAGAATATATTCATGGTAAATAACCACCTTTTGCAAACTCCCCAGCACGCCGAAATGAGGCAAATTTTGTGTAAGGTATTTTAGTAGTAGAATTTCATCACAGAAACATAGATATAAATGTCATAAGCTTAAACATTAACAGACTTTCTAGACAGATAGGAAAAAAAGAATAAATATTCCTTTAAGTACTCATGCATTTTTTGATTTGAAATGAGGATGAAGCACAACTTGAACCATTGGATGCATGGCACCTCATTGTTTTTTGCTGTCTTTTGAGAAAGCCCTGAAGTGTTTTTCACCATCTTAAAACCCTCTCACACCCAGGTTTGCTATTCAGCCCTCAGCTTAACATAAAAATGTGTGCAGAGATTGCTCGAATCATCTTTCTGGGAAAACCAGAAAGGATTATTCCCCATGTCACTGAGGTGCCTCCACAGTGCGAGGTTTCTCTGCTCCATGTAACACCAGGGACAAAGCAGGAAAGACAAGGAGGTACATGCCTAGTTGTTGACATGCAGCAGGTTTTAGGGGTATCATATGGGTTCATCTTCCAGAAGGGGCTCAACCTCCTTCTAAAATTGAGCTGGAAGGATATTAAGAAGACATCCCTGAAACAAGCTGGGATGCCCCGTTGTGCCTGTGTAAGGAAAGATGTTAGGGGCCCAGTCAGGGAAAGGGAGAAAGGCAGATATTTATCAAGCAGAAACAGGTCTGTAAGGAAACGTGATCCCCAATGTGAAGGTTACTGCTGCACAGTTCCCACACAGGTTCAATTAATAAATGTGTGCTCTAAATAAACCACATCCCTCCATCTTGTTTTCTCCTTTCAGGTCCAGGACAATGGGGCCTGTGTGGAGGGCACAGCATAAATTTCACTGTTTTTCATACAATACTTAAAAAAAATATACAAGTCTTTCGCTGTAAAGGACAAGTCAGGAGTTGAATATTTTGAGAGGCAGTAATACTATCAAATTTAATAACAAACATTTAGAAGTGATCTAGCTGTTTCTACTCAGAAAAATGGAGTATGGCTCAATAAGATTTATTGCACTCATAGATATTAAAGCAGGATTTTAAGGCCATTAGCTTCCAACATGGGAAAATGCCTCAGTGTTTCTTTTCTGTGATGTACCTCAAGTAATGATTGAGTTTGGAGAGTATTGTTTTTTCAGCCTTACAAGGCCTTGAAGGAGAGCTGGGAAAGGAAGAACAGAGGAGATAGGTCTTCTCATCGCTAGACTGCCTGACATGTCCTTTCATAGGAGGCAGCCTTAGGGATGCACTGCCATTCATCTGCTGGTCCCAGCACCAGCAGTGACACCGAGGGAGCCCTTTCTCTCCCATGAACCACATCAGGTGTTTTCTGTCTTCTGCTTCAGGGTTTCCTGCTCAGCTACCATCATGCAACTGAAAACTTCCTTGAATTTTCATCCAAATCTTTGTCAGCATCAGCACTCCACCAACCAGATGCCTCATCAGTACCCAGACTATCAGAGTCCCACCATGGAAGACCCAGAAGCTCCCATGATGCAGCTTTAGCTCAAAAGAAGCTCAGACATCCGTATGGACACAAGTCTTGTGTGAAATGCCCAGAGATCTGCAATCATCAGCAATTTCAGTAGCTTTCTGCCCAGCCCCTCTGAGCCACAGAGCTGGCCACAACATCATTCCTGCATTCTCGCTAGCACGAGGAGTTATAATCCACTCTCCAGCTCTCCACTAGGGCTTCAGCAACCCCCAGCTCCCTTTTTCAGAAATATAAAATGTCTGTGTAGTCACTGTAGCTTCTGGTGGAAAGGTAGGGTGTATTTTATCTTATATTTCATATCTAGTTTTTAGGCTTACAAATTAAGCTCCCTTCCCTGTCCTGCCCTTCCCTGCCCCTTCTTGTTTTTTCCTTTTTTTTTCTTTTTTTTTTTTTTGGGGGGGGGGGGGGCAGGGAAGCTCCAGATCATGTTGAACTCAAAGGATGAAAACCACAAGAATGTAAGAAAATCATTACAATCTTTGTTTAAATCACAGCTGTATGATGCCAAAAATATTTGCTCCTGGTATTTATTCCCTATTGTCAAAGTCATTGCAAATAGCAGTCTGTCTGAAAACACGGATTAAGTCACTGGCAGAAAACAAAGCAAGAGCCCTGCGAGCTGTATGAAGCACGCCAGACTGACACTGGAGATTACCCACTTGCATGCCTCGAAAATTATTTATATTTATTGCTGCTTCAAAGAAACAAGACAAGTTGCTCATAAACTGAATAACAATTATCTGACCCACTATGCAAACAATATGAGTAACTCATTTGAACTAACATTTGAGGTTGTCTGTCCTAGCCATTTATTTTGGGAATCTCAACAAGAGATGAAACTGAAGTGAAATTGATTGAAGACAAATATTGATTACTGTGCCTTACACCACCATTTGTCCTGGAGTGTCACAGTCACATAAGAAATTAAATACCTGCTTGTTCTTGGTTTGTTTCCTCTGAATCAGAAACTGAGTTAATTCTGAAACAAATTATTATAGTTAAAGATTGTGGTATATTTAACATTGAGAATGGACTCACCTCTAAGGCTTAGTGCAAAATCCATTCCGAACCAACTCAGATGATCGTGACGATATCAAGCAGAAAAATACAGAAAATGCCAAGTGAGTAAACTATCCAAAACTATCCTCCTATAGGTGTGCGTGCCTCTGTTTTTCAAGGACACCCTTGTGATAAGTGCAGAGAGAACAAGGACCATCTTTACTTTTGTGTTGTGCGAGCCTGGGCTGCCAGGCTGTGGCATGGCTGGCCTCCTTGCTGAATGGGTGCAACATGTCTCAGGAGCTTGGCTTGAGCATGGGGAGCCCATCAGTCCTAAAACTTCGAGTTTTAATTCTTGAACTGAATCACCGACTATTCTGCAACAGGAAAACACTTTAAAAGGTACTTAGCTCTAAGAACATATATGGGCTTCATAGCCTTAAATTAGATTATTTGTGTAGGTGCAGTTAAGTATACGCCTAAAAGCTTTGCTCCAAAGAGATGAATTTAGAAACATTAGCTTTATAAGCACTGTAATAACAGAGTCCCTGTACCCTATCTGATTGTCTTCAGAGCTTTAATATTTTGCATGCCAGCCTTAGTGTTTGAGAATAACCCAGCACATGGTTTATATAAATGGCCCAGAGAGGCTGTGCTGCATGACGTAGCAACTCCTTCTTTCCACACAAGCGAACAGCTGAAAAGGGTGAACCCCCACCTACTTATTCAAGAACTTTTGTTGTGAGGCTGCATCTCCAAGACAACAAACAACTCGGGATATAAAGCAAAAAAAGTTTTCTGCACTTCCTTTTACCCTTTCTGTACTGTTCTGAAAACTGCTTTCTTTTAATAAATAAAACTATATTCTTCCATTGTGAAAATACTACCATGGCAGTCAAGTAGATTTACCAGTGCCATGTATTCTCAAGTAAACAGGACCATAGCAAAAGATGAAATTTTCCCCTCAACTGCCTGGTTTTTTCTCAATTAAGGTTTGAACCATATTGTCACAAACTGGTTTTTTTTACTGGGTGTTTATTTTGCAAGCACTCTTACATCAGCACTGAAAAAACATTCTAAAGATAAAAAATTGAAAGAGAGATTAGAAGTACCGATCTCAATTCCCTTCTCAACAGCAAAAATGCAACATGGCAAAAGAGGAAATTTAATTATTAATAATGACCACATCATGCAAAAAAATCAGCTCTGTTTTTTGTTTCAGCAAATCCTTTCTTGCTGAAGATCAATATTGTCATTTATTTTGTGTGCTTAACTTTCAAACAACACTTGCTGCAAACTCATTTCGACTTTCAGTTTTCTTGACTCATAAACCTAATTCAGTTGTGTGTGATTGATTTCTAGTGAAGTGTGACTAATCAATCATATACTACTTCTGCTTTTGAGTGAATGGGTAAGAATGCTTACTTTAAAAAAATCCAAATTGTAAAAATTATTTCTGAGATAAATTTTCAGACAATTTATAATTATGTGTGGAAAATTAATATTCTTATGAATAACCTCATAACTATGTGAACATTCATGATTAACAAATGATGGACTGTTGCAAATATGCAGTAAATTTTTCCTGTTTATTCACATAAATATCTTCAGTTCATTGTTGGTGTTATTTAGCTAGCTTAATCTCCTGGGTAGTACTGTTTTGCAATAAATCAGTTCTGTTTATATTTATAAGAATGCCATCAAGACATATTTGACATGAAAAAGCCAATAAGAAAAAAATAATAAAAATTTACATAGGCTAGCACTTATTTTATGCATCCTTATTTTGCTATTTAAACTTTGAAGGGGCAATGTTTCATTAAAAACATTTTAAATTATATTTGAACACCCAGAGGTATTTGTATTTTCCCCACAGAACGCTCTGTAATATGGGAGCAGTACATGCTCTGTGGATAAAGGATAAGAACCAAGTACTTGATCCTTGCTTTCCCCAGAACAGAATACAAAAACAGAGGTTCAGTCCATTTGCAAGGAGATACTGCAGACCTTTTAAGTCACCATTTCAAGCTAGAACACAGCCTAAAAGTCAGCCACAAAAACAAAAGTTTGAGCAAAGCTACAGTCACACCACCTAGTAAAAACTACTTCATCTCTTCAGATGAGGGCTCCTATTCCTTTTTAATTCTTCCAGAAATAAATATGCAGCTGGGGTAGCACAGGAAGATGTAATGCCAATGGCAGAGGAAGAAAAGGCACAAACCTGAAATCCTGGGAGACTCACTACCCTCATTCCTAGGAGGAAAACTAAAACATAAAAGTAGTTGGTGACTTCCCCCTGCTGGCAGTGAAGACACCCATCTGTCTCCCAGTCTTGTTCATTGCTATCCAAAATGTTATTGACAGCCTGAAGAGGCACATCTGGACTCCTGGTACACATTCTTCTTCATGCAAAGACAAACGCCTCAGCCAGAGTGAGCCTAAGCAGACCACAAGTGACTACTGCGCTCCGGCAGTGGCAAGGTTTAGTCTCATCAGCCCTCCCAAGAAAAAAATTCAGGGTTCAAACAGGGACAAACACAGCCTGAGGGTAAATATGACCATGCCAATAATGGCAGCAGCAGGGCTTTGCTTTCCTTAACCATGGGATGATATTCTGTGAACTACTGAGTGAGGATGGATTCCCCCGAAAGAAGATGAGGAAGAGTAACATTGCACACTTGCAAATGCAATGAGGAATGTTTTAAATTAATTAGGATTGAGGGGAGAAGGAGCAAATTCCTCCAGGTAAGTATAAACAGGACAGAAGCTTAAAAGGGAGTGGGACAAAGTTTTGCACAACAGAATCAAAGAAAAGAGAAACTGTGATAGTGCATCAGCTGCTAATCAGAAATGCCGTTATTCCAATGCAAGAGATACGGGAAGTAAGCCTCAGAAGCAGAAAGTCCTAATACATAACCCAAACCAGCATTTAATTGATAGATAAAATTTGATGGGCTATTTTTTTATGCCAGGAATATTAATATGAAGGAAACAACGCAAAAGCCTTTAAACATGCTTGTTGGCTACCAACAGATAGGTTAAGAAGTAATGGTCTTAAGCTGCAACAGGAAAAAGGGGGGTTAAAAGTGTAACAAAAAATCTGGGCATGCTGTGGGCTTTTCAGCATCAGGAATGTTTAGGAACATTTCCAACATCTGTCAGGAATAACAAAGACAAAACTGATGCTGTCAGAGGCAGCAAGTAGCTAAGACAAACTCCGGAGGTGACTTCTAGCCAACAGTTCTGTGATTTTCTGATCTCCATGTAAACCTAAAGTGTGATTAAATCATTAAGAGAAGCACCAGAAGTATTCAGAAAAGAGGAATTTCATTTGGTGAAAAAAATTCCAGGTCTGGTATTTTTTCTCTTCCTATCAGAAGGAAACCAAATTCACAAAATAAAAAGAGTCATTTCATTCCTGAGCTGATTACACAGCGGGTGGAGGGACTTGCATAAAGCTACACGCAGCTCAGGACAAGGCTCTGCTTTGTCTGGTTTGGAGCAAGGGTATTTTTTGTCATGATTAGATTGTTCTACTTTATTAAATGATCAAAGAACCCCTACCTGGCCCTTCAGTCTCCCACACTGTGTCTGTTTTCAGATAGATTTTTTGACCAGATATTCTGTTTAGGGCCTGAAGACCACTATTGCAGCTGCTGTTGGTTTTGCCAATCTAAATACATGCAGTACAGCAAAAAATCTGGTTTCTCTCAATTCATGTTTTCTGATATATAAAGTTTCATTTGAGAATTTCTATTCCACTCCAGACATGGCATAATATGCTCTTTCAAGTCTATTTCAATGTCCTGTGACTATAGTGTAATACTGTAGTGTATAGACTAAAGCGTAACACTATGTTCTCATCCTTTGCTTGACGGTGAAGAGATTTCTCTGCAGCCCAGCTTAGTTTAGTAGTAAGGAGTGTCAAACTTTTCCCCCAGATCTTCAAAAGAAAGTACAATTTCTACAGACTCCGAGTAATTGACTTTAACAGTTTGCCTTCCGCAGAAGACACTAACTTCTATGGAAAGGCGATAATCAGCCTCTGAGGTTTCATGTAATGATTACCAAGTTGTATGCTTGTAACATGAGTGGAGAGAAATGATTCATGTATCTGTGAGTTGCTATAAAAGCATACAAGATCAATCAACCTTCTCAATTCATCTATTTTTGATAATAGGTTTCATGCTGCAATATTTAAGCCGGCCGATCTTTTGATTTCTGAAAACATAATTAAGCCTCTGCCTTTTTTTAATCATGCTCAAATTCCTTCTGTTCTCAGTATGAAAAAATATTTTTGTTTGAATCTACATTCTCTCATACCAGTTTAGAAATGTGTCTTCAATGTAATTGTGACATATATTCCTATGTTGCTATTTCTCTGGCCCCAAAGCACTTTGGAAACTATTGAGGTGCTGGATGCTATGGGAATTGACTTAATGAGGATATAGAAGAGGCATTGTGAACACTGCAAACTTAGGTGGTGGCTGCATGGTGATTATTTCACTGGCACTGAAATCCAGCTCCATATGGAAGGAAATGCGGTAACAGTTTGCTGTTTGAAACAGAAAAGAAACATCACATGCAGCCATAACAAAAGCATTCTTCAGTACAAACAAATGTATCAACAACCATAACAAGACAATTCAGGGTTTACCTCACTGAAGAACTGCTTGTTGAATCTGAATCCAAAAAAGATGACATTTTGTTATTGGAAATGTCAAAGAATTGGTAACCACCTGACAATTTCCTTTTGTTGAACATGCACAGACAATAAATTCAGTACTGGAGGTTGCTGACAGATATTCCTCACTTCTAGACAAATTTTACAAATATTATTTTAATTCTTTCTCCAGCTTTTTTGGAGAATCATTCCACGCCTGTCTATCTCAGTAAAACATGCCTTGGTTCCTTCTAGGCTGGCCTGCAGCTATGTGATATATTTGGGCATGAAGCATCCAGTATTTAGGAAACTCAACCCAGGGACAAGGTCTTTTGGTATATCTTACCTGCAAATACACCATAGACATCCTCCATTCCTACCTGTAGCTGCCTGTTGGTTACTGAATCAAATTCAAGTTGAGTTGCATGTATTCCAAGACTCAGGGATTAACAGTAGGTTTAACAAAGCTCTGAATGTAGTTTTCCTTACAGACGGTAAAATAAAATAATTCAGTTAAGTACTTCTGATTTAATTGGATCATCTTTCTATATGGTGTCCTGGTTTCAACTGGGACAGTTTCTTCCTATTAGCTGGCATAGTGCTGTGTTTTGGATTTAGTATGAGAATAACGTTGATAACAAAATTCTGCTTCCCTACTCCGATCTGGTGAGACCCCACCTGGAGTACTGCGTTCAGCTCTGGAGCCCTCAGCACAAGAAGGACATGGACCTGTTGGAACAGATCCAGAAGACAGCCACAAAAATGATCTGAGGGCTGGAGCACCTCTCCTACGAGGACAGGCTGAGAGAGTTGGGGTTGTTCAACCTGGAGAAGAGAAGGCTGCAAGGAGACCTTATTGTGGCATTTCAGTACTTAAAGGGGGCCTATAGGAAAGATGGGGGCAATCTTTTTAGCAAGGCCTGTTGTGACAAGACAAGGAGTAATGGTTTTAAATAAAGGAGGGGAGATTTAGACTGGATACAAGGAAGAAATTTTTTACAATGAGGGTGGTGAAGCACTGGAACAGGTTGCCCAGAGAGGTAGTGGAGGCCCCATCCCTGGCAACATTCAAGGTCAGGTTGGCTGGGGCTCTGAGCAACCTGATCTAGTCAAAGCTGTCCCTGCTCATGGCAGGGGGGTAGGGCTAGATGACCTCTAAAGCTCCCTTCCAACCCAAAACATCCTATGATTCCATGATTCTATGAACATACTGATGTTTTAGTTGTTGCTGAGTACTGCTTATGCTAGTCAAGGACTTTTTCAGCTTCCCATGCTCTGCCAGGTGCACAAGAAACTGGGAGGGGGCACAGCCAGAAGAGTTGATCCAAACTGACCAAAGGGCTATTCCATACCATGTGACGTCATGCTCAGTATATAAGCTGTGGGGAGGTGGCTGGGGGGCAGTGGTCACTGCTTGGGAACTCGCCGGGTATCAGTCAGCAGGTGGTGAGCAATTGCATTGTGAATCACTTGCTTTGTATATTATTGTTGCTATTATTATTATATTGTTATTATTACTAGTAGTATTTTACTTTATTTTATTTCAATGATTAAACTGTTCTTATCTCAACCCAGGAGTTTTACTCATTCTCTCTTCTGATTCTCTCCCCCATCCCACCAGGGCAGAGGGAGTGAGAGAGTGGCTGCATGGTGCTTAGTTGCTGGCTGGGGTTAAACCACAACATATGGTCACACAAATGTGATAAAAGTTACTATATGAAATATCATATGCTTGCACTGCAAAACCAAGAAGAAATAAACTTCACATTCTTATGAATACCATATAAATATTCTGGCAAAGGTATACAGATACTTTGTTAGCATAGTCAGAATCCCAATAGCTTAATAAAGACAAGATGGATGCTGAATATTTGAGATGTCTTCTTTTGAAAAGACTTAATTCTCTAACTAAATCCTCAGACAGATTTCTCTCCAAGCTATCTAAATGCATATATACGTTTATGGTATACCTTAGGTTCTAATGTTTTTACCTGTTTTTACACTGTCAAGTCCACCACTAAACCATGTCCCTAAGCACCACACCTACACATCTTTTGAATGCCTCCAGGGATGGTGAGTAACTCTTTAGCACTAGATTACATACTATAATGGGCACAAACTAGGATGTAGATAAATAGGATATAAATACAAACTGAGATTACAAGCTAATATAAATAACAGAAAGTCTCTGTTCTTATGTCTGTGCTACTGTGTTTTCTCCCTGCTCTTTCCTTTTTTCTGCAACGTGAAAAAAAAGAATTTTTAATATGAGGCTTAGTCTCAAAAACACTTTCTAGCAACATGTCATGTACATCAAAAGTAAATCCCTCACTGGATCCACACACCTGTCTCCTTACTGTATTTCAGTCAGATTATAGCCATCCCTATTTAAGACGTGCATGATGACTGCTATTGCAGAAATATCCTTGTGTAAATAATAATGATAATAATAATAATAGTAGTAATAATAATAATAATGATAATGATGTGGTCTTTTCCTCTAAATCTCAGAGCTCATTTGCCAAGAGGAAACAGGGTCACTACTTTATTTCAAATTACGCATTTAAGATTGGCATGTGTAGCACACATGCCATATATTATCCCCCACCACTCTGAGGGAAAAAAATATATTGTTTATGTAGCTTAGCTGTAGCTTTCTGTAAGTAAATGCCTATTGGAACATTACAGGTTAGCTTCTTATTTTAGAATATTTTTATGGTATTGTGTTATGTTAAGAAGGAAACTGTTCCAAGTAAAAAAGTTAACTCAAACAGTAATAATTTAGAAACTCATTTTCCAATTGTAGTGCTGAATCTGATATGATCAATGGAGGCATTTACAGCTGATAGCTACTTCAGAAGACATATGTTTCAGCATGATGTGCTTTGATAGCCATTTTATTCTTGTCATGACTTTCTCTGTTGGGCTGGGCAGGAAAATATATGCAAGGGTTTAAGTTGTGCCCTCAGTAGGGGAGTGTATATATATATGCTTCCACAATATTCACAGCATGATAAGTATTATGTACCCACTGCCAAAGTTTGAATTTGGCTTGGGCACAATATGAAGGAGACATGTAACATCAAGGTTTCATATTAAAGTGTCTTGGCTTTACTATACCATTAAAAAACAAAATCTAAGCATTGTCTTCCAGGGGCAGTGTCTTCATTGCAGACAGCGTGCTGGGAGACAGTGGACAAGGAGGGGATGCAGAAGCTCAACCTGGGAAGCCATGTCCTAGGCAGGCTTTTGCTCAGCAGCAGCCCCAGCAGGAGCACAGGTCTTACCCACTAGCCCCCTGCTCCCCCCAGCTCCCTGCCATGCACAAGGATTTTTGGCTGGAGAGTGGACTGACCACCTGCCTCACAGGATTTAATCTTGGATCCACTGAAAATATTGGCAACAGTCCCACAGACTCAGATTGCACAGGACTGGGTCTTTAATGAGGAATGGTACTAAAGTTAATGCATTTCACCTATCTTTACTACAAAGGTTTCAATTTTTGTATGACTGGTTCATATATATGCCCACCCAGGCAGCTAGTGTGCTGTTAGTGCAGTTTTACTGAAGTCAATGAAGCTAAATTGATCTAAATCAAATGATCTTCATTAATTTAATCCAGCAGAGGGTATAAATCACCTGTATTTAAATTAAACATATTTATATGTGACAAGGAGAAGCAACGAGCTTAACATTTTAAAAGTTCTTTCTGTCTTTCTTTGGAAGAACTGTATTTTATACAATATTCTTCCATCATAAATTTTAATCAAAACTACATCTCATTTGTTAAATGCCTGCTGTTCCAGCCTCAGTTGTCATCTTCACATAACTTCCAAAACATGTCAAATTGAAATTGTTTCTGATGGAGACAAATGTCCACTTGGGACTGCGATGAGATCATTGAAGTAATTTCTACTTGTGACCTAAGCAGAAAAACATGTTAACTTGCCATTTTTATTACTGCAAGTTTCACTTCCTACGAGCAACATTTATGTGGTCTCAGTGAGAAGTTATTAAAGTTTAGATCAAGTTAAGGCCACAGCAATCCAACATAAGTGACCTTCTGCTTCCTCTCAGTTGAAAACAAACCTTTCTGGAATAAACCAAAAAACATTAGAGACAATCAATTTGTACTGTGCAGAGTGCTGGTGGGCTTCATGGTGGACATAGCATGAATTAAATTTTATCCACAATTATCATGTTTATGCTGTAAAATTTTGCAGTCTTGCATATTTTAGCATTTGTGCTTAATCTTACCCTTATCTTAACCTCTTTTAATATCACAGGCTATACAAAATATATGCCCAGTTCCACACTGTAGAAAACCTGAATTCTGTATGCCACAGAACTATTTTGCATTCTTGTTGTTCCCACACTCCCATGGAGGAATAAGCACTCCTTCTGCCTGAAATATAACTGGAAAGAGTCAGAGACATTCAAGACAAAGTATCATCAATCACGAGAAATCAAATATTGCTCATTCAGGAAATGAATTAAATACAGCCATACTGTGTCTGTCTAACAAATCTCCTAATCTTGCACACATCCACCAAAATCCACACCTGTGAATTACCAATTCATGGCCACGGTGACCCCCGCAAGAGCCTCCAAAGCTGCCTTACTCCCACAGTCTGAGCAGCACTCACATCTAAAATCCCCATTCCTCTGTTCTGTTTCTCTTCCCCATTTGCCTTTTATAGACTTCATCTCTCAAGAAGTCCTTACTAAAAAGTCATTGGCTTGAGCTTCCTGCCAAAAGACCTAGGAAATTAAATCATGTGGATACTCAGTGAGGCAGTGAGTTCAACAGATGGACTTAAACAAGTAAGAGTTCATTGGGTCTACAGAGGGCAGAAGGGAATTAAAAAAAAATGCAGTAACAATTCACAAGTGGCAAATTACCATTAACCTCAACAAAGCTGTCTGGTAGTTGTCCAAAGCCAAGTCCTTCTCTGAAAACGGCATGACTCGGCAGCTGTTTGCTCCTCCCTTTCCCTCTTACAGCTCACTCACTACTGGTTGCCCCAAGAAAGGGAAGAGGCCCGGTTTTGGAGTCCCTCAGCAGCCTGCCCCATTTGAGGCTTCAGGGAGCAGAGACCCTCACTGCATCGCTCCCATCCTGATAAACTATTTACTATTGCTGCTCAAAGCTGCTACTGCTGGTTGCTTTTCTTCACCTGTTCCCCACCAATCATCTCTAGCTGAGTTTTCTGGTATTCCTGCAAATGTTTGCCTCTAATCATCCTTGATGGCCATGACCTTTTACAGTTATTTAAATCAGCCAGGTTCACCACATTGCTTTAACATCCACTCTGTTGGCCGGACTCCTGCTCTGCTGTGCCATAGCTTGCTGAGCCACTCCTTGCACAGAAGCCTCTGGCTGAGCCATTCCTTGCACAGATGCCTCTGGCAGTTTTTCAGCTCCTGAGAAAGGAGGCACAATCCATTCAGTATCCATGCCACAGCTGACATATTCAATATGGAGTATTTTCTCTTTTTTTTCCAAAAAAACAATTCTCAGAATTCTTTGTGCAGTTTTTCTTCAGGCCAGGCTGCAGCCGCAGATCACACTGCAAACCCTCACCCCAGGCACTTTGGAAAGTGTTTGTCTATGCTTTTCACAACCTGATTATGAATGACATCATATCATTCCCTCAATTTTATAACAGAAATGTTTTTAATAGAAGTGTCACATGCCATTGCCAAGCTGTGTGAAAGTTGGACGTGTTTCTGCCTGTGTGTTGGCCTGCTCTAGCCACCACCCCACTCTGTTTTTCACCATTGCCCTCAGCACCCATGGGAAGACTGTTTTTCCAGTCTCTGGGGAGCAACAGCTCTTCTTGCTCAGGCTTCAGTCCACCAGCCTGCATAGTTACATGATATAATATGAGTAACTCCACTACTGTTGCTACAATTAGTCTAGAATTTCATCAGTGCATTAAAAAAAAAAAACAAAACTGGTCTAGAGAGAGTTTGAGATGTTGGGTTAGATACACATTACCAGTCTAATATAGAGCTGTAGTACAAAAAAATTAAGGCTCAATTTGCTACACTCCAGTTTTGAGTAGAAGGAAACCCAATCTAAGTTCTACTGCTGCTGTAAATCACACAGAAGAGCTTACTGACCCATGGATAGTGACTTTAATGGATTGCAGAACTGGTTCTTAATGTCTGGTGTATGCAATCTGCAGATCCTGCTCTCACTGTGAGGCAAAACAGTTAGGGAACTTCAGTGGTTACAGGTTCAGGTTCATGCATACCACCCTTTAGTCTGCCCTGCCAGTGAAATTAGTTTGGCAATTTTTATTATTTCTAAGTTGTAAATGTATGGAATATGCAGAAGGGAAAAAAGTTTGCCCTCTGCCTCTATTTTTCTTCTGCCTTATATTTGCAGGCTTTTTTTCTTTAATTCCTTATATAGTAAAAGAAACACCAAGTGAGTTTCCAGAAACAGTACATGGAGCTTTTGAAACCTATATACATAAAAATAGTGATTTATGGTTTGACACTGTAGCAGACTTATCTGAAAATGTTTTCTATTAAAAGAAAATTTGTGTTACCAAAAATAAGTCTCTTCTAAAATGAGCAAAGAAAAGAGTTGATGTGGGAGGGAAACCAAAAGCAAACAACAAAAGGAAGTGAAAGCATGGGAAAATAAAACAAATTAAACTAAAACAATCAGGTTCAAGTTTCCAGAGTTGCAGTCTGGATTATTGCTATTATTGTTCTTGAATTTCAGTTTCAGGAATGTATGACTAGTTAAGTGGTTTCTGCATTTCCCCTCATTAACTTGATTTTTAGAAAGTTCATGAGAACATCTTTCTTTCTACTTCATCCTGATTAGCTCGTGCTTCATCTCTGTCCCAGCTGTGATATGTTAAACTATGCTTTGGTGGCCAAATATCAGCACCAATTTGAAAGTCCCTGCTCCAGAACAATACTTACTGTCTCAAACTGTATCACTAGTTCACTTAACTATGTAGTTAACAGTACGAGAAACAGAAACTTGCCTGGATTTGAAGATGGGGGGAAATAACTACTTTAGGCAGATAAGCAAAAAGCAAGATTATATATCTAGACAGTGATCCTCTATTTTCTATTTTCTAAGGGAGATTTAAATAAGACAATGGTGCTCTTTTCATTCTTACTTTTATACTCCTCAAATAACTTCTATGTTCCTTTTACCATGAAAAGTTCTTCCTTTATGCTCAAATGAAAATGAACTGTCATATGCACAGCCTTCCTTCACTTGGAATTTGCAAAAAAAGAATATATTTACATTCCTCAGAAAGGTTAAATTACATTACAAAAGTGTCATGGCCATTTAATATATTTATATTCAGGTCCAATTTCTAGCGGCTTGGATGTTGCTAGTGTTGTTCTCTGTAGGCAAAATAAATGCATTCAGGGCTCAGGACTGCCACAGAGATTTACTGTTCTCCAAGAGTGTATCTTTTGCTGTTTTCACAGGAAAAAGAAAAACAGGGGGAAAAAAAAGCATACACATATCAATGCTTGTTGCTATACATAATGTGCAATACGTCATTCTGGCATAGTAAAGATACAGAACCATGCAAAGTGCAAGGTTCAGATACACTTATAAGAATATATCTAGGAATCAGGCACTACATTATGCATGTCAGGCGGATTTGTTTGGATGGGTCACAGAAACAAGAAAATGGGGTTGGAGCAGTGGGAGGAGATGTTTAGGTAAAAAGGTGAAAAAGAGGTGGGAAAAAGGAAAGTAGCAGAGACTGTGCTGCAATACGATGGATAATATGACTGTATATGCCGTTCTAGTTGTGTGCCACAAAATATCCATCCAAAGATTTTGTGGGGCAGCAAGTGGAGGTGAATACATAGGTTTGTTTATGTAAGGATCTTTCAGACTGTTGTACTTTCAGAGCTTCCCCCATTTGGCTGGTCTTTCACACCCTTTACTCAAAGGCTCTAATTTCAAGTGCCACTTCACTGCCACAAGCGTGAGCTGGCACCCTCACTTTATACAGCTCTTCCTAGGAGCCAGGCATCCTTTGGACACCTAAGAAGGGACCTGGGTGCAGTGGAAGCTGGAGTAAAGCATCCCAGTGTTCAATTTCTCTTCCAAACAAGGAGCACTCCAGAACTGCGGTCAGCTAACTTCGGTGACCTTCAACATTTTCCGAATCCATTGGTCTTAATGCTGCATCTTTTATGCCTGGGAAAACAAGTGGAAGACACTGAATATTAGTCATGGGACAGAAGATCAGAAGAAAGACTTCTCCCCTCTCAAAAAAACACCCAAACAAACAAACAAAAGATTAGAAAAGAAACTGAGGGATAGGTAAAGAAACTGAGGGATAGGTAAAGAAACAGAGAGGAAGTCAACATGAAACTGAAAGTCCCCTATGAATCCTTTGGGGGAAAAAAAAAGACTTTTGTCAGTAAGAAAATCAGTTTAAAAGTTTCCACAGTGGTAGAGGTTCAGGCATCTTTCCAACTGCCTCTCAGCAATTTTAGGAGTCAAAAAGAAGTGTCCAATAATACAAGCATGAAAAGATGATCCTTTTATTTTCCTTCTTATGAAAATAATATTTTGAGAGATAGAGTTTAACTATTCCTTACATGAAATGAGCTACAGGGGAAAATACACCGGCAAAAGTCTATTACGCACTCAGGAAAAGGTAAGCAAATAAAGATGATTTATTTGTAGTCAGCACCTTTAAGAACAAAAAAAGCATTGTACATCAAATCTAGTTTCTATTTAATATTGTTGAAAGATCCCTCCTGCAAGATTTGAAACATTAATTTTGAGAAAAATGCTGTTGAGAGGCTGTGTTTCTAAATCTAGACTTACCTACATCATTTATCACCAAAGATTATTGCCTTTTAAGTATGAATTCTGCTTATTCCCACTTGAGGCCATCAGCTTATTTGCAGCATCACACTTTGTTGCCATGGAACCATCTATGCTATCATAGATAGCTATCATATCCCCATAGAAAGGGATTTGAGCTTGTGATGGGCTGACTGCAGAAAGTTCCACCCTTTAATTTAGTTTGGATAAATATCAACATGCAGATGTTAAATTATGCAAATCTTTGCTCAATTAACTAACCTTTTGGAAATTGCTTGCTCTCTCCCTTTGACCCTTCATCAATTTCTCCTTCCCTACAGTCATTCATTCATGCCAGCACCCTGTAACACAGCAGCATGCTGCAGTGCCTCCTCCCTAGTTTGTCATCTTACCATGCTTGGATAACTCCCAAAAGCTCTGTGAGCCCTGACAGCCCACTGCAGCTCTGCTAAGCACTTTCTTCTTTCAGTGTTCTGATCATGTACAATGCCAAGAACTTTATGTACACTCAAAAGTATCTTACTGTAATTAGTTATTGTTTGTCTTATTAGAGACAGCCACGGCATTATGAGCACTCACAATTTAATTGTGACTTTCATGGCATTTACTATCACTAAAGACCCTTGAATGCAATAATTGCAAATGAGTCTCTATGTCATTAAGAGGTCATTGCACTTCTAAGTCTATGATTTCAAAGAGAATCTGAAAGTTATGAGCATGTGTGCTCTGAAAGACTCAGTAGCCAAAGATTTTTTTTTAATATAATCCAAAATAGCTTTCATTTTAAAAGCCTCACGGTTTCAGGGTCATGTGTCCTAATATTTTTTTTAATCTCTGAGACTGAACATACTATGGTCAGACTTGTATCAGAAGGAGGTTAGCAGCAGCACCACAACTTAACATTTAACATCTCCAAGAATGTTGCAACAGATGAAAATGTAGCCTACAACAATGCAAACAAGGTGAGCATAGGGCTAGTGTGCAATTGTTAGGCTGCATGGTCTGCTGGAGACTTAGGGAAAGGAAAGAGTTAAACAAAAATGGACTTTGTTGGAATTGGAAAAAACAAGGAGCAGAAAGGATCTGCATCCACAAAGACTTCTCTATGTTTAATTAAGAGCTAAATGATGTTGAAGGTTTTATGTAAATATTGATGACATCAACAGATGAATACTAAAACCAATAAAGTTCTTACATCAATTTTTGTGCTTGTGCATCATTTATAGCTCATGCTATCCCACAAAAATCATCAGCAGGTTCAAGTGGATGATTGGCGAAAAATTTTATGGAAATATCACCACAATATGCAACAATGGTTAGGGACAATGGAGATCAGTTAAATGGAAAGGAAGGAGAGACTCCTAAATGTCGGTATATTTCAGTGACTCCAAACTCCTTACGAAAGGACCTTTAAGTGGAAGCAGCCCACTGTTTCATTTCTCATGGTTTTTTTTTCTTTTCTTGAAACGATCATTCAACATCATAAAACTTCTGAAATAAAGTTTCATTAAATGCTTTATAACAGCACAGAAATGAACATGATTTTCCTTAGACACATGCTGTTTCACTTTCAAAGGATGATGATTTCCTTTTGTCAACAACCAAAAATAGCATTATGGATAAAAGAAATAGTTTATAATATTTTCTTGCTAACTTGCATATGCATCTGATGCACATCAAGGGAAAATAGCTCTATGAAATGTTTGGTTTTTTCATTTCATAAACCAGACAAGATATATTCTCATCAAGTTTGCAACATATGCATGCTGTTACAAGTTTAGATATACCTTAATTGTAAATCTTACCATCTGCCAATGGTAGTAAGATCAAGATAGACCTAAAGAAAATATAGAAAGTGGGTAAACCAGGAAACATATACATAATGTTGTAACACCTACTGCTCAGCTCCACAAACCAGAAATCTCAACTTTTTTTCATCTTTTCAGCTGAACTATTTTTCTATTTAAAGATAGTTGACCATATTTCAACTTTGTATTCCACATGGTGGACACTGGTGTCAGTATAAGACAAGAATTTAGTTTCAAGACAATTCCAGGATCTGGAATTATTCCTTACTGTACTTTTTGGGACAAAAAGATAACATACAGAACAAGACACTGTCATGAACAGCCTTATCATGGTTTAACCCCAGCAGGCTACTAAGCACCACACAGCTTCTCACTCACTCCCCTCTAGCAGGATGGAAGAGAGAATTGGAAGAGTAAAAGTGAGAAACTCATGGGCTGAGATAAAGACAGTTTAATATGTAAAGCAAAAGCCACACACGCAAGCAAAGCAAAACAAGGAATTCATTCACTACTTCCCATCTGCAGGCAGGTGTTCAGCCATCTCCAGGAAAGCAGGGCCCCATCACGCGTAATGGTTACTTGGGAAGACAAACACCATCATTCCGAACGTCCCCACCTTGCTGCTTCTTCCCAGCTTTATATGCTGAGCATGGTGCCATATGGTATGGGATATCCCTCTGGTCATCTGGGGTCAGCTGTCCTGGCTGTGTCCCCTCCCAACTTCTTGTGCACCCCCAGCCTACTCATTGGTGGGGTGGGGTGAGAAGCAGGAAGAGACCTTGACTCTGTGTAAACGTTGCTCAGCAGTAACTAAAACATCTTTGTGTTATCAACACTGTTTTCAGCACAACTCCAAAACGTAGCCCCATACTAGCTACTATGAAGAAAATTAACTATCCCAGCCAAAACCCACACAGACCTAATTCCTCTGACTTCTTGTTTTCACTAATAATTTTTACTGGATAAATGTTTTCCCAGCTTTTCATCCCCAGTGTTGACCTATCTCACATCTATGAGCAGTCCTTTTTGACCCATTTTCAATTCTTCTCATATATTACACTTATATTTTCCCAAAAGCTAGCTTGTGTCTGAATTGTGGTTTCTTTCAAAATAATCTGGCTTGCTTTCATACTTATACATCCTATTATTTTATTATTTTCAGTGACACTCACTACACTGTGAAAGGACAAATAAATGTATCTGCAGGTACATAAGAAAGACTTCACTGAAATCCAAAATTATTTTAAAATTGTTGATGGAAAATAAGGAAATTTTAAGCAATGCACACTTTTCCAGTTTCTTTAAAGTTGGCTGTTAGATTTGGAATATATTGTCAAAGTCTAACTATATAAAATGAACTACTCCAGTGTATCCACTACTATTAGTATTTAAAGTTCTTCAGTGCTTTTGACACTAGCAGTTATTTTATTCTGAGTTTATATATTTTCCTTTTCATGTACTTCATATATAGTTTCATATACTTTCCCCTTACCCATCTATTTTCCCACACTTGTCCCTCTCCAAATCACCTAAATCTGTCTCTTTCCTCCCCTAAACATGCCATAGTCCTGTGCTACCCTGAAGCGTTCTTCCCCTGCACCCCATGATGCGTACCATACAGCAGCAACCCCTCAGTCCAAAAGGTGCTCCTTTGTTGACGCATTGTAATGGGTGTCACACTTGGACACCGGAGGTTATCCTGAGACAAGTCTGGGAGGGGCTTGGATGGGGTGTCCCTGAGTTCTTAATTTAGGTGTCCCCTCTAACTCCACCTGATGGCTCCTGTGATGGGTCTGGGAGCAGCTCAGCAGGGTAATATTTGGGCTCCTGTTCCTGCCGTTGCCTTTCTGTTCTCCTTTGTGAGCAAGCAGAAGAGCTTTTTTCACATAACCTAAGAGTCTCTACTTCTCATAATCCTTGAAAAGCACTCCAATTTGGAAGATGATTTTTGAACATCTCCCCATTGCATCTATGATGACAAAAGAACAGAAGGAACTTGTCTGATGTTAAGAAGTGAAGAGAAATTGAACAGAAAAATGGACTGGAAGTGATGTGAGCATGTTTTAATGTAATTTTTGATTGTTCACACAGCTTTGATTCCAGATTACAGTAACCAAAACATTTCAGTATTTCTGGAATACTGACAGTGTTAATTACACTGTCTAAACCCAGTAAAATCAAGAGGTTAGCTATTACTGGGTCTCATGGCTTTAGAAAAAAAAAAAAAGAAAGCTAGATTTACAGGGCATTTTATAATTCAAGTCATGAAAAGAATTGTTTTGCCTCCATTTTTTAAAAATAATAATTGTAATGCCAAGACAGAACTGTTAAACTGTTGTGCTGTGGAACAAACTTTAGATTTTTGGCATAAAGGTATGTAGACAGGATTTAGAACAGAACTTTCTGAAAGGGTCCCTAAAATGATGAATAACTAGTGTGTACCAATAGATTACTTCTTTTTCCCTTCTCCTTTTCCATTCCTCAGTGTTTACCCGGATCATATTTATAAAAACTGACATCTCTTCTCAACCTTTCTTTTGACCTGTTAAAGAACCCCAAATTCTTTTTCTCCACTTGCTCTATCCTCTGTGTTTGTTAAATCATCTAAGACAAAATTCTACAAACATTCAGTTTCTAGGCTGAATGTGTCTTCTGAATGTGTGAGGTCAGAACTGTTGATAATTTTCCAGTGTACAGGAATACCACGTCTGCTTAATCTGATAATTTATGGAAATTAATTTCCTTTTGTTATCCTTACATCACACATTTTTATACTCAAAACAATTCAGTTCCTCCTGTATTTATTGTGATGTCTCTTGTTGATAATATCTACAAGTACTTTATAATCAACTTTTTTTTTGCTAAGGTCATTAATGACTGTTAAACTAAAATCCATTCATAACCTTCCTCCAGAATAGTATACCTTATCATCAAATCCACTATTGTCTCCCAGTTTCTTGTCCATATTAAATCAAATAATTATTTAGTTGTGTGAGCGTATTACATCTTTGCTCATATTAACTAAAGTCAAAGGTTTAATATTTATTTATCTTTTAAACTTACAAGACTGAAAGTCTTCTGCTTTATATTATGTCAAGTTATATCTCAATATTTGAATGTTCTTAATGGTTGAAGTATGCACAACTTCAGGTTTGCTTGCAAAACATTTTAAAAATCTGTTTAGTCTTTATAGTTGTTTCACACTTAACACAGGTTTGTTGTTTCCTCAGGAGAGACAGATCTCAGTGTGCAAATATGGAATGAGAAAACTAACTGAAAGTGATCAAATTAGAGAAGGGTGACTATGAAAAAAAAAAGTTGTTTGAAGGGGAAACATGAGACATAAAATGGTAGTGCCATGGAACATGAAAAAATAAGCAGAAATATCAAAGGTATGCATGTGTTACTACTAGAGAAAAACAGAAATTTTACAAAGAATACATAAAAAAGTGCCTGCAAACCTCAGGCAAAGAATTCTCATTGTGTCCTCCTACCAAATTAGATTTTTTGCAGACTATTTGTCCTGGAATTCTAGAATGAAAATTAGCTTAAAAAAAAAAAAAAAAGGGAAAAAAAAAAATCTGCAGTCCTCGATTGCCCTTATACTTCTTTGTTTGGCTTGCTTTCCTTAGACCTTATTCATAAAACAAACTCACTCCCTTCCTTGAAGGCCTGTTTGCTCACTGGCAACTGGCAGCTGCTGTGCTTGTGCTCTTACCAAGGCCTCCATCGCTTTGAAAACCTCATTCCTGCTGGAACAGTTCTTCCCCAAGGTAGACCTTGCAAATTTTGAAGAAAAAAGTTAAGCAAGAGGGAAACTGAGCAGAAAATGGCAGTGTCATGGACAGTGAATAGTTAAAAACAAAAAGGCCGTTGTCAAAGGATCAGAGACCTTGAGGAAAGTTCTGGCTACCAGTGGCTCTGGGTGGACTAAGTAGAATTTCAGGCAACAAAAGACCAGAGATGATTTCTTCTCTACTTTTCTGGTTAGTATGGATCAAACAGATTTAAAGTGCTCTCTTTATTATGCAATTAGAGCAACCTACACTTGCTGACCCTGCTTTGAGCAGGATATTGGACCAGATGACCTCCAGAGGTCCCTTCCACCCTCAGCTGCTCTGTGATCCTGTGCTACTAACCCTTGCATAATGTCTGCATTTGATGAAAGAGTGGCCTGAGTATTTTTACACACATGTTCTCTTTTTCCCTCTATAATGCTCTTTTGGCTTAACATTTGCTGTTCATATGCTGCAGCGGTCTTTTCCACCATATAAGTTCCCTGATTCCATGTCTCCCCTTTCCCAGAAACACAGAGTCCTTGTTCCCATTCTGTCATCACAGAATCACAGAATAGTTGAGGATGGAAAAGACCTCTGGAGATCATCTTGTCTAATCCCCTGCTCAATCAGGGCCACCTAAAGCTGATTGCCCAGGACTCTGTCCAGACAGCTTTTGAATATCTCCAGACATGGAGACTCCATGACCTCCCTGGGCAACCTGTCCCAGTGCTTCTTCACCACCAAAGTAAAAAAGTGTTTCCAGATGTTCAGAGGGAACCTCCTGTGTTTCAGTTTGTGCCCATTGCCTCTGGTCCTGGCACTGGGCACCACTGAAAAGAGCTTTGCTCTGCCTTCTTTGCACTGTCCCATCAGCTATTTATAAACATTTATGAGATCCCCCCCTGAGCCTTTTCTTCAATCCTTCTCTCTTTCTCTCTCTGTGGGTAACAGAGAATTTGAAATGGAAATTCCTGCTGTGCTGGAATTGTGAATGATTTGTGAAATAGGCAAAACCAGCTGTTTCTGCTCTTTATGAAATGTGCAACTTTATTTGCTGCTTTTAGATATTAATTTTTAAATATGTGCTGATTTCTGCCTATATTGCAGATTTACAGAATGTTATTGTCAGCTATGACCTCAAAAATTGAGGTGTCATTAATTTGTTTCATTGGAATGAAGGTCTTGGTTCCTACATCATTTAAACATATCACAGTGATAGGGTTTCTGTCTCGGGAGACCTGTTGCTTCCCAAACAACAAAATATCTCTGCTGAGGGGCTTGTTTGTGTTTTATATGTGTATAAAAGTGTGTATATGTGTATATATATGTGTGTGTGTATATATACCCTTTCTAAAAAACATTTAAATGGCATTAAAAAATTTTTAAAAACCCACATTTTTGAAAATTTGTCATTTGCAAAACAGTTAAGAAAGATTAAATATATTTACTGGATGTTTGTGCCAATTCAAAATGCTGCCACACATAAATCCAGATAATTCATCCTTAAATCCAATGACCTACTGGCCATTAGGATTAGGGTTCTGATTCTAAGATTTGGGACAACACTTAACACTTGCAAGAGCAAAAGACAAGATGCTGTGCTCATTCAGTATCACCCAGCTTGAAAACTGAGGCCAGATTGTATAAGGATAGGTTCAAGTGTAGCAGTAAGCCCAGGCAGCTGTCGGATTGGCAATCCCACCAGGAAGAGGAGGATGGAGAAGATGCGAAGTCTGAGGAGCAAGAGAAGAGAGAGGAGCTGTTTGCTAAACCAAGTGTGCTTAGCTTGATTCTGGAAAAGTGGCAGGAGCAAAGAGGAATAGGGCATGAGGAGATTCATAACAAGGTATTCAAGAACCAGCTGTGATTTCAACATCCCATTTGACAAATTGGAGCAAACCATCTTCAGCACAGGCTGGGTCAAAAAAGAAGTGCTATGTGGACAGTTCTTTTAACAGGCTTGTTTGCTTTTCCAATGAACCTTATCTTAATGAGCAGGAAGGTTTGGAAGCAAGTAAAGTTCTGCGTATTCTGGAGATTCTGCAAGAAGAAATGACAGTACAAAGACTGCAGTTCAGTTTAGTTTCAAGTATTGCCTTTAGCACGCTGGTTTTTAACAGATCTGTAGCTTTAAGTGAATCCCAGGCATTGCAAAATATCAAGCAAACAAAAAAAGCCCAACCAACAAAAAATGTGTTGAATCACAAAAATTAAACCCAGCTAGGATAGATAGCTCTGCTGTTATTTCCATTCCAAGTTTTCTTTGGTTTTTAATATAAAAAAATATTAAAGTGCATAGGCCAGCACAGTTTCTATTTGATTCAGAAGTAAAATTTTTCCTCTTCTTTCTGAAAATCATATGTCTGCCTAACGTAAGTGATTCTCAATGATTCTTGTTCTAGTACTCTTCAGTCATGTCTATTTGCTGTGGCAGAGAACCAGACGCTGGAACTCAACTAACTACACTCTTAAAATGTAATAATCTGTTAGATGATTTTTTTCTTTTTTTTCCCTGGGACATCTAATAACAATTCCCTAACATAGATCAGGAGGTAGAATGGGCCACAGGCCATCCTCAAAAGGTAATTCAGACATGATTTGGAAACGAAGAGAGTTTAATAGTATGGTCAAACTGTGCCAGTTGGCCTCAGGGCCTGAAAATGGGCTCTGGGACAGTTAAGCTAATTAACAGGGAGACTAACCTAAGTGGCAATAAAATACAGAGGACTGTATATAGAAATAATACTTCAAGATGCTAAATACAGGCAAGAACTCTTACTAAATTTTTAATACTAAGCAATTACTTTAAAAGTTATTGTTCAAAAAAAGTTGCTAACAGATCAGTTAGATGGAAGGATTGACTTTAGGAAGACCAAATGACTGAAGATATTGCAGTTTAAGTACTGCCTTATTTAGAATGCATCTAGTCCTTTTATTAATTTAAAATGCAATACAGAGTTTTAGCATACCCTCTTTGTTTCAACTGTATGCTTGTTTATTTTTGGTTGGGTTTAGCTCAGGAAGATTTTTTTTCAAAATTTATTTAGTAATAAATAATCAAAGCCCACTTTGGGCAATGTATTCTTTGTGTTCCATCTCTCTATTTACCCAAAATCAGTATGCCACTCTAGACCTAATCCAGCTACAACCTGAGTGAAGTGAAAACAGAAGTTTAGTTCAGTGGACATCATGTTTTGTCTTCTTTCCCAGCCTGATAACTTCAAATCTAATTTTTGAGTGATTTATCTTAGTGCATCCAAAAATATTTTACCATGTTAATTGTGAGACAAGAAAAGGTCTCCTTATGTTTTCCTTCACTTATTCCTTATACTTCAAGGAGACTTGTGCAATATAAATGAATTTTAGGCAATAGTTCTGCATATATCAGATATAAACAGAATGCAAATGGGGATTTTTACTGTTCATAACAAAAATCAGTTATGTGGGATGGTTTCAATTTAAAAAGACTTACTGTCTACATTCAGAAAAGACAGAGGGTTTCAACTATGCAGTGCATTCCTGTTACATGTACATTATCTAGCTGCTGGCAACAGGGTGGAGCAGGGGAAAAGATGTCTGTAGCTGAATGGAAAGGTAGTTCTGAAGCCTCATATTTTATTGTATAAGAGCATTATGGGATAAGGGCCTTGGACTTGAAGGATGAAAGCAAGCCTCTAGAATGGAGCATCTGAAGAAGAATGTATGGAGGGAGACTCTACTATGGGGAAGTAGAGGAAGCATGGAAAAGACAGGAGGAGGAGAAGCCTGAAGGCATATCATGAAGGTTAAAGGAGACAAGGAAGTGGGAAAAGAAGGAAGAAGCAAATTGAACAAACCTCTGCAAGAAAAATCCATGCCATTCACACCTTCATGTATTTATTGGGAAAAGCAATGTATGAACATCCCATATAATTTCTGGGTTTTCTTTCCCTTTTTAAAATTTTATTTTCTTTTTCCACCTTTAACTGGTATTACAATGATGTCTTCTTTTTCTTGCTTTCCAGCTTTCATGCCATTCGCCCTCTGTAGATTCATCTGGGGGTTGATTGTTCTATGAATGTCAGTTAGATTTCCCTGTCCTTGAATACTCCCATCTAGCATGTTTATACTGGTTATATTTATGAACACTAGGAACAATCTTGGGAAACAACCCATGCCTCTTGTCTGACAAAACAGGCTAGGCACAAAGCTGCCAAAGAAGTCCTCTTATTCCATAGCAAAACTATTTATCCCCAGTCTGCAGTACTACTTGGTCATGTGTGACTTGTAAAAAATTAGGAGTCTGACACAAGTTGGGAAACAGTTTATAAACATGTGTTTTTACTAACTGTATTCAAGCAAGCACCTGAGAACATAGTTATTTATTACCTTTGCTCTAGGGTACTTTCTACTAAATAACAATTTGAAAATAGTTTTAAGAAAAAAAAAAAAGCAGCCTATGGTATCTAATGCTTTTTCTATTAGATCACTGGACAATGGAAAATGAAAGCTGATTATGCGATTGTTATCAGCTGCCAAACACACCATTACCGGTAACTGGCTTTCCAAACTATTTTGACAGTTAATAGTGGGGCTGAGAAATGTCTGATCTAAAACGGACACAGTGCATTTAACCCAAGTAGCCAATGACTCATGGAATGTATCTTGGCTGAAGGAATATGAACTTACAGTACTCAGAGCAAGCTGTGTTTCAAATTTTATTAAAGATATGCTAATTAATCAAAGCATAGGAGGGAAGTTGTAATCTCAGGATCTTAAAAACCTAAATTAATATCTTTATATATTTCCACAATTCAATATTCTTTCAAGCTAAAGTTAGAAGGATACTATTATTCCTAGTTTATACTCAACCCTAAATTAAAGTATTAAACTAATTAGACACTCATCTTTATTCAGCTTTCACTAAAATGAAATTATTTTCAGCTCGTATCACTTTCCCCAGGCATCACTGCATTCTTCAATATGTGCATAAATAGTTCTTTGCAGGAATAAACACGTCAAGAGGGAGAAATCATTCTCCCCCATGCACGTGCTTAGAAATAAGTATAATACAATGGCCCGTATAATGGGCTTATACATGACCACATACTTTTACACATTTTTCATGAGTGAAAAAGACTGATAGGAAAACAATAAAAAACAGAATCTGATGGAACAGTGAAATTGAGTGATGTGTATATTACAGTAATACTGTGAGTGATGTCAAGTATAGCAAACATCCAAAAAATACCATCAATTTTTAGTCAAAGTCAGAATAATGAATGTGGAAGAGTGAACAGGAAGCTTCTCTAAAAACAACTTAATTTCCTAAAGTTCTTTTTTTAAGAACTAGTGAGTTCACTAGTTTGCTAGTGAGTTTTTTATTATTTCACTTGATTGTTTTATTTCATGTCATTAAAAGAAAAAAAATTTTTTTTAAAAAAAAAGAAACACTAATTTGCCTGTTCTATTTTGTCACTTCCTTGGGAGATACACAGAATGCCCCAGGGTATTTCCTAGTGAATCTGTGCTATAATAATAATATAACCAGGAGCTGTTATGAAAGTACAGTGCTATGAGAACTGAGCAAAGTTTTTCCAATCACAGTGAAAGTATGACTAAGAGAATTTTCTTGGGAAAATGACAATTTTTTCTCTATACTTTTGTTCTACAATATTAAATATTGAACATATAATTGTATTATTCAACTTTTTATGTGACTGTGAATCAGGCTATCTCAAGAAATAATCTTAGAGTTCATAAATTCTGCACCATCTTTCTAAAATTCTAATTCTGATCTGAATTAAAATGAGTGAAGAAACATGCCATATCACAGTATATATCTCAAGCAAATGATTTCATTTAGCAACAATTTAAGTTTGTCATCACTTAGAATCATTAGTTCTGTGCACTCTTGAGGAGCTGGAATTGACTTGTGTTGCATGTCTCCTCCATGTCACAGGCAAGTTCTTTCCTCAGAAGGGAGTCTGAGTACAGCTGTTAGAGTTAATATGCAACCCCAGGAATTTAATCAGGAATTTAATGATCTGGACGGGAATTCAGAGGAGATAGATAGTCATTTCCTAGTGCTCGGTTTAAAAGAAAATCTTTCAGGTTCCCCTTCTGTGCCTATTTTTATCATTCTAGCTATCAAAAATCTCCAGTCAATCTAATTTATCCATCACTCTCAGAAGGGTGTATATACATGCTAATATGGTGAAGCTTGTGACACTTTTAAAATAACAGTTTTATTTCCTTAACAGTGGGTCAAGAAAGAGGGATTAGGAAGCATTGCTCCTAAAGGAAGCTAGGTATCTACTACACAGCTTCTTAGCCTTATTTGAAAAGTGTTGGTGTGCTGTTACTATGTAAATCACATTAGAAATGCTATATTTGATCCCATTAACATCACTGCTGGTGTGAAGTAATATACAGCAGATCTGCCATAAAAGTGCATCTCTCAGACAGTCCATGACTGTCATCAAACCCATTTCCTTTCATCATGAGAAAAACCCACAGTCCATGATGCCAGTCCTGGATGGTACAGCACCCTACTGGCAGGAGCCATGATCCTCATCCTTCCTTCTGGCTGAACTCACTATCACTTCTACAGTTTTGAGCCATTGGTCCCAGGGGACCAAGCTGACCACATTCTGAGCAAGATGAGCCAGTATACAGCTAAACACTACCGAAGGGCCAAAATTATTTATTACCTCAAAATCCAGAAGGACTCACTACAAATTGAGGAGAAACATTTTCTTGACTTTCTCTCTTGCTGTCAGCCTGTTCTTCTGTACCCTTTGCATGTACAGCCTGGCATGTTACACTCAGGCCATTACAGTGGATTTCAGGGAGTTGCTTATATCATATACATACCATGCCTGAATTTGGCTTACGCTCTCCTCCACAAGCTACAGAGAGAGGTTGGGGAGTGCCAAAATCAGGTTTTTTTCAACACTATTAGGCAAAGGATGAATGAAAAAATTCATTTCAATATAGAAGGACAAAGCCACATCTGCTTAATAAGCACTAAAAAATAACTAACTATCACCTTTTATAAAATGGATTTTCCTTTAAAACTAAGTTTCATCCTTTTCTCAGCCTACTAGTGCAGGAACCTTTCCTGGAGTGATACAAAAGGAGTGCCAATTCTTACAACAAACATGAACATTTTCTCTGTTTCAAAATTCATATCCAATTTTGGCAAGTGAATCAGAATGTTCTTTTTAAAGATATTTGGATAGAGATTAATCTACCATACTCACTATGGAAAGAAAAAATATTAGGTGCAGATTTGGAAATCCAAATGTATAATATGGAACACCTGCAAAACATATTTCTTCATAAATTGTATTAACAGAAATTCTTCATCTCTGTATCCCTCTTCTGTAGAAACCCTTCTTGATACAATCATTTGTCTTCCTAGATGGCCTTGGGAGTAACACAATTATTAGTAGCAATGGAACAAAGAATATAAAAATGATTGGATGTGCATTTGAATGACCATATTTGCTTTCTATAAGGCCTAATACGCCTGCATTCTCTGTATCTGTAGGAAAAGATGTTGTGCCTTAGTTGCTGTAGATTCTACGCCTTATTTTTAAGAGAACTTTAACTAGAAGTACTGTTTAAAATAAATTTTACTAGCAGAGTTCATGGAAGAACTTCTAAGGCTTTTTCTTAGCGAAGCTTTCCTTCTTAAGCCCCTGGTTCTTTTGGCCAAACTCGTGATAGAGGGGCCCCACAGAAAGTATTTTAGAGAGAAATGCAGTAGCGTAAGCTCCCTAAAATATTTGTTCCATCAAGGAAGAACCAACTTGCTTGCAGCCCTAGAGACACCAACCAGAATTCCCAAGGGAGGGGAGCTGGATTGAGCCTCCATCCCTGTAAGCATGCTTAGCTCGGCCCAACAGGCATTCCTGCACCATGCTGGTGTTGAACTAAGTTCATTTAGGGTGATTTGATCACCTCACAATACAGGCAATTTATTTGCAAAATCATTTGCAGTCTTGAGAGGAAATGGCTCTGAAAAGAACCTGAGGGCAGAGTTGAACAGTTTAAAAATGGATTTCCCAAAATGTATGCATTTGGTTTGGGGTTTTGGGTTTTCCTTCATCATAGATTTATCTTAACCTATTAATATTCTCTTTTTACCTCACTGCCAATTTTGGTAAGACAGCAGTATAACATTTCAAAGAAATAAAAACTGTGTAAACAGCTTCTCTTTTCAGTGTTTCTGTGCTGCTTCAGAGCAGTTTTCTCTGACTCCTATGAACACTGAAATGGCTGCTTAGCCATTAAAATTTATTCATAATAAATTTAAATGTACCAATAAACAGTTTCAGGTGCTCAGATCTAGAGGAGAAGTATGTCTGTACCTGATTTTTGCACAATCCCCACCCTTTTATGACTGATCTATAACATTGATCTTATGCCAGAAGTGTATGGGTGGGAAGCAGGCTTTACAACTCACACCAGTGAAACTGAAGCCATTTGGAAAACAGTAATTTTATATGAATACTTATATTTCTGAATATTTATAGTTTATATTTCTGTCTCTAACATGAAATGGTAGTAGGTTTTGCTCTGTATTCTACAACACAACAAAGTCTGTATTTAGAGTAATATAGGGGCTAGATGCAGAGAAAAAAGTATGTTGAGATGCTGTGCTAGGCTTCAACACCATGAAGAGTTAGCATGTGCAAGGTAAAATGTCATCACATAATTTACTGAAGTGGACTCCCCTGAAGTAGTGTTTTTCCATAGCTCTTTAAGGTCACATTTACTTAGACTTTTTTTTTTTTTTTTTTTTTTCCCCCACAGAGCTTAATATCTATGTACTTTTCATGTCCAAAATAGACAGGAGGAATTTCTGATGCAAAAACCAAGCAAGTTAAGTGCAGTATGAAGTTTATTAGGTGGAAATATAGAGAAAATAATTAATATATCTCAAAGGTAATTACTAGAAGAATGTTCGGTCCATTACACAACTGTATTAGCAGTATTTATACATTGTAAATGTTAGTAAATAATACTGAACTTGGCCTCTTCAAAAAATGCATAATGACCAAGTTCTTCCCCTGGATGCTGACAAGCTAACATTTTTTGTTGTGGAATCACTTTTCATCAAGTTTAATAGGTGAGTAGTTCTGGTTTTGGATCTGCCCCTCCAGATGGACTTGTACCTTTTATAGGGCTGTGTTCTGTAGTTTTGACTCATGGAAGTCACACTTGAATTTATGAGAATCCCATTTGTACCTTCAGTCCTCATGTATATGTCAGTATAAATCAAAAACAACTCCAACGAGCTCAATGGGGAAAAGCAATGTGAGAGAGAAGAGCCAGCCCCAACTTGGTTCACTTTTGAGTGTAAAGGTTGCTAAAAACTGTTCTGTTGGGAATATCACATAGGCATTGTGACTTTGCTAAAGGTTGGAGGGATGCAGCATGTTTCAATTTTGCCTTGCCCAGAATACCTTCTGTGATGGCAGTGAAGGATCACTGTCATAACAATGGTTTTCCTCTAGATTGGGATTCCTTCACACCTGGGAACACCTCAATCTCTTCCCTCCTTCACAGCTGGCTAAAGATTTCTTAACAATATTGGAATAAAGGGACA
Organism: Pelecanus crispus; assembly: GCF_030463565.1. Classification (NCBI taxonomy): domain Eukaryota; kingdom Metazoa; phylum Chordata; class Aves; order Pelecaniformes; family Pelecanidae; genus Pelecanus; species Pelecanus crispus. Next base: position 97,133,451 of record NC_134645.1, read on the forward strand.
AGGGCAGTGCAGCTGACCTGGGAAATCAATACCTCATTTTTCTTGCTTAATGATGCAAAAACTGAGCTGGCTTTGCATCACTGAAAATTTACAGTCAGAGGCTCCCAAGTGCCTTTTTTATGTCTCTGTCATCTTAGTTAAAGGCATAAACCTCAGTTAAGGAAAATTATTTTGCTCAGATGACAGCACAACCAAGTATAGCCAGTATTATTAACAAAAATAGAACAACAAGTAATCATAAATAAATTTCAAGTGAATCAGTGAATTTCTACTGTAGCATCATAGGGACTGGTATTAATACTAAGGCCCTGGAGCATTTCATATAGCAAATGTTATACAGCATTTCCACAATTACACAGGATTATCATATTAAATCATTGCTGATAAGATTTGGCAATAACATGAAGACTGGTGAAAGGAAAATAGAGAAGATGACACATCAGGTGTAGAGAGCAATTTCCCATGAACTCAGGTACACATTTATCAAGCAATAAGTACAGATTTTGCAAAGTCAAAAAAAAAAATCATAGTAATAGCTTCAAGTACAAAATTCTAAATCAAGAAACCAGAAAAACAGGGCAAATACATAGAATGGAGAAAGCAGTGACTCCAGAAAGGATGACAGACTTGAACAAAATTAATCCACAACTCCTAATTTGATACTGTGTCAGGAAGAGCTAACAGGCTTCCTGCTTAGTTCACGTGAAAGTTGGAATCATTGTTTTCTTTAAGAGAAATAACCAAACACTACAGAGCTCTTTAATGTAACAGAGAGAGGTAAAGAAGGGTGATGGAAGGGCTCTGAGCTCAGCTATTTCAGGTAAAAACACCAAACATTTTAACAGTGAAGTTCACTGGCTATTTCTAGTACACTAGGAGAGGTCTGATGGATTTCCCATCTCTTGTCTGCTCCAAATCAAGACAGGATGTCTTTCTTAAAGATTTTTCTCTCATTAAAAAAAATTAGGCTCAAGCATAAGGGTGGCTGGGAGAAATATAATAATGTAGTGTATGTTTAAACTAGATGATAGCATGAAGAAAGGGGATAGTCAGAAGTTTAAAGTCTAATCTCTCTCCACAGTAAATGGAGACAAAAAATTCAGAAAGCTTAAAATTTGGCTCTGCCTTGAATTGTCATCCAGAGAAGCTAGGCTAAATTTGACATTTGTGATGTCTTCATCTCACAGATGGCTTACAGAGTGTGCTACCAACTTCATTGAGCCTAGAAAAGAAGAGCAGAGTGAAACTAGAACAGGTTTTTTAAATGCACAATATGCCAATGTTGCTTTGACCTCAGTTTTCCTCAGGGCTGTAAGAGAAGGAGTAATTCCAAAAAAAAGAAATGTGCTTCCAACGTTTTCCCTTCAGTCCTGACAAAATTTTTGACTGGTCATTCTTCTTCCATTGTTTTTTATTTGCACAAATGTAAGAGAAGAAGAAATTAGTCTACTGAGCTTTTCCTCAAATCCATGGAAAAATTTGAAACTCTCTGAATACCAGAATCACAAGGCCAAGAACAACAATATTAATAACCAAATAATAATAACCAAATAAAATTTATCTTCTGGAAGTTATTAAAACCAAGTTTCCTAAAGTTCTTCTAACTTTGTTGGACTAAACTAAGGTCCATCCTCGTGAATACTGGAAGCAAGGAAGCCATTGTTAGGGATTTGTGTAGAAAGGCTGTTTGCTAATCCCAGCAGAACTTCTTTCCAGAATTGTAGTATTTATCAGATATCTATCTACAGTGTCTAGTATCAGATGTCTATCCACCCACTGTCCAATAATCAAACATTTTGTCATATCCACACTCTTTTTCTTTCTTTTATTTGGGGGAGGAAGTTTTTCTACTAGAATGTAGCTCTAGGGTACAGTTAGAAGAAAAAAGTTAAGACAGCCACATAAATAACAAGTCATTCTCAGAAAATACCAGCAAAGAGGCAAAGAGCAAAGGAAAAAAAAGATAACATAATGGAGAGATACAGAACCAGAAAGTTATGAGGAAATAAACTGTGATCATATAAAGAATTGTAATATTAGATATAGGTGGATATATGAAGCAAAGTCTTTAAAGGCTAAGAACAATGGAAAGAACTAAAGAAATTAATTGGCAAAGCTAACCCAAAATTAAGTGCTCTCTATCTGTACTAAGGGTTAGATTACCCAGGCTCCTAGAAGCGTGGCAATGAATAGGACAGTCACTTGGGGCTCAGACTGCAGATCAAAGCAGGAGACTGGGGAAAGGAAGTTGGGCAGCTCTGTGCTAGCATCCCTGCAGTCTGAGAGAAGCCATGTGGTGTTTTATGTGTGAAGGTTTTGCTCTGGTACCACGTAGGTATGCGAAAACAGAATATCCCTGCTGGAATATATACCTGATGAAGCAATGGAGATTTGAGGACACTGTTTTTTTCTTAACATTACTTCTGTCATCTTGGAACACAGAATACACCTTTATGCATTGCATTTTGTTACGTTTACAGTAGGTCTAGCATTTAAATACTGAAGGAGGAAGAAAAAGGTGAAAAGCATGGAGAAACACTGGGGATAGCAAAAAGGAAAGAGAATGATTTCAAAATCAATGTTTTTGTAATTCAATATGACCCTTTTGAGTATTTCACTGACCCATTATCCAGTCCTTCTTCCATCCTCTTTGCATGAACCATCAGAATGGTAGCAGCATTCAAGCCAAAAAAGAGTTATCTTTAGAAGAAAGTAGGTTTCAGGACTACTAGCACTACTTTTCCTACCTGTTTTGTAGTGAGCTCATGAACCTCTGTTTCATCCATCCAGCATGGCCATCACTAGTGTGTCAATTGCCTCCTTCACCAGTTATGCTACAAGCCTATGTCTCTCTGCTCTGATGCATTAGGTCTTGGAAAAACACTTCTAAAACCATTACCTCAGAGCATTACCCTGGGAAAAAGGCTATGTATTTTACTGAAGAATCACAGGAAGATTAGCAACAAATGTCTCTACCTACACTGTGCTGATTACATTTTAGCTCTGTGTTATTAATTGCCAGGAGTCAGTGACCATTTTCCTTACTCCCAGTTGCTTTCTACTGACTTCTCCAAGCTTTAGAAACAATTTAATCACAACAGTTAACCAAGGAAAAGAAAATCTTGTGCACTTGATTGCTGTCACAGCTGTGGATACTCAGCTATGTAAAGAACCCTGGCTACAAACCTCTGATATAAACTTTGTTGCCTTTGTTGTTTGCACAGCATTTTTACTAAGCAATTTCACTTAGAAAACAAGTGTCTATTCAAACAAAAGCTGCAGCTGTGCGATGTTGCAGACCTTTCAGAGTTGTGGAAAAACCTCCTGTTAATGTGTTCCTGGATTCATTCTCACATCAGTGTCAGAGCAGAATCTTTTCTATGCCTGTAACTATTCCTCCACAGCCAACATACAACACTGTTCTAGTTTTTTTATCACTGATCTTCTCCCTCGTGCACTATTTGCAAGGATGTAAGTTGTTGGGATGTATATGTTTTGCCATCAGTGTTCAGCTGTATGCACTGAAATGCATTTCTCAAATAGCTTCCAAAGACCTTTACGACAAATGCCATGGAGCTGTTCCGCTTATTTCTTTCGGCCATGCTCTCGTGTTCCTAAATTCATACAGATTGTTAATTGTCCAAAAGGATCTATGTATATACAGGTCAACAGGCTGCAAGTCCTGGAGCAGACTGCTACACATTTGTCGTGGTTTAACCCCAGCTGGCAACTAAACACCACACAGCCGCTCATTCACCCTCACTGGTGGGGTGGGGGAGAGAACTGGAAGAGTAAAAGTGAGAAAACTCATGGGCTGAGATAAAGACAGTTTAATACGTAAAGCAAAAGCCACACACGCAAGCAAAGCAAAACAAGGAATTCATTCACTACTTCCCATCTGCAGGCAGGTGTCCAGCCATCTCCAGGAAAGCAGAGCTCCATCACGTGTAACGGTTACTTGGGAAGACAGATGTCATCACTCCAAACTTACCCCGACCCCTTCCTTCTTCTTCCCCCAGCTTTATATGCTGAGCATGATGTCATATGGTATGGGATATCCCTCTGGTCATCTGGGGTCAGCTGTCCTGGCTGTGTCCCCTCCCAACTTCTTGTGCACCCCCAGCCTGCTCACTGGTGGGGTGGGGTGAGAAGCAGAAAAGACCTTGACTGTGTGTAAGCACTGCTCAGCAATAACAAAAACATCCTTCTGTTATCAACACTCTTTTCAGCATAAATCCATAACCTAGCCCCATACTGGTTGCTATGAAGAAAATTAACACCTATTCCCAGCCAAAACCAGCACAACGTTCTAGGTTTTGCAGCTCTATATTTCTCTGACCTTCTGAACTGCTATTTACTGTAATGATCCTTGATGCTTATGGACTATTATTTTTCTTTTTCTTTCTTTTTTTTTTTTTAATTATTTTAAAAGGAGGAGAAAAGACACAAATTAGATGGATATCTGGTGCTTGTATCCCACTGGTTTTACTCTTCCAGCAATTACTGCAGAGTAGCAAAGAGTCACAAATAATTGCTAGCAATCACACAGATAAGCACAGGGAAGCTTCATTGTCAGCCCAGTTGGAAGTTGGTCTTCTATGAATCCTAGAAAGGTTTTGACACAGTGAGTTTGTAGAAACCTGGGGCTTGACATGAAAAGCTACCTGTTAAACAGAGCTTTATAACAGTACAAAAACAATTATCATCTTTTTTACAGGTCACTCCCAATAGGAATATATTTTATATTTCTCACATTGGGCTTTTTACCTTCACTGAAGTAAATTCCTAATTCAGATGATTGCAAGAAAAGTGAGGCCCCCTCTAAATAGTTGCTATGGGGACTAAACTAAAATCTTTAGCCCAGTCTTTAGGAATTCTTAGCAACCCAGAAGGTTACCACCACCTATTTTCTAAACTTTCTTCTGTAAATAATAGGAGTGCCCTCAGAAGGAAAATATTTGTATGTTGTACAACATAAGCCTAGCATCTGTTAACTGTTTTTTTGTTTGGCTCCTTTTTGTAGTTTCATTCTGTTTGTAAAATAAAAGAATCATGAAATGTATTTTTTTTTTTTTTTTTTTAGTATTTCAGGCAGTAAGTCTGGATATGACAGAATTTTGGATCTCTAGTTTGTTAAGGTGCCATAAGGAACTCTAACCAACTGATAATTAAAAAATATTTCTACTTTTTCTTTACACAAATTTTGAAACTAAACCTTAACACAATCAAAGAGATTTGCAAGATGTCCTTTGTTTGTTGCACACAGAAGAGGAAAAGCTGAAGTTTACCTGCAGTTAGGGAAGCTAGCAGAGGACATACAGTTAAAATCACACTAGAGTTACACTGTTTCCTCTTGCAGCAATGGTATGAGTAGATGGTACCTGAAGAGAAACAGCACTGTGATCTGTCAACCATACTGCACATCACTCATGATGTAGATGTTCTGGGAGGCTCTTAGCTGGCTGACCCAACTCTGCTGCTGCCTCCGATGAGGCTCCTGGAGCACCAACATGCAGGAGGGGAGTGCAACGTTGTGGAGCACCATGCAGGAGGGGAGTCTGTCATTGTGGAGCACTATGGGAGAGGGGAGTGCTGCATCATGGGAGGGTTCCTGAGCTGTGGAAAGATCCTGTCACCAAAGACTTTTTGCAACTCATTCTAAGGAAAGCAATGACATCATCAAGGGAAACTTTGAATGGACCGAGCAGCTCTAGTAGCTAGGGTGAGGGACACAGGAGTGGATGCATCCTGCAGATCAATACCTGTCTACATGGCTGACATTGCAGGCAAAGCTTTGGCTTTTATGACAAGGGAATAAGAATTGCTGGGAGCCATGAAATCCATCTGACAGGGAGTTATAAGCATGTTTGCCAACCGGCTTTGCTACCCTAGTGAGGAGGATTTTAAACTAGGTGCATTGAGGATGGTGCCCAAAGCAAAGTAGGTGAAGGGAAAATAGAAACATTCAAAGTGAACAAAGTGTATTTGTACACAATTACATGCACATGAGAAATAAGTAGGAGGAATTAGAGTCCATGCACAGTCAGACATCTATGACATCACTGGAAATACTGAGATGTGGTGGCACTGCAGAATCTGTGGGAATGCAGTATCAGCCACTGTTAGGACAGTGAAAATTAGGGAACACTTAAGCCATTTGGACATGATCAGGTCCACAGGATGAGACAAGATGCACCCCTGTGGGTTCTTGTAGATATCATCACAAAGCCACTCTGAATAATCTTTGAAAGGTGATAGCAATCACAGAAGTTTCCTGATGACCAGAAAGAAGGCCAATATCATAGCCATCATACCCTTCTTCAAGAAAGGTAAGGGTGAAAATCAGGAAGATACAGCCTTACTCAGCCTAACTCCATGAAGACTGCAGACTAAGTCCTCTGGGAAGCCATTTTTAAACACATGAAAGACAGTGGTTGGGAAAACTGTGCATGAATTTACCTAGGATAAATCAAGCCTGACTAACCTGATAGCTTTTTGTGATGAAATGACTCATGCTTTAATAGACACTTTCACAGTGTTTTAACTTGCACAGAGGCAAGGGAGTAAGAATCATAGAATCATAGAATGCTTTAGGTTGGAAGGGACCTTTAGAGAATCTTTCAGTCACAAGAGGATGACACTCCATGTTCTGTTATAGGTTTGTAAGAGAAAGATTTTCTCTAATTATGAAAATCTAATGAATTGAATCTCAAATAAAAATACTAAACATCCCAAGATTGTGATGCAACAGAAAATGGATCCTACTCCAGAACTTTATTTGAATCTTCTCTGAGTTTGGCTTCCATGGCTTTGGGGCCAGCTGACTGTTCAGATATGAATGTTGGAAAAACTGATATCCACAGTTTAAATTTCAATTCTCTCTTGTATCCTGGTTCATATGAGTACTTCTGAATTTACATGTTTCTTCATTTCTTAAGAATGGCATAACCTCAGGAACCCATCAAATATCTGTCAAAGCTCTCAAAGCTGGGCTTAATTTGACTATAAGCACACACCGCCTTGAGTTTTACAGCAACTATATGCAAATATTTTGTTGAAGAACTTCAAGTGTTTTGAAAAATCTATAAATGCAGGGTAAGGAATACATAGTTGAAAATCACAAACAGTTCACTAATAGACTATGAAATAACCCAGAAACATCCTTTCAGTTTCTGCGATTACCTTACTATCACTGATGCCTGAAAATACAACAGTACTGTTTTAAGGACACCTATGTCATCTCTTCTTGAAATAGTCCAGCTGTACAAAGTCATTCTTCATTTTACACATTTTTTCTGGATTTCAACATTGCTTTCTAGGACTCTCATGTTACCTACAATGTGTCAGCAGGAGTTACACGTTAATTTGCACATTACCAAGCATAGATGTATTACTGCTAGCAGCAGGACCACAGAGAAAAGCCATCTTCAAGACTCGTTTGTATATAATGGGAATCTCTGAAGACATTTTCTTTCAGAAATTACTCATCTTGAATATTGTACATTTTTCTTATTTCATCTGATTTTTACGTCTCTGGTTACATTTTCATGAAGGAAGATGCAGTCAGTTCTTGATGGTCATGGTTTTTTGCTGCACCCATAAAAAAGAACAATGAGACAAACTTCTCCAAAGTGTGTCTTTGGCTGTCTCCTAAGCCATCTTCTCCAAAGCCAATTTAAATTTTGTTAAATTTTCTTCTTCAAAGACTTTGTATACAGCTTATTTTTTTAATTTCTGTGTCCAAAGCTGTTATGTTCATATACTAGGAGAAGTTAAATTAAATAACTAATTCATTGCCATTTTGGATCACGACAACTTATTTAAATTTTCTCTTAACAAACTGAGATACTGAAACTTAGATTCTAAACACAGACCCTTAAAAAATGGAAATCTGTATAACAGCTCTCACGAACTGCAAAATATCTAATTGAATTAAGCAGAGATACTTGCTTATAGTGTTGTACAAAAATCCATTCTTTAGCATTCAGGTTCTGGATATCTCTATCATTTTTACACATATTTTTCCATTTGCTAAAGTGTGCCAAAAATTTGTCTTTCCACACAGGTAAATGAATAATATTGAGTCTGTGGGGTCCAGAGAAAAGGTATACCTTCCTTTTGTCTTAAGTTTTAAACCCAACAACCTTACTGCTTCCAGACTGAAACAATATGTATGTTGAAACTATTGAACTATTGGAAAGCAGACAAATTAACTAAGCAGTATACCAACCCATGAGTTACCTATGTTTGGACACTTTCATCCCTTTCTTTTCAGTTGAGCTTTTTTGGAATATAAAATGTACTTCAGAACGTGTTCAGCTGGCCCAGCGTTCTCTTGGTTGAAAATCATCCCTTGTTACTGCCAAATGGGGACATTTCAAGTGTTATTTGCAGTTTAAAAGAAACGGTTTTAACACATGCAAACTATAAAGTTGATTTACAGTTAAACAGTTAATATACTGTATTTGGCAATGAATCCTGGCTGCTCATAATGTAGCCATAAATTTAAGAGTTTTTTTATGATGTAATGTTATCTACTTATTGACAGTTTATCTTGTTAAAGTATTGAGAAGCAGGAATCTAACATTACTGCTAGTACAATATTTTTTCTGCTTTTGGAAGTGCCACTGGTTCTGGAATCCTTTTGCTGATGACCATAATCAGGTGATTTTCCATGTGAGCATCTACATAGTCCTCACCCATGGTTCATGAATGATATTCAGTGCTGACTGGAAGATGGATTGCTGATCGTGATTTTGAACCACTGGCCAACTGTGCTACTCCTTAAAATCAAAATTCCACTCGACTCATTTTTTTCCTACAGAGAATTTCTTGAAATTGTCGCAACAAAGGGCAGAGATCCAGGACAGGAGTTTGATGCATATGGGACTTCAGTTTGAAGGTAAACCTGACTTGGAAATGGAACTAGGAATAGAAGATTAGGAAAATAGGGGGAGGGTATTTACTAGTACTAAGCATAGAGGAGACACGATAACTTTTGCTCCACAGAAGAGCATGCTTTAACCTTGAGCCTCCTCAGAGGAAAGTAAGGTCTCAGCAGGGACCCAATCAGAATAACAGGGATTGGAAAAAGCCTCTTTAAAAAAGCATACAACTTATTACCAGATGAAGTTTCCGGAAGAAATTAACTCAATGAAACTACATCCCTTTCATTTTTTATTGAGGTCAAGCACTTGTTGCAGTTATTTTCTATGAAGCCTACTAGGTAAATTTACTTTATGACGAACAAATGCAATTGAAATACTTCTTTCTCTTCTACAAAGCCTTTCACATGCTGAAAATAAAACATCAGTTGCCACATCTGTGCAACAATCAGACTGGTATGCTCCAGAGGGAAGAAGTTGATAGTGAACCAAGTTGTAAAGCATTCTCAAAGGTTAGGTCCTATCTGAGGAACACCATGCCAGAACGTCTGAGATTGCTTTTCTGTATTTAGATAGAAGCATAGTAGCTCTCCAGCTAATATCTTCCCCAGCCTTTGGCACAAAACTCACCACCAGTCCTGGAAACCTTGTCTGCACCCTCCTGCTCAGCTCTAAATTGGCCACACTTGCCAGGATTTACTTCATGTATTTTAGGAGCAACTCTTTAAACTCTTTGGACAGACATGTCTTTGGGTTGGGAGGACTATATTCAAATATCATCAGACAAAAGCCAAGAGACATTTTTTGTTGAAATCTTCACTAAGAGGAAAATTGGTTTTCCTGCAGTGCCTATTCACAGATTTAACAAATAGAGATGACAAGCCACATCAGCCAACAAGGAGATGTAGGATTTCCCTGAATCATGGTGAAGTGGTTGTCAGTGGTTCCTTCTCTTCTCCTATTCCCCATCGCAGTACATGTTACCAAGAACAGTTTATGTAAAACTGGGAGATGATGTGCCCTGGTATGCCAGAAAGTTTGAATTTGTCTATAAGGAGAAAAGGAAGAGAAGCAGCAAGACATAAATAATGTAAACAAGAAGAAATACTTATGAAAGGAACAAAAAAGAATTATCATGCTACCTGAAAAAAAAGCATACCATACATTTTATCAGGGTAGTCCTCCGCATCTAATATGATGCTTTCTTCTGTACTTGTACACGTGTTTATTTTTCAATGGCTATTATAAAAAAGTCAGACCACTAAAGTTATTTGATGGACTGGCTTTTTGCAAAGCCACATGAATAGTTCCTGCAAAGTTTGATTCTCTAGCCTGCATTCTTTTACATATTTCACCCAACTTAAGGGTCTAATTTCTGTGATTTTAAAATTCATGATTTATCCCAGTAGAATCCAACTGTATCTCCAAATAAGTGTCTTTTTTCATAACATGTATTTTTTGTACCGAGCAAAGATACACATTTTGTTATGTATCTTATATTGCATACTTTTATAAACTAAGGGTATTTTTTTCTATATGACTCATGGTATTGTATGGAGACATTACAGCTGGAAAAAGACTTTAGAAAACCCCTCCTCCTTTTTCCTTCTTCCCAGGTGTCCTGGTTCTCTAGTGCCGATTTCAGAAACAGTGATGTTTTTATATGAGTGCTACTGAGAAAGATGTACTCATGAATAAATATGGTAAAAATACCTATCAGAAGAATGTATGGTACATGTCTCAAAGCATAACTGTTTTCATACAAATTACGTACAAGGAATACAGCAGCATTATAAACATAAAAACATAAAAGAACAAGAAAGAGCTCTCTGTTTTTCATATTTCTAGATCCTTATCCTATTTACTTTAAAAAACCCAACAAACTAGATCATTATCAAGTAAAGACTCATTTAGCTTTGCTGACAGCAGCAGACTGCTGTTGATTTACCTCAGATGAGGATGTGACACAGATGTGAAAATCAGAGGTTATATGCTATATTTGAGCTTGCTTATCTAAATAGGATTTAAAATTTCAATTCAATAAATGTATTGAGGGGAAGGGAAGAAAGAGAAAATCAGAGAGAAGAGATGCATTTCTCTCTTCAGGGACAAGTAAGTGAGGCAGCCTTGATCGAGCACTGGCATTCTCATAATAAGCTAAAGAGCAGTACTTTCCCCCTTGAGCTGCAGGTTATATTTCATACACTCTCCTGGGAAGAATGAGAGGTAGAAAAGCAATTAGGGTAGTGAAAGAGTTATGGTGGCTGACAGAGTAATGGAAGGTAAAAAGTTTCAAGCTAAACTTTAGCTTCTAGAGCATACGATCCCATTCCATTCAGTAAAGTATGTTTCCTTCCCTGCAAAGAGGCATTTAGAAATATAGGAAGGAAAGTGGAAAGTGGAAAGTGGAAAGTGGAAAGTGGAAAGTGGAAAGGGAAGGGAAGGGAAGGGAAGGGAAGGGAAGGGAAGGGAAGGGAAGGGAAGGGAAGGGAAGGGAAGGGAAGGGAAGGGAAGGGAAGGGAAGGGAAGGGAAGGGAAGGGAAGGGAAGGGAAGGGAAGGGAAGGGGAGGGGAGGGGAGGGGAGGGGAGGGGAGGGAAGGGAAGGGAAGGGAAGGGAAGGGAAGGGAAGGGAAGGGAAGGGAAGGGAAGGGAAGGGAAGGGAAGGGAAGGGAAGGGAAGGGAAGGGAAGGGAAGGGAAGGGAAGGGAAGGGAAGGGAAGGGAAGGGAAGGGAAGGGAAGGGAAGGGAAGGGAAGGGAAGGGAAGGGAAGGGAAGGGAAGGGAAGGGAAGGGAAGGGGAGGGAAGGGAAGGGGAGGGGAGGGGAGGGAAGGGCAGGGAAGGGCAGGGCAGGGAAGGGCAGGGAAGGGCAGGGAAGGGCAGGGCAGGGAAGGGCAGGGAAGGGCAGGGAAGGGAAGGGAAGGGAAGGGAAGGGAAGGGAAGGGAAGGGAAGGGAAGGGAAGGGAAGGGAAGGGCAGGGAAGGGAAGGGAAGGGAAGGGAAGGGAAGGGAAGGGAAGGGAAGGGAAGGGAAGGGAAGGGAAGGGAAGGGAAGGGAAGGGAAGGGAAGGGAAGGGAAGGGAAGGGAAGGGAAGGGAAGGGAAGGGAAGGGAAGGGAAGGGAGGGGAGGGAAGGGAAGGGAAGGGGAGGGGAGGGGAGGGGAGGGCAGGGAAGGGCAGGGAAGGGCAGGGAAGGGAAGGGCAGGGAAGGGCAGGGAAGGGCAGGGAAGGGAAGGGCAGGGCAGGGCAGGGCAGGGAAGGGAAGGGAAGGGAAGGGAAGGGAAGGGAAGGGAAGGGAAGGGAAGGGAAGGGAAGGGAAGGGAAGGGAAGGGAAGGGAAGGGAAGGGAAGGGAAGGGAAGGGAAGGGAAGGGAAGGGAAGGGAAGGGAAGGGAAGGGAAGGGAAGGGAGGGGAGGGGAGGGGAGGGGAGGGAGGGGAGAGGAGGGGAGGGGAGGGGAGGGGAGGGGAGGGGAGGGGAGGGAAGGGAAGGGAAGGGAAGGGAAGGGAAGGGAAGGGAAGGGAAGGGAAGGGAAGGGAAGGGAAGGGAAGGGAAGGGAAGGGAAGGGAAGGGAAGGGAAGGGAAGGGAAGGGAAGGGAAGGGAAGGGAAGGGAAGGGAAGGGAAGGGAAGGGAAGGGAAGGGAAGGGAAGGGAAGGGAAGGGAAGGGAAGGGAAGGGAAGGGAAGGGAAGGGAAGGGAAGGGAAGGGAAGGGAAGGGAAGGGAAGGGAAGGGAAGGGAAGGGAAGGAAGGGAGGAAGGAAAAGTTAGTTATCAGCCACAGAGTCAAGAAATGCATTTTTGCCAAGGACAGGTTACAGATTTGGCTGTGTAGCTCTCAGCAAATTTTTGTCAGATTCCACTTCAGTTTTAATAAGCCTTGAAAGAATGCTGTTCCACCTCATCTCCACTATTGTCATGCCAGGTAAGCTAAAAGAATCTGTATTTCCTACAAAGCACAGGTATGTTTTGTATACTTCCTCTTAAATGTGACTATTTTTGCATTGAGTAAAGTTCTGAATTAAAAAAAAAACCCTCACCATGTGGAACAGAAACAATCAAGACTTGGTTGGGTTTGCAAACAGAAATCATGTGTTTTCTGATGCATAGATAAAGTTTTGTTGATAGTCTTATAAGATCTTGGTTTACAAGAAGTCTAGCTGTAAGGAATTTGCACTGATGAAAGGGTGGATGATACATAGTATATGTCATTACATTTTTGTAAATTCTACTCTTTTTCTGTTTGTTTGTTTATTTATTTATTTCCCTTTTCTTCATTCTCAATGAATATATGAATCAACATATATATTCTCTTAGTTCCTGGAGACCATCCAAGCTGTGGTCTTCAGTGCCAAATAATGTGCAAATGGCCACATTTCTGAAGGCCCTCACCATAAGGAAACTCCCCCTGTCTCTCTCAGTTAATGAAAATTCCCAGCCCAAAAGGCTACCAGTTCTACAAAAAATGAGCAGTCAGAGATGGAGAAAAGGAATAAAACTAAGAGAAGCAATAGATGTATACGAACAGGTTTTGTCCAACAGGAGCCTGAAGTAAAATTACCCTTCCTCCTGCACTCTCATTTTGTGTTCAGGTTTCTTTTGTTCTGGCTGCAGGGGCAGAAATATATTCATTTTTCTGTTTGGAAAGCAGCTATCACATATGGATCACATATTGTTGACCAGTTTTGTCTATGAATTACCATCTAATGTGATAAATATCTTTTTCCAGTCATACAGCATCTACTACTAATGCACTCCATAGTTGTCTATATTTTAAGCTATCATTTACTATGACTGCATGTGCAATAGGAATGTCATTCAACCATCAACTTCTTCAGTACAGTTATTATGAAATAGAATTATGTTGGATTAAGCGCTTTTTTTTGTAGTCCATCTACTTTTCTCCATAATTATGGCTACAGCTTTTAAGCTAAGAATGAGCAACTGGGACTTGGAAACACAGAAGCCTTGGGGACAGCAGTACCACACAAATAGGGAAGGTCAGGCTGCTTTCTTGATTAATGGCTCATTTGTTCCAAGTACTGATGTCACAGCTACACTTCGGTGTTTGTTAGGCTGTAAATAAATATTCCAGCTGACAAATGCATTATTGTCTAATAACCCAGCATATTTGCATGGATACTCAAAAGGATGACAAGCAAATCCTCTAGGAATTATACATACAATTGTATATCTATGCAACATATATGGAAGCCATGTGTATTGTTTCTTTTATGTGAGAGAAAGACAAAGAGCTTGGTAATAAAGAAACAGGATTAAAAATGAACAGAAAAGTGATTTGCATTTTCTTCTTCACTTGAGAGCTGAAAGGCAGATTAGAAAGAAAATATACAACAAAATGGAGGAAAAAACAACTACATAGCCTAAACAGTTCCAGAGCCCATCTTTTGGCCATAGGGCATGAGTTGGCCACATCTACAGAGTCAAACTCTTAGCCTCCAAAACACTGTCAGTGTCCGAACTGCCTGCTGGAAACAGCCCCAGCCTGTGCCAACTCCCAAAGCAGGGAACTGGTTGGGAGAGAGATACCTGGCACACAAGACACCTGCTCCCAAGGTACAGGTGGTCTAGCCTGAGAGGCCAGGGTTGTCCCTTGCTTCTCTCTGGCTCATGACAGTGGCAGCACCAGTCAGTTCCACTTGGACCCATTGTCTCCAGGGGGAAGTCAAGATCCTGGTCCTGCATTAGCTAAAGTCCTGCCCTACCATGGTAATATCAGTAGCAGTATTTATATCTTGATATTAAAGAGACTCTTTTATTCCTTTTTGAAATTGAACTGTTTCCTGCATAAGACACTGGCACCAGTTGTACAGACTGTTTTGTGAGGGCACAACTCACTACCCACATGAAGATACTGACAAACATTTTGTGGTTTTTAAGCAGATCTGACTCCAGCTGCATGGAACAACTTATTAGACTGTAGCATATTTCAATTTCCAAGCTGATGAGAGAATAGGATTTAGAATATGCCAGTTAAAAACAAATGGTATTGCATAAAGAAGCATGAGAAATAGAGGAAACTGCAGGGTGGTTAAATAAAATATGCTGTTTGCAGGGGGGTGCAGGTTCCTGTTAGTAATGCGCACGGTAGGCATGGAAACAAACAATGAACAGTGGAGAATGAAACATTTCAAAGTGAAGTACTACGTAGATAATATTGATGTTGCCTGGGGCTTAAACTATTCTTTAGCCTTGTTGTTTAAGCAGAAAAGAGGACAGTGTCCCAAGGAAAAGAGACCAACTTCCATTTTCAAGAAGTAGAAATGACATGCTTAATGGCTTTTATCAGTGGGTAAGAAAAGAGAAAACAGCATAATTAGAACTACGGAAAGCCAATGAAAGCCCAGAGCAATAATTTTGAAAGGGGTTCTATACTGAAGATGATAGCACAAGATTAGGAACAAATTTTTGCTAGTGGTTAAGAATGAATAAAGGGGATTTACAATTAGGGCAAAGACAGGAATACAAACTGTTTCCAAGCAACAGTTTTTATGTATTGGTAAGCTATGTGTTAAATAAGATAGTTGAGAGGTAGCTGAGGCAATACAGTCAGGAAAATCCTATAGGATTGTCACTGGTATTTATTTCTAAGATAATGGTATGTAGGAATCCCAGCTACCCCAGGGACATATCCATGAAGTCCTATATACCTGCAGAGTAAAAGGCTTTCCTGTCTTCAGTAGCCTGACACAAAGACAAAGAGTATTAAGATGGACGGAGAATAATGGTAAGATTTTCAAGAGAATTAAAGCACAACTGAGGTTCCCAAAAAGCTGTTTTCCAAAAGTGAAATTTAGTGAATTTGAAATAGCCAAAATTTTAGGCAGAAACTTTAATAGGAACTCAGCAGAGGCCAGGAGAATATTTAAAAGGGTAGATAAGGGGCACTTTGGAGAGGGACTTCTTTTTTGGCAGGCCACTAAGGCCCAGTATTTTCTCCAAACACACATCATGCAGACACAGAGAACTCAGCAGTCTCCTAGATTTGAAAGGAACTTCTAAGTGTACAGCTGATGGCAGAATATGGGCCTTAGGTTCAAAATCTCAGTTAGTGCCACTTACAATTTCCTGGAGTAAGAGTACATCTCTCTGCTGTTTTGCAAGGTCACTTTGACAGTATGCCAAGCCATCTGCATGTGGAGCCACTGCGGACTGGTAACTCCAAAGCTCCAGTCAGGCCACTGCTGTCAAGCAAGGCTTATTACCTTGGACTTGGGCTGAACCAGCATTCCTACGTGCTGTCTGGCTACTGTTCTGAACCAGCTCACATCTGCCTAAAACATACCACAAACACATACCTGTGGTTTCATCTCTGACCTTAACTGTTCTGTGGTATTTTCTTAGGAGAAAGAATTGAGGCTGACTGTCATATTACATTGTAGAAATGTGCTTTTCTGCAAATGTTGCTATTTTCTTCTTATTGTCCCCATATCTGGCTGATAAAGTCCCCCCAAACTCAACACTGCACCACAACACAGGAGCCCATTGTGCAAACAAAGCTGAGTGTCAGAAGCACAGCATCTTCCTCCCCTTTAATCTCAGTATTAGTCAAACAATTTAATTAATGGAAATTTTCCTTAATTGTCTATCCAGTCTTCCCAAAGACAAACTACTTTTTGGTTGCTTTAGAAATGTGTTAAAAATAAACTACTGAACGTTTTCATGTATAAACAGAGCAAAATAGAAAATCAATTTGGGCTTTTTGCAATATAATTCTCTCCTTAAACAGTTAATACAAGTCTTCTATTTGCTTCCCTTTTCCTTGGCAACTTTTAACATAAGCTGAGAGAAAGCAAATGTCTCTTGGAACTGAAGCTGCATGCCCTCAGCAAGCAGTGTGTAAGGCAAAGGAAAAGCATGTGAGGCTGTCTCAGCAGCAAGAGATGGGCTCATAAACTAAGAGCTTCCACAAGCTGCCAGATCAAAATCACCCCTCTCCCACAAAGGCCTCAGTTGCCTGCCTCCCCTCCCTTGCCTCTGCCTGACTTTCCTCCTCCTCACCACCTGCAGCCTAACAATCAGAAGCTCCTTCTGGTGTTCCTGCACAGAAGGCCAGTTGGGAAATGGAAAATAATGTGAAAGAAGAGTAACAAGCATCTCTTAGGTCAAACTGTGCTAAGGGGAATTCCTTTAAGTAGAATTTAAATGGCTTCAGTGCAAGAAGTTGCATATTTTGAAAAAATGAGTAGAATAAAAAGGGAAAAGTTAGATAGGTTTCTCTTATTACACAGCACTGCTTATGATAAACTACATTAAGTAAAACTGCAGTTCCTTCTATCAGAAAGAACACATCTGAGTCTAATTTTTACCCTTTATAATGTCATAGGCATTGTTTCAGCAAAAAGTTTGTCAGAGACTGTAGGAGAAGGAGGCTCCATGGAAGTTTGAAGGGAATTAATACAATGCCAGCATGTCAGTACACACAATTTTCCACAGCATAAAGAAAAAGTCATAGTACCCTACAGGGCCACCACAAGCACAGTTTCTCCTAGCACCAACACGGAGGACACAGACACACAGGACAGTCTAGTATCACAGATCTCTATTCATACATATTTGAATTTACTGTAAAACTTCAGCTTGTGCTAGGACTTCCAGAACCATTTCTTAGGGAACCTTACATAATGTAAGATATAGGAAACAGATATCCAGCACATTAGGAATTAACACCATCCTTATCTCCTCTCTGCTTTGCCTTCTCACTGATCATAGGAAGAACTCCTGGAAAAAAAAACAGGAGGAGCTAGGGGGAAGATTGGACTTTGCACGTGGTTTTGAGCAGACCTTAGTCTAAGGATTGGTTCTTGTGCCTTGCCTGGCATTTGATTATGATATACTCCTGATGATCATTGCCACTGTATCTCAAAAGAGTCATTCCTTTCTGGCCACCAACAACAGCCAAAATCATCCAAGTCCTGACAATTGTATTTCTGCTCCAGCAGGGTCACACAAAAAGCAAACCATGAAGCTATGTGTGTCATGAAAAATTGCTTGCATAACTCAGAAATTCATAAAACTTGGAAACAGCTGTATCTCATTTCCCAAAGCCAGCTGAAACTCCATCCTGTTCTCCCAACCTGTTCAGCCTTATTGTACACATCAGCAAGGACACTGACCAAGTCCTCTGAAGACCATTATACAATATTAACAATATTTAGAATGACATGGACAAAACGCAATGCTCAGTGCTGCAAAAAAGCAGGCAATCCTGCTTCAAGTGAGATAATGTCATTAGAGCCATTGTTAAATTTATGTATAGTACTTTACAACAAGGGAAATATAGGATCATATGAGGCACTAGTAAAGGCTACAGTATATAGCATTAACATTTAGCAGAATAAATTGCATAATAAACTTGATCTCTGCCTCTAATCAAGTGCTGAGATTTTGTTAGCTCAATGCACATGCTGTCTCATAAAATGTCTTGCATAACATAAGTAGACCTGACTCAACACTTATTGAAGCACAAAGTCCGTTTAAATGTGGAGAAACTGAGAAATTCTGTTGGGAATACTGGCTTGCAGAAGCCTATAAATGCTATATAAGCCTTCGCCAGAATCCGTTCACAATAGTTATTTGGAATAATATAGTGCTCACTGAAACATACTACGTCTGAGAAGCTGACAATGTTAGGCTTCAGTAAAATCCAAGAATGTGTTACCCCACTGAGCCCTCTATAAAATCTATTTTACATTTTTCAATAAATGCAGTTATTCTTTGCCATTGTATATCAGAACAACAACAAAAAAAATCAGCTGTAGCTATTTGTTTTGGTGCTTGACACATTCTGATAATAACTTCCAATTGACTAAAGTTGCCCTTTTTTGCATGACCAAATTCTGACAACATGATTTACCATGCGTCAATATGTTTATTTTATAAATCTTAAAAAGGAATTACCATTCATAAGATGCAGCAGGAAGAGCTTCATGCAGTAGGAAGTCATCTGCACTGGCTGTGGGATTTGACCCCAGAGTCAGTCACTGTTGTCCGTGGTCCTGGCTCCTCACTTAGACACTTTCTCATGGGGAGTAGTTAAGCCACACTGCTAATATCAAAATTCCTGTCCCCTTCCCATTCTTTCCATCTAATTTGTTTCTAACTAGAACTAGTCAGCAGGTCTGAAAACTTGTTTGCTTTTGGTCAAAATAAGCAGCTGCATCAAAGCCAGGACATCTTGCAGAGAAATAATGATTTTGACAACATTTACAGTGGGAGATTTCAAGTGTTCAGCATAGATTTTTGGATTGTTTCCAATAGCAAGAGACATGAATTCAAAAGTTGACCTTTCTGATCAGAAAACAGAGGCTTCACCACAATTAGCTTTCCTGAAAATATTTGAAAGACTCTGGGTTTGTTCTAATTCAGAAGAAAAACAAAATTTCAAACCTCAACATTTGTATCAAACAGAATTTTTTATTTCAGCCCAGCTCTTCATCTTGTGAAGGTAGTCTTGAAATGTAAACTTTCTGCTGGGGATGGAATGCTGTCACAGCAGCCATTCTTGCTGGATGTGCTTCTGTTCATCTCAGGGTTGGAGACTTTGACAGATAATAATTAAGGGCAGATTATTCTCGAAGGATGTTTAAATCTTAAATATTTTTCTATATCTTGCCATAATATTACAACCTGTACCCTCATGTCAACTTTAGTGATGTAAGAGGGCAAAAGTGAAGTAATTATTTGTATTTTTATGAATAATGGTTTACAGGATCAGTCTCTCCTTTTAAAATAATGGACCAAAACTGATATTTTTTGTGTTTGCATCTCCCCATGACAGGAACTACAAAGGATGTTGCATAAGACCCTGTAAGGAGAGTGGCCTGAGTGGATACCATATTTTAAAAGTTAAAAACAAATACTGAACACTAATCATAATTTAGACATTTCAGAATTATCCAAAGACTTCTATTATAGTTCCTTATTAAAACAAACAAAAAAGAAACACATGAAAATGTGTTTGAGAAATACATGTTGTACCTAGCACTACTCCACAACAAGCAGAGGACTCTAAGTGCTATATATACAAACTGGAGAGATGGCACCAAACTGTTTCTATAGCTTATGCTACATCTTTCTGGGATACACAATATTGATTCTGTACTAATAATGACTTTGACAGTAGATACAAATAAGCACTAGCAGTGTTTCATGTCAATTTTTCAGGAACAGGTTTCAAACAATTATTTATGCAAAATATAGGTTTTAGCAGATTTAAGAGGAGTACTGCAGATGATAATTTTAGCTTATTTCTTTACTTTTCTGACACTGAAAATACATATTTAGTCACTTCTTTCCCACAAGCATGAAAACAGTTAAAACCAGCCTTCTTGCTCTGCCACTTGAATATAGGATCCTGCCTTAAGTACTATACTGAGTAAAAGACTTTTGAATAAGGGATAAAGAAGTGAAAATTTCTCACCAAGTATTCTTTTAATAAATATCAGAAGAACAGACATATCACTCCCTATGAAACTATCCAGGATCTGGGATCAGAAGTAGTATGCCATCATGGAACACATCAATCTGGAACACATATGCTGGAAGTCTCACTCACATCTTTTTAGTTTGAAATTCTTCTGGATTTCTGGGATATTTAACGCAAGTGGGTCAGAGAGTTTCCTAGCCTGAGCTGAGATAAGCCTCCACAGTAAATTAAACAGTGCCATGGTCTATTGCCTGGCCTTGATATCATATGGCACAGTATGGCCATGCACATTCTATAAAATTCTTCCATTCATAAAGTGGCTGCTACCATAATGCTGTGCTGGAAATGTAACATTTGTTATGTGTCTCTTTTGCTCATCAAGAGGCCTTGGGCTGCCTGTGGGGTGGATGCTGGGAGCAGTGGGGTCTCCTCCGGGGCAGCAGGGCCCATCCCACCACCCCAGCCAGGAGCAGGGCAGCCGGGGAGCACCAGGAACATCCCCAACCCCCGGCATTGGGCAGCTCCCTGGGAAAGGGGACGAGCCAAGGCTGGGCCAGGACATCGGCCCACGGGTGGGAGTCAGGATCAGGCCCATTGAGGGGAAGCAGGATCAGAAACAGTCCCGGGATGGTGGGGAAAAATCTGAAGCAGCAGAGTCTATGACTGCTGGGGATTGCCCTAATGTAAATGTTGCCACTGCTGTCACCTGAAGGGTGAGGACAGCACAGTGTGCTCCTAAATCAAGGCAACCACAGCTGTATAGCCCACATTTAGTATGCTCTATAGCTATATTATGATCTTCTGGGGATCACATGTTAATGATTTTAAGAGAGCAAATTGAATAATTCTGCATGACACAAGAAATTTAATCAATAGAACCCAAGACATTAAAGCTGAATTTAAAAATTCAAAAATATTCTCTACATGATAATCACCACAGAACACAACCTAAGTGAAATTGTGTCTTGAATGAGCTATAAGGCTTTGGTGCACATGCAGGCTGACATGTCAGGAGACACTGCTATAGAAATTTGGGATAATTTTCAGCATTTCAGTTAATCCTAAGCTTTTGTGAGTAAAGTGTGCATGATTCCTAAATATCCTTAGTTTAGTGCAGTAAATCATGTTTTCAACATCCTCGTCTTTCTGATAAACCTTGCCAAGTTTTGGAAGCACTAGCTGCATAAAACTAAAAAACACTGGTGGGTGCTTCTTTGCAAGTCAAGGAACTATGTTACCAGATCTATCACATTATAGTTACTGTCTATAACCTTCTGTCCTGTTTTCAGCTGGGATAGAGTTAATTTTCTTCCTAGTAGCAGGCATAGTGCTGGGTTTTGGATTTAGTAGGAGAAGAATGTTGATAACACGCTGATGTTTTTGGTTGTTGCTGAGTACTGCTTATGCTAGCCAAGGACTTTTCAGCTTCCCATGCTCTGCCAGGTACACAAGAAACTGGGAGGAGGCACAGCCAGAAGAGCTGATCCAAACTGACCAAAGGGCTATTCCATACCATATGACATCATGCTCAGTACATAAACTGGGGGGGGGGGGGTGTTGGCTGGGGGGCAGCGATCACTGCTGGGGAACTGTCTGGGTATCAGTTGGCAGGTGGTGAGCAATTGCCTTGTGCATCACTTGCTTTGTATATTATTATTACTATTATTATTATATTGTTATTATTATCATTACTATTTTACTTTATTTCAATTCTTAAACTGTTCTTATCTCAACCCAGGAGTTTTTTTCACTCTTACTCTTCTGATTCTCTCCCCCATCCCACTGGGGCAGAGGGAGTAAGCAAGCAGCTGCGTGGTGCTTAGTTGCTGGCTGGGGTTAAACCATCACACCTTCCATAAACCTTTTTGCCCACAAATAATCTCTCAAAGATTGCCACTAGCCAACATTAATAGGACTTTCTAGTCACAGCTACTTAACAACATCTCAGTCTTCAGAAGTTATGAAACGCTCCCCTCTTTCCAGTTACAGACCAGAAATTACTCAGAAGACATATTCCTGTGGTACTAAAACATTCTTTTTTGCTTATTCTTTTCCCCAGAGTCACCTGTTATTCCCAGTCTGCCTGTCAGTTGTATACGACAGTTACAGCTGGTACTTCTAGCTCAATGACTAGCTTTTGCTAATGAGCTGTCATTTTGAATGAACTCCATCAGACAAAAACGCAGGATTTACCTTGAGTCCTGTTCCCCAGCTTTGTAAAGAATTTTACTCACTTTCAAGTACAAACCTGTAGTACAGCCAATGCAGCAGGAAACAGGTGGATAGAAATGCTGCTGACTGAGGCAGCCATTAGGGACGTCTGAAAAAATGGGTGATCACAGATTTCTGACAAAAGTGGAGGAAAACTACATAAAATACTGTCTCATCTTTATGTAAATATTCATTAACAAATATTTGCTTACATGAGTACAGCAAGGATAACTGTGGTCCTATATAAACAACTCCATATGATCCCATTCCAGGTCATCTCCTCATGGTATTTGCTATGAACAGCTGTTTTGAGACTTGGCAAATTTCTTCAGCTTCCTTTCCTTCCAAGAGCAATAGCTTTCACCCAGTATCACACAGACACTGAATATCCCCTGTATAGCCTTATTTCCCATATGAGTCTTTACTAATTCACCAACTGACTTAATGTTTCCATCAATCTGTTCCTCACATCTCACCTCATGACCTACCATCTCAATTTTTTTTTCAGGATCTTGTGCTACAGTGTAGTCACTCTTCCTGTCATGTTTGTCTGTTATCATTTCTTCATGGGCTAACTCACACAGACAGCTTACCTTGAATGAAGAACTATCTCCACTCTTTTCCTCTTGCCCATTTCTATAAAATAATCTCTGCCCCCTTCCTAAATTTCTTTTCCACAAAGCACTATGCAAGGCCAGTATTAAGACTTTCAGGTGTTTATGAAGTACAAATAACAAACAGATTTTCTCCAGCAGCCCTTTCCCAAGCTCATTTTTTATCTATCAGATGAACAAGACCCTTTTGAAGGGACATGGCAAGAGACACTCATATATGGAAGTACTGTTCATACTTTAATGAAGAATTATTAGCTCTTTGTAGTTTTTCTGTAAGCAAGAACACAGAAAAAGAAAACTGCGATGCCCAATCTTTTAAGATACATTCATACTGCTCAATGTACCTAATGTTTTCCTTCCTGTCTACTTTTTTGGGGATTTTTGATTTTTTATTCTCTGAGGTTGTACGTATGTGAAATTTTCTACTTTTTGTTATATGAGATTGTGACTATTACTTAATCTTTCTTGTTTTTACAAGTATCTACTTCTTATGCTTACACCAAGGCAGAAGTCTTGCATGCTCTGCCTATTGTTGGCAAGAACTAATAGGACGCAATTTTAGGATTAACTTACTCAATAACAAGGCAGATGGAAGGAGGTAGTTTGGACAAAGTAATTTGTGTGTTAAATAGTTGATCTGTATTATTGGTTTATTTTAAGGGATTGCTATGGGCAGCCAATGATTTGTCACAGTCAATGGCATAATCAAGCAGTTGTACAATTAATACCTTTCCTCTTGCACATTTTCAAGGTCTTACAAAGCTGAGGGGAAAAGTGTTCTCAGTGGACATCGTATTGTTTGGGAAGGGAGGAGTCAGCTAACTCTTTAATTCAATTGACTTCCTAAGCAAAAATGTAAAACAGATGAACAATTTACGTTCCAGAAAGCTTTTTGCATATCATAGGAAATCAACTAATCAAACTAAAAAGAAGTTTTATGTGCCTTCTCATACATACAAATCAATAATCAGAATTACTTGATGGTACACTTCCCTAAATCATAATGTAAGGCAAAACACATCTCCTAGGGTACACTAAAACTTCATGTGTGTTCAACAGTAATGAGATAATTATTAGACATAAGAAAGAGAAAAAACTCACTGTTAGGGCATTTGATGCTAAAAAATATATCTTGAGAACAGAGTGATCCTTGCTCTAAAATGACCAAGGCCTAGGAAAAATCATAAGCATGAGAGAGGCAAAGTGTTGCAAGCACATTCTAACCCACCATGTTAATGATCTTGTTCCTGTTTTTTTCTGTAACTTTTTCCCCAATTCAGTAGTAGAAAACTAAGCCTTTGCTTGTTAACTCTTCATTAATTTTGTCTGCTAAAAGCAAAACTGAAAAGTTTTACAAGTAAAGGACATTCTGTTTCTCCAGAAATAACCTGTTCAAAGAAGGCATTATATATACACAAGTCCTTTAAGCATCTGAAACGTGGAACAAGTTTACATTTCACAGAAGGTCATGTGTCTTTCCCACCAAGTTTCTAGGCTCAATTTGAGCACTGGTAAGTGACAGGATTCAGGGAGAATTTCTTCCCACATGGGCAAACACCAGTGCCCTGCTGGCAAGGAAGAATTAGTCATGAGTCATTTTAGCATAATCCTGTGTTGTCACAGAAGGCCTCTTTAAATTATTCATACACCACTACCACATACTAATCTTTTGGGAATATACTTTTGATGTTCTTCAAGCCGACACAAAGAAGATCCACAGAAGACACTGGCAGATGTGTCAAAAAGTCAGTGTTTGCCTGAATTATTCTTATACCTAAAAATAAAACATCCAAACCCCAAACTTTGAACAAAATTTCAGCCTTACAGAGGTCTAAAACTAGCAGGATGCAAGGGCACATATGGGGAAAACATGATGTGTTTGGGAGGATAGTATTACAGTAATATACATTTCCAGCAACTGCAAGCAGAAAGGTTGAACACATATTTATACAGCAGTAGTAAAAAGCTGAATGATTTAGCAGAAAGTGAAAAAGAAATACAAGAAGTAGGTTAAGAAAATAGAAGGAACAGTAGTTAGAAATTCTACACTGAATGCTACAGAAAGGAAAATGTTAATGAAAGAGGAAATGCCTAGGCTCTAGTCAAGCATTGCTGACTTTAAAGTGAACATTTCAATGAGATAAGTTTTTGTGAACTTTGAGCACTTCTGATGCTTAATTTAAGTTAAATCGTTTGTTAAATACATACTGTTGGCAGAGAATTTCCTGAAGTCCTAAACAGACATAAGTATGTGTGAGTGCTTGGGTCTACAAAAAAATAAAACAGAAAATCTCTTTTTTTTAAAAGTTTAGTTTAAGAAATGAATTCTAGTAAAAAAGGTAGCATATGAAATTTGTTACTTTGGCAGATTAGCTGAAGTTTCTTTATTGTATTTTATTTTCTGTTCTATCATCTGAGGATATTTTCCTGTTGTGGGATTGACCGTACATATTTTATATTGTCTAATATTTTAAAAAATAAATCCATCTGGATGAAATCAGATTGCCTTGCAGATGTTGAAATCCAGTCTTGTTTCAGTTTAGCTACTTACATAGAATTTAAATGTCTCCTGTAAAAACTGTTCTTCTGTAAGGAACCAGACCCTGTTGCTTTGTATTTGTGCACAACTATTTCTCCTTATTTTATTTATAAACATTTGCAACGAGCATTGTCACAGGACCATATGGCTAGGCACATATTTCAGTTTGCCTTATTCAGTTTATATTAGCCTGACTTAAAACCTGCAACATAAGTAAGGTCTGTGAGGACTATTTTAATTTATTTTATTAGCTGGGTGTCAAAGACTTCCCACTGAAATAGCCTGCTTCAGTAATAAGACAAAGAGTAATCTGTCTAACGATGGTTGCTGCTTTTCCTTCTAATTGCCAGAAAAGACACAAAAGCTTTGTACTCTACAAGTATGTTCTGGATTATTAGTTAATTAGATGGTCTGCCTAACACTCTTGCTTCTCTGTCCAATTGCATCTGCTAATTATTTTAGGAGTGACTGGATTGTTGGTGTCCATGTTCGTGTGTGCCTTTCCACATTTTGGAAATCAAACTTCAAGTTTGGTTAATTTAAGGTTGAGTTATCATAAATTCAGAATCGAGGCTGGAATTATCTAGTATTTCTAATGTCTTTATAAATTCTACTCTTCAGGTTTCCACTTTTCTTACCACTGTTGAGAGGCTAAAGCAGATGACCTTAGTTGATACTCACCTGTCACTGGCTTCCTTCAGAGCAGTAATGTTAGGGTTATCTGTTATTCTCTGTATTTGTGAGGCTCTTTATCTTGGTTTTAAAACCTTGTTACAATTAATTGGTAGAATACAGACCTCACCTGTCAAAGCGTGCCTTAAAAAGTTTTCCCTTGATATTCCTTGGAAGCTATACACTTTTTTATTCAGCACTCACCCTCACCTGCAGGTTATTGCACTGTCATTCTGGGATTACAATTTATTAATTTTATTTTGGCTGCCATTTAAAATGTTACTATCATTCCAAAAATGGTATGAGACTTGCATTTCTCAGAAACTGCTTTTCATCAGTGGAACTGATTAAATATTTTGCCATCGGAAAATGCTAGCCTATTGAAAACATATTGCAAGGAAAAGAGCTTCTCATTTAGGAAAAAGTAAAAACATCTTGGTAAAAATGCTGTTCTATCACCCTCCTGCAATGGTTCATTTCTCATATTTAAGTTTACTGCTATGTAAAATAAATATTTAGATTTTCTTTTTTTAAAAAATCAGAATTTCTGGTTAATCTTAGATTTTTCTACTGAATGGAAATTCTGAACCCTGAGCAGCTGCCTTTAGAAGACGTTGTCACAGCAGACATCAGGTGAGAACCCCTCGGAGAGACTGCAGAAGTGTGTTCCTGTTGAACTGTAGAAAAGTAAGTGTCCAAGAGCAGAGACTGATCTGGCAGACTGCTAGTAGAGGATTTATCATCATTCAGACAAGTTGTTACATTCAGCATTTTCACTTTGCACAGTAAGTCCAAAATGGGTGTGAAATCCATTTGTTTTCTCTTAAAAGGCATTTCCTATAGACTTGCTCAGTTCCTGCTCTAGCACCATTCTCCTTCAGTAGAGCGGAGATTTTTGAGTGTTCTCTTTGGCAAATGACTTTTGAAGTGTTATAAATCTTGTCCCTGATTTCACAGCTATCTTCAGTCTTTTTGTGTGTAAGTAATTGCTAAGAATTCAAGACAATGGAAAGACAGTTCTTTTGAAAATGAAAGATCAATAAACCCAAATTCTCTTTGGTTTCATTAGCACTGGAAGGGATGTAGCTAAGCCAAAAGTAAAGCTAAGAGGAGGAATACACATTATTATAGCATTGGTTGAATTTGGAATTTCTGTTCTGCAACAAATTCAGAAGAATTTCAAAAATAAATGCCATTTTGAGTCAACGTGCAAGCTACATATTTTTCAGTCATCCCAGAAAAAAATTATTATGAAATACAAATCATAACATTTTAAAGATAAATAAATATACCTATATTTATGTTTAAGTGTAAATATATATGTAAATATAAATGTAAGGTTAAGTTCACTGCATTAATCATCATTAGCCGTCTTCCTCATCTCTGAAAGACACTCAAGATCGGTGCTGGAAAGCTGGACACAGGTGATTTCTGGAGGACTTCTCATACTAGCATTCCAGCTTCAAGACTAAGGAGATTTTGTACACAAGGGTTTCACATGGCCAACTGGAATGTATAAATCCACAATCCTGACCCAGCATCTATAGCTGAGAGAAGATTCTACGGAGCAATCAGAGAGGCAAATAGCAGGAAGTCACTGAAAGCTGCTGGTCAGAAAAGTAACACTAAAGAATTAGTTTATTATCTAAAGACTCCATGGCCAGCAGCAGAATGATTTTTGTCCGGTTAGCCTCCATCAGCAGAGTTTTCAGAGTTTTATTTAACTTATCTTGTTCCAGATAAATTTTGTTTTCTAGCAAAATGGAACTTCACAAGTAAAAATTTCAAAAGAATCCTGACATGCTCACTTTAAGGAAAAAATGGGAAAATTCCACTTTGAGGCTCCATCTGAATTGGGCCCTTATGTGGTAAGACCCCACCTTACAGAGCTGCTGCTATGTCTGCTACTAGGTGGGATATGCAGGCGACCAGAGCTCTTGTACATCAAAGTTGCTTACAAGGACAGTACAGATGATCAGTAAGGCAAACCCATCAAAATACAACTCTGCTATTAAAAAGCATAGCCTGAACTCACAAGTGTCACAGTTTTCCTCTGTGACAGCCATCCCTTTTCATTCATAGTATTATGGCAGGCCTAACAACAAGCAGCCACTTCCGAAAAGTTAAAGGACACCACCACACGGCTTCTCTCCTTAATAATAATAAACTAATTCTTTAGTGTTACTTTTCTGACCAGCAGCTTTCAGTGACTTCCTGCTATTTGCCTCACTGATTGCTCCGTAGAATTGTCTCTCAGCTATAGATGCTGGGTCAGGATTGTGGATTTATACGTTCCAGTTGGCCATTTCCCATCCTGCCTCAAGCAGATGTTATGAAAGTATGTTACTCCACTTCAGTACTGCCTAGCAGACATCATGTGAGGGCACCACTCAGCAGACATTCACAGCTTGCTTTGGTCTGATAATGTCTCAGCCTTGGAAAGGAAAACTCAACAACCCTGAAAATTCTTACTCAGGGGAGCTCTTGGAAATGCTGACTAAACACCTGCGGGCTTCCCAACTTGGAGTCAGTCTGCAATACAGGGGCAAGAGAAGCTCTGAACATGAAAGTCCTTGCATTGCCAACCAGAGAACAACCTTCAAGAAAATATCACTGTGAAGCTGGACACAGTAAGAGCTCAGGATCCCCAGCAACCTGCAAGTTAAGCTGGCAGAAGAGCACACTTTTTTTCTATGTGAATTTGTTTCATCCTTAACATTTTTGTCAAACTTTTCATGTTTAACAAAATTATATTTCTCTGATAATGACCCTTGCCATCAATGAATTAATTAGGTTTAATAAGAATGTAAACTTTTGTCACTGCCACTGTTGCTCATTGATGATGAGTAATACACAATGATTTTGATCTGAAAGAAAAATTCCTTTTCTCCTTTTTTTTTTGGAGGTGGATGCTAACTCTGGAATTATTTTATAACACCACAATATTTTAGAAAATATATTTGTTTCTCTGTGTATAAGACCATTCAAGGAGCATACCAAGTTGACTGACTCAACTACCTTTGCTGAGACTAGAAAGACATGGCAGTTAAGAATTTGCTCTTGAATGCATCAATTTATGGGTGTTTATTCAGACAGACTTATTAATAAATCTTCTGTATATATGTTGTCATCTCCACTCAAAGCAGCTAGGGCTGCCTATACTACAATTCAGCATAATTCCTATACCATAATCCAGAGACTTGGATTTCTATCCTAATTTACCTGGAAAGCTTTCTGGAACTTTTCCATTTCGCAGACTCTGAATATGAAAATGTTGTTACATAATGTTCATGGTAGCTCAAATTTTCAAATATTCCATAATAATTCCAAAAATGTTTTTTGCTCAGGACCATTGTCAATATATCTAACACTTAGGGATGTGCAAACAACATGACCACTGAACATAAAAGTACATGAATTTCACTATAGCTAATATGAGTGAGGCTTCACTGCTGTCCTCTGTATAAGTTTCTCAGCACAGTCACAGGTTTTCTGTATTCTTAATAACATATCATAGAATCATAGAATTGTTTCGGTTGGAAAAGACCTATACTTCAGTCTTTCGGAAATAACATACTGAAAAGTTAATAATCCTGCAAAATTACCCTTATCAAAAAAAAAAACTTTTATAACATTTCTAGATAAATAGTATTTTCAAACATTCCACAATTAATATTTACCTTGTTTTATTTTCATTTTTCCCATTTACTTATTACTAAAAACATTTTTCTTTTAAAAAGGATTAAATCTCGTCCAGAGACAATTTTTTTCTTAGTTGCTCATGTTTAGCCCACAAGGCTGAATCCGGGACATACCAATCATTCTGTGGCAAAAGACTAATGTCATCGTAAATCTGGGTTTATAACCTCATGACTGAAAGAAACAAAAGAAAAAATGGGGTTGTGAAAGCACTAGCAAGATCAAAGAAATGCAATGGCGAAATAAACTTCCCTGTTACACTCGATATACTACAGTGTTCTTTCGAAAGAATACATTTGGCTCCTGACATTTTAAAAGTCTGCATTTGCAGTGCTGTAGATAAACTGCTGTTATTTTCTAACCAAAACAATTCCTCACCATGTGTTTTATCAGAGTGCAATGAAAGAGATTGCCTTTATTATTCTGATCGCTGTTATCACAGATAGACTTTTGAATCCAAGCTTTGCTTTGGTTTTCTGGAGTCAGTTGTGGTCAATATGTAGCATCCAGCATTTAACCACCTTCTTCAGTCTGTAGATTCCCAAACACTAGCCCAAACATAAGAACTGAACTTAACCAAGGTCACGGAAAAAATTATAAGCAAAAAAGAGCACAAACTATTGGCCTAAAACAACTCCATATTTTTTCCTTATTCTGAGGGCAAGGCACCAGATGTTGAAATGGGTTTTTCAGTCATTACATTCCCCCAAATAACCTTACCCTTAAAAATAATTCTAGCCAAGGGAACCACCCATCCAGTGAAGGGAACATAAGCTGTTGACCACAATTGACTCCAGACATCTCTTCAGTCTTCTCTCTGAAGGCTGCTCAGTCTCAAGGACAGAACTAGACTCCAGTTTTAGATTTGCAAGCCCCCAACATAATAGTAATTATGACAAGAAGAACTATACACAAAGTAAAAAAGAAAAAAAATTTAAGAAGTGTTGACAACAGATTCCAGCTCTATTCCAAACTCTTGCGGGCAGGATAGAATTAACTGGCTTCTTCAAGTTTTTATATTACCAAAACATAATCCCAACCTAATCCTAACTCTAATGATTGCCACAGGACCCATCCTTCCAGTAAGAAAAGATAAATTCCTGATCACAGTCAACCCCAGCCCAAGTTTAGGAGAAGGCTTATTTTTTGGAAATAGCTTACATTTTCTTACACTGGAGAGAAAGCTCAGCTGGACATATTTGAGTTAAGCTTCTGAATTAGTTTAGGACTTGAAACGGTTTTGTCTGAAGGTGCTGTAGATAGAGATTCCTGAAAATATTTTGAAGCACACTTTAAACTACAAATGCATTTTACAGAATCAGCCGGTGGCACCATTACTCATATAGTAAGAAGGCCCTGACGACAACTTGGAGTACTAAGTTTACAAGTAAGGAGCTGAGGAAAAGTTGACCTGACATCACAATAAACAATGCAACAGCAGAGGAACCTGTACTCTGCTACAGTGGCAAGATCTACTCAAATTTTACTTAACTGTAGCTTTGTTTATTTGCAGGACATGAAACATTATTTTGGTGTATTCTACAGCTATTGACCTGTATGGCACCGAATGCCATTCCATGCTTTGAAGTGTCATGATAAGTTTGAATATTCAACGGCAGGGAATTAACAGCAGGGAGTTAATTTCCATCTTCTCTAGGAATCAAATAAGTTGACTAAAAATGTTTCCTCAACTGGCTGACCTGCAAGGCACATGGTAATGGTCCTTAACTGCTGTGCAGCTGCACCAGTTTCACGCTGTATTGATGCTGTTAGGGAGATAGTTGGTGTCAATGGTGGTCATTCCTTGTTGGGGAGAGGGTAGAGTTAGCATTAGCACTAGGATGGCTTCAGAAAAGGAGATATGACAGTGTCACCCATATGCAGTATATGCCAAGCCTCCTGCCAAGTCCAGGTGAGGGATGTGAGGAACAAGGATCACTGGAACAGGAATCCATCTCCACAGCCAAGGACAACAGCAGCCCTCCCTTTAGTAATAATTCTCATTGGCTGGAGACCTGTGCAGTCTTACAGTTTCTGTTGATTAAGTAAGAACCTATCACAGACACCACAAATCCGCCTATGACTTCTGCTCCTGGTGATGGCTCTTATTTTCTTTTCCAGCAGCAACATGCTTTTGCAGCAAATTCAGCACGGATGTTGAGAAGCGGGTGTGGGCAGGGTTCCATATGGAGAACATACTGGAAAATCACAGGTGTATGGGGAGCATATGAGCAAAGTGAGGTAATGATAGAGGAATGGTGTGAAAGAACGGGAGTGGATGCAACATGTCACAGGCAAGCTAAGACCTTATGTAGGGAGCCACATCTGGTGACCTCAGAAGATAACTCAGACATGGTTAATTGTAGCTGTTGTCTGTGATTATAAAGAGTTCTGATTCGCCACTAATTTTTTTTCTGAGCAAGCTTAAGGAGTAGTCTTTAGACTAACCTGCCTTTATATAACTGTATCAGTGAAGTGTCATATTACTAACAAAAACGCTTGAATGAAAGAATGAACAAACCCCTTGAATGCACCCTTAATAACTAGAATTATCTGTCAATTCATGAGTTATGTGCAAAGGGATAATTTGAAAATACCACTTAAGAGAATGAACATGGTAACATCTAATCAATGGAAATAACTGTTCATTTGGGGGAAAATCTGATGGAATGTGGCTGGAAATCAAGGTGTGAATTGTTCTCAGTGGGAAATAATGTAATGAAAAACACAAGACTGTATATTTCTAGGGAGTTGTGGTTTTGTGAAAAATACCATCATTAAAAGTTCATCATTCATTTTTCTTCTTTAGGCAGCCATATAGGAGTCAGCAATCAGTATTTCCAAAACCAAGTTGTTGTCGCATATAAATAAGTTTGGTAAAAGAAAAATGTGCTGTTCAGCAAAATTATAAGATGTGGGTGGAAAAAAAAATCACAGAATAAATATGTATTACGTATTGTCTTTGTGACATCTATGCTTCTTTGGACTAGTAGAAAGGAAAACCTACTCATGACTTTAAAAAGTTTAAAGAAATCTGTGAATACAATAAAATAAATCCCAAATAAGTGACTCGTATTGAGCTGTGACCCCTGAGAGTTCTTATGCCTTCCGTCCTCTGAGCAGAGATGCTAGGAGCTGAAGACATACTGGCTCTCTCTGGCATATGTGTCAGGTGGTGAATTGAGCAGCTAACCTTTAAGGATGGCAAGAAAAGAAAACTCGTTAGGAGAAAGTGGAGAATGGGGTCTTCCAAAGGGTTAGGCTTAGCATACATGCAATGCATAAAAAGTGCTATGATAAGAAAAACTTTCCTCTTGCACATTTAAAAATGGCTGTACTGGAGACTGACCTTTTTGAGAGAAAAGACAAATTAGTGATAACAAAAAATGATCTGAAAGATCATTTCCTTTATGATAAATAAATAAAAAAAGAAACAAGTAAATATACTATTCTTTCCTCATTACTGATTCTAAGCAAAGCAATATCTTTAGGTATATCTGAGGGGTCATGGCACAGAGGCTATGCTTGTATTAGTAACAGAAAACTATGGCGCAGGTTCAAGCACTGACATGGAAATAGCCATACTGTTTCTTTGCTAGGAATTTCTCTGGCACAGTTTTAATGTGTGTCAGATGATACCTGAGCAGAGTCTGGAGGACAAGATGAGCCAGAGGTTTCTCTAAATGGGCAATATGGTCAAGGCCATTTTGTATTGGGAAAAGGGGAGAGTTTAGTCATATAGCTACAAACCATACTGTGCTCCTGAGTGAAAGAACAGGTAGTACTTTCTCGCATAAACACAGTCAGAGGAGTCTTCAAGGTCTGTGTGGAGAGCATTTCTGGAAAGACAGTGTGAAGATGAGACTATGTGTTGAGTTTTATGGAAATGTTTGTTCTAGCAAACAGTTTGCAGAGTCTCTTACAAAGGAGCAGTTGACTTCAAAACTTCCCAAGTTTGCAGGCAGGCCCCAAAACATCAGTTCTTTGGATGCTAAAAAGTAACACTTTCATACTCATTTTGCAGCCTGTACAATGTTAGATCTGTGTTACTGTGGGAGAACAAACACATCACTCAAGCATTCATTTAATAACTACTCTATGGGCCAATATACAGTAGTCTACTGTATGTATTTCTGTCTCTCAGAGGATGTTAGAATAAATGGTAGTATATTATATCAACACATTAAGCCACAAAATACTAGCCATCTAGCTCACTTTTAGAAAGAAATCCATCATGGAACTCTTTTAATAGTAATCCAAAGAGTAAAATTAATGCAGTTTATAAATTAAGAAACTACCTTACAAATTATGCTAGAATTATATTTACAGCTATATACACACCAATAACTCAAGAATCACCCAAGTGATGTCAAATATTATGCAGAAAATAACAGTGGTCTAATAGTTCCATGGGTGTGATAGAAATACACAGTCCTGTTTTGCATAATACATCTCTTATCTAACTGATATTTTGGTTGTGTATATCAGAGGACAAAAACTGTGTTATTAATTTGTAGAGACAAAACTTCAGATATAATCATTGATTCATACTATCCATGAATATACAGAAATATTCCATAACTTTTTTTTTTTTGCCCCTGGATTTAGATCCCAATTGGACAAACTCAAAGCCATGTTAAGCTAGGAATCTAATTCACTTGTATGAACACTCACAAAATGGATTAAGATTTGGCTTTATTAAATAAATCATAGAATCATAGAATCATTTAGGTTGGAAAAGACCTTTAAGATCATCCAGTCCAACCACTAACCTAACACTACCAAGTCCACCACCAGACCAATTAAGGGTAGAGTAGCAACCCCACACCTCCTGGCTTGGTGGCTGGATCATTTATAACGCAAGTAAAAACTAGGAATCATTAAGGTTGGAAAGGACCTCTAAGATCATCAGTCCAATCATCAACCCAACACCACCATGCCCACTAAACTATGTCCCAAAGTGCCACGTCTACCCATTTTTTGAACACTTCCAGGGATGGTGACTCCACCACCTCTCGGGGCAGCCTCTTACAATGCTTGACTACCCTTTCAGTGAAGAATTTTTTCCTAATATCCAACCTAAACTTCCCCTGGCACAGCTTGAGCCCATTTCCTCTCCTCCTATCACTAACTACTTGGGAGAAGAGACCAACACCCACCTCACTACAACCTCCTTTCAGGGAATTGTAGAGAGCAATAAGGTCACCCCTCAGCCTCCAGATTAAACAATCCCAGTTCCCTCAGCCGCTCGTCATAAAGCCTGTGCTCCAGACCCTTCACCAGCCTTGTTGCCCTTCTCTGAACATGCTCCAGCACTGCAATGTCTTTCTTGTAGTGAGGGGCCTAAAACTGGACACGGTATTCCAGGTGTGGCCTCACCAGCGCCGGGTACAGGGGGACAATCACCTCCCCCAGCTCCTGCTGGCCACACTATTCCTGATACAAGCCAGGATGCTGTTGGCCTTCTTGGCCACCTGGGCACACTGCTGGCTCATGTTCAGCCAGCTGTCAACCAGCACCCCCAGGTCCTTTTCGGCCAGGCAGCTTTCCAGCCACTCCTCCCCAAGCCTGTAGCATTTCATGGGGTTGTTGTGACCCAAGTGCAGGACCCAGCACTTGGCCTTGTTGAACCTCATACAGCTGGCAACGTCAGTGATTCATTCTACCTCATTTGCTTCATAACCATATTCCAGTAGATGAACTAGCTATATTGTTCTGACTGTGATAAATACACTTTGCCTCTATACTGAAGCCTCACCTACCAAGGCCTAAAACTACATTGGTAAAAATGCATTAATTAGATATATTTCTGTCCAAAAAGGAGACAAATTTGCTAAGACTTATTTGGAAAATTTTCTCTGAACAGGATGTTCCTGTGAATTATACAAAAGCTATTAAACAAATTTTCTTTCTGTCTTTATTACAGATTTTTTCAGGCTCACCAAATTTTTATGGTCTGTTGTGGTTATCTTTGTAAATTCTTATGGCAAGAAGAAAACCTCAAAGGCTCATTTTTACTTGCACTGCATAAATTACTATCTCATACACATAAATCCCCTCAGTGGAAAAGATTAATTTTAATCACAAAGGAATCCTATTTTTGCAATAATAACCATAGTTTGTGAACTTCACATTTCAAATGAAACTTCAGACATCTGTTACTTCAAGAAATTATTTTCATTTTCAGTCACTTACAATAAATGATAAAAAAAAATGAGTCTTTAAAAAAAAGACATTTTAACACTGATTGTGTAATTCTAGCTTGAATTTTAACCATTCTTTGTCCATAATATAACACTTTATTGTGAACTCACCAAGTTAAGTAGGGCTGGAGTGGCAGCCTTGACCTCTGTGTGCTCAGTAAGACATCCCTTTCAAGATTCCCCTCAAGGAGAATAGAGGTTGTGCCATGAAATCTTACCACACAATGATTTTTTACATTATATACATGTAGGTCCTGGTTTCAGCTGGGATAGAGTTAATTTTCTTCCTAGTAGCAGGCATAGTGCTGGGTTTTGGATTTAGTAGGAGAAGAATGTTGATAACATGCTGATGTTTTTGGTTGTTGCTGAGTACTGCTTATGCTCGTCAAGGACTTTTCAGCTTCCCATGCTCTGCCAGGTACACAAGAAACTGGGAGGGGGCACAGCCAGAAGAGTTGATCCAAACTGACCAAAGGGCTATTCCATACCATATGATGTCATGCTCAGTACATAAACTGTGGGGGGTTGGCTGGGGGGCAGCGATCGCTGCTCGGGAACTGTCTGGGTATCAGTCGGCGGGTGGTGAGCAATTGCCTTGTGCATCACTTGCTTTATATATTGTTATTATTATTATCATTATCATATTGTTATTATTATCATTACTATTTTACTTTATTTTAATTATTAAACTGTTCTTATCTCAACCCAGGAGTGTTTGTCACTCTTACTCCTCCGATTCTCTCCCCCATCCCATCGGGGTAGGGGGAGTGAGCGAGCGGCTGCGTGGTGCTTAGTTGTTGGCTGGGGCTAAACCACGACAAATATATACTGTCCAGTAGTATTTTTTTATCACTTTATAATATTATGAAATTACTTTCTTAATCTTATCCTATTCCTACACAGGATATTTAGTATACAAATTGCAGGAAAAATAACAATGCAGAGACTCAGACATGCTGGTAAAGTTATGTTTCTGACATGTTTCCCCTTTGAACTTTTAGATAAAATTAATTATTTCATAACTAGTTAGTGAAGTGCATCTGCAGCCATCTCAGTAATACAGAAGGAAACATGTTCTATGTAAAAACTTTTCTGTGTAGCTCCTGTAGCTAGAAGCATATTCATGTTTTGCACTGTTAATTCATCATTTGGTTTATTATGCTATGTCTACATTAGCACTTCAGTGAACTAAACTACAATTAATGATCAGAGCTACACCTTTGAAGGAAATCTCCCGCAAATCATCACTTAATGCACTGAGTGGTCTCAGAACGTGCAAATTGGTTTCCTTTTGGATTAAACTAAACTGAGAAATGCAGTCCAAGAGAGAATTTAATGAGCTCCCACCACTGATGGACATGCTGTCCCCTAGACTGAACTGGAACTAGTCTGAAGTAAAACCTCCTGAAACATGTAGAGTGTGGACACGGGTCCTGGGCACCAGCTATTTCCATCTACAAACCCACACTTAATGCCTACTAATGGGTTATGCAAATGTTTCCAGTAAATGTTATGTCTCTCCAGAATGATGCTGGTACTTAAATAATGAGCTGCACGTGCAAAATGTAACAAGAAGTAGCTATATTAGTCAAAGTTTATGTTCAGTAAGACAGAATAGACATGATAAAAGATTATTTGTAATCGTCCACTTTTGGAATACTGAAAACCTACATATAAAATTCTTAAAGACTATAAGTAATTCCAACTCTTCTTTCTTGCAAAGTAAGAGCATCACTTATCCCAATACAGAGTATGAACTATATCTAATATTTTTGCTAAAGTTTGCTACTCCTTCATATTAGAAGTTCCACTTCTAGAAAAGAAATATTATACTAAATCCATCAGAAACCTGACTAATTTTGTTTAAATGAGCTAGATTTATTTACTTTTCCTTTAAAATTTCTGTGTTAAAATTAATCTTTTTGCACTTGCATGGATTTTGCATTCCTGGGACCATAAGAAACTACTCCGGAACTGACTATGCCTTAGGTTTTCTTTAACACCCATTCACATCAGCTTAACAACTGTTTTCAATGCCATAGGATTTTTTTTTTTTCTAATTTGTGCTTTTGGTTTATTTATAAATGTCAAATCCCATAGATTATTCTCTTCTCATGTAATTTAAAGTTAACTTTCTTCTATAGCAAAAAATTCCTCAACGTTTTTATATAAATGTAATGATAAAACTGTGTGATCTAAAAAAAGAAATAGTTAAAAAAAACAGCTTAATACAATATATTCTTTATAGTCTAGATATGCACTTTATTCTAAATGTTAGACTTTGTATCCTGCAGAAAGTTCTCATTAAGTAGCAGACATACAACACATTCTTTTTTCCTTTTATAAAGTCAACTTTATCAAAAATAACAAACAAAAATACATACTTGCCCAAGGACTGGTCCTTGTGCAAATTTTTTTTTAGGTATTATACATAAAGTAAAAACTGATAACTTTATTTTGTACTTACTAATTATTTAGATCATGCAAATTATGCAGGTTTCTTCTTCTATACATATGGTTCATATGTTTAACTTCTTCAGTGTGCTAACCCAAAGGAAGTAGACGACTTCTTGTTCCACTTTATGCATAAGTTTAATTGTATGTGGGAATAAGGTGAAATTCAACCATAGCACAGAGAATTCAGTGCATTATTATGCTGTTCTACTGTTGAGAATAAAAAATAAATAAAACTATGTATAGAAATAAAATTATTTTAAAACACATATTTATTTATAGCTAAGAAAACACTCTTGGATTTCTTACCCCATAAAATTCATCTTCGTTTTTGTATGGGTTTTGTAAAGCTGACAATGACAAGACCAGTCTTTTCTGTGAATCTGCTCCTTGACCTATACTGATATATTTAAAGAATTTTGTTCTGAATTTTTCAAAATGAAAATAAATAATAATATTCATATTCTATCATGCAATCATCTACTTTAAGAAATAAGTAAATCTTAAGAAGATAATTCTATCAAAAATTATTTTGAATGGATCCTCAGCTGGTATGAGTGGGTCTTCATGAGGTTAAGTATACACACCTACATGGAATTAGGTGTGAGGATCTCAACTAGAATTTTTATTAACTTTTTCCACTGCTTATTAAGCAGTGGTCTAGTGATCTAACTGTCATCTAAGTTAGAACCCCTTGACAGCACTTTGGCCATATGAAAACATCTCAATCTTCACGTTTTAGCTCATTTACGATACCAGAGAAATTTGCAGGGGCCTTCCTGACAGGCAAAAGTCTGATGCAGGGGGTGGAATCTTGGCTCCATAAAAGTCAGTGGCAAACTCCTATTGAGTTTACTGGACCTACAATTTTCCCCAGAGTGGCGGAACAATACTCTAAGAACAAAATATGTGTTTCTAAATATAATTTATGAATGATGACAGTGCAGTTAGGCACGTTTTTCTGGTTAGCTATGGAGGGAAAAAAAGCAAAGAATATTCTCTCTTTGAAAGTCTGGGAAAATCTCCTGATGACGTCAGTTTCCTGACATAAAGGCATCCTGAAACAAAGCCTTCAGTGGTAGCTATAGGACTTAATAGTGAACCTCCAAGAAAATTGTGTTTCCAGCAATGTTTTTTACATTACTATTCCTAGTGTGAGTATAAAAGCAAGTTTTGTTGATAGAGTACATGTATTTACATTGGATTATTTTTTTGGCTGCTTGATCTCCCAGCTTTTGTTATGATCTGCAGGTTTATAAGGAAAAACCACATCTTAGAACAATTATGAGAGTTACTACAATACAGTTGAGACCTAGAAATTATTTCTTCTCATTTTTGGCTTTCCTCAGCTAATTTCAATGACAATGGCTAAGCTCCTTCTGGATAGAAACAGTTTTGAAAGAAATGGACAGCATGGCTGAGCAAAGGAGGAAAAAAAGGGAAAAAAAAAAAAAAAACAAACCCCAAAGGAGCTCTGCCATGTGTCAGAGCCATTTAACAAGCAGTCAGGTCATAAACTTACTTTGGAAAAAAACAGATGCAAAAGAAGCAGCTTCAAGTGCATTCAGACTGGAATTCCAACTTCTTATTATTAATTTGCACAACTTTTTGTTGTCTTTTCTTTTTTCTTAAAAAAAACCCAAACAACAAAAAAGAATTAATAGCAAAACCAGGCAGCTCTTCCATTAGTTTACCCTGTCTTTCCCAGTGCTTTGGGGATTTATGTGCTATTTCCTATACATAGATCAGTAAGCTTTATGAAATGCTGAAAACAAAGGTGAATCAATTATGGAAAACAGAAATTTGATACTCCTAGAAAATCACTGAAGACTTGATCTAAACCCCTCCAAAGCCAATCAAAATATTGTTATATATTAAGGATGTGGTGGAGGGTAATGCTGAACATACAATGCCTTCACATAAACTGATATTACCCTTCCTTTGGGCATTCTGACTTAGGTTTGATTCCTAAGCTCAGAAAGATGTGGAAAAATTAGAAGAGGTTCACTGGTGGGTATTAAAGAAAATCTATGAAGTTGAATATTGACAACAGTAAATTACTCTTTTTGGTCTAAAAGCAAATATAAGGGGATGGAACCACAGAAGCATAAATCAAATACTCATTTTCAAAAACAAGGAAGCAATCACCAATATACAAAGAAAATACATTTGCAAATTGTTAAAAGAAATATGTTAAGAGCCATAACTGATTACAGAATTCATTAGCAAAAGTCATCTTCAAAGTCAAGAATTTAATGAGATCCAAAAACCACTTTAAACAGAGATGTGTAACAGTGTCCCTTTCCAGGCCATAGCAGGATTTTATTTAACCAAGGACTTCTTTAGAGCATCTACAGCTGGAACAAGGGGACTCACTCACAGACACTGGCAGCCTCAGATGCTTCATCTAGTTTTGCCACTAGAAAATGGCAGAAAGCCACACATAAACTCTGAATGTTACCTGTGAGAAGTTTGTCTTGAGTTCTGGGGTATCACAGAAAAGTTCAAATGGCACCACATACCACTGCTTAATCTTTTTCAGAGGCTGAACCAAGGCATTTTAGTCTAAATTTTAACTTCCAATAAAGGGGAAGATCCTGAGTGAAACAAAGTGGTCACTCCTGAGAGAGAATTCACAGAAATATCATTCTGTTTGTGAACACCCTCTTAATATTGTATCCAAGTGGGTATTTTGAGTATATTCCAGCATAATAAAACCACAAATCAAGGGAAAATTGAGATTCAACATCCTATTTGTTGAAAAAAAACTTATGGCATAACTGAATTCTGATGTGAAGCAAGTAAATATGCTGCTTTTGGCAGTTAAGAGAATCTTCTCTCCAAAATATTTACTTAGCCCTTAAGAAGAAAAATGCTCTGCAAGGAGTGAGAAAAACACAGCAACTTTACTCAGTATTTAGTACATTTAATTAAGTCAATGCCAATCCAGAGCAACAGCATACACTTGACTGCAACTGGTTTAAATGCTTGTTGCACTGTTGAGGGTAAAGTTAACTCCTAGCAGGTGGCACAGGAATTACCTCACATTCAAGGAAACCGAGAACTGGTTGAATAAGTACACTGACTTCCAGAGAGACTCTTAGTGCTGTCCTGGTGAAACAGAAAAAGCAATCTGGCAGAATTCTCTATTAATGCTATCCAGCAGAAGGCTAGATATTTAAACTTGAAAATTCCCATGTTTGTATTTTCAAAATAGTCTTAAAATCACAATTAAAATGTATTTCTTGTTTCCCAGGAGTACCAAGGTTGGAGGCCTGGACAATCTAAGAGTTATTATAGATTGATCTACAG
Source organism: Pelecanus crispus (assembly GCF_030463565.1). Classification (NCBI taxonomy): domain Eukaryota; kingdom Metazoa; phylum Chordata; class Aves; order Pelecaniformes; family Pelecanidae; genus Pelecanus; species Pelecanus crispus. The sequence continues at coordinate 97,175,476 of NC_134645.1, forward strand.
CTTCAGGAAATGACAACTCAGGGATTTTCTTGATAGCATGTCTTCAAGCATGTGAAATGGGACAAGATTCAGAAACAGACATATCTGAGTCCTGGAAAAGCTGCTCAGTGAGTTTATTCCAGTTTCCAAAACAAAGTTAAGAAATTATATGGTTAGTAATCAAAATCACCTGAATGATGACAGTATTTCTATAGTAAAGAGCACAGGATTGGATGGCATATGCCACACAAAACTTCAGGTAAGGTGATTCAAGAAAGGACCACTGTGATCACTGAAAATCAGTTACCAAATACAAATGCTGTCAGTCTGTGCAGTCTGTGTGGAAATGCAACCTTTTATGTTTGCCAGTAAGGAGATTCCTCAGTCTGCTATAAACTTTATAGCAATGAGAGTGGCTTCCTGGGTCTGTTTATTTGGACAGACAATGAGAAATCATTAGTTACCATCCCTGAAGCTTAACTGAACTTAGGAGAGATCCTCCCTGCAACACAGTAGATAATACAATATAATCATGCGGTTATGAAATCACTAGGCAATGAATTAGTGTAAGAATGCCAAGTAAAAGTAAATGGCTTTTGTGTGGAAAAGATCTTCATCTCATGATAACATGGAATGACTATGATAACATTAAACTAACAGCAGTGAGAATAGAATGATTTTCATCAGTTTACTGGTATCAACTGCATAAATACAACCACCTTCTTTCCAGAACAGCCATGTAGTACATGTTATAATACAGTGCTTAATGATGTGGGGTAACCTATTTTATGAAGTCCTTTTCAATATGAAGGAATCGTAACCTTTTTAACTAATCCCATATTTCACATTCTAATAAACATGGAAATCATCTCCAATGATGCTTAAAGCAGCATATAGTGTGTGTTTCTCTGTCCCTGTGCCTGCGTTAACACCACACCCATGGAAAATATTACATTCTAATGATGCCAGAGTTTGGTTTTACTCTGATGGGACTCTGAAAGCCACGTTAAACTGACCAACTGTGATTTATAGCTAGTTTGTCTTCTGCCTGGAAAATGTACAAGTGAACTATTTAGAACAGTAGCTGTTTTCCTCATTCTTCTGTCTTGGATCACACTAATCTTAGGTTTGGATGAACGATAACAAGAAGTTAATGTTTATGGTGTTGCCAAGTATTTACTAAGTATTACACAACTGCAGTGCCACAATAATATAAATCATTTCTGCTCATTAACAGGAGTTGTCTTCACTGCATTCTGGACAGTAAATCACAAGAACACATTTTAAAATTCCTATGTAGTGGGAGCCACTGCTTCAGAGACCTTTGACTCATTAGAAAGATGATTAATTAATGTTTAGAAAGGAATAGAGATAATACTTTCCACATCACCACTTCAAAAGTAGATTGAAGCATGTTTCTATGTCTGTTTATCTTTCTACAGGATCTCCATGGAAGAGACAATAAGAGAAAGCCTTTTTGGTGTTTCCATGCCTGTTGTTTTACCGCAACCAGAGTTGAACTCAGGAAAGCATTACGTACAAATAGTGCTCTACTAGATGGTGAAACTGCAAAATAGTTGAAGACCCAGATCCTGTGTGGGTACATAGGGAAATCAGCTTTCATCTAACTCTCCTGTGAAGCTCATTTGTTCAAGCTGTGTTGTATAGGAGTTAATTCTTTTTCCCTTACATGTATAGCAGGAGAAAAACTCCTGTATTCTCAAGAGGATATCAAGAAATTTCCTGGATCCTCCTTAACATTTCCCTGCTTTTGTCCAGTAAACATTTTGAGCGGAAGTATAGTCATTACACCCAAGGGCCTGCGTTCACTTCTCTGAGACCGAGATGACATATGTATCTTTTCAGAAAAGAATTTTTGATTTTATGAAGTGAGTGGGCTGTTTGGACAAAAATGTTGACACTATGCAAAATACAGACTGTGCTTTAAACTCCTTCAGGCCTTTAGAGCCTAAACTATTGGCATTTCATTATTTGTGCTCTGCTATGTAGAGAGGTCTCAGAACAGTAAACTGGGGATCCACAGATATTTTTATATTGACTTTTATATATTGACATTCAGGCAAGGTTTGGGCTTGCCGCTAATTGAAAAGTAAGTTCAACATCAATGGAATTGGTTTCAAGCAGTGATTTCTTGCAAGATTCTAACCTAAGTAGTAAATACCAGATGTACTCCTCGCACAGATGGCACCATCTTAGCTCAGAATTTGGGAACACATGTCCCATATCTGAAGCCAACGAATCATGGTTCCCAGTCATCAGTCAGATTCCCACATTCCACTGTGCAGCCAGACATCGTATGATTTGCATGTTCACAAGAGGGGTTGCAAAACCAACAAGATGTGCATCTGTAATGCAACTTAATTCCTTTTTGAACCTTGGTAGAGAACTGTATTTAAGCTCTGTATCCTTTAAGATTTCTTAGCTTGACTGAAGGGCTGTTGCCCCTCTTTGAGAACTTTTCACAGGAAAATTTCAGGTTTCAAATTGAAATCAAACAAGAGCAGTTGAAATATGTCAAGATTTATGTCTGTTGGCAATAAAAGAATGCTGAGAGGCCTGTAACCCATTACAGGTGAGGTTGCCACCCCTCCATGTTCCTGTCACGGCCCCCCAGGGCTCTGCCCACCCTGCCCCAGGACCCCAAGTCAGCGCCCTGGGTCCATCAGCCCCTACCCCAGTGAAGCCGCAGCGGGGCCGGGTCTCCAGGCCCCCACGACCCCACCCTGCCTGGCCATGGGCCCCATTGAGCCCAGCCCACCTGTGGGCCAATGTCCCAGCGTGGCCTCTGCCTGTCCCCAGGGAGGTGCCCGATGCCCGGGGCTGGGGCTGCGCTGCCTGTCCCGGGAGAGCCCTGCTCCCAGCCGCCAGCCCCACACGGAGTCGTGGACCCACCCTGCACCCTGGAAGTCCCCAGGTCCAGCCAGCAACCAAGCTGAGCACGCATTCCCAAAAGGCCCACACACACAAAAACGCATAGGTAATACACATGGACCTTGGGCCTTGGACCACCGATCTCTTGGGGAGCCCCTGGGAGCAGCTGTGTTGGGAGCTCATGTCTGAGGGGCTTATTGACATTCCCCTGCCTGCCATTGTGAGTGGAGATGGGAACCTTTTATCACATAACCTAACATACAGTAAAGGCTTTCTTTTTGTTGTTCCAGTTCTCAAAAACTAGCACAATCGATAAGGAAAAGCAGACCAAATCATCACACCCCAAAAGTTAAAGTTTAACAGATATTTTAGATCTTTGAATTGAGCTGACTTGCATGGAAAATGTCCCTGATGCTTCTTCTGCTTATCAGAAGCCCCTTTACCCCCTTGTGTATTTATCTTTATACTATTTTTATAGCACTTTGTGCAATGTGGCAGGTTGCTTATTAGGTATTGTAAAAAGATAAAACTTTAATTTCTGTAATGTTTGACTCTATCCAAAAAATGAGTTCATTTTGCTTTGTTCAACTTGTTCTTTAGTACTACGGCTATTTTTTATTTCATAATGGGTTTTTTTAACATTTCTTCTATTCGCTCTTCTTTCATGGCAATCAACGGTTATGTTCCAAATTTTTGATATACTGAGGAAACCCGTTAAAATTGGCAGGATATTTACTCCGTGTGTGTATTTTCTCCAGGATGCATACAATGTGAGGTAATAGTTGTACTTATACTTTACTCCACTCAACAAAATCATGTTTAAGGAACATGATTACAATACATTTTGATTGAATGCAGACATGTTCCATGTCCATATCCTAGACATAGTCCAGGGCAACTGGCTCTAGGTGACCCTGTTTGAGCAGGAGGGGTGAACAAGGTGACCTCTAGATGTCCCCTCCAACCTCAACCATTCTGTGACTCTTCCCATACCTGTGTGGAAGGATTTGCCAGTAGCAAGACCTCAAAAAAATTGTAGTTTAGTTTGCTAAATTCATAAAAAGGGTACATATTATTCATATTATTCTCTAGGTGTGATAGATTTAGAATACACCTACTTTTTCATGTTGCTTGAGCTCCCTATGCCTTTTTTTCTTTTTTTCCACACTTTAGAAGTCAGGAAAAATGTTTTTTGGGTTTGTTTGTGGTTTTTGTTTCTTTGGGCTGTTCTCAGAGAAGAACAGAGCTCAATAACTCCTGAGGGTTGTGAAGGCCATGGAAATAATACTGTTCCAGCAAGTATGGAATATCATACAGCATTACAGAATGAATGATCAAAAGCATAACAAGCCACAACTCACAAAAGAGCTTTGCCCTGCAAGATCTCCTTCCCCATGTGCCTGGTATTTGAGAATAGTTACAAGACAGAATTATGTGAGTTGGATCCAGCAGCCTACCCCTCCACAGAGTTTTCATACTTCAGGATCAACTGTATGTCTCCGTATGCAATTGTGGCTGTGAATGATCTTTTCCTAGGTACAGCCTGAGTTTAGAATACAATTGAGGTTAAAGTAGTTAACAGTAGTGCTGAGAGCTGGGACAGCCAAACCCCTTGTGCATGGGCAGAGGAAGAGGACGTGGTCACACAAAACATTTTTTGTACTTGGGTCTCTGAACATTGCTCACATGTGGATAGCTACGTTTTCTAATCCAACATTCCTCTATTGTTTCAGTACAATGATCCACACGTGCAATTCACATCACAGATAATCTATACTGCTTTAAAAATATTGATCTTTGACATGAAATCTTCAGTGAGCTTGCACTCTCAGATAACTTGACTCTTCAGATGAAGTGTACAACAGTAAATAAAGAAGCAGGAGGGATCACAGGCATGTGGGGCTAATTGGATTGAGTGATGAAATTCCATATACACCCAAATAAAGGTATAACTAAAATTGTTATAGAAACAATCATGTTTCAACAGATATTCCACTGATCTATATAAAAAGGCTTTTCCATTAGATATGTAATTTATTAGATGGTGCATTATGCAGTAGACTTGAATCATGCAAAACTTTGTTTTGCTTATGTTTTCCTTTAAAACTTAGAACCAAGTATTCTTTTGGTCCAGATCCCACAGTATAAAATTCAGTTGGGCTTGAGTGAATAGCTTTGAGAGCTATCTTTAGAAAAGCCTACTGCAGTTGCCACATCTAGTAATTCTGCAATGTTATATTTCAAAATATTTCTAAAAAGCATTTCTCTCTATATATATATGTAATTCTGAAGATTTTTTAAACATTATTGGTACGTCCAAAATTGTTGTACAGGAAGCTATTCAATTACCCAGCTAGACATGCCAGAATATCTTTGTGATTTTGGACACAATTAACAACGGATGATAAAACTCTCCTTTTCTTTTTATCGTCTTTTTAAAGAAGTGAAATACTGTTGAAAAGTTTTGATTTTCCTTGCACATTTCCAGTAATGTGTATTAATTATTATTACTTATAATATTTTTGTAGTGAAATATATATGTGAAGGTGGAAAATAATTAGTCTCAACACAGAAAATACAGTTGAGTCTTGTAATATATCTTCTTACCTTCCTTTTTCTTTGAGAGTCAAGACTGGGGCACAAACTAGAAGTTTACTGAGAACAGACACTCCTCTAGCTGAGGAAACAAGCCAAGACTGAAGTATTCACTTGAGAGGAGATATATAGGAAAATGAGAGACTAGAAAGAGACCTAACAGTGAGCAGGGTTCATGTTACATGGGAATGTGCATTGTGTGATCTCTTTACAAAAAGTTGAAATGCCAGACAGGTATCAGGGTCCTATGTAACTAAGAGTGAACAGGAGCCAGAACCTTTGAAGTACTTGATAGGTGAAAGCCTGTGGTGGTGAAATAGGAATTATATGCCTAAAATATCTTTCTGGATCTTGGCCTCACTGTACAAAAATATTCTGACATGATATTCACAAGTGAAAAAATGTATGTATCCTTTTTTTGTATTCCTGATATTAAATGTAAATCACAATAGATGACATTTAATCAACCAACCTTGAGACAATATAAAACTAACGTGTCTTTTTCTTAGAGATTAATCAGCTAGAAGTATACTAATTAAAAGAACTAAAAACATGCATTCTTTAAAGTTCTTCAGGATACTTAAATGAAGAAACACTGGCATTAGCACAGCTGAAATAAATTAACTCATTAAAACGTACATTTGCATCCAGGATAACAAGACTACAACATACACTCTGTGAAATAAACAGACGTCGAATCTAGGAAGGGTAGTGACATGACTATATACATCCTGGCAAATGTTTAGAAATACATTTCCAAAAATACAGTGGTAAATTTCAGAAAGCTGAAGGATCTAATTTTTTATTTCTAAAAAAGATGGGTTCTATTTAAAAACAAAATAATTCTTTCACTTTCGAAGATTTGTCTGACATTAAATTAATTCATCACTGACTCAAGTACACACAAAGTATCAGATTAAGGGAAGCTTTCTAGTGCTCCCAAATGATGAAATTCTGCTGCACACAAGGAGAGGTTCAATGTTTAAAAGGGTGTTGATTTAATAGTTTTTTTTTTTCTTTTGCTGGAAGGATTAAGTGTTGGAAAGGCATAGACAATGCCTTTCTTTTCACAAATCTCTCTAAGGATTGTATCAAGGAAAATCCCTAAAGACAAACACAGGTGAGGAGTGTTGTAGCCAGACTTTCTTCTGTGCATACACTTAGGTCATCATTAATCTATAGCTTCCCACTTCTCACATTGATGGAAATCTCCTTTGTTGTGACGCCACAGCCCCTTGATAGCATGAGCTCTAGCAGAGGCCTTCCATTCCATTTCATTCTGGATGCTAACAAGAAAATAGATGCCCAATGGTGCATGCAGTTCAGCTTTTTCAATCCAACTGTTAGGAAGTTGTCCAATTTTCTTAACACATTAGCAGTGCATAGACACAACTATAGTTTCCCGTACAATCTTAATTTGTTTTTCGCTGATAGACCCTGAGAGCATGTGTTCCTTGTTACAGCAAACACTCTAGCTGTAATCCCCCCCTTTATAAATAACATGACGTTATGCAACATTCCCTGATTGCGTCCTTCTTCAGTTTACTGTCCTAATTCTCAAATCCTCACCACATTTTAATTATCTGTTTAAAATGGCTTTGTGCAGCTAATTGTCCAATGTGTACTTTATACCCAGACCAGCATAGCCAAGCCTGCAAGAGCATTGTTTTGATGGCAAAAAAAATTGACAAGGCTTTAAGACATCATCCCAGAGCTTATCCAGATTCTTACACCACCAAGGACAGGAAGACCTTCCATATGGAATTGAACAAAAGGCTTGGTGTGATGATTGCACACTGATTTTTGCAGGCATTCAACAAGAACAGCGATGACAGTGGTATACATACTGCTTTATTTGTAATCTGACAATTTTTTATTCCAGATACAATGATTTAGTCTCTGTGAAGCTGCTCTGGCATTTGCTGTCCTCTTGATGACATGGCTTTCAGTCACAGGGGTCAGAGACAGTTTGCTGCCAAGGTAACAGCAGTTATCTATAGAATTTGGTTTGCATTGTCAATGTTGTTTTGGCAGAATTTCTGTTATGGGCAAGACTGAACTAGAGGTTAGGGGTTTTTTTAAATGCTGCCCAGGCTGAACTACTTGGCAGCATTATTAACACAATCAGGCATGTGCTCTTAAAGGAGTGCGGTCACTAGGATGGCCAGCAGCAGACCACCAAAGGCAAAGTTTGTAAGGATAAGTAATATCTTTCATTAAACAAATCAATATAGTTTTCTGCTAGATGCTCAACAGGAAGGAACACAACTGAAACTAAATATAGAACCGTAGATCCAATAAAATGTAATTAAGCAACTAAACAACTTGGGAAAAATTGGATATGGAGAAGAAAAGATGTCATGTCACTAACACTTGTTGGATGAACAGAAAAAGAGCCTAATGTGTTTTCAGATGAAGGGATTATTATGAAAATTAGAAGAGGCTTAAAACCTATGTCTTGAGGAGGTTCAGTTGTTTTTATCATTCATGTAGGAGTTTATCGGAAAAAAATTTGATGGAAGAATGTTGGTCACTCAGTTTATGGTGGAAGTTGCTAAGGGAATCCAGGTTTTCAGTGTTAAAGAAATCCAGGTCAACAATTAGAGCTATGATTTCTTAGGTGCATCATATATAAATTCCAAGATTTATTTTTCCTCAATTTTGCAATAAATAAGGCATAGATAAATTTCTCATTATTTCCTAAATCTCATAAAAATAAATCAAGTTGAATACAGCCTAAAATAGCTACATACAGTAGAGGAGGTCTAGATATTTTACAGTATCCAGCGTAAAGTGTATTTTTGCTCTATGTAAAAGTATGTATCTTTTAGTCTTGGAATTTATTTTTATATGTAATACTATTTCATTTATTGACACTTTCTATCTTCCAAGAAGATATGAAATACAGTAGATGGTGAGGATATAGTGCATTTTTTCACATTCAGGAACTAGATGAAGGTTTTAGTAGATACAGTAATCAAATTAGTAACTCAGAAAAAAATAATTTAACTTAGAAATTGGGGTTATTTTTATATCAGTCACATGCACACATGGCAGAAATGCATACCTATATATGCCAATAAATAAAAGAGATATTTCAAGAAAACTATTAAACCTGTGTCCCATGTTCTTTTAATATAGTCATGTTACACAAAAGTGCTTAACCTCTTTTCACTTATTGTAGTATCTCAGTAAAAGCAAGTAACACCTTAATGAAAAAACCTCTTTGATAGACACTCATCTGTCAATGATAGTTATTAAAAGAATTAAGAAAGTCTTTCTGAAATTATACGGCAAGTAGAATAGAAAAAATGATTCTTCTAAAGTGTAAAGCAATGTGCCATCTGCCAGAAGCTACATCAATATTAAAATATTAACTCAACTGGTTCAAACCAAATGAAAAAAACATTACAAAGGCCCTTCTCTCCAGAACAGGTAATGAATAACTTTTCAGTTCTTTTGATAAATTATCAGGATTATAGTGAATAACATAATACCCTGCATGATAAGCATAATATTTTACAACCAAACCTGAAGCTACAGTAAATCATGGTTATGCACAATGACTGCAGCTTTTCCAGTTCCTGTGCCTTTAGATTTTTAATGTATCCCAGATTTAGTTGTTTTTATTGGCTCTTGGTGTTCAAGTATGTAACCAGCTCTGAACTTGGATGTCAAAATACAAGGAAAAGTGTTCGGAGCCCCCCTGCAAAAACCTGGCACTGAAAATATAGGAAAAATCTTCAAAAATCAGTATTTTCCTTCTCTAAGCTCTCATTAGAGTTATATTGAACTGAAATATAACAGGCTTTGGCCATATGCACTAGGTGACCCCTTTGTCATTGGGGTGAAACTTGGTAAATATGGGTTAAAGTAAGATGGCAATCAATAATTAAGCTGAAAAAATGGTATACAATGATCAAACATTGTCTGTTCTGCAGGCAATTTTTTTATCTTATTAAGCAAAGTATATATAAAATAAATTCCTTTAGTAGTGGTAACTTTTCAGCTGTCATTCTAAGTAGACAGCATCTGCAGTCCTATGTTGTACTAAAACATTTTTCTCAGTAACTTTTGCCTGTTATCTGTTCTACGCATAAGTATCTCACCTATATGTGTGCCTCTACTACTTCTGTTGGGTGCTAAGAACAATCTTTGAAGACAATGTAGAACTATAATTTTTCCAGAGGCAATATCACCTAAACACCACAAGTTTACAGCATTATCAATAAAAAGCAAAATATATACTTATCAGTTTAGGTATACAAATATATATCTATAGATTTATGTATACTTATTTACATAAAATATGCTTTTATAAATATACATATTCTCCACTCTTCCTTTTCCTGACTTTGAAAACATTGTTATATTCTGTCCTGTCTAAACAGTATCTAGTTTCAGCTCTTGACCAACATTAGTTAAATAGTGACTACTAAATTTTGAAACTGATAATAAGCTTTTTTTTGTATGTGAGAGTTAGTTTAACTTTATATTAACAATTAAGGATCTATCAAGGTATTTACTAACATTTGCCTACACAACAGACCCAGTACATTTTGGTTTTCCATTTTCTCTTAGATTCATGAGTCATGTATCATTTTGTGCAAGAGATTCCTGCTGAACTTTTCAACCTTGCCCTGGATAAACTAAATATGTTGAATTTTTCTGGTCAGTCACTTTCTCAGTCAGGCTTTCAAAAACCTGCAGGTCTTTTCCAAGTCTTGTCAATTTTAATAGACTTTTTGACAAGTGTGATTAAAACATCTCAGTAGTTTTCTCGCTTATTTCCGGAGATGCACAAAACTTGTACTCTTTGCCAATATACCCCAAAATTTACATCCAAGTTTTGTGGTCACTCTTATCCATACACTGAAATGTTTATTTCTGTACAATATTAATAATTAATATGTTTGCATACTTCTTTTGTCTTGTCATATGCTGGCGAGTAGGTTTGAAAATGTATAGTCATCCTTGCTCAGGTGAAAGTTAAAATCCAGGAGGTTCTGTAAGCTCCCATAGACCTTGGTGGAAAATAAGCAATGATGATCTTGTACGTTCAGGCCCTTAAACCCTTAATAATCTGAATCAGTCTTGAACAATTTCATAAACAAAGTAATAAAAGGCTGGGTATAGTCATTCCCCACCCCTCCTGGCCCGTTCCATGGCATTTAATGAAAGAAGACGAAAATTCAGTCCCAAATGACAATAAGAGAGGCATTGGAGAAGATGCTTGACTGTGAAAACAAAATTCATGGTTTCAGTCAGCTATCCAAGACAACAAGGTCAGCTTCTGCCTTTGGCTTTTAAAACAAAAGCTCAAGCGTACAAATCCACAGGTCAGCTGAAATGATTACCATAAACAAATCTGGACAAACCTCCTGCCTTTTGGAAGCCTATGCAAATGGACATTTTCACCATCTGGCTTCCACTAATCCACACAACACTATACACATTGTAAAACAGGTGTAAACAACGTCTCTTCTTTGATTATCCAGTCAAAAGATTTTAATATTTTTGTGAAAACCAAAATGCAAATTTCTTTCCTGCTTTCCACTTCAGGGGGGAAGAAAGAAGGCAGAGTTCTCTCAAAAATGTCTGCAGATTTTAAAGGGAGTAGAGTCATACAGCGGCAGAATACTTTTTCTCAAAGATTGATAGACAACCCAGGCAAGTCTTCAAGCCTGTGTGACAGAACCCAACTGTTATGCGATGTTGCTTCTTCCCTGTGCAGAGCTGCAGCAGCAGTAGTCTCTGATCCCCTGCCACATCAGAGCTTTAGGTGGCTGCTTTCCACACCAACGGCACTGACACTTTGCTGGCTGCACATCTATCCGGAGCCTTTGCACTTACAGTACCTGGCACGAGTCCCTGTTTATCCTTCCCTGGATTTTTTCCAGCAGTGCTTTTCCTGGTCATATTAGAGCTCTCCAGCAGATCCCCACTTAGCAATATATTTTTTTTTTTACTTCCAAGGGTTTTTTTTTTTTTTTGCACTTGTACATTTACTGCCTCCTGCCTTATCACTGGACTAACTACAGACAAGACACTTTCTTTGAAGCAAAATCCCATGAAGTTAAATATGGAATGAACAAGGTTAAAAGCTCTAATGGAAAAAAGACAAATAGTACTTAATAAAAAATTATCTTTAAACACACCATTAGACAGTTGTAGCAAAGATAAAATTGTAATGGGTAGTTCCAATATAAAAAGATTTTTTTTTTTCTGACAAACTGTCTAAAACTTTCCTCTAAGTATTTTCTTTGGAACTCCTAACGCACAACACAGTTAGGTAGCACAGGTTCAGTGGAATCAAAACTATCTACACCCATGTGGTTTAGGGTTCAAGGGCTTTATGAAGCCAGTAGAAGCCAAATTGCTCAGTATGTTTTTGCATCACAGAAAGTCTGGTTTAATTTCCAGATCCTGGGAATTGTTGACAATTAGGTCTTTTAGTGTCTGTACAGCTATTTCCATGCAAATATTGTATTACAGTTCTTATTTTAAATCACTTAAACTCACGTGTATTTTCAAGTCCATTGGCACAGGCTTTCAAAGTTCACTGCTGCCTGTCTTTAATGAGTAACAGGGTGCCTCCTGAAGCCACCTGTGCTGTGTGACAACCTGCACCCGCTGTCAGAGAAAAATTCTCCCAAGTTTGTCACACTTCAACCAGTGACTGAACATCACACTTTTACCCTGTTTTCTAGACAGTAGTTAGAAGTATTTACGTTTTTTGCATTATTCAGTGGGGCAAACCACAGCTCAGATATTAATATTCCCTCTGATATACTGTGTAGTCAAAAAGGGAGAGTGGTAAGTGCAGAAGTGCTCCATAAACATTAGCCTGGCAGCTGGAGAATAGCCTACATTATCCCAAGGAATACACCACAGGCACCACCCAGACGATTCAAGCTCTTGCTTTAAGGCATATGGGGACTCTAAGGCCTGGTTTAAGATTCCTCTTATACAAAAGCAACAGAACCCAATTGTTTTCAAAAGAACTCATTAAAAAAAAAAAAAAAAGCATCCAAAAGTCAGCAGGAATCTTTCCAAAGGGTTGCAAAGGAGTTTTTGAATAGGGCCTAGATGTGCAGTAGGATTTAAAGCATTCTTTCTCTTTTCAGCTATGTGTTCTCTCTATCGTTCTGCATGTTTTTTGCCTGCTACATTCTGCTGTCTTTTGTGTCATGTTAGGAGATGCATTCCTTATTGCCTTCATTCACCTCATATCTTGATTTTCAGATGCAGACAAATGCTACACCTAAAGCTTTTCAGCACAGAACTCCCTTCCACAGATATATTGCCAGTCTCACCTACTTACAATTCAGATGAGTAACTCTGTCGATGTGCGGAATCACTTAAGAATATTAAGGAAACTATCAGTCATCATTTGAATGTTCAAAATAGCTATGCTCTAAAAGTTATTTTTCTTGACAGTATGAATCTACGGATAACCCCCATTTTCAGTAGGGTCCACTGGCACAGGGACTGTGAGTACGTGCAAACCCAATTGTATAATATCATGGAGGAAACAACATAACAGAGATTTTACCTCAACTGTCATTGCTTGCAGTTCTGTTGTACTTACTGACTAGATGTAGCTACTTTTGGCTATGCTAGAGAAGCTGACAGGATAAGAACTGTTGGATTGAGCTTTTATGCTTATATAGCCATATTAACAGCTCCCAGACTCATGGTTAGAGGATAAGGTGAATAGATTTCTATAAATAAACAGAATTCCACACACTGATCCATCAACACAGGAAGTCCAGATGTTCTCCACTGGAAATCATAATTAGCACCATATCACTAGAAATCCTTCATCTGTGCTACCATTTTTTTTAGTGCCAATCTAGGTATACAAAGATTGTAAACTCAGGATAAAAAAAAAATGAAAACCCTTTATATGTTCCGTTAAATGGTCAACTAAGATACCAGTGTATGCTGAAAAGGTGAACAATCCTGTAATCTTCACAGGTTTCATTTCTGTTCCTGAAGGCACATTTAAACCTGTTACAACTTGGTGTCATATTTACTGCCATCTCCAGAACTAAGGTGCTTTGTAAATACTCTGCTCTCTGGAAATTTGCTTTGAAGACTTTAAAAGCTGTACAAAAACTCTTTTTGCTGTGAGAAGTAAGATGAGATGGCCAAAAGAAGCATTTCTGCTGGATGTGAGGCCAATATAGTCTTTGGATGCAATGGTAGAGACTGTTTGAGAATCTTGTTTTAATTAGGACAGAGCATGCACTGAAGAGTCGTGAGTTCAAGATGTCAATTTACCACAGAACAGGCTGAGTCCAAATTGTTTTAGTTAGCTGCCATGTGAGATGCAAGAACATTGCAAGATGTGGCTCTTCAATTAGGCATTTCACCATACAACAGTCGTCTTCAGTCATTATTTTTTAGCTTTTTCACTATGCAGTGCCAAAGGCTCCAGCCAAAACTCATGTACCATGGTGCTAAGGTCTTTGCAAATATGTGAAATATCTTTCTTTTTCTTTCTTTCCTTTTCCCTAAGTAGGTCCAAATTAGTTGTTCCTATACTGGAATTATTTTCTTCTGAGTACATTTCTCTCTAGACTTGTGAATGAGACTACGCAGAATTCAATGAAGAAACACATTAGATTGAGCGAAGTGATAGACCTATGTAGGAAAAAAATGTGTCCTAGTTAAATGTATCAATTTATATATGCGTATATATGCCTTTTACTTTTTTCGTTGTTTTTAATAAACAAGAAAAGGGTCAACTCCAGTCATTGGCTTATCACAAAATGGCTAGGTGTTAAGATGTTAAGTACAGAAATCCACCAGAAAGATCAACTGAGTGTAAGACAAATACTTGTAAGAATGAAGACTTAAAGAGCTATATGCTGTATATTGAATCCTGTATTTATAATGTGGACTTGTTATTCCTTTAACTTACTGTCTAATGAAATAACAGCTAAAATGTCTAAACATCATTTTCTAAAGTTAAGCATGGAAAATTGCTTGGTTTTCAAATATGCTAAATATCTATTTTTATAATTGGAAGTCAAAACTAAGTAGTGATATAAATATTGATGTTGTGAATTGTTCCCAAGATGTCTGCTCACTCAACACAATATGGGATATTGGTTTTAAACAAAACAAAACAAAACAAAGCAAAACAAAACAAAGCAAGAGGGTTTTACTTTTGGTGTGTTGGTATGTTTGTTTTAAGGGAATATTATAAGTAGCTGCCAGTGGCATTTACATCCTTTTCTCATTTAATCAAGTCTGTTTGTCATTAGAATGCCAGAATACTCTGAATTAGTTGAAGTGTTGAGTAATGCACAACACACACAAAAATGTTATACCTTATTTGAGTAGATTCAGCATCTTTTAGCAATATCTTAAAAAACATGTGGAATTGTTAAAGTTTGTTTCCCCCAATAGATTTTAATGTTTTGCCTGAGTTTTTTTTACTTGTTTCTTTAAATAAAGAAAATCCTTTCAAATAAAGTAGAACTTGTTTTTATTAAAAAGCAAGGTAAAACATGTCTGAATTATTATTATTTTTTCCTATTCATTCAGCATTCAGTCCTAAGCCCACACTGTTTGAGCAACCAATTATCCCTCCAAGGCAGTTGGGATTGGCTAAGCTACCTTTGTTCCCTGTCCCAGATTTCCATCTGCATCTGGGTGTTTTTCGTTCTGGGTCTCCATGTGAGGAATTCCCATCCTGAGGCAGATGCACCAGACTCACTCATTGAAGCAGGATACCTTCTTTCAGATGTTAAGGAGCCTATTTCCCCCCCTTTCAGATACAATCTCACACTTGGGGGGTTTTTTTGCTCACAAGCAGGGTGCTTTTCTCATGCACTGCTTCAATTTTTTTATTTTATTTTATTTTATTTTATTTTTAGAGGGATATCTTTCTGCAGTGTTTGATCATTCCCCTGCACACACTTGTGGCCTGGCTTAATCAATTTATTTATCTCAAAGTAGCAAATCTTTATGAGAATACAGAGATGTTAATCTTGCATTAAAACCCTGCAAGAACATTTGTATACAGAAGTCCACAGCTGCATTGCTTAGGGGATCCATTTTCATGTTGCATTTTCTTTCGTAAGCTCTCACACATCATTTGGTCTGTAAGGGAAAAGGCAGAAACAGACTCAAGCACATACGCATTCAGCAGAGCAGGGGAATGTCCAAAGCAGAAATCTGTGGAAAAGGCTCTGATAACCCTACCAGTGCAAATTAATCCCTGCCTCTAGCCCTGCTGATGCTGCTCTCATGTGGATCTTCCCAGCACGTATTTCTTTCATCCCCATAACTGGCTCCTCCCTGGAACACTTTTCTTCCCCCACACACTCTGAATTTGGACACCACGTGGACCCTAAAGCAGAAAGGAATGACACTGCTGTCCATTTCTTTAATAAGCAGCTGCCAAAGTTCTGTGCAAACAGCTATGCCGTTAGTATATAAGTATTTACATGGTCATCATTTTTACATAATGCTTTTCATCTCCAGCTTTTGATTTTTGTATTTTAACATTCAGCCTCATCCATCATCATATTGCTGACAAATGGTATTAACATTTTTTCTGCAAAAGAAGTACAAAGCGTACGGAGCACAATTGTTATCATTTAACCTGACCTAAATACTGTATAGGTCTTTCTGCAAAAGAAACATTCCATTCATTTCTAGGTATAAGGGAAGGAAAGTTTCAACTGAAAATGTGAACCCATCTGCTGAAATGATGTTTCTTGTTTTCTTCATCTGGAAGCTCTCTTCTCCATTTCTTAAATTTTCTTCTTTTTTTTTTTTTTTTTTTTTTTGTAATGTGAAAAATAATTTAGAGAAGTAAGAGGCAGAAGGACATTTAAAGTCATGAGGTTTGTTCATTCTTATTTTTTGCTATTAATGTTGTTACAGAATTCAGAACAGACTTTTACTTAGCACTTTTTTTCCTCTGCCTTAAGAAGTTTTCTACATCAGGGTTTAATTTTTTTAAAATCTGTTAGCTCCTTACAGCCCATGCTACTTTTTTTCTTGTCATTTCTGTTTGGCTATGGCTTGAATTTTAAGGATGGGTTTGTGGTGTGCAAAATGCATTGTATATTGATTATATACATGGTATGCAGAATGCATATAGCATTTCTTTGTGCGTGTCTGACATCAACATTGCACTCGACATCAGAACTTGGAAAGGATTCAAAAATCCTACAATCCTACAATGACAGTATAAGGTTTGAAATTCCAGAAGGAGATTCATAGTGCTTTCTGCACTTTCTTGAACTCAGTGACATCTCCCAATTGCAGAACCAGCAATTTTGGCTGACACTAGTTAGTGAGCAGACCTGAGGAAAGATATTACAGCATTTGCTGCTAACACTTGAGCATCCAAACTTTTAGATATGTACAATGTCAAGTTCACTAGGATATGCTGGGAGAAATCTGTGCAAGCCCCTTTCTGTGTTGCATTCTGGACCCAAATTTAAGTTTTTTATGCAAATGCAAACCAGGCCAGTGGAAGGTTTTGGCAGTGTTATGCAAGCAAGAGATGCACATGGTTACCATGCAGTGAGCATGTGTCTTTCAGTAAATGTCTAACTCTTTGCAATGTTTGGTAAAAAATTATTACCATCTGCTAAAGAAGAAACTTCCTCAAACACACAGGCCAGCTACAATCCAAACCAGATTTTGTTCAGACAGGCATGTACATTACAGAGCCAGTTGTGCCTAGCAGCAAAACCTGCAGCCACAGTAGACTACAGGTTGTCTTTCTTGTGAAGTTTCCTGGCCTAGTTGTTGTTATAGCCAGAGGACTTGCTGTACCAACACTGGGAACCACAGGACCCCTGAGAAGCCACAAGGCTGGTTTGTGGTTCTCAAAACAACTGGAACCATTCCTTGCCATTGCATCCATACCACCTATGAGGAACTTGCATTAGAGGCAAGGCAACCTGCCCCCTGTGTCCAGGGAGTGAGGGAGCATCTCCATGTGGTCCTGGCACATATGGCCCTGTCTCCAACAGGCCCCATCTCCTTTTCACCTTAAACTCTTACAAACTGTAGCAGCACAAAGAATAGCCATTACTACCTTGGATATTTGGTTACTGGAATGCTTTATGAATTAGTATCTCCAAAGGGCATGGAAAGAATGAGTAGATATATTGCATTACAGAGTCGGAGGATGAATCAGTACTTTGGCAGTCATTAGGAAGTTCCTCAACAACACAAACAGAACCTTCAACTGAGACTATAACTTCTAGCACATAATATATGGGCTAACTGAGACTTTGGTACTTACCTCATATCTAACTGCCATTCATTATCCTTTATTGCCTCTGTGAACTGGGGCTTGAGGTCACAAGGAGGGCAAAGCTGAGCCTTGTCCCACCATGAGGAAATCAGAGAGGGATTACACTTCCACGCTAATCAGATAAGAAGACAGATGGTCAGTACCACCCCATCAAGAACTGGGAAGTGAGCCAATAATGGGGTATCTGAGAAGATCGGGGAGCAAGTACACATCCCTTATACTGTCTCATTATGGAACTGACAGCCAATTCCCCTATAAACAGCCCAAACTCTTGCCACTACAGACAGATGCTGTGATCATCAGACCAGAAAGGTCACAGATTAGTTACTATTGCTGAGGGCAAATCACAGTTCCTGCACAGAGTCCAAGACAAGGTCCGAGCACTGAAGCCTCCTTTGTATTGCCTTCTAGCAAGAGCTGGTCATCTATTAATTTTATCTCAGAAAGAAGTTACAGTTACGCCTTTAGTATGTTTTACTGATACATTTTGAATACTGTCACTAGATGTTTATTAGCAATACTTTGAAACATGGAATCTTGGAAGAACATTTCATTGGAAGGATTATAATGCTTTGAGAAGTGACATCTCCTCTTTGGACTACTCTCACCTGTTTTATCTGGCCATGGCAGTACAGTTAGTGCCAAAGAATTTCCACAGATAGCTTAAAATCAGACAATTATAAATTAAATTGACAATTTAAACAGACAATTATAAATGAAAAATTGAAGAAGGCAAACTTCAGCTAATTATGTTGCAGGGCTACAAATATTAAATGTTACTTTTTTTTTTTTTTTTCCCTGTATGAGAAAAATATTTTGACCTGGGAATTTAGCAGGAAATATACTGCACTACTGAGACATACCAACAATACTTTCTATAAATATTGCTTCATAACTCTTCAGTATTCAACAAAAGATAAAATGCATTAGTACAATCTTATCCCACTTGACCTTGCAACCCATTTCTAAAAGATCATTCATATGTGAGTCCTAATCTTTTTGATTTACAGTCACAGATCCTTCCTGTATTTTGTGACACAAATCTGAGTGTTATAAAAAATGTAGACCTATTCTACCTCTTTCTGTGGGAGAAGTTCATAGTTTCTCTTCATACTATTGAAACAAGGGATAAATTCGAGCTAAAATAATATAATGCTTTAGAGTAAGCAGATTTATTGTTTTAAAGTATGAACATTCTGTTCCACAAAATATTAATAACTATTTTTAGATACCTGTATATGACAAAATATAAGTAGACCAAGGCTGATATGTAAAAAGAGGTTATATATAGTTTACTTTCGATTTTATACAAGATTTCAAATTAGTTACAGTGTCAGTATTACCTTTGAAAGAAAATTAATTTTTATTTTAGAAACAACTGCATAAAGAAACTACAGGGGAAAAAAGGTCCTCTACCTCTGTCCTTTCATATTCAGAAGCACCCTGAACCAGACCATTGAGTCCAGTTGCGGCTGTACATGAGTCTGAATATGGCAGAGATGACACACAGGGGCTTGCAAATAAGCAGGGTAAAGGTGAGCCAGACTATGTCTTCACCATTTAACAGGATTAAAAAGAGGCCCAAAGGAGAGCCTGTACTCTGTCCTTCCAAGTAAACATCACACCTTACTGCCCTGTTTAAACTAAAGGATCCAGGATGGTTTCCCATGTCCCACGTCCAGTTCAGCCTGCAACCACTGTCAAACCTATCATGTGTTATATCCACCCTGCCATGACATAGAAACCAAGGCCATGGGCCATAGAGAGCAGCAAAAAACCATGTAATGTCCCTGGCTTGGATGATCAGGGGATCAATATTCTGAGGAGCACTATAGCACACAGCTGCTACACAGTTCAGGTATTGTGTAAAACCAAATACATGAAGAAAAAGGAAATAGTGAGGAAGGACAAAAAGGTTAAATATCCTGTATTCCAGAAGGAACTCCTCACAAACAGTTGCACAAATGCACACTTAACAATCAATCTCAACTGCAAATCAGAACAGTTCAGTTGGCCTAAATTTAGATCATTTTACATTAAGCCTATCTACCTGCAAATATCTAGTAAACAAATCTGATAATCTTCTTTAAATGTCACTCTCATAATTCAGATGTTGTCAGTTCATGTTAACCTTAACTCATGTTTACACAGCAGCTGCAGCAGGTACAGGTCAATACTAATTAATCTTTTGTGTTACTTTTTTGAGACAACAGATCAGGTGCCTTTGTAGTACTATCTCAAACATCCTACCCTATCCAACTATCTCAACATCCCTGTTTATCTCAAACCACATCATAATTAAACTGTAAGACAGAATATACCTACAGAGCAGGAGGAAAGCAATAAATAAATTAGGAAAGATGCATATTAGTCCAAGAGTGACACTGGATATCACAGTATGAATATCATATATTTTGCCCACACACACACTTCTTGAGAACTCATCAGTCTCCAAGTCAGACTCCAACTGGAGAACCTTCTCTACAAGAACAGCACAAAGAAGGGTTATCATGGACCACAGTGCCAGAATAGTCACTGACCTGCCTGAATGATAATTCTGGCTGATTTGATCCCCCAGGATCTGTAGAGTTCCCAGAAGGAAAAGGCCTATAGTATGTGCTGTAGATTATAGACTTAAAGGTACAGAGCTTTTGTCATGTAAACCTTGAAGAAATATTTCCCTCTTTTGATCATCCTTATATATTTGCTACAGATGTTTACTGTGGACATCAGCCAAGCTCAGTTCTCACGAAGACTGAGTTTGTTCTCCTAGTCCCTACTCTATGCTCATAACATAGGCATCATCCAGATAAGCATTAACGTAAAAACTTAGAAAAGAACAGCTGATCTCTCTTTCTGAACATCTAATACCAGTTTTAAATAGCTAGTCCTAGGTTAAACCAAAAGGAACAACAAAAACTGAGATATCTTACTTTGTCGAATAATGCTAAAATGTCCTTTCCAGAGGCAAGTACAAGTGTCGTGAAGTCACAAGTGTCATAAAGTCACAAGTACAAAAAAAAGTTTAGTTATGTCCACTTAATCCTTCTGTAATTATGGATTTGCTTTCTACATTTAGTAACTGCTTTCTTGTTTTAAGTGTACTACACTCTCCCCACATAGTTTCTATACACCAATTACATCTTATTGTTGAAATAATTTTTCTCCAAACAGCCTAAATTTTCTTTCCTGTTATTGTTCATAGCCACACATAATTGAAGAAAACATGCTTAAAAACTTTTCAATTAACATGTCTGTCTCAGCTGTCTGTGTTTTAACAAAGTTATGTTTTATCTAGCTATTTTTAACTTTTCTCATGAGTCCACTATTATTTTTGTGATCCTTCCCTGAACTGACTCCAGTTTGCTAATGTGTTTCGAGTAGTGAGATGTCAGGAGTTGTGAAGCATTCCAGGTGTGACCTAGGTGCTATATGAAGTTGCAGTTCCATCTCCCTGCACTAAGACATGATTTTTTTTAATCATGGAATCATAGAATCATTTAGGTTGGAAAAGACCTTTAAGATCATCTAGTCCAACCATTAACCTACACTACCAAGCCCACCACTAAGCCATGTCCCTACCATTGCACAACATCTACTTGTCTTTTCAATACCTCCAGAGGTTTTCAATACCTCCACTTCCCTGGGCAGCTTCTTCAAATGCTTGACTACCCTTTCCGTGAAGAAATTTTTCATAATAACCAATCTAAACCTCCCCTGGCACAACTTGAGCCCATTTCCTCTCATCCTATTGCTTGTTACTTGGGAGAAGAGACCAAAACCCACCTCACCACAACTTCCTTTCAGGTAGTTGTAGAGAGCCATAAGGTCTCCCCTCAGCCTCCTCTTCTGCAGGCTAAACAATCCCTCAGCAGCTCCTCATAGGACTTGTGCTCTAGACCCTTCACCAGCTTTGTTGCCCTTCTCTGAACATGCTCCAGCACTGCAATGTCTTTCTTGTAGTGAGGGGCCCAAAACTGAACACAGTATTCCAGGTGCGGCCTCACCAGTGCCGCGTACAGAGGACAATTCTGCTGGCCACGCTATTTCTGATACAAGCCAGGATGCTGTTGGCCTTCTTGGCCACCTGGGCACACTGCTGGCTCATGTTCAGCTGGCTGTCGACCAACACCCCCAGGTCCTTTTCGGCCAGGCAGCTTTCCAGCCACTCCTCCCCAAGCCTGTAGCATTTCATGGGGTTGTTGTGACCCAAGTGCAGGACCCAGCACGTACCTTTGTTGAACCTCATACAGCTGGTCTCAGCGCATCAATCCAGCTGTCCAGATCCTTCTGTAGAGCTTTCCTACCCTCCAGCAGATCAACACTCCCACACAATTTGGTGTTGCCTGCAAACTTACTGAGGGTACACTCGATCCCCCCATCCAGACCATTGATAAAGATATTAAACAGAGCTGGCCCTAATACTGAGCCCTGGGGAACACCACCTGTGACCAGCCGCCACCTGGATTTTACTCCATTCACAACTCTTTGGGCACAGCTATCCAGACAATTTTTTACCCGGTGAAGAATACACCCATCCAAACCATGAGCAGCCAGTTTCTCCAGCAGAAAGCTGTGGGAAACAGTGTCAAAGCCTTTGCTAAAGTCCACATAGACAACATCCACAGCCTTTCCCTCATCCACTAAGCGGGTCACCTTGTCATGGAAGGATGTCAGGTTAGTCAAGCAGGACCTGCCTTTCATAAACCCATGCTGACTGGGCCTGATCACCTGGTTGTCTTGTATGTGCTGCATGATGGCACTCAAGATGATCTGCTCCATAACCTTCCCCAGCACCGAGGTCAGACTGACAGGCCTGTTGTTCCCTGGATCCTCCTTCTGGCCCTTCTTGTTGATGGGTGTCATATTTGCTAACCTCCAGTCAGCTGGGACATCCCCAGTTAGTTAGGACTGCTGATAAAGGAGTGAAGGTGTCTTGGTGAGCATTTCTGCCAGCTCCCTCAGTACCCTTGGGTGGATCCCATCTGGCCCCATAGACTTGTGTGTGTCTAAGTCATGTAACAGGTCACTAACCATTTTCCCTTGGATTATGGGGGCTGCATTCTTCTCCCCAGCCCTGCCTTCCATCTCAGGGGGCTGGGTACCCAGAGAACAACAACTGGTCTGACTATTAAAGACTGAGGCAAAGAGGCATTAAATACCTCAACCTTCTCCTCATCTTTTGTCACTATGTTTCCCCCTGCATCCAATAAAGGATGGAGATTCTCCTTAGCCCTATTTTTGTTGCTAATTGATTTCTAGAAATGTTCTTTATTGTCTTTCACGGCAGTAGCCAGATTAAGTTCTAGTTGGGTTTTGGCCTTTCTAATTTTCTCCCTGTATAACCTCATGACATCCTTGTAGTCCTCCTGAGTTGTCTGCCCCTTCTTCCAAAGATCACAAACTCTCCTTTTTTCCTGAGCTCCAGCCAATGCTCTCTGTTCAGCCAGGCCAGTCTTCTTCCCCGCTGGCTCTTCTTTTGGCACATGGGGACAGCCTGCTCCTGCCCCTTTAAGATTTCCTTCTTGAAGAATGTCCAGTCTTCCTGGACTCCTTTGCCCTTCAGGACTGCCTCCCAAGGGACTCTGTCAGCCAGGCTCCTACACAGGCCAAAGTCTGCCCTCTGGAAGTCCAAGGTAGCAGCAGTTCTGCTGACCCCTCTCCTTACTTCTCCAAGAATAGAAAACTGTCATTTTGTGATCGTTATGCCCAAGGAGGCCTCCAACGGTCACATCACCCACAAGGCCTTCTCTGTTCACAAACAACAGGTCCAGTGGAGAGCCTTCCCTAGTTGGCTCACTCACCAGCTGTGTCAGGAAGTTATCTTCCACACACTCCAGGAACCTCCTAGACTGTTTCCTCTTTGCTATATTGTACTTCCAGGAGACATCTGGTAAGCTGAAGTCCCATGCAAGAACAAGAACTAGCGATTGTGAGACTTCTCCCAGCTGCTTGTAGAATATTTCCTCTGCCTCCTCATCCTGGTTGGGTGGTCTATAACAGACTCCCACCATGATATCTGCCTTGTTGGCCTTCCCCCTCATTCTTACCCATACTCAACCGTATTGTCACCATCGTTAAGCTCTAGACAATCAAAATATTCCCTAACACAGGGCTACTCCACTGCCTCTCCGTCCTTGCCTATCCCTTCTGAAGAGTTTATAGCCATCCATCGCAGCACTCCAGTTGTGTGAGTCATCCCACCATGTTTCTGTGATGGCAACTACATCACAGTTTTCCTGCTGCACAATTGCTTCCAGCTCCTCCTGTTTGTTGCCCATGCTGTGTGCATTGGTGTACATGCACTTCAGGTGGGCTATTGATCCTACCACCTTTTTGAGGGGAGAAGCCCTAATTCCTACGTGCCCATTCTCTGGCACTTCTGTGGTTTCTAACACATCCATACCCCTTGCATCTTTGCTTCCGCATGGATCTCCATCCCCTACCTCCACTGAGACGGCGGACCAAAGGCCTGCCTGAAACCTAATATCTGGCCTGAGACCTAATATCTTAGGCCAAAATGTTGTTGGCCTTGTTTTCTGCCACATTCCATTGAGAGCTAACCCTTAGAGCTAGCCATTCATGCTGCCATTTCTTTTTGGCATCTCTTTGTTACAAGTCACTGGCTATCTATGTTTTGTATTAGTTTCACCAAATATCTTATTTGTGTGTTTCCAAGTGGAATGAACTCTCTTCTGCTCATACTTTTAACCATTTGGTCATAATGTAATGTATGCTGTTCTGGGCTTCTCTCCGCTTATATCTGTCTACTAAGTTTAAATAGAGCCAAAGGGAATGCAATGCAACTATGAAGTACTTAGTCTTAAAGAAATACAAACCTGTTACTGCATTCCTTTTCTCCATCTTTGCAAGCTTTACGTCACTAGGCTGTTTTTCTGATTGATCTTGAATAGAAATTAAAATACTTGTGAAGTGTTAGTTTCACAATTACCCTATTTCTTGATCTTTATTCTCTTATTTTTCATTTTTATTTTTCATTTACTCAGAGCTGTACATTTTTTCTATTGAGTACTTATTTACACATTTCTAAATGGGTATCATTAAAACATAGTCTATTTATACAGCAAAGCAGTAGAATTGCCTGTGTCATTCAATTTTGCGTGGAATTTCAAAGGTATATAAATCAAGTTGTATTTGATGTCACCTTCAAGTGTTTTCCCACTACAGGTATTTTATTCCATATCTACTATTTCAAAGGAGGCACGTCTGGCAGTCATAATATCCCAGTTTAGTAGGCCAAGTTTAGAAAACGTGCACCGAGAAAATATGTTTCCTCTTGGTTTCTATATCTTTGATTCTGGGGAAATCGTGTGCCTTCCATGCAGAGAGAAAAAAAGCCAACATCTGTTTCTGCTAATGTCTGTTTTAGATAACTATCACATAGAACAAGGTTTTAGAGTACTGGAGACCAAATCTTCTAAAATTATTAGCGTACACTGTTAGTACTCTTTTAGCCTGGTTTTGAATGAAGCACAAATCTACTTTAATGCCTGGTACTTGATTTTTTTTCTTTTTAATAAAGGTGAAATTTGAAAAATAAAATGTTATTCCTTTACGTAAATAGAATTGAAGGAAAAGAGTTCATCTGGACTTGTTAACACTTACTCCCTTCTTCCATCTGGAATGATGTGCACCATCTGGACACACTCAAAGGTTACCTGTCCATTCCAAACTTGTTACTTATATCCAAAGAATTAAATTAAAACAATATACCAGCTAATTTATCTGTCAGAAAACAAAATATTACACTGATAAAACATATTTACCTCTTAAAAGAATATGAGGTCTGCCAACAATGCTTAGGAAAGTTATCTGTCTGTGGGTATCAGAATAATAAAGGTCTAAGAAAAAAATTAAAAGGAAGAGACATGCAAATCTTACAACTTTGAATAGTACGTCCAGAAATGACTAGTCTTTTTGGCCTCCTTGATATTTGCTCCAGCTTGAGTGGACCACTGCCTACAGAGGTCTCTGCTTCACACTTTTCACTCCACTGGCTTTCCTCCAGTAACTTCTTACAAATTTGCATTTGGTCATATTTTTTTCACTTCCAAGAACACTACCATCATTTCTTGGAACTGTTTTAATTCATTTACTACAGTGGTGCACAGCAGTCATTTCAGGAAGGCAGATATTTAGTTTGGATGTTTAAAAATGCCAAAACCTTACATACTCTTTAAGTGTTTTGAACCCAGATGCATAGAATTCTTATAAAATTAGCTGTTCTCATAAGCAATGTACTTTTGTTTTTTTGTCCTAATCTTATGAAACCATGCATGAAACTGATTATGTTTAAATTTCCAGAGGTCTCCCTTCCAGTTGTAACTCTGCCTCAAATCAAAAGAGAAGTGTACATTATTTTAAATGGAGATTTTAACATCTTCACAGTTCAGCCACTCCCATACAGGAAAGGGTTTGAATGCAAATTGCCAGGTTGGGCTAATTTCTGATCAAAGTTTTCCTTACACCTGGTTTACATAATCTTACCTCTCAGGACTTTAATTCTGGGTAGTGAGTTATCAGGATAAAAATTTTCAAGGTGAATTTGCACCTGTTTTCTCATTTGAACCACAGATTGGCTTATGTTGACTCAGCTGGAATCCTATTCACAAACCTTAGCAAATATGGGCCAAGTCTTACGTTCATAACAAAGTGTACTTACATCTGAACTTCATCTATATCCACATTTCATTGGAAACACTTCACATGGGTTTTCTCACAATACATAACGGAAATTTAATTTGTTGTTTTAAATTAATCATTTTATGCTTCTTGAATTCTGCCCGAATTCTTCATGCTCTGCTCTCATGAAATCTGATGACTTCAGTCAGATATTTCATGTTTAAGACTGGCAAGTCATAAAAACAGACACCTCAGAAAATTAACTTTCATATTCATATTTTATAGAACTGTTCACCTGTGTTGCATTGTTTTCAAAAGAGAATTGAATTCTCTGAGTAGATCTTAATCAGGTGTAAATTCAGAGATTTGGGTGGAGCTGGACCAACATCTTGAAGATTTGTCTGTAAGTGTTTTAATGAATGCATTTATAGATGTACTCGTTACATTTCATATTGATTATGCATAAAGAGATGTATTAGTAACATAAATATAAAAACAGCTGTATTGCTCATGCTGAAGGTTTAGCTACTCATGCATTCAGTCTCCTGCAATGGCCAGCAGAAGCCAGGCCCCTGCTGCTCCACTGTCAGTGAATTCATGTGACAGAAATCATCTCACCACACCAGAGGATAATCATGTCAACTTCCACGAAGACTGGATACCTCCTGAATTGTGACTGGGGCTGGGTGAAGCTCACACTGGTTTCCCAGTACACAGGGTCGCTCCTCTACCACAGCCCCCAATGTTTGCTGCAAGAGGTCAGGTTTGCCTCCAATTCTGCACTCCTCTACTACCATGAGTGAGGGCTGCGGGACAGTAGCTCTTGCCTACCCCTCTGTTCTTACCCCAACTTCTGGCCTCATGGAGCTCATCATGCTTCTGCCACACAGACCTCTCCTGCACACCACTTCAGCCTCTCCTGAGGCATGTCTCACTTTCTCACTTTGTAGCACCTGGTGAGAATTTCTGCTTTTCCGTCTTCTAAAATCTCCAGGTAAGCAATTTTCTGGCCCATGAATCTTTGGGTTTAATTTATAATGTACCTCAGTTCTGCAAGAACTTTCACAGAAAACAAATTACTCGGGTTTCTTATTTCAACTATTGCCTATCCAAAAACTAAAGGAGGCGCTATGTTTCCAAAATGATTTTGTAAATCCAGAATATAACTTTCAGTTTGCCACTTTTATTCTTTGGATTTATAAAATCCAAAATCTAGGAACCTCCTAGACCGTTTCCCAGGCTTATCTCTAGCGAGCCTGGTTTTATCCTTTCCTCCCTTCAAATCTAGTTTAAAGCTCTTTCAAAGAGCCCTGGTAACTCCTGTGTAAAGATCCTTTTCCCCTTTTGAGACAGGTGCACCCTGTTTGTCACCAGCAGGCCATGTGCTGCGTGAACTGACCCATGATCAAAAAAAACAAAATTCTGCCGGTGACACCACGCTTGGAGCCATGTATTGATCTTCTGGCTCTTCCTGTTTCTACCCTCATCATTCCCTGCAACTGGAAGGATAGAGGTGAACACTGTTTGTGCTCCTGATCCCTTAACCAGTCATCCCAAGGCCCTGAAGTCTTTCTTGATTGCCCTCAGACTACTTGTTGGAACTTCATGGCTCCCTACCTGAAAAATCAATAATGGATAATAACCTGAAGACTGTACCACATTAGGAAGCTTTTTCTTCACAACTTTAACCTGGGCCCCAGGGAGGCAGCAGACTTCCCTAAGAAGTGGGTTTGGTCTGCCTGTTGGGCCTTCTGTTCCCTTCAGAAGGGAGTCTCCTATGACAATGGCCCTGTTTTTCCTTATGGAAGCAGTTGTGATGCAGGGCATAGGCTGACTTAACCTCCTTGGCACCTCCAATCTAGACGAACCATCGTCCTCGTTATTGTTCAGCTCCACTTGCAGAGCCTCATACCTATTATGCAAGGGCACCTGGGAAGGTGGGACGGTCACAGGGGAGACACGCCTGCTGCACCG
The DNA here is from genome assembly GCF_030463565.1 of Pelecanus crispus. Classification (NCBI taxonomy): domain Eukaryota; kingdom Metazoa; phylum Chordata; class Aves; order Pelecaniformes; family Pelecanidae; genus Pelecanus; species Pelecanus crispus. Next base: position 97,203,854 of record NC_134645.1, read on the forward strand.
GGCAGGAACTTGTCGCCATTGCCCCCTACCCCTTAAGTCACTGTGTTCAGCCAGGTGAAGAGAGGATAGGGAATCCTCTGTATCATGTGCCCTGTCTGCCAGTTGGGCCTGTCTCAGGGAAGGTGGGGTGCCATTCCAGTAGTCTCTCTCTCTCTCTCCCTGATACTCCTCAGCCTACTCACCTCTTCCTGGAGCTCTGTCACTAAGCAGAGGAGTCCCTCGACCTGGGCGCATCTCCCACAGGTGCGCTCACTGCTGCCGTCCGGGACTGGTGTACGAGCAGGGCACACCCTGCAGCCTGGCACCTGGGTGGCAGCATGTTCCCACCGGAGCTCTGTCTGGGAAGCTGCGCCAGTCGTGGTGGGTGCAGAGCTTAAAGACGCCATGGTTTTCTGCCAGGTGGATGCCATTGCCCCCCGGTCGAGCTGGCAGAGCTTCAGCACCCTTCCTGCCCGCCCTTCCACGTGAAGTGCCGCACAGACCGCGGCACCACGCCCTTGCTTACACGCCTCACCCTGTTTGCCCGCCCTGTTCGCGCCGCTCCTGGTTGCGAGCGCTCCCTATAAGGTAACATAAATAGACACTGACATGATTTCCTGTAAAAAGTATTATGTGCATGTGGTCTATCTACCTTCACTATTGATTTTCCTTTGAGCATCGTTTCATCATATGGTTTTGCACAAGAAAGTTGTGAAGTTCATTGGTTTGGCGTGAGACCATTATCTTTTCGTGCACCCTGGTTTTTGTTTTCTAGCCTTCAGGGGCAATAACTTGGCTGCTTAAAGTAAGTCTATGTTGATTGCATATTGTTTTAGCATAATGCACACTTTTCATTATTCTTTAAAATGGATTTCCAAAGTTTCAAGGTGAGAATGTACAAACTGGGTAAAAGTGAAAAAAGAAAGGGTACCCTTATTACCTTTGACTGTTATCTATATAAGCAAAAACTACTTGCATTAGGCAGTTGCCAGCTCTTCAGATTCCCAGTCACAGGAGAGAAATATAAATTGATACATTTTTAAAGGAGCCAAGCAAGTTTTACACCATCCATCACTGACTTTTACTTTATTCAGCAAGTATTCAGCTGATTTTCACGTTCTGGTTTATCCTGTTTCCTCAAATATATCTGTGGAGCTTTTCCATCTCACTTCAGAAAAGCTCTCTTGTCATGTAGAAACCTTATAGTCTTGACTTAGCACGATTACATCAAATCACAAGAAAAATATTGGAAATTTTCTAGATTTATAGTTCAGATTTTTAATCCTTTGAGCACTTACTAGTATCCTTGTTTTGACTAGTTGATGAACAGCTCTTATGAGCATAGGTTTTTCCCTTTCTTTATTGATGTTTACACTAGCATTAGGGCTTTCTGTTTGATTTTGTGGTTTCTCTCCAGCATGCCAGAAAGACAGACAGCAAGAGCATGAATGTTTCTAATATTAAAAAATGAAGTGTTACTAGGCAACATTAAAAATCAACTCAAGGATAGAGAAGACTGAAACTATGGCGAAAAAATCCTGGAATGCATTTGAAAGCAGAGCAGATGTTTGTTTTGTTAGCTGTTGGTAGCCTTACTGTCAATACGTGACCTGTATTAATGGCTGTTAAAATTATAAGATGCTGCTGTCTAATCTGGCTTAGTGCCTTCATGAGTTTCATGCCTTAAAAGAGTTAATTTTTAGCCTATGCACCCAGTGTGGACAGAAGGTTAATAGTCATAATCACTAGTAGAAGGAAAAAAAAAATCCGGCTATGTTAGGTACCATTCACTATTTCTGCAAATAGCCTGTGGGAAACTCTGTGGCAGTCAAAGAGTATCCCTGAATTGCACTAGAAAAGGGTTTGGGAGTTAATTAAAAAGAAGAAACCACTGGAAACATAATGAAGGCCACCTATTCATAAAAATGTGAAGATACCATAAAGTTTTTCTGTCTGTTATTATGTTTTCAAGGTCAGCGTACAAACTCACAAATCATATGTCTGTCAGAGGGTGACCTTGGATGGCCTAAGCTTTATTACTTCGCCCAAAACACATAGCATGAAAGTTTTACTATATGACTTCTTAATGTAGTATTTCCCTGTGCAATTTATCACCTCTACAAGAAGTAAACTAAGATCTTCAGGCAGCTGTAAAGAAAATACATAAACTTCTTAGGAAGAATGTATTGATTTTAATGAAACTTGCTTCAGTTAAGACCTCATTGGCACTGATAGGAACTGTAATATATTTTCTCATATTATCAAGCTTATTTGGAATAATAAGGAACAGCTGATAGGATTTTGCTTTCTCTATCATTATATTGTGTTTGCCACTTCTTGTAAAACTCCCTGTAATACAAATGTAGGCGTGTATATATATATACGTATATATACATGCAACTTTGCAGAAGCACTGCAAGGACAGGAATACAAGGATTTAATGGAACCTGCTACAATGACTTTTTCATTATTTTTCTAAAAACCTTTTTTACATCCTTCTTCTTCCCTCCTTCTCTTGTTCAATTCCCCTTACTTGTTGAGAATTTTCCTTGATGGACTTTATATTCACTCCCTTTTTTTAACACGTACTCATTTAAAATAAAACCTCTTCTGGTTGTTTAGATTCAGAGTATAATAGTGATATGTTCTTTGACTTTGCAAGAGTGCCAGAACTCTAACAGAACAGCAAGTACAATAACATGGAACTACATAAATTTTTATTTCCCTAATGATTGTGAAACTCCTGTGTGAGAATGCTAACACTACAGAACATGTAAACCTGGGAACTTCTGAACTTTGTTTGCAAAGAAAGCCTTTGAATGGAATTTTAAAAACAATAAGTGTAATACATGTCATAAATATTAAATAAATCCTTGCAACTGCTTGAGCTCTGGATACTATAGTAATATGTCTGTTTTAGTGGAAAGGAGAGAAAAAGAGGGCTCAACCAAACCATGCCTTCTTTGATAGACTTTATTCCCTGTGAGCAGAACTGCAGAGAAAAGGTACTGGCAGATCTCATTACCTTGTCACAAGTTTTACATTTGTTTGTTTTAAGTTCCAGACTCAGCAGTGCAACATTTAAATCCAATGATTAAGCTCAGCTTTCATTAAAAGAAAATACACTAAAATTTGAAAGTGGCAGCAAAGTGAACAGTAAAGGCTTATTAAGAAAAGGCTTAGTAAGAAAGACACAAATAAAAAAACACCGTAAGTAGTTCAGTCTTTTAATTGAGTGTCACCCATAAATTAGTTTTATATGCATATGACATCTAGTTGTCTCTCTGTATGGATTTCTGTCCAACCATCTGTCTGCCCCTCCCTTTCTAGTAATTTTGGAACACATTAGGCCCAGTTTTACCTAGATGAAAACAATAAGTTGAAGTCTCAACAGATAATCCCATAAGTGTCATGAAAATCAGTTTGGTTTAGTTCCTCATATATGCAGGAAAGGGAAGCAAAACTCCACATATATTGAATTTTTGCAGCTTCCTGTTGGCCAATCAGCATGTGCTTGCTGGTCTAACAGATCAGCAGGCTCCAAACTAGGCATAATGTTTACCCTGAGGCCATTACAGGAATTTCCCTTTAATTTCTGTCCTTTCTTATTATGATTTTTCCCTATTTTAGAAAAGTTCTATGCTTATAATTTGGGGATTTTTTTTTTTATGATACTCATGGAAATATCATCCACTAAGGGAATTCTATCCTGAAGTTTTGGCCACCTAGGTGTCCTAAGAGACTTTCATGCTGCATTTCATGTGTTTCAAAGAAGAAAAGCACTATTTTAGAATGTTTTGAAGCAGACCTTCCATATCATCAAAATCCTGATGCAAATCCTAAAGTCTTATATGTCTCTTCCCAGGCTGTTCTGCAGTCTCCCTCACACTTTCCTTCCTCCTGCAATGTAAATTACTAGCTAAGCTATTGAAAATTTAAGTTACACTTTTGCTCAGAAGACATAGTTTACATGTCAAAAAGAATTGTTCAGAAGTCAAATTTTAGTTTAGCATTTATAGATTTGCTAGTGCTCATTGGTTTGATAAAGGTTTTAAGAACTGACTTGGGATACTTAGTTTTATTTTTTTCTGTGTAACAATTGTTCTGATTATTTTGCTAAATGTTTATTTGTAATACTTTTGATAAGATTCCCTTTGAACTAGTGGTGCCATCAGTTTTGTGCATAGCACTCCCTGCTGTCGTTTTGTGATTTTGAAATGTGGAAAAGCAGTTGAAAAAGAGCTTTATAAAATTAATTATATCAGTTGTTGAGCTACGTGTATGGCATATACTTGTGTCCCTTTAATTTTTGTTTACTGTTTATTTTATGTAACTTACTATTTATGGATTATGACCTCTAATACTCTCTTCTTGCAAAATTTCAAAGAATTCTGCCATTTTTCAAAGAGCAGTCAAACTATGAAACAGTATAAACAAGCATCAGACTGTGCTCAGGCCTGGGTCCTGCCCTACCTAGTCAACGGATACATGTGGTCAATGTGGCCCCAGTGTTGGGCCCTTCCAGGACCCTGTGCTGACTTGAGATGGTTCTTGTGAGACATGGACCTCATTAGCCTAACGAAAAGGATGACAAAACACTTAGCTCCTGCCAAGGCCACAGGGCAAGGAGAAAGTGGAAGGCAGTAGGAGGTCAGTGAAGCTAGGGGTCAGCCCCAGGGTTTGGTAAAGAGCTGTAGCAAATCGTTCTTCTCCAAGGGCAAGACCAAAGGAGAAATTGTGATCACAAGTCCAGTTCTACCCACGGTTTCTCCCTGAGTAAGGCAACTGCCTCTTCACCAGAGGGTTTTTAGCACAATTTCAGTGCAACACTAAGATACAACTCACTGACTAAAGACTGAGGCACCAGGCCCAGCCAAAAGCATTTTTAAATAACATTCCTCCAAACTGTACTGTCTGTTCATTCTTCTAAAGAACACTTAAGACTTCGTACTTTTAAACAAATGGATTGTCCAGGGCAATTCTGCAAAAGTAATTCAGGCTGAGCTGAAAATATGTACCACAGACATGGCACAAGCAATCCAACCTGAGAGACTGAGCTACAAATTTTCCTCCCTGACAATGTGAAGTCTCTCTCTTCCCCCACCTCCCCCCTTTTTTTCACTGTCTGGCCCAATTAGTTTGGACTTTTTGCTGGAAGCTGGCAGTACTGTACTTCTTTGTGTTCCATAACCTCTGTTGTGTTCAAACCACAAGTGCAAATTTGCCAGGGGCTGGTTCCTCAGGGGTGTCAGGACAGAATGGGTTTTGTTGTAGCCCTTTGTTGCTCTGACCCGTGTTCCTCTGATATGTCCTTGCTTTTAAGAGAGGAACTTCTTTTTTAAAAGTTTACCTCCCTTTAATTTTTTGTGAAGAATTCTGTTTGAAGCATTTTTAAAGGCCTTTAATACGGACTTTTAATTATTTCTTGTTTTCACGGCACCACATTGGTTCCAGAGAGAAAAATACAGTTTCACAAAGTGGACTAATATTCTTTAAAAAAATTAATGTGTTGAATGTGTTCAGAACTTAATTATCTCAAAAGCTACAAGTGCCTTTTCACAGCTTTTTTACTTAGAAATAAATGTTAATGATACCATTGGATTTTGGGATAGAACAAGACAGAAAGTGTCTGTTTTTCTGTGTTCTGTATCACATTACAGAAAATGTACTGTTAATGCTGAAGTCTTTTTTTCCTATTCTCAAATCTCATTTCTTAGTTTCTTCTCAAAATATTTAAATTGAATTGTGTTTCCCCACAGTGTACTTGCTCCCAGAGTCACATAACTCCATCTCAGGGATATTATATCACAGAAATCTGGCTATTATTAAAAAGTATTTTGTTTCCAGTTCTATTTGTAAATGTCTTTTAAAATTATAGGTTGAATCATAAAGGCACCTTGTTATTTATTTTCATACAGGAGATGCATGTTAAACATGTTTTGGTATCAATTTTAATAATTCTCTTTTTCCTGACTTTTCATTCCTGTTTAATTTTTAAGAATATAAAACAGACCCAGCAATATTATCCACGGCTTATTTGAAGAAAAAATGGCTTAGGCTCTCTTTTTAATTTTTTTAACAATGCTGTTGTTTTGTCAACTTGTCAATTTGTCAGCAGTCCACAAATTAGCAGTGTCCTAAATCTACTATCAGATCATCTGAGCATACTCTACCTTCTTCATGTGTGATAAACTAAATGCAATGACATACCTGACAGTCTCCATTTAAGCATTCAGTTTCTACAAAAGAAACCTCATTTTCTCTGGAGCTGTTAGGAGCGAAGAATAAAACACATAGCACATTAACTGAAGTCATCAGCAGTGGTGGAATCCAGTCATAAAAGGGAACTAAACAAACAAAAATGATAGAAGAAGGAGTCTTCAACACCATCTAGCTTGCTTCCTTTTGTGAGAGAGAATTCTGGTTATGTTTTCTCCTAATTTTAAACCAAATTTTAATATTAATATGAAACTAAATAACACAGGATTGTATCGTATTTTTTAATATTATTTTAATACATGCAACTAAAGAATGAAGATTCTTTCACACTTGTGTTTTCACTCAGAACACAATAGTTGTACCTAATTTAATCTATCTCATTTTGCTTTTAAAATTGTTATCATCTTAAAGATTTCCAGTCTGAAACAACAGGCTGTACAAATACTGGGGAAGAACCTATAGGCACTAATAAGTGCTACTACTGTTGTATCAGACAGTTCTGCACCCGTGACATTTAGTTCTACACAGAGACACCACAAGAATTCAGTCATACATTTGGTGGGAAGGGGATTTAAAACATATTTAGTATCATCTGTAACAAAAATTTCAAAATTTATGTATTTATTTTTACTGAGGAAACCCTTTTTTGCCCAAGTTAAATATCCCTGAAAATATCTACTTCTATTTTTAAAAGCATGCCCCCACAAGTGGCACATTTCATTGAGTAACAAAAAACCTCTAAAAAGCATATTCAAAGGAAATTTCAGTAAGAAAAGAAAAAATTACAATGGTTAATAATTACACACATCATAAATCTGTACTTCAGGAATATTATACTTAAGCTTTTAAGGTCAAAATTAGTCTGTACCATCAAAGCATATATGTGGTCCATGCTTCAGAACAATTTACTCCAGGAGGAAGAAAAGTAAGGTGCAAGAGCAGAAAATCTGTCAGGGGAGGTAAGAACAGAATACAAAGTCTGTGTCTTCAGCTTCTGAGCAGTAACAGGTTCAGGCCCCGTTATTCAGTTTATTACATTGACACTTGATAAGAAACCTCTAGAGATTCTGCCAAGACAAAGTCCCCTTGTGCCTGGCACAGTACAAATGTAAATGCACCTTCAGTAGATTCTGAGGTGACAAAGGGTATAAAGACCTGGGACAGTGTGGTAAACTGCCAGAACTTCAGGTCATTGACAAAACCAGGTCATCAAGTGCCCTTGACACCCAGAACAATTGGTTTGTTGAATCAGTGTGTCCCTCTGCAAATGACTTAATGAACTGCAGTGCAACCGATGAAATATTAAGAATTTGTCAGACCCAGTGAATTCTGCAGCAACAGAATTTGTTTCCTGTTCCTCTCTTTTTTATCTTGGGCTTCTAAGGCCTAAATGGTTATTTTTGTAGGCCAAATATCTCTTTACAGACAGACCTCAAATAAAGCAACAGAGAAGCCCTATTCTTCAAGCGCTTTACCATTATTCACATATGAGGCCGTACAATTCCTGCAGGCAATCACTGCTGCTCTAGTGTTGTCCTCTAACAGACTTGCAGGAGGCTTCAGGAGCTGCTTCTCATTAACAACAGAGATGGCTTCCTCTTCCCCTCTGTCCTGGTGATCAGCAGTGACTGTGAAGTGGTAACTCCTACTCCATCCAAGCATCACTTTGTGGCTGTGGATTTTAGCATCTTCAAGGAGCTGCTGAAAGACTTCTCTTTGGGTTCCACACTCCTTCCTAAAATAGTCCATGTTAGATTGATTGTCTGTGTGCTGCAGATGAGTTGTTGTCTAGCTACTACATCAAAAGGCACAAATACAAATATGCTTAGTGAAAGCATTTTCCAGCATTGTTGCTGTGATCTGGATTGTCATGCAAGTATCCTAGCAAGTGTGTAAAACTAGTGCCTGAATGTCCATGGAACACTAAAGCAGGATTTATGTGGCTGCTTTTCCATAAAATGTGTTTTTGTGGAAGGTAGCCTTACGAATACGGAAGCAGTAATGGGTTAAACACACACCTTAACTACCATCTCTTACTAATGTAATAAATAGAATGTCCTGAATTCAGGGAAGGAATTTAGTTATATTTAGCCAGATCCCTAACATCAATTAGAAGCAACAGGAGTTGAGTATGCTGGTAAAGCACAGCTTTTGCAAGCGGCACTTATACATTTCTTTTTCTACCTTTAAAAATTCTGTCACTTTTCCACAAAGGTCTCATTTCTAAAGAAGCATGCAAAATAACTCGGTAAAATCTGGCTTTTTAACCTACTGAGTCCACACCTTATCTTGCTCACGAGTATCATATCTTTTGTCTTTTCTGGTGCCTCCCCCTGTCCACAGCTCTCTACATTACCTTTCTAGTGTGAGTTTGGACAGGACTAGCTTTACTGTTTCTTGATCCTCAGATACTGGATACAATGTTAATTATCATCATTATCATCGTTGTCATCATCATCATAATCATCATCACAGTTGTGGACGCCTGTGTCTAGCTGTTATGACACACTGTTTGCTTCCTAAAATATATAACACAAAGCAACACATTTAATACTGTTGCTGAAGACGATTTTTTTCTTTTTTATGTAGCTATATTTGTCCAAGCCAGTTACTTACAAGATCCAAGTCTGTTCAGGTGTTTATGTCTAAACCTTACAGACGCTGGTGCTGATGTATCTGCCAGTAGATGCAGTCTGAGTTTGCTTGAATAACACTGCCCCATGCTGGTTTGTAGGGAGAAGTCTCCACTGTCTCTCTTTAACCAAAATCTAAAAAAAGGCAGGTGCTCTGTAATTTTAACTCACGCGTTTGTTTCACTTTGTGTCCTTAGGGTGCTAATTGTTTTTTCTTCAACTGTTTCTCCCAAATATCACACAAAATATCCCACTTTGCTGCTGCTGAAAACAAAACACAGAGGGGACAATGTGACTTTCTAAAATGCACTGGAAGAGAAGGCTCATTAATAGGCACTGAAAACAGACAGAGGCCAGGACTTCATCTCACAGAGCTTGTGAGAACAGGATTTCCACAGACGTTAATGGGAGCTCTGTAATGTGGACAGGCTGGAAGACTATAAGAAACCATGAAACCATTGTGAGTCCCACTTAGTTCAGCAGTAAGGATATTGTTCTTGTTAATAACCATGGATTTAGAAAGGTACATACAGCTACTCAGTCAGTCGTCATTGGTGGTTGACATAGCTCCTGGTACATGGAATAAACCAGGTCCAGGTCATTGCCTTTGTGGGCCCCTGTTTTCCTTGCTTTACAGCCCAACATCTGGGCTGCTCTGGGTTATAAACCAGAGGTAGCACATGAACACTTGGTAGTTTTAACACTAGCCCCGGACTGGAGAAAACTTCACTCTTCCTTTGCTACAGGATATGCTGTGTTTCTGTGGTACTCAATTCATGTCTCAGTTAATTAAGAATTTGTTTTTCTTCCAGGGATCAAGTGCTTCCTGAGATCAAGTATGGCTGCTTTGCAGAGGTGCAATGTCTGCCTCAAAAAGAAATGCTATTCTAATGAATTCCTATGAATTTCCCATCCTCTCCCAAGATGGCCACTGGCTGATTCCTAACTGGCTTGATCACCTGTACTCTAAAAGGGGCTTTTCAAAAACAGACAGGACAGTTATGCTTTGGTGTGCTGGAACTTCTGTGTACAGGCACACTGGTCTGACCATGGATACTAGCTGTGGTCCTAGCTGTGGTTGCAGTTTCTGGATTTTTTTTTTTCTTTCCATGGGTTTTCTTTTTCCAGTGACTGAACTGAAGTGTGAGCTGAATTGTGACTGAGAGTTCTTGGTGCAGTTTCTGCACACTCATGGACACAGTTAATGTATCGAAATATTTACATTCATAAAATGGAGCAGTGGTTTACATTTTTTCCCTCTAACAATTAAATACAACTATATTGGCAACCTACAGTTACCATTTTAAAATAGGCCATTTAAGGGGCTGCCAGCAAGTTAAAAAGTTCATTTCTTGCTGTTCATGGCAGGAGAATAATTGGCTCACAGAGAGGGTCTGGCACTGCAGACTACAAGAGCTTCACCCCATAATCCCAAGAGCAACACACTGTATGGGGCAGGTGCTAGCTAAACACAGTGACTAGTAGGATAATTAGCACCAAAAAGGCTGATTTATGATGGATTATTCACTGGGAACTGCAGATTAGGTGATCATATGTTGGGATAAAAAATTAAGTCTGGGGCCGATTGACAGAGAGGTGAGACAAGGAATTAGAGGGAAATATTAAAACCTGGAGGGGAACCCATGAGCGATGAAGAGAGGACAATAGTCTTTAACACCAGAGATTCAAAGAAATAATCAGTGACAGAAGAAAACGAGAGACATGCAGAAGGAATGACCAACATAAAATGTTTATAGACAGAGAAATGTTTCTCCCACACTGGTAGCATGAAATGGTGAAGTGTGTGTGCATGTGTGTGTGTCTGTCTGTCTGTCTGTGTCACACAGCTCAGTTCAGAAAAAGATTGCAAATGCAGAGAAAAGAATGTAAGAGTACCTATGATGGTTTGTCCTGTAGGCCATCTAGTTTCATGACTGCTCTGGACATTAGCAGATGATGGAAAGAAGCCTAGAAAATAGAATTAATCTCCATTGACCTTTACATATTTTCCCAACTTCTTCCATGTTAACATTTATAAACATTTATAGCAATACTTCCTATGTTTTGGGCAGCTACTTAATTGAGAATAAATATTGTATTCCTGTGTATTACTATACCATATAAATAAATATAGATATATATAATGAAACGCATACTGTTCTGTGAAAGTAAATGTTTATGGTAATATCTGTACCTCCCAACCTAAATCTGGTGAAATTAGCACTAGGAATGGGGTGGGAGGAAGAGGAAAACATCCAGCTATGAAGCAACTAGCTGTCAGCTAATAAGTGAATAAATATAATTCCCATGCTCTGCCTGTACACACACAAAAAAAAAAAAAAAAAAAAAAAAAAAGAAAAGAAAAGAAAAGAAAAAGAAAAACCAGCCAAGTCGGTACAGCAGAAACAGAGAAGCAAGTCTTAATCAAACTGGAAATACTTAGCCACCCAAACACTTGTGGCTGGCTGTAAAGTGGAAACAGATGAGCCATCGTAGAACATTCCTTATTTTACCAGCACACCACTGCAAAAAATTATATACAAGATTGCAAGAATCAAAAGGAGAGTTGAAGGAAGGCAAATCTATACCACAAGAAAGTACACATTGGTTCAGATGTAGCACCCTTAATTTTAGACAACCTCTGCTCCAGGATTTTATCCCTTACTTGTCTCAAACTCTGGGATTTTCAGTAGAGATCTCTGATTCATATGCTAACTCAACATGGCTCCTAAGTAGAGCAGAAATATGACACAGTCAGCACTCAAGATGGTATGGTCACAGTAAGATCCCAGACAGCTAATTGCTTCTGAATGTTTGATTGTTAAACACCTCAAGTTCAGTGAGATTAAACGCATGTGAAGATATCACCTTTCAGAAATGCTTTTAAAGGTGATCAGGCATCCTACTTGTATTTTTATGAAAATTTCTCTACTTTTCTGCCAACAATTTGGGTTGGGTTTTTTTTGGGGGAGGGGGACGCAAATTTTTGCCTTGTCAGCTTCAAATTTTAAGGGCATAATATTGCTAAGTATAGCTAATAACAGCAAAGAGAATTTCATTTCAGATCCTCTCCTGGGACCCATGCCTTCATGGTCCTTCAACTCATAAGGCAATATACGAAAGCAGTACTGTGACTGCAAAATGGGCTCTTTGTAGGCCTTCATTTGTAGCCCTGTCAGGAAAGAGTCAGTATGAACAGATCTTGTTGCAATATTTGTTTGGAAAGAACGTTGTCTTCCCCAACCTAAACACTTCTTATAAAGGCTTTGTCCTCTAATCAAGTGCAGCTGTTTACCCCTCCCATCAGGTCTGAATGCTTTTGCTTACCACAGTAAGTATATCTCCCTCCTTTTTCTAAGGAAGAACAATAATCTTCCCTTCTTGTGACAAGTGTACCAGAATCCTCATAAGAATCACGAAATGTTGGGTTTAGTGTATTAGAAAGGATTATGTGGATAATGATGACTAATAATTGCAACATAAGAATAATCTTCTTGGAGTTCTTGATTTGACTTAATTCACCCAAAGCAATAGAAAACCTCAAACATGCATCTTCCACACGTATTTTTTCTTCACTGACATTTTATGGGTAGTTTCCTACCTTGAGATTTCCCTTCTTTCATTTGCAGGTACTCCCGTACACTAGAGGAAGTCCAGCAAATACTTTGATGAAGTCTAATGAATAAGAGAAAACTGAAGTGACATTTGGTCTTAAGCATTACCTCTTCCTATGCCATATTTGTAATTTCCCAGTAAAGATAAAAAATTTGCAATGTCATTGTTAAAAAAGTAATATATTCATATTTCATGATAAACCTTGAAATTTATTTTCTGCTTCCATACTATCATTCCATAAATATGACCTCATCTTTTTTGGATTGACAATGATAACTTCTTTCTGAGACAAATTTTTCAACCAAACCTGTACTCACTTTATGGTCATTCTAACTGCATCATATTTCCTCAAGTTAGGAGAATGTCATACATGAAAGCATGAAAAGCCTTATAAAGCTCAGAATATATCACATTGTGCATGTACTTTCCCATTATCCATTTAGCCACTTATCCTGTCAAAGGAGAAAATTAGATTTAGTCATAAAAGAAAATTAGATTTATTTGATATGACCTGTCCTTGACAAATCTGTACCAGCTAGTTTTTTCTTTATCTTCTGGTTATTTACATTCTGAATGCTTTATCTTTTGTACAGATAGCTTTATAATTTCTTGAGTCATTGTTCCTGAGTTTAACCAATGTGTAAATCCTTAGTGCTCCTTTTTTGCAAAGTTAGGACTATGTTTGACCTTCTTTTGTACTGTATCTACTTTTCCCATCATCACTGATTCTTTATGGAAACTGACAGTCATAAGCCATAAGTAAACTGGTGGCCAGGGGAAGAAGGTGGCAAGGAGGGGAGTAGAGAGAAGGGGAGAAGTTTCTCCATTTCTAAATGAGAATGGGGCAGTCATACTGAGTGTTTTGCATCGTTTCAGAAGCTGTGCCAATTTAAAAAACATGGACAAGTGCAAAGTTTCAGGAAATTGAACGTAGAGCACACCTACTCGTGGAGGACAGAGACAGACAAGAGTTATACCTGTGAAAGGTGAAGAAGGAACAGTAATGAATGAGGAGCTCAACATAAGCTCTTGGTTAGATATCTTGGCAAGAGTTATTTAAGGTGGGTTAGATAAATATGGGAACAGTCAGTATGGGGAAAGTTTATTTTATCTTCATGCATAGCAGCATAGATAAGTATTGCAGTGCTCTGTCCATCTTTTTAAAAGCAGGCTGAAAACTGACAAGGCTGTAAGGAACTGCCAGTAAATCATTTCAATGGTTGACTTAGTGACAGAGACATCAATAGTTTAATATATTTATAGATTCACCAAAAAGACTTGTGGTCATCTTGATTTCAATTCAGACATCCTTTGGTGGAAAGGAAATATATGGTACTAAAGAATTCTTTGTTTCAGAGAGAAAGGAATAGCATGGACCAACTGCTAGAAGGTAATCACAGGCAAAAGAGTCCCAACTTGGGAAATTTTTTATTATTCTTTTGCCAGTTAACACAAACGTCTAATCACTTATTTGTGTATTGAGAAAAATAAAATACAAACAGCTAAACAAATACATAAGTAAACACATTTCCACCCCTTTCCCAGGCTCAGCTTGAGCCAAACACCTGTCCTTCTTTACCCTTATCCTCAACTCCCCTCGTTTTTTCGTGGGGAAAATCCTACTGGTGAAGCAACAAGCAACACAATAGGCTTGAATCATGTGCACAATGGTTTCTTTCTGCTGCTCCATGTTTCTTACTGGGTTTCCTCCACTTCTCCATGCATCCCAGTGTCTCCGCCATGGCATGGGACACTCTGCAGGCCACAGTCCCTCAGGGGTGTTCCCCTTTGGCAAGGAGCACATCCTCCCACAAGCACACCTCCAGCTACGTGTCTCTCCATGTATCTCCAGATGCATCTCCTCCACATGTCATCCCAAGAGCATCTCCCTGCATATCTCCAAAGATATTTTCTTCATATATTTCACCCCCTGGGGACTGCCACTATTTCTTAAATGTGGCTGAGCCATGGTTCAGTACACTCCCCCAACTGTTTGCAGTCTTGGGGCATGATGGGGTACCTGCATGGGTTTCAGAGATGACTGTGAATGGATGAGGGCAGCTCACACCACTTTCCACATAAGGCATCCTGTAGCCCAGTGCCATGGAAACCCTGCCATGTGCACCCAATACAAGCCAAAAACTTCCAATTAAAAATTATATTCACATTCTTAGCAGAAAGGATGACTAATCATGAGAACACCTGAAAGACAGGACTGATGGATTTTCTACCTCTTGAAGACTTCAAATGAAAACTGAATACTTTAAATATATGCTTTATCCAAGCTCATGTTACTACCTTCAGTATGTAGGATAATTCATGAAATAAGTAGGTGCAAGAGTATAGAAGTGAGACATTATAATCAGATAGTCTGTTCTGTCTTTAAAATTTCTTATGTCTATAAAGCTGAGACTATGATGAGGAGCCTTCAGGAAGCAATATATTAACTGTGCAGTCAAGAACACTGTGCACCTCAATTCATGTAAGTGGCAATGGGATCTCTGCTAAATAAATAAAGGCAAATAAAAGATTTTTTGTAAGCAATGCATGTGAGAGAGTAAGGCAGATTTATAGGATACTACTGCTGATGTAACTATGCTTAATAGCATTGTTTCATTATATCATGATACAATAATTAAGGTTGGAAGGGATCCCCAGAAGGTGAAACCCCTCTTCAAAGCAGGGGTGGTTTCAAAGATAGCTCAGGTTGAGCAGGGCAATGTCCAGCCAAGATCTGAAAGCTTTCATGAAAGGAAACTCCACAGCCACTCTGGGCAGCCTGGTCCAATCAAAGCAGTGTCAGCTCCTCATACTTGATATACTCCAGCCTCTGAACCATTTTTACTGGTCTCTTTCAAACTGGGAAGCCTCAGAACGAAAACAGTACTCCAGATGCATCCTTACAAGTGCTAAATAGAGGAAAATAATCACTTCACTCCCTGGCAATGCTCTTTTTTAGGCATTCTTAATTTGTTTAGATTTTTTTTCACTAATATCATATGCTTAGGGGGTATAGGATTCCAAATTTAGATTTCATATTCTATTTCAAGCTACTTAAAAAATCTACTCAAATAAATAATGCAGCATAAAGACAAAAACAATTCTTCCTTTTCAACAAGTTGTCATATTTAAAAGAACAAGAGTTCAGCTCAGTTCAGCTTTCTTGTAACTAAGTAGTGTGCTTAAGTGAAATATAGTTGCTGTCAGCTGAAGGAGTTGATTAGTTACCCAGTAGTTCAAGGAAAATAATTCCAACCTTCATAATTTGATATTAAATTAAAAGAACTGGAGTCATCAGCTGTTCCTCAGCAGTGGAAAACCAGGTGCAATCTGTGGACCATCTTCATAAACAAACTAACTTCTCTGTATAGGAGCTTAGTGTGTGCGCATAGGTGTGTATAAAAAGAAGATCCATCCTTTGGCCTTGTATCAATACCTGCATGGTTATCATCAAAGATGAGTGGATTCATTAGACTGATTCACCATGTGTATTAAGAGAATTAATACCAATACCAATAGGCTGTCATTCTGTGCATCAGGGGTATTAGATGGGATGAAGCATTTTGCCAATGCCTTTTAAAGCTATTTGGTGGTACCAGAGCACAGTGAAACCTCCAGATCGCTCAATCGGCAGAGCCACATTCCCCATGGGGGAAAGCATTCTGCCCACTCCCTCTGAAAACAATGGGACTATGTTCTGCAGTATTTTTAGGAACATTTTACCTGTTTCAGTACCTGTACATTGGCATGCCATGGGAATTCTGCTGGGATAAGACTGTATAAACAGCAGTGTTAATTGAAGCATTCTTGCCTGCCACTGTCATCTGCAGCCTCGTGGTCCTCCTTACCTACCACCACTACTTTGTGCGGGTACAACTGTTTATGGAGCTGTACAATGGAAATATTTAAGTTACAAATAATCTGACAGGAAAACTGGGAACAAGTGGTCAGGAGGACAAGGAGTGGACAGCAACTGCTAAGAGACCCCAGATTCAGACTTTAAATTCATCCCAAAAACAGCCCAGAGACAGTGCAATGCTGGGTTTCCAGAGATGTCTGGATAGTATGGAATGGCCCAACTGGAACTGAATGGGGCAATTTCCCTGGAGAAGGAACAAACTGAGAAGGAAAATGGAAACAGTACAACTGGAGTTTGCTGTGAGCAATGGATACCCAAGGTCACCGACCAAAGAGATAATACTAAGAGAAAGTCTCTTTTAGAAGAGCAGAACTGGGTGCCAAAGCAGAGAGTTGTGACAGAGAGATCCAGCAATTATTTTGCATCTCTTCACTCAGCAAATCCACATACTCTTCCTCAGTACGTTACCATATTTCAGTCTTGGCCCAATTTACCTCCCGTTTCCATTTTCTCTCTCTTTCTCTCTCCATACTAACTGTGTCTCCTTGACTCCACTTCATTCTCTATCCCAAGCCGCATCTGATTTCCCCACTGTTCCCACAGCACCTCTTCAAATCTTTTTTCCATCTTGCTTCATGGTTCTTGGTGCCCATTTTCTGTCCCAACCGGTCTCAATATCCACATCCCTCTGGCCTGTGCCTTCCACCTTCCCCCCCCCACCCCCCAATCCCTGTTAAATTCCATTTTTCCAGTATCTCTCTTCAGATTTTCCTCATTTTGCCCAAATTTTCTAAGCTTCTCCCAGCCACCAAACCCAGTGTATTTCCCAGGTTCACCCTCAGTCCTTATCCCTGTCTCTTCTGCTGGATCACAATTTCAGCTTCTTTGACAAGTTAGTTCAAATCGCCCACAGCTCCCAGCTGTGTGCCTTCCTTTTTTGTTTTCTTTTTCTTTAATATTCAATCCAGGTCAATTTCAATCCCATTCAGTTTAGGTTTTCAAGGATAACAGCAAAAAAATATTGCAGCTTCTAATAAAGGAAGTAAGGCACAAGTACTTGGCAGCACTAACACCTTTGCCTGTAGCAGAAACAGACCTGTTAACATAGATATCAAAAATAAAACTTCCACTGAATTTCAGAAAAATAGGTCTGTGGCTATGTGACAGGCAAACATGCACACATATCTGTAATCATCACGTTTCAAACAAAAATGTTACATTTAAACCAAAACATTTCGTTCTGCTGAAAATTCCATCCCCCTTATAACTAACGAATATTTTTTCCTAAAAATAAATACTCATTAAAGAAAAATGCATCACTTTTTTACGGATTTTTAAAGTTATCTATTATCTTGTTCCTGGCAACAGAGAAATAGGAATGATAGAAATTTGGCAAATAATGGGAAATTGGAGCAGGTTCCCATAAAAAAAAAGAAGCAGTTGAAGATGACTGACATTAGATCTTCATCTCACTCTCTGGAAAACATTTCATTTCGCTGTAGGATCTGCGGCTGAGAAAAAACAATATGATCTTATTTTTAATGATATAACTAAACACTTCCTATAGTCATTGTTTCCTATGGAAAAAAGATCTTTCACTTACCTCAGACAAGTTCAACTATATGTTATGTTCTACAGTGAATAAATAGCCCACCACTCTATGTTTTACTTGGAAACAAGAGCATATATCAGTATGCACAGCTGGGATTTTCTCCTACTAATTTGCTTTCTTGCAAGTAAACATATTTTTCTGTAAGCAATGTAAGCAAAATGGCTAAAAAGCTCCATGGGCTGTTTTCAGAACACAGCTGGCCAGGGGAGATGAGGGACAGCTATTCTGCAACAGGGAACTGTTTGGGTAGTTAAGAAACAAAACGCTCAAAGACCATTTTCCAGGTAGAAACCTGTTTGAGCTGAACTATGACCACACACTAGAGAAATTTTAGTTTATAATCAGCTTCCCAGTGTGTTGCTGTATTGCACTACTGGGACTAGTTACTGCAGAACAGTCATACAGAAAAAAATGTGAGTGACACTGCACCCAGCTTCTTTCTTTTTCCAGCCTACAAACTTCTTAAGCTCAGCAATTTGTGTTTAAGATCTGCCCAGCACCACATTTTTCCATGTGCCTGGGAGACATTATGACTATTGATGAAGAATTGTTTCCTTTTTTCCCCAACCAACCTAGGCTTTGAGGAGCCCAAATTAATCTTCGTAGAGTGAAAAATAATCCTCTTTGAAGTGATCATGTTTGACAACCTTGTGTCCTAGCAGCAAGCTGAGCCTTTCAGAAGAACAGGACAGTAATTTAATGTAAAGAACATAAAAGGACCTTATTAATGGCAAAAACATCCAACCTTTACCTGAAAAGCATATGAAAGGTTCTACAACTCAGAATTCAGCCCACACTGCTTCATAATAATTGAAACCAAACAGGACAGAAGCTCTCTTCTAATGGCTATTAGGCTTTTTCTAAGTCTAGATTTTAATACATTCTGAATTTCAATATTTTCTCTTTAAAATGTTTATTTCCTTTAGCAGTGATAAGCAGACAATCCCAGTGAGATTAACACGTTATTTACAACATATTCAAGGGCTGTTCTTTGATAGTTCATTTAGCATCTAGCAGGGATTTGAGCAGTAAACTGGTCAGCTATTAAAATCTAAATCACAGTCTATTTATTTACACTGTCTTAAATCACTAGTGAATTTCGACAGCTCAAGAGAAGGCCTACAACCTTGCACCACCCTGACTGTTAATAATACTGTCTGTACTGCTCCCCAGGTGAAGGTTTCCTTCAACATTGTCACAGCTCTACTTCTTCACCAACAAATCTAAGAATGTTGCAAGATGACTTGCTGGGTTTTGAGAATGGCTTTAAACCAGGACCAAGATAAGTAGATGACAAACCTAGATACATCCCACCTGGCAGAGGGGGGGCAGATGGACTATTACAGATCACAAACTGGATAATGACTCACAAAGCCAAGCTGTCTTGGAGAAAAACAATCATCATTATCTGGATCTGAAAAGAATGAGTGGAGCCTGCAGGACATGTGAAGGATGACTGTTATATCCAACATCTGCAGTACCTTGGCTGGAGTTCTCTGCAGAGAATATGAAACGACATCTGTGAGCACCACACCACAACCACGTAACGACAACACAGAGAAGAACAGCAGGAATGCACAGAGTTACAGTAAATATTACTTATTCAGAAAGATTGAAAAATCAAATTATCAAAAAAACAAATGATCAGTGTTAAAAGACAGAGAAGAAGAGGAATGCCATGAAAAGTTTCTGCCAAACAAGGGGCATTACCTCTCCTCATGTCAGTCATGGGCACAAGAAGAATCTTATGTGCTTAACATTCAAAAGAGATCTTTCAAGCTAGACATTAGGAAAAAAATTCTATGGTAAGGGAAGTTGCTAAATGGCAGTTTATCCAGTTGTGAAACAACAAAGAGGTATCTTGGCCACATTGCCAGGAGAAATGCAGAGAAAAACAAATGAGAAACCTGACCTCTTAGAACACATTTGCTTTCCCTAATTCAGAGAGCAAAAACGATGGTATTCCATTTTTTAGTTACAATCTACTTTTAAGAATATTCACAAAGACTTAATATGAGCTGCAGGTATCATTTTTCCAACTTGGGGAGCTTTCAAGAAGGCTGCCTCAAGCCTTCATGAATTGGACCTTAGAGTTACATAGCACAAGCCCCAGAATTAACAAAAGTGAGGTCTGCTGGTGTGAGATAACTTTTATTAGCATGTAGCAACTGCTCAGAAGCAATACAGAGCTAAGTAATCTCTAAATCAAATTAATTTCTGATGTAATTTCAGTGAAGACAACTGATTTTTATCGTCGATTTTATCTCTTTCTGATGTTGGTTGAAAAAAGATTGATTTTGTCTTTCAGTATAGCTTAAATTTTTGTAAGCAGAAAATTACATTTAGAGATTCAGCTGCATGGATTATAGAGAAAGTATTGTCCACATCACCTTTTTCTGGACCTTTTGGAGGAAAAGATGCAGGACAGCCGGCACAGTATTCTTTGGGCCCTTGTGTAAACAAGTAACTTAGATTTGCTTGGAAATATTATTGTAAATAACTATAAATGTGAAACTTTAAACACATTGCATTAAATTAAGCATTATTCAACAAAAAGTTGAACCTGTTCACATTTTAATTTCAAAAACAGTAGATGGAGATTCCATTAGTGCTGGTTTAAACCAGTCCGCAAGTCATTTCTAGCACAGTCTGTGATGAGTCATTTAATTATGCTTTGTCTCCGTTTATTGATCTATAAAATGAATATGATGTTAATCTCCTCATAAGATTCCATTAGTCAACTCAGTTTCTTTTTAAAAATGGTGTGAAATAATAGATACAGTCAAGAGTACATAGAGCTCTTTATTCCACAGAGAAATGTAATTTCCATGTGGTTTGCTCCCCCCCCCCCCCCATTGGAACAGATTTAATATGTCAAGAAATCTGACCCTGGAATAAGTCATCTTTCTGTATCCATAACAGTCAGCTTTATCTACACCCATAAAGTTTGCTTTTGCATTCACATTTCTAAGGTCAGTATCCTAACGCTGTCAGCATCTTTTTTAAAACAATGTGAACCACAGTTTCTTCCAACACATTTCCCTGTAGGGTCTGGTATTATGGTCACCTATCCCAGTATAAGGATATATTTTTCTGACTGATGCAAGACCTTAGTGTTCTTCATATTCACATTATGAAACATTTTAATTCAGCAAGTAATTTCCAGAAGGGAAAGAGTTCATTTCAATACTGTTGCTCCCTCAAACTATGTATTATATTCTATGAGCATTAAATACTGCAGTAATAAATGTACTTCCATGTTGCATGTGAAAATACATATACTGTGTCAGTGAATGAGCCAGGAGACCTGCATGTAGAGAAGAAAAAATGTAAGATGAAAAATCTTTATCTTTCTTTTGAAAAAGGGGGAAACTGTTATTATAGTCTCAATTCACATGCTGAGATTCAGAAAACTCAGAAATCTTCTCCTTCAGTTTTATTTGGTCCCTGATATAAGGATCAGTGTTTCTGATTCTGTGGAATAGCAGACATATTCAAAAAAAGTAGGCTGCAGTTGCTATACCTAGTTCTAGCTCTCAGGAACAGTTCTACCTCAACTATAAAAAGTTCAAAACTTCTCCCTAGTAATAAGAGTGCTGATAGCGCTTGTCTAATAATGGCCATGTGCTGAAACACATTTAGGCTCCATCAACTCCATACCATACTTGAACCATATGCTGTGCAGCTAGATCTGACTGAGCGAAAACCAGCAATGGTTTTGCCTGAGACAAGTATCTGAAATATCAGCATCCAATGCAGCTGTGGATTTTGTTATTCCTCATTTGGGGGTCTCTTAAAATGATCACCTGCCTATACAGCCTGTGAATTAAATCCTGATCACACCAAAGTCCTAATAACCTGAACTACCCTAGGATTTCATGATTAGTATTAACCTGTCTTCAGCTGCCTACATAGGTATTTTGGCAACCCTTTGTCCTGGTTTCAGCTGGGATGGTTAATTTTCTTCCTAGTAGCTGGTATAGTGCAAGGTTTGGGATTTAGCATGAGAATAATGTTGATAACACACTGATGTTTTAGTTGTTGCTGAGTACTGCTTATGCTAGCCAAGGACTTTTCAGCTTCCCATGCTCTGCCAGGTGCACAAGAAACTGGGAGGGGGCACAGCCAGGACAGCTGACCCAAACTGACCAAAGGGCTATTCCATACCATATGACGTCATGCTCAGTATATAAACTGGGGGAAGTTGGTCATGGGGGGCAGCTTGGGGACTGGCTGGGCATCATTCAGTGGGTGGTGAGCAATTGCATTGTGCATCACTTGTTTTGTATATTCTTTTGTCATTATTATTCTTTTCTCTTCTTCTGCTGTCCTATTAAACTGACTTTATCTCAATCCCTGCATTTTGCTTTTTTTTCCAATTCTCTCCCGAATCCTACTGTGGGGGGGAGTGTGAGCAAGTGGCTGTGTGGTGCTTAGTTGCCGAGTGGGGTTAAACCACAACACCTTAGAGAAGATAGTCCAGTAAATTAACTTCCTGTAGGAAAAAGTTCTATGCTTCATTTTGTCTAATTGCCTATGCCTACTTTTTACCATGCTTTGTCCAAGTATTATCTTTTGTCACTGGTAGGATGAAATTTGCTCTGTTCCTAAAAGTTTGTTTCTTAATATTGCATTTCTTACAAAATATAAACTTTTTTTGTTAGCCATGTTATATGAAGTTAAATCCTAGAAAGTTCTGTAATCTGACATAGTTCAGCACAGCCCAACTTGACATTTAAAGAAATACCACTTTTAAAAAAAAAATGTGAGAGGATGTGGCAATTATCCAGGAAAACAGTATATATTACCTTGGCTAGAAGTTAACAGTAGTTATTCTAAATGCTTGAGCCAGCTATTTCTCTATTTTTCTAATAAACTCATTCATAAGATGTGAAGATATTATAGCCAATGTTCATTTTTTTCACCTTTTTATATTTTCACTTTTTAATACAATCTTCATATAACATTTCAGGATCCTTTATGCCAGATTTCATGCCCCACTAAGTTCTACCAAATATTCGCATTCAAGGAACCAAGACTTGTTATAAACTTTATACCTTTTGCCTTTTAGCATGCCTTGTTATACAGCACTGGCATTTACCGACAAAAAACAATCATGAAGTTATTTCATTTGTCTCTGGCTTCCCTTTCCATATGTTAAGACAAATCATCAACCAGTTTATTTCAACAGAGCTCCTCTGAAGATGGTTCACAGCAGCTGAACACTGCACCCGGTGAACTGTGTGTGATTCACAAATAAAAGATTCACAGGCACTGGGACAAATGCTCTGAAAAGGCTAATGAGTATGTCACAGGCAATGTGTAGTAATTCAGTTCTCAATCTCCACAGAGTTATGTTGGAATGAAGGGTCACAGGCAATAATCTGGAACACTGGAAACTGCATGAGCAAGCCAAAATGTAAATCTGAAATTTAACTAATCACAGAATGAATGATGTTATACAACTCTCTTTAGGAAAGACAACAAAACATAGCAACTCCTTTTTTAATGAGGGTTGACCCACAAACCAGTTTCTCACAGCATATAAGAAATGCACAGAAAATTTCTTTCATTGGTCTAAGCTTGTTCTCGGAGAGTTTCTTCCTCTAGATTTCAAATTGCTTCCAAATATTAACAATTCATGCAAACTCTTGAGGATGAAATTCGGTCTGATTTACTGGGTTGCAGTTGCTAAGTGTCTTCTGTATAGCTGATATTTCACGGTGTTTGATGAACACTGAAAGACCAGACATAACCCAACTCTAAATCCACTATTCATTCCTAAGAATTATGCACTCGGAAACTGAGTGTACATGATACTAAAAGACTGGTGTTCCCAGCTTATCCATCCTATACAGGCTGAAGTAGCACTGATGGGGTGAGCAAGGGAGGAAAAGAGAATCAGGAGGGAGATGCACCAAGGGGATGGAGAGCTGTGGGCTGGGTTGCTAGCCTGGCAAATGGGGTTATGTGCAGAACAAGTTGGGACAGCTGTGGGTTAAGTATGGGAGTTGGAAAAGGGAGGGCTGTGAGTTGAGTGTGTGTGACAAAAGGCTGTGTCATAACATTTAGATTCTCAGCAGAAGCATAAGGCGTGCAGGGCTGAAGGTCATCATCTCCTAAGTACACCACAGCCTGTGCCCTCGCAGGGGTGTGGATTCACCTCAGCGGCAGAGCCCATAGCCTGCACTGACCCTGCCTTCCCTCCCACTGCCTGAGGCCACCTGCCCCCTTTTCTCAGTGTCTAGCACAGCTCAGTTCAGCAACATGTTTAGGATACCAAGCATGTTTTGGGCTGAGCACATCAGGGTACCCATTTTGATCACTTTATATCCCAGCAGTCTATTCTTCATCGATTTTGCCGCAGGTGGTTCTCACAGCTTCCTACGTTCCTGCCCATCATCCAGTCTGATACCCTACACTCTTAATGACCTCCAGACTTTCCCATCATCCATTACCCATTACCACTCTCCATGCTCATACACCACTAAAGTCTATCCCCATATATTTCTTTCCTTTTGATCCACTGCACAGATGCTTCTCCCTTATGGGAAGACCAATAGCTTTCTTACTTCAGTGGTCAGACAGCTTTTCTGTTCTTGCACACCTTCCACCGCCTTGGGGAGGTTAGTATGCAATGTTTACGCTGCAAATTAAACCTACCTGTAGAACAAGATAAGTATAATATAACAATGCAAGTCCACCAGTCCAGAAGCTCTAACACAATTGCTGAATAACTGCAGGAGCCACAGATGGTTTAGGATGCCTGAGCCAACATAGAAGATAACCAGACATCCCATAAAATAGAGAATAGGACTGAATTATGGTATCTGAGTTCAGCCTATCTGCCTGTCTGTCCAGGGTTGGGTTGCTTAGTAGTTGCTTGGAAGCACTTGTTCTAAGTAAGGAATGTGCTAGCAAATTGTCTTTGTAATTTTTATTGCTAAAGTGCTCTTCAAAAGGCAGGGCTATGAATAAAGCTACACAGTAAATAGAATATATTCCAGTAACACTCTGTAATAGGAAACATTACTTATTGGATTTTTAGGTTTTTCTCTGGCTCAGAATTCCTACTGGTTTTACATTTCAAGTTGATTCCCGTGAGCAGCTTTCTACATACATTTCTTGAAGTGTTGCCAGATATAAAAGATGAAAATAGTTTGATTCTCCATTATAACAAGTCAAAGGAATGAATGGCTACATCAGTGCTCAAAAGCAACATGCTGTCTGCTGCGGTGCAAGTGACTGGGAATGTCTGTGAAACCTTGAATTTCTCAAAAGTCTGGGAACAGTGTTACTGGCCTGCAGGAAAACTGAAGAAAAAAAAGAATTGCCCTCAGCACATCTCCTCACATGCTACTGCACAAGAATACTACTAGCTGCAGTTTTCATTCTGAAAGCACAGTTAGTGGAAAAGAAAAATGAATGAGCAAGAAGAAGTCCCGTTAGTACTGTGGTAGGGAAGACAATGAGTTACCTGAGTTCCCAGCAGGACAGTCATTGCAAGTGCTATCAGGGCAGACAACAAGATAAAACATATGAGCACAAAAGTTCACAAAGAGTAAAAAGTATAAGGACAAATCTCTCACTGCAGTTACTCTCCCTTAGAAGAAACCAGCTTGTAAGACTTTAAGAAAAATCCTACATGAATCATTCCACGTGGCATCAGAGTAAAGGAATACTGGCAGTGTTCATCCACTACTGATCATAAGGAGCTGGCAAAAGTGGTATTAGAGACCCTGGCAGAAAAAAGATCTCGAGGGCAAAAGCATCAAGAGGACAAAAACATACAAGGCGAAAGAGTAGTACATTTTCCTGCTTATTTCTCATATTATATTACTAATGAAAGATACTAATTTCCATTTTTAGAATAAGAATTCTTAGTCTTGTACTCTCCAGAAGGGTTGTATATGTAGAATTTCCATAAAAGTAGGTAGTTGCCACAATACATGTCATAGTAATGCAGACAAGTCTGTCTAGTGGTACGTGATAGCATTTTTTTCCATGAATATGAAATTATTGATACAAAATCATGGCATTGCAAGAATTTGAATTAAGATCCAGACATAAGCTGGTATATGTCCTTGTATCTCATCACTCTAGGACAGTCACCCTTACTGTGAGAAGATGTCTTTAGGTTTCTGAAGAGCATAGTTCAATGTTTTCTTCTGTTTCCAAGTTCATTGTACTGTGGCTCCTGACAGATATTAATGCAACCAATTCTGTTTATACAAATAAATCAGTCATTGAACATATTTTGTCACAAACAGCACATGGACAATAGTTGTCAGGAAGCAACTGTGCCTCATGAATGAATTCTGGTTAAAGGGATCAGTGCAGTCAGCAGGCTGCACTGTTGCTTGCCTGAACTTGTTCCAACAACCAACCAAAATACACACCCTAATAAAAGAAGCTTATTTTCATACAAATATACATATATATGCACAAGACCTTATTTAGCAATGTTATCAGTTGAACTTTTGTATAGAAATAAATTTTTACTTTGTGTGCTACAGATAGTTTTCTGTGAGAAAGACAAGTCTTAACATTCCTGGCTCACTTATGTTCCTAGAAAGGTGATATACCTTTATTTTGTTTAATCACATACATCATTATAAAATGACCGATGGTAGACTGAACCATAACTGCCAGCCTGTACTCTCGTACTATGAAACTGTATGTGAATATTAAGATAAGCCAGCAGTGAACAATTCTAAATGCCACTAAAGTATCTTAGTGTTAGAAAACATTTGATTGTACTGTATATTTTCTGCAGCAGGAGATTCTTGGGATAATACTGAGAAATGCATATGGTCTAAAAAGGTTGTATGGGAAGGAACAAAAAGGAGAAACAGGGATCATTGTGAATGTCAGAAAACCTCAATTACTCCCTAAATAATTAAACCTTAATAATTACATGAATACCTTGAGCTGCTATTCAGTGTGGTGTCAACAAATCCCATAGGAAACATGCTGTCCATTCTAGTAATTTAAGAAGGTTGTTTTTTCTCTCAGAGGTATAGGACTTGAAGAAGACTGCTTGTGAGAGAGGGTTATTTTAACATTTTGTCTCCCACATTCCCAAGATTTGCCATAGTATGAGCCTGTGGCATTGAAAAATATTTCCTAAGACATATTTTTTGAATCCACAAGGTGAAAACTGAAAAATATAAAAAGTTGACTCTGAATTTGGTGTGTCTTTGTTCACCTCCCCAGATGAGAAAGGTGAGCATACAGGAAACATATGAATCACACATGAACAAATAGTGCTTTAGATGACTAGAGAGGTTAAAAAGCTGGTTTGAGGATCAGGTTCAGAGGGTAACGGCTAATGGATTGTTCTCTACCTGGAGGCTAGTGGAGAACTGTGGGATCTGCAAGCTTGCAGGTAACAAGAAACTGGGTGGTGCAGGGCAGGGCTCCCACCCATAGGGACATAGAAAAGCGGGAGAAATGAGCCAGCATGATGAAATTCAAGAAGGTCAAATTCTTGAAAAGGAAGGAATTCCTTTCCAAGGAAGAGCCCTTTGCAGCAGTACAGGCTGGGAGCACCTTCCAAGGGTGCAGCTCTGCAGGAAAGGCTGTGGGGCTCTGGTGGGCAGTGAGCTGAGCATGAGCCAGCAGTGGCCCTGGCAGCAAGAAGCCATCCTAAGCTGTATCATACAGGATCACAGTCTGTTGATCAAGAGAGGGGATCTTCACCCTTTACTCCTACTTACCACATGTAGGATACTGCATCCTGTATTGTGCTCCCCAGTGTAGGAAAAACATTGATACTGGAGTGAGTTCAGTGGAGACCACCAACATGGTTATGGATGGTGTATTTGCCCAAAAGGAGAGGTTGAAGGAACTGGACTTGTTCAGCCTGGAGAAGAGATGTCTTGGGTGACACCTACCAGCAGCCCCCAGGGTCTCCAGGGAGGGCATCAGGAGGCTTTCTTGCCTTGTTCAGGAGGTGGTTGCTGGGCACTGATGTTAGACTGTATGAGAAAGAGGAAAAAATGTCAGTGAGTGGTGATTCCTGCTTGAGAGAGAGGATATGGAGGTCCTGATCACCCTTTTCTCCAGCATTTTTATAAGCTCATTTTATGATTCAGTCAAAATACTTCTAAAGCTGCTTCAATTGTGGCACTATGTGCAGAGACTTAATTAAATAGCTATTTAATTCTGTCATGAATGCAGGTTTGTGAATCCTGCTGATTATGTCGATTCACTATGAATGAGTGACTTTACACAGTTTGATTTAGTAAAAGTTAGAATTTACTTGTAGCGAATTGCAGAATTTGATTATAGTATTTTTAATAGCACTCAATCATCAATGATTAATAAAGTGATTAGACAAAATTGATCAAAACAGTGACCTAGTTACAGATTCGAAGATGGCAAGGTTCACTCTATTACTACATAGAAGCACATAAAAGAGAATTAAATCACAACAAGTTAAAATTATTCATAAAATTATTGCGTATATATGGAATAAAGGCAAGGGAGTGGGGGAGCCCTCCCGTTGAGTCACGAGGTTTAGACTAGACCCCCTTCCTTTCTAAACTCCTTCTCAGAGAGGAGCCTAGGTGCGGCTAGGTCTAGTCCTAGTCTCAGACTTGGTCAACGGTTTATATGGATAAGGGTAATGTATGTATATGCATATATATATATCTAGTACATAGGAAAAGTATATAAAGGAAATTGGATTATATGAGAGAGAAAGAGAAATTGTATGTAGGGGATACGGAAACCCTCCCGTTGAGTGACGAGATTCAGAATGGACCCCCTTGCTTTCTAGACTCCTTCTCAGAGAGGAGCCAAGGTGCGGCTGGGCCCACTCTTAGTCTCAGACTTGGTCAAAGGTTTAGGAGAGTAATGCTATAAGAATAGTACAGCAATATAAAACTCCTTTTAAAATTAAATCATACATATATAAAACTACTTAAATTGATTCATGCATGCACACTTACAACTGTAAATGCATATATGAAAATAGCATACCTGTTAAAAATTCCCCTCGAGTTTAGTGAAATACTCACTTCTAATGCCTTGGCATTTCTCAACGGGCAGGAGTAGAGTTTTGAGGAGTGAAGAATATCAGCAGCCCAGGCTCCGTTGTCGATCTCTGGCAATGGAGTTCTGGTAGCAGCAGACTTTCGGATATCTGCTAAGTTTCACTGACTCTGAGAGACATTTCAATCGGAGGGAGATGTTGGTGTGTCCTGTGGTGGTCCGGGAGAGCTCAAAGGGCCTCACTTAGGACTGCCGTTTATAGGATTGTGAGATGATTGACTTTAATCACCAGTAAATTTCCATCCGAGCCACAATTCAGGTAGGCTTGTTGCTGGAATTCCAGCAGTGATGATACTACTCTGTTTCAAGGCTGTCCGGGGTAGCTGTTTGTTCTTGTTCCCCTCGTTAGCCATAATATGAATCTTGATAACAACAGAGCTGCTCTCTGCTCCAGCCATGTAGGAGTTTCTGGTACAATTAAGGGGCGCTTAACTGACCAACTCGCTACACAAAAGCTGTGGCCTGCAAATTCCTGAGATTGTAAAGCAGCCGAAGTAAAGGGGAAAAACAGAACAGAAAAACGGGGCCGGGGGGGGGAGGAGATGTACCACCACAAATTCCTCTCTTCACTCAAAGAGGAATTTCTGGATGCCTACATTTTTCTTTACTGTATCAGACCAGAAAGCCCTCTGGTCAACACCCTACATAGTTATGACCATTAGCAAGTACTCAGAATGAGGCATTAAACAGCTACCATAGACATGGGATAGTTGATCTCCAGTATTAAACTCTGTTCTAATCTCCAAGACTCAGACCTGATTTTACCTCAGCTATTTCTTCATGTATAAGAACACAATGTGCGATAAGAATGTGCCATATTCTTTTGAACTCACTGGTGTGACAGATTAAATGGCAAGACATGTGTTAGGTGTTAAACTCAGTACTTAAACATTCATGTCTTATTGAACTCTAAGAAAAAATGAAAATATTAGAGTACACCTCTTCTTAAAATATAGGTTTCCAGGATTCCAAGAGTAAGGAATTCCTAAGAAGATTATAGTTCTGATACTGTCACTTTTAGTTAAATTCATTGAAATAATTTAATAGGGAAGCCTTGATATTAAGTCAAATTTCACTTTAATAACAGTAAATAATATTGCATCAAAAACTGACCTGTCTGATATAATATGTTAAAATCTGAAAGAAAAAAGGATTAAAAAAAGTTCTTGCAATCATGGCATACAACAATAAGCTGTGAAATCGCCCTGTGTTTTAAAATGAAAGACAACATTGCAAAGTAGATTTACCATCTCAAGTCACAACCAGCAGGGAGTATCTTACAATATCCTCTTCACTGTAAGAATGTAAGAGCTAGAGGGCAGTCACAAATGGTTCAGAAAACACAGCCTGTGGTTCACTTCAAGATTTTTATTTTTGGTTCACTTCTCTTCGTGTACCCGCACTATGATTGTTTTGTGTTTGTATTCTGATTTAACTGTGAGAACACTAATGTGGGGACATCAATGTGTGAGCATAGTTATCTGCTACAGTATTTTTAGCATATATTTAGCTTACATTTCTTTAGCTTACATCGTCAGTATTTTGTCTCTAGTCCAACAAGAGAAATGTGTTTATGTATCCAAAAGGGATAACCCCATCATCTACAGGAGTACTTCTCCAGAGCATGGAGGTAGACTTTGGACTTTGACATGTCCTTTTTTCTCTGAAGTCCTCTCAACTTTCTTACTGAAATACTTGAAGTTCAAATAAGGTCTTGTGCTTAAGGCACTGGAGTGGGAGCCAGAAGATCTGGGCAGTCTGACCTACATTTAATCTTTGACAAATAAACCTATTACCTCACTCCTTATCTGTAAGCTCAGGATAATCTTTGCTTCACTGTACTTTACTTACCTTCTTTTGAAGATGAATTCAGAGAATCAGAGTGAATAAAATATATTCATTGGTAATTTTCTAATATTCTTATCCACAGAAGTGAGTTCATGCAGTCAGGAAACTTGGAATCATACCATGTCATCAATTGTGTTAGAATGTGTGCTCAAACTTTTCAAAAAAGAAATTGGAGCATTATTTACATTTTTGTTTCTGAGAGAACAAGATGTCAGCTCATAAGTTCAAGATATCTTCCACATTCATGAGAGGTAGGAACATTTTGTGAGTAGAAGCTGAGTTTTTCCATGTAGTGACTTCTCTCAGCAGTAGCGACTCTTATACAAAGAACAAATATTTCGAGACTTGTAATAAAACTGTGACCACTTGAAGTATGACATATGAATAAGCTACTTGCATCCAAATATTTACTAGGTGCTATTTGCTTATAACCTAGAGCCTTAAAAGTGGCTGTAAGAACTATATAACTAATAAATTAATTTCTATGTGCATTGGAAAGTTATTTTTCTTAGCAAACTTATAGCATTCCAATCCTTTTGACAGGGAAAAATAAGAGAACTCAGGGATAATATTCACATTTGGAAAGAGTGATGTTAAACCAAAAATACCGTTAGCCAGCCAATAAGAGTAGAAAAGTGCAGAATTTAACAAACTTCAAATGTCCACATGGAATATAATGGAGAAATGGAGAATCACATTTATATTTATTTTAAAGAATAACTATTTGGATTGAAACAAGCAAAATCTATCCCCTGAAAACCTGCTTCTCTATACATATAGCTATATATGAATACATGAATTCATATTCACACTAGTCTTGGTTTACATAACACATAATACCGATGGCCTCTACTTTGGCACTAGTTGTCCTTTTCCACATCTAAATGGAAACATCATTTCTGGTTGAAAATATGCAATCTGATCTCTTACCAGAACATCTCCTTACACAGATGTGCATAAGGGTTTTGCTACTGGAACATCATATAATTGCAGTACTACTCAAGTGTCCATAATCTGTAATTAGAGAAGGTTGCAGTTTTCTTCCATTTGCTTTAGTTCTTGAACCTTTTTCCCTAATAAGACATTTATTTGACATCTGGACACACCCCAATAGCTGAGGTCCTGTCCCAAAGCTCTTTATTACGCAAAAGAAATATTTCCACTGACTTTACTGGATTTTCAATCAACACTTACATTCTCTGTTTCAATCAAAGCCTGAGGTGTGCCACATGTAATAACCAAGCTGTTGTCTTAGTCCCTTTATGAGTAATCTTTCTACCAGTTTGTTACTTTCTTTAGTACTGCTTTTGCTGCTTTCTCTTGAGTGGTTTTGTTAATTATTTAGCTTATTATTTCTATGCCCCTCAGCTCCTTCAAGCTGCATTTCATTCAAATTTTTTATGATTTTCTTAGGTAGTTTTCTTCAAATTGGGTTTTAATTTGTAGCGCTAAATCCATCTATTACTCTATTGCTGTCACTTCGCTCCCTTGGTCTATCCCTTTTTCTTCTATGGTACAATAATGGCAGTTTCTATTATCTTGGCATCACCAATGCATTTAACGGTATGTAATTTTTTCTTGCTATATTTGGAAAAACTTTTAATAAAGTTTGTCCCAACTCCACCCACTCATCACTTAATTCCAGGCCAAATTTTTTTTTCCATTTACTACTAACATTTACCTCCCTCTGTACTACCAATTTCTATCTATGCTATTATTCAGAGAAATAGTCTAAAATACAGATTTGTCAGTTTGGCCACCATCTTTGCCAATCTGAGAAAAAAGACTGTCTAACAGGTAGATTAATTCAACTGTCAACCAGCTTTTGTTAAATTTCTCCTTCACCCTCTGAAAGACCTCTTCCATGCTCACACCAATCAACAGTTTATTATTAACTACAGAGATTTTTACCATGACTTACCTTGACTAATTTTTCACCACCTTATGACTTCAGAAAATGCTGTCCAAACTTCCACTTAGCATATAAACACGACAGTCTTGAAATATACCCAATGCAATAATGATTTTGAGAAAAGGTAACTGTTATTTATAGACTCTGCTTAACTTTGGCCATGTCTATCTATAGCCATTGCAGACATACCAAGCGATAAACGAGGGCCAGGGTCTAACCATCAGGAGCAAAAGTGCAATGTCACTGGGACAGAGGCTGACAGCTCTCAACTGGGCTGAAACAGGCTCCTGGGCCATGGGCAGGGGTGGAGGGTGGCCCCAGCAGAGGCCTTCTGGTGTCCTCAGGTTCCCTGACAGACTGTTTCTCTGGCTTAATGCTGCCTTTTTGCCCTTGATACATGTGGTTGCAATCAACTAGCACTCTAGATTCCATATTTTCTGTAAGTCCTTAAGAGGGACTCCTCAAATAGATCTCTGAACAATAAATTGAATGAATGATTATTCCTTATTTGAAAGACCAGTGATGAAATTGCTTCAGATTTTGGTGTGACAGCATCTGGGATTCAGTGTACCTCCCCAAGGCAAGGCAATTCTATTGGAAGACAAATTAAGTTGTTGATGCATTATCTTATTTCCTGTGGCAAAGATGTTGCTCCTGGCTCTGGAAGCAGACAAACCCTCACAGTCAGCTCTTAACTCCTTGCAGAATCTTGGCAGTGGATCGCAGGGACTTTGTTATGGGTTTCTCTTGCACAGAGCATTTCTAGGGCATACATAAATGTTTTATGAGGATTTAAGGACTAGGGAGCTGGCCAGATTAACAGAGAGGGCCAAAGAAAGGCACATCACAATTCTACAGCCTGAAGATGGAGCAAAGCTTCAACAGACCAGAATTGGTAGAATGAGGCTCTTTCTACCCACATGATGGTGAATGTTGCTTATTTCCAAATTGAACTGGGTAGTTCACTAGGACACAAATAAACAACACAACATTTATATTAGTCAGTCATAATTCTGGGATGGTGCTTATGAAAGCATTGGTGTTGCTTTGGCAAGAATATCATCTTGCTCACCAGAACTGTTTGAAGTAGCAATGTTGGATATTCCACTATTCCAAAGAATATGCCCCTTGCTTTTAGAATATTAAGCTTCTAAAAACATCCTCATGTCTACTCAGGTGACAGAGCCATATGTTTGCAAGTTGCTACACTCAAGATTAATCAGACTTTGTGCAGAACTTGTGCCAGTGTCAAAAAAAAAAAAAAATCTATCACATAATTTAGTTTCATTTCCTGACTGGATAAGGTATATTTTGCGCAACAAGTGTTAATCAAAACATTTTCTGTAATACAGTAGATCCAGGAGCTGCGTAGATATCTTTTCAGGAGATTTTAGTGCTCCATATCATTCTTAAGCAAGCCACCATCTCACTTACAAAATTAGTGAAATGTTTCCTTCTCATCATCTCACAAAGGTGTATTTAAAACCAGGTCCCCAAATCATTATCAGATTTCTAATTTTCTATTGAACATATTATTCAAGGGGATTTCTGCTTCAGGCAAATTAGGCAATTCTGACATTAAATTCACCACATAGTAATCAAATAACTTTCTTCTAACTGGCACTTACTCTACTTATAGGGGAAAACCTTCCAAATCCTTTTATTGTAGAAGAGATGTCAAATGTAAAACTTACTTCATTACAGTATCTTTAACATCCTGTTTAATATTACTCTTTTAAAAGTGAATTAGTTGTTTGGAATTATTCTGCACTTTAGGCTGAGTATTACGCTTTTATATTTAGCCACTCTGTAGTTCTTGTCCAATTCAAAGCACTTAAAAAACCAGCATCCCATGAAGACAGACAAGAGAAGTATGAGCAACCACAGATAGGCAAGAAAAGCTGAAGACAAGAGGATTTGTTCAATGCTACAAGGAAGTCATGTCAAAGTCAAGCCTGAAAAGTTAAACTTCTGTGTTCCCAGTCTAAAACAGAATACAGTTCCCTCTTTTTTTTTCTATGCCCCCATCTTCCATCCTTTTCTTTTGAAAAACAATTAAAGCATGTTTAGGCACATCTTTTATTATTTCTGTTTTGCCTTTTTTTTTGTTGTTTTTTTCCTTTTTTTGGATTTTGAGCTGACTCAGAATCCTCTGTCACCTGTTTGGACCATGAGTGACTGAGTTGTGGGTCAAGCCTTTCAGTACTTAAAGGAAGCCTATAGGAAAGATGGGGACAATCTTTTTAGCAAGGCCTGTTGTGACAGGACAAGGAGTAATGGTTTTAAACTGAAGAAGAATAGATTTAAACTGCCTATAAGGAAGAAATTTTTTACAATGAGGGTGGTGAAACACTGGAACAGGTTGCCCAGAGAGGTAGTGGAGGCCCCATCCCTGGCAACATTCAAGGTCAGGTTGGCTGGGGCTCTGAGCAACCTGATCTGGTTAAAGCTGTCCCTGCTCACTGCAGGGGGGTTGGGCTGGATGACCTCTAAAGGTCCCTTCCAACCCAAAGCATTCTATGATTCTGTGATTCAATATTTGACTTTTGGAAGAATGAAATTTAGGCACTAAGAAGCAACAGAAACTGGATACAAAATCAGTAACACATCAGAGGACAAATCCCAGCAGCGTGCCACTTGCAGTCTAGTATGCTGTAGTTCATCTGGATTTAAACTTTCCTCATACATTATTTGACCTCTGTTTGACAAAGAAAAGTAAAATGTAGTATAGAGTTTCAGATTCCAGTACTGAGAACAAGAGCTGTCAAATTGACTAAGGTAACAAGAGGGAGAATTTAATGTATGGTGCCACTAAAACTTCCCCTTCTCAGTGTTTGGCTTTTTAACGATATGATTATTAGTGTTTGAATATCTCTGTAGGAACTATAAAACTGTAATAGTCTCCTAATATGGAAAATAAAATGGTGCATCTGGTTTCTTTCATTCTCATCTTTGTTTATCTTCGACTAACTTAGGAACCACTGACTCATACTCCCTTTGTCATGGCTGCCCTCTTGCTTTTTGTTATGTCATTGCTATGACTAAGATAGGATTCCTGAAATGCTAGTTTGTTGACCTTGAAGTTTGCTTTTGAATTTATTTTTATGCTGTGATTTGAATAGTGTTTATGGTGTTTTAATATGTAATGCCATCTGTTAAAAAAAAATCATCATTCTTCAAAATATGCATGGGATCTTGCAAGAAAAGTTAATCATAGAATCATAGAATCATAGAATCGTTTAGGTTGGAAAAGATCTTTAAGATCATCCAGTCCAACCATTAATTATGTTTCATACTCTCCTTGCTTAGACACCATGTAAAAAAGGGAGGAAATGGGAATAAAAGGGGGAACTTCAGGCAGAGTCTGTAATATTTTCAGCTCTTTCCAAGAAATATAGGTGAAGGTGGCCATACTGATCACTGGCACAAGAGCTGTCCAGCTAGAATTGTGGAACATTTTAACAAGAGACCTCATGCTGCCTACATCATTACATGACTGTTGTTAAATCTTTGCTACTTGTGATTCATCCTTCCACAGTATCAAAGTAAAAGTGTTTGCATAACTGCATTAAAACCTGTACCATTTCAAATAACCTTTCAGTAAATTGGTAGTCAAAACATGAACTAGAAATGCTATCCACCACAAGTGGCAGTGCATAGGCGCTTCAGTGTGTATTTATTCACATACCATTGTGGTTTTGCATGTTCTACATATACTACACCAGAATTCTTTTATTTTTATATTTCCCAGCATATAACCCGAAGTAGTGGTAGCCTTTCAGTTGTCCAAAGTTTGCTTTGTTTCAATCAGCTGATTAAAAACAAAGGAAATAACCGACCACAGTGTCATAGGAGGTGAAGATGCTCCTGTAGCATCTCTGGCAGGGCAACTCACTAATCACGGAAAACAGATATGCCATGCTCAGCAATTTCTGTTAACAAACCTCATGACATCTGAATCTTCAAATTTACCTCACCAAAACTGAAAGGACCCTACCACCTTCCTTTTTGTAATCCACATGTACATAATTCTCAAAACCAAAGATGGCACTCTAGCAACTTACCACAATGCTGAAAAAAAACATAAAAAAACCCAGAAGAACAAAATTGGTTAAATCAAGCCTATTACAGCCTATGTCATGTAATTTTAAATCAAGCTATCCAAGTGTTATCTTTTATTCCACAATGTTTCATTATTGTTCAGTTTTTAAAGATTTATTCAATGCCAGAAAACTTTGTGGTATTTCAAAGTACCAATAAAATATCATTTCTTAACTCAAAAGTCTCATGGTCTGAGATTCTGATCCAGCAAAATAACAGCACATTTTTAATTTTAAGCTGGGGGCATTGATGAAACTCTGTTTGGAGGCAAAGATTTTCTTCAGTTTGTTGCTCTTTGTAGTCCCAAAGACTGGATGCAAAGCTCAGTGACAGGATAGAAGTCTGCATAATTGTTAGGATAGTTTGGATTGAGGCCTAATTAGCTATTTTCTTTTCATTTCAGTGTCTCTGTAAAGGATTTCTTTTTGGTTTCAAAGTATTTCTGGTTAGAGAAGTCTAGCACATTTAGAGGAGCACTGTGCAATGCCCATTTCTGAGGCAGAACAGGATAAATTGTGTTTATGATACTGTAAGATTCTAGGAAAGTAGGTTCAGGGAGCTACGAAAAATCTGAGAGGTGTGGTTTATACACGAAAAATAAAAATAATTAAAAATATTCCTATTGCAGCTCACTGTTATCGAATGTTTTATGGTGCTTACTGTAAGTATACATTGTGTGATTCCTATCCACATCTTTCAAATTTAATTTGTTAATTCCCAGGCCTGTAACAGCTATTTATAGCAAATAAAATCAAAATCAGAAAAACCATGTAAGCGCCATATTGGAAATATTTAGGATTTCTGAATCCATTAATTCACTTTCTATTTAGAGTAAATTTGGTTCTTCATTCTTCTGCAATAAATAAACATAGTGTTTACTGCATGGCACTTCAAAATAATTTCTGACCAATCATATGGACTTGCACTGTATTTTACTATTGTTTTAATGTCCTCCAAGGAGATGATATAGTGTTGTGACCATATAACTTTAAGTATCAGTAGAAGCAGAACAGAACAAACCATTAAAGCAATGATAGAAGCACTGAAATGTCTCTGGGACTCTGGTTCTCAAGACTGAGATCTGAATGTGGTTCATATGATCACAACAGCATCCTTGTCCCTGTGTGAGCAGTTACCATAAATGAGCCTGATATATAGTGAACTGTATTTGCAAAGGAACATTTCAATGCTTAATTGCCCAGTGATTAGGAACTATGGAAAAGTGAAAGAAATTTTAAAAGAAGACAAAAGAATTCTGGAAAAGCAGGTTAACAGGTATTAATGCTAGAGCTTGAGTTTGCTCTAATTAATGACAAAAATACTAAAATGTCCAGAGTAGAGGATTTCTCAGATTATTTTAAAGATTATCAGATTATTTTCTCAGTTTAATTTGAAGTCCTCATTAGAGGATTCTGAGATTAGAGGATTTCTAGATTTTAAAATCATATACTCTTCTTGGAATGCAGATGCAATGCACATGCCCATTATTGTCTCAAGTTCTTCCAGAGAGCATCTGGTTTACCTTTTATTTAAATTTAGGTCCTCACATCAGTGACTAATTCTGACTGTTTTCTTTGAGACCCTAGTGGAAGAATTGATCTCTCACGTTAAAAGAAAAGTGAAACAGAAAGGGAGAGGTACTTTATTAGCTGGCAAACAGTTTAAGAAGGCAACTCGCAAAGTCACTTAGCTGAATCCAGCTGCAGGACTCCCCAAGTGTTCCTGAGCCATGAGCTCTTTCTTTTCACAGGGGATACTTTGAAGGTAAAAGAGTCATTTGAGGAAAAGCAAGGAGTGAACATTTTGAAGCTAACTAGGGATCTGGGATGCAAAACTCTGACATAAATTATCAAAATATGTCAGATCAAAACCCATACATGCATATTAATTTGTGGTGCCCTGGTTTAGACACACAGAGCATCCTTATATGTTGATGTGAGAAGTTTACTAATTTTTCAAAGGGTTGATGCTTTATCCTTTCTTATAGGTCAGGTTGCAGCTACTATTTGAACTCAGCTCGAATGATGAGGCAGTTATTCCCTGTGAGGACAAACCACTAGAAAAGGATGAAGGGCACATTATGCAATAGACTTCACATTGATCTACTAAACAAAAAAGGAATGCTGAGGCTTAGGGATCTTGCAGCCATTGCAGTGTTTTGGAGAAAGTTCACCCTTGTGGCTAGAAACCTGAGTTCAGCATAATTATCTCTTCCAGTGTATGTCTACTTAATGCTGTACCTTTGCACATGCTGAACATAGGCTTTACTTTCCATTCTGTAATGCATTTCTCTTTCCACAGCAAATGCCAAAGATCACCCAGTCCTTATTAGCACACCATCCAAAGGTTCACTTTCCCTGAAAATTGTGCAATTTACGTACGTAGTTTCATTCCCACTAAACAGTAATTAAATTTTGACATTGCTAAACATTTCTGAATGTTCAATACAGATTACTTTTAATGAGACACAGCCAGGAGGCAGTTAGATTAAGTTAATTTTTATTTGGATGTGGACAAAAATTCTTCTGGCATTTATGTATTGTCTCATCATTTCTACCACCATCATATATTGAAGAGGAAGGAGGGAATCACGCCCAGTATGGATAGGGAAGCTGCTCTACCACCTCCCACAGGGGAGACTGTCTGAGCAGCAAGGCACTCAGTCTCCTTTGGCATGCAAACTGTAGGGGAAGGTTCCTCCCACACCACCAGAAACCACAGCTTCCTATAACCTTGAAGTTCCCCCCTCCAAGTGTGTCTCACCAGCCCCATTAGCCCTTCTGGCAACCTACCCTTTTATGCCAATAACCCTGTTTGCATTTCTAGGAATGTCAGTGCCATGGTAGCCTAGCAGGAGATGATGGGGACTGGTATGTCTTCAGGGCTCTGTGTACACCAAATCTGTACCTGCACACACACAGATCTATACACCCATAAGCACTAAATGTTTGCATACACTTCCTTAATAATAATTAGTCAACATATGTAATTATAATTTATCAAAATTAATCATAATAATAGAATCACAAGATCAGAGAAGTGTTGAGGTTGGAATGGACCTCTGGAGCTCATCTAGTCCATCCCCTGCTCAAAGCAGGGTCAAATACAGCAGGTTGCTCAGGACATTGTTCAGTCAAGGGTGATCATGATAACCAGGTAATGTTTTTTAAAAACTCACCATGAATCCCAGGTTTCTAGGATCATGGGGTATACCACTCTCACAAAAGAAACAGATTTATTTGGGGACAACACTCGTGAGCAAATTGTTTCATTGTAAATGCTTTGAAAACATTGAGTTTCATGTACCTTCTTCACTCAGTAGTCAAGGTCATCTTTGCCTAGATGTTAAGTAGATGCAGTGATGAGATACTTTAATCCTACTATGGTATATGGTGCATGCAGAACAGAGCTGGTAAACAGTGCCAGCAACAGCAAATCTCTTCATACTCAGGTCCACTGTTATCTGAAGAAGTATAAATTTAGTAAAAAAGTATCAATAGTTTCACTGAGTTTTGCTTAGTCCGGACTTGTATCGTCTAATGATGGTTAGAAATCTCCACAGTGCCCGATCAATGGATCTTGTTTGTGATGTACCCAACATCATATCAGTACTCAAGAAGGAATTCTCCCTCAGTTTGCTGTGGCAGAGAATGGGATATTTTTATATTTATATTTTTACCTTTTCTTTTAGAGTAAACAGGATCCATTTTTCACAAGGTTCTGGGCAGGGCCACCAAAGTCTCTCCTCTTACAGGACTGTGGTAGTGCCACTTGAAAGCTATTACTGGCTTAGCAAAGCATGTTGTCAATCTTGTGTTTTCTGGTATTTTGCAAGCACATTCAGTTTTGCTGTGTGGAAGGAGAGGCAGACAACCCTGTGGAAGAGGCAGTAGCATCTAGACTAAACATCGTAGCTGCTTGCAGTTGCAAAACAATGAACTTGATCTACAAAGTCCTTTCCTGTCCCATATTCCAACCTAGATCATCATTAGCTATGACTAAAGCCATTTAATTTGACTGAATGGCCAACCCACCTGGAAGTCCAGACATGGCTACATTCACCAGGTCTCACAGAAAAATTATTGGGACATTACAAAATTTCTGATAGAGACAGTGTGCCACTGAGCAGTAAAAAACAGTTACAGCAAAGGAAATTAGTCCAAAATTGCAGTTCAGTATTTTCTATTTTTTTTCCATCCAGCAGTCCTCTGCTACATACCAAAAAGACAATTGAAAAGAACTTCCAAGAAAACAACTCATGTGCATTCGCGGTCAGGGTCACAGTAAGATCAAAATCTGCCTCTTTTCTGGATTTTGGATTAAGTTTGGCTGGAAATAGACATGTATAAATTATTTACCTCTCCCATTCCAGTTTTTTTATGTTATAAGGGTTCCAGGCATAGACATATTAACTGGCACAGCAATCAGATAAAACCACTTAAACTGATTAATGAATGATAACATCTTTTTAATAGCTATTTAATATCTACTGTGTCCATTTGTTTTATCTTCTTGGGTTGTTTTTAATGAGGGAGCTTGACCTCTCTTTTTTTTTTTTTTGTTTTGGAAAATCTCCTCATAAACAAAATTATTAATATATGCACATAAAAAAATAAACTGGTGACATCATTAGCGGGGATAACATGAATCTTTCATCTGACAATTCTTGGCTGCCATTTGCGAGGGAGAGATATACAGCCAATGTTTTTTAAAACTGTAAAAATAGAAATTTATATTATTTTTGCATTGAAATCTGTTTACCAGTTTGGGTGACTCCTGCCTTCATCTTTGTGAAAACTTATCAAGAATGACGTGTTCTGCAATAGTTACGATTAGAAATATTTTATAAATGGCTGGTTTATATTTTGTTATTCTCCAAAATTACAATAAGCTGTATTCTGTCTTCATTCTACATTTGGAATTTCCATTGACGTCAATAGAACTGTTGAACAAAATTAGAGAGAATAATTTAAGTTCTAGGTAAGTAATTAGGCTTTTTTCAGTGGGAAGAGCATCAAGATGAC
This sequence comes from Pelecanus crispus, assembly GCF_030463565.1. Taxonomy (NCBI): domain Eukaryota; kingdom Metazoa; phylum Chordata; class Aves; order Pelecaniformes; family Pelecanidae; genus Pelecanus; species Pelecanus crispus. The sequence continues at coordinate 97,245,714 of NC_134645.1, forward strand.
ACTATTTTTTCTGTCCTCCTTCCCTCCATCCTGCCACTAACTTTACACATATATACACACTGCACTCTCTGCCCAGCATGAAATTACAATAATTATAACTAATGGGAAAAAGACAAAAATATTTTATGATAAACAAGACTGCCTCCCTGTAGCAGCTTATCCTTAAGAAATTAACTCCCCAGTTAGAATCTCAGAGAACTCCTTGGATGGCTGATATTTATAAATTAGGATATTGTTTACTCAGAATATTGTTTCTCAGAGTGTTTAGATCCACTTAATCCACATATTGCATCAGATTTTCAAAAAACACGTATATGGTACAAGATGAAGTTCCAGATGGAGTTAGGCACAATGATTATCCTTGTCACCCTTCATTACATTTCAAATTAATCATCTATTTCTAACTCAGGAGCTACCTGGAGAAAAAAATTTGTTGTTTACTCTTTTTTCCCTGTCACACTACAGTTTTTTCATGCTTTTAGTATAAAACTTCTTAGAAGATTAATGTTTTTAAAAAAATCATGACTTTTTTAGGATTTTTTTTTTTTTTTTTTTACTGGCAGAGGAAGACTGTTTGATCCTCAGAACAGACTCATTTTTATTGTTAGTTTTATCATTTTTGGCCCTGGAAAAAATTGTAAATTCCTTGGGATTTACAATGTCAAAACAATTTACTCCAAAAAGTGTGTCCAAAATTACAAAATTTGTCACCTTATGACAAAGTCTGGTGGTAGGTGTTGCCATGGACCCACAGAGCTACATAAGAAAAATAATATATATTTGCCATTTTGGCCACTGTTGTCCTTCAGATGTTTTGTACCTCAATTCCATTGAGCACTATTCCCCCAACTGTATTTTCTCTGCTGTTCGTTCCATTTTACATTGTTTTTTCACTTGATTGTTTGTGAAGGTTTCTGCCTCATGGTTTTCTCTTTTTCTCTCTTAATGAGCACCCTCACCATCCAAGTATTATTGTTTACTCCATTTTACCTCTCCTCCACCATGCTTACTTTCCTTGCTTTTTTCCTTCTCTCTTTCTAGTCTTTTTTGTAGCTCAGAATTGAAATGGCACAACAGTTCTGGGAAGCCTAGGAGTTTCTTTGGGCATTGACACTGGTTGTGGTGCGAGTGTATCCTGCCAACAGAGGTAAATGTGGTTCAGCAACATTGTTTAGGTGTGTTTTTCTATACAGAAATACTCACATGCAATACATAATTTAATACAAAAGCCACTATACACAATATAGGTGTATAGTGTGTATGAGACTGGGAGTCCTAATGAGCTCTTCAAAAGTGCTCTGATGTCTTTAATGTCTGCAATGGTGTCTGGAGGTGATGAAAGCTCATGCTGGCCAGTGGAGTGATACAACTTCCTGTGAAGAAAGATTTGCCTTTTGCTTCTTAAGTTGTACCTTTTGTATCACATCCATCCATACCTTTTATGTCATTGTGTGACTCAAAAAGGACATAGCCAAATACCTGATTCACAGAAAACTTCTGTGTAGCTCTTCATCTGGGCAGGTTTCTCCTGTTTAGAGAAAGTTTATGTCTCCTTTTTAGAGTGTTTTGAAGATCTCACAGGGAAGTATTTTGCTAAAGCATGAGAGGAATTACAGTAACAAATCTGCTCATAACAGAACTTGCCTGCCAGTCCAGAGGCCAGCTCCTGGAGCCATTGGGTGCTGTGCTGAGGGTTGTCAGAACAAATATAGGACTTGCTTTTTGGTAAATGGAGGGTATCCAAGGGGAAAAGTATGGATGTAACCTTAGTAAGGTAGTCCTACAATTCTTTTTGCCAGCAATGAACTAGTGCACGATCATGATATTATTTGTAGTCGTACTACTTCACATCATTTATACTTAGGAACAGAAACAAAGGAATTCACAATAGAAATGAGCTAATGCTGTCATCTGGGATTTAGTATAGTGAGAGCATTTCCAAAAAACTTTGTTATTTTAGATGCTCAAGGGTATGAAGCAATAGCTCTTGTCTGTCTTTATGTTTGGAAAATTCCTGTGTAATTTATGCATCAAGTTATAAACAAAGAACAATGAAGAAAGAAAAAATAGACTGACCACTGGGATCTTAATTTGTTACTGAGTGACAAACAGCTTTCACAGGAAACAGTGAAAGCATTCTGTGCAAAGGCTCTGGAGAGCATAATGTCAATGAAAACAGTGTCTACATGTTAGCATTTACCTTAGTGTGCATTTGTATTAACAATCTCATTTTACATCTGCAGTTACGTATATCTTTTCATTCATCAGCGCAAATCATCTTTGAAGTACCCACAGCACTTTCTTGCATAGAAGAGGAATATAATACACTTGCGATATAACACAATATAACAGAACAAAGCCACTGACCAAATTATCACTGACCTCCACCAAGTAATGCATGACCCACAGGTGGTCTGTCCGGGGTGAGGAAGGGACGTGTAGTTATCTAAATGATCTGCTACATATGTGACTAAAAAGAACATAATAAAATGATTTTTTTTCCTCTTTCTTTGCTTTTTCTTTGCATAACTGAAACTGTTTCAATAATATGCCTCAAACATACCATGGGATAATTAGAAAAGTTCCTAGAAGTTCTAGGAAAGTTCCCAGCAATTCTTTGTGATTACTGTGTTAATTTCCTTATTCCTCCTCCTCCTTTCCTTTTGCTCTACCTATTACTTATATCATTTAAATGTGCATGGCCCTCTTTAGTGCACAAACTATTGAACTCCTAAATTGATAGGGTTTGCATAATGTATTGAATTTATACTGATGTATAAGCTTCCAGATGGCAACCTTCAAATCTTCCATAGGTGGTTTATTTTCACTGACAATGTGATTTTCACACTGACATATGAGAAAGTGAAATTTACAGCTGAACTGTGTTCTTTTGACCCATGTGAAACAGTAAAATAGGATTGCTTTGTCAGATAAATGGTTCATCACCCTTGTTAACCATGGCTGGTGTTCCCTGTTGACACACTGACTAGAAAGTTGCATGGAAAAAAAATCTGGGTGGAGGAATCAGAATTATTTTAGTGAGCTGCAAGACCTTTTTCAAATGTTGAAAATAGAAGTGTGTGCAACTCCAGTGCACTACAGAGCCACAAATTCATTACAAGACTCCTTTGATTGTCTAGAATCAGAATAGTTCAGCCATTTCACACTGAATTCAATATAGCATTTAAAAAAAAAAAATTCTTCTGAACCTGAAATATACCTACATATAGACCTATATACCTGCTTTTTTAGATGTTGTAATCCCTTAAATTCCTGCCCAGTTGGAGCACAGAATGCTTAGGTCTAGGGACAATAATATGATGGACAGATTTTTGGTGCTGTCAAGGCATATCCTGCTTTCTTTTTCAGAGGTATTCCTCTATAATATCAACATCTGCATTTGAAAGCTGGCTTTGATTCCCAGCTGCAGTTCTCTGCTTTCCTAGGTCAGCTGATCTTAGGCACCAGCAAACTAAGAAGGTGCTATAAACCTCATGATGGCTTCCCTCAACAACTCTTCTCATCAGCACATTCTTTAGCTATTTTTATTGTATTTCTCTCAAACTGAAGTGGTACAGTAGGTCTGCTGTGGTATGCAGAAGGAATTGCTTTCACTGGATCATGTACAGAAGAATGAAGTAAGGAAAACTTTAAAGAGATTTACAGAGACTATTCAGGAGGCAGAGTTTTGGAAGTTCTACCTAACAACTCTTTTTTTTATTATTATTAAACCTGAAGTGGATCTAGGAATTGCACCTCTGTATCACCCATACATACAGCCCTAATCTCTTCTTTATTAGGAGTCCAAGCTATATAAATTGTAATCTGCTTAAGTTCTGCTCTCAGAACTAGTTGCTTACTTCAGAGGGACAAGCAAAGCATTCTTAGTTTGTCCAGTTTTGTATTTGCATTAATTTTTCAGATGTTCTGCTTCCAGAACAGAAAATTCTGAAACTTGCTTTCTTCTTGTGTTAACATCCAGGTTCACTTCTCACATGGCCAGTATGAATAGAAAAGCAGTAGACACAAAACACTAAAATACTCACATGCTTCACTAAATAGGAATGGACTTAGGTGTCTGGGTAAATACTCTGATGAATTAAAGTCTTAAAATATTTCTCTGATTTTATCAACTGTTTCTAGTGGTAGCGAACAAGATGAATTTTTCAGCAAACTCAGAAAATATTTTCCATCACTAAATTTAGCCACTATGCCTTTTAACCACCTCTGTTCAAAAGAAAGCCACAACTTCGACTCTGAACTTGCTATTAGCTGTGTGTGATCAGTCTGGTCCACCACATAGGTCCTCCTGGCTGCAGTTCTCGTTCACTCCCTGACCTCCTGCTTTGCAGTAAGCCACAAAACTCTGCATCTCTTGCATGACTTCATGATTTTCTTATTCTCTTTAGAAGGACCAGTGTTCTGGTGGGGTTTAAGCTTTAGGATTAGGAAAGCTGTTATGTGTTTACATTAGAAAAGGCAAAGTGGAAGAGGATCTTGGAGCTGAGGAAGAGAAACTAGTGTCATTCTTTTGTCCCTGCAGGAACTCTAGGTCTCAGTTTGAACCACAAGAAAGTTCTGAGACATAAGCTTTATCCCATTTACAATGCACTGTCCATAGCAAAAGAGCAGATCTCATAATCACAAACTTCATCGCAGAATTACGATTTGGTTTTTGGTAGTAGAAAAGGAATTTGAAATTGAGCTGAAATTCCATGGGATATCTCTTTAGGGAGGCTTGGTGGACCCATGGTAGCCAGTGTGCCTGTGGATATGTGTTCCAGCCTTGTCTATTAGTTGGAGTTTCCTAAGTGCTGTAGGCATCATGCCCAGGTTTATCACACAGCTATACTCTAGCCAAGAGGTGATGAAGGCACGAATAACAGAGGCCAGGTCATCGCCCACCAGAATGGGACATGGTCTCTGAGCCAACTGGAGATAGTGTGAAACATTACTCACAATTGCTGAGATGAGAGAGCTTACCAAAGGATCCAAGAGAATGAAGCAGTTGATCAGATCAGCTAGCTTGGGTTACCAGTCAGTCCAGCTAATAGGAAGAGCTTCACTGTCCTCCTCCTCTGAGTTCCCCATAGATCCAGAGACCCAGCCCCAGTGAGCAGTATGGGGAACATTCACTGAAGAGTTTAAAATAACCCACTCAATGTCAGAGCCCATTGGCATGAAAGTTCAAATTCAGTAGTTTCCAAAAGGACATTTCTCATAGATCTCATAGAATGCTTTGGGTTGGAAGGGACCTTGAGAGATCATCTAGATTGTACTTAGATAACTTGTTTGTGGTTTTGATTCACATCCTGGTTTTAATGCATTGATTTCTAAAGAAAATTAATGTGTTTTTTTATTACAAGAGTAATTTAAACAGTGTCCTTATTTGCACAACTTAAAGATTTTTTTTAATTCTTACCCCAAATACTTTTTTTTGTTTGTTAGTTTGTTTAGGTTTTTTTCCATGGTGAGGCCTAAGTATTTGAGCTTTATTGCCTAATAAGAAAACCTGTTCAGCCTTTGTCAAACAAGGTGTAAAATACTATGCCTTTGGGAAAGTACTCCTATCCAATTTTTGAAGTTATTACTTCAAGAACAAGTAATTAGAAACCGTAGCAAATCCAAAGATAACTTAAACATCTTTGTGATTCAGAAAAGTTTTGACTGTAAAAAAAATACATTGTTGTATGAATGGTTAAATTTTAAAAGGTCACTAATTTGTACCAGTTTTTTCCAATGTGCTATTTACGTGTATTTTCTAAAGTAACTCTAAAGCTTTAGAATTATTTAGATTATTCACACAAATATTTAATGAACTGTCATGATGCCATGCTTTGAGATTTTCAAAATGTGACTGGATAGGGCATCCTGCTCTAACTTTGAGATAACCCTGCTATGAGCAAGGGGTGGGATAGGATGATTTGCAGACCATCTTTTGGGGGGGGGGGGGGTCCCTTTTATCTCAAAAGAATTTTCCTTGCTGCAGTTTGTGATCCCCACCTCTTGTCTCTTCACTGCACACCTTTGGGGAGAGTCTGGCCTTGCCTTTCCTATGACCTCCTTTAGGCAGTGGAGGATTTCGGGCCCATTGACCTTCTTCTCTCCTACAGGCTGAAGAAACTGCTACTCCTCTCATGCCATGTTTTCTAGCACCCCAATCATCTCGGTGGCCCTATGAGTTTACTTCAGCTTCCCAGTAACTCTCTTGTATTGGCTATGGCTGCAGTTTTCAATTTTTTAAATATCTCAAGCACATTTCTTCTGCCCTTCAAGATTCTATTTTAATCTCTTGGCCTGTGACATACCGCACCATGTTTCCATCACTTCAGGAATGTAAGGGGAGGAAAAAAGCTTAAAAGCTTTGAAAAAACACAGATATGTGATTGGTTCTTTTCCAAAGAACACGTTTTAATGAGGTTAGTTAAAAAGTATAATTCACAAATTAGCCTGCCAGTATACAGAATTGTGCATCTCCACAGCTGTTACAGTTTGCTTTATTTTGGCTCTTCCTTTGATATGTTCAATGTTAATAATGAGCCTGATGAAATACTAGGAAAAACAGCACACATAGTCCATATAGCTGGTTTTGGAGACCCACAGCATTTATTACAGACCACAGAGGTGTTTTTTAAAGAAATGTGAAAATATCGGAAGTCAGTAGAATTGAAATGCCCCCCCACCTTGCAGTGAAAGCAAAAGGTTAAAGTTTCACCCAAACCTGGATTTCTCTTGGTCCACCACAGTTAGGATAACATTTCTGTGATGTTTCTCCTTGCCACTGTTTTTCATCTAAAAAAAAAATATTTGTAATAACAAATGGGCCAGGAACTCATCAATGCATTCAGGGTCAAGACGAATCTGATTTCCACAGAGCTAAAATGAGGAATATAAGCCAGCTGGAAAAGCAAGTTAAGAAAATATTTTTAATGGCAATCTGAGATGATCTAATGCCTCCATTGTTATACCCTGGAATGATTTGACCTGCTTCTAACCATGCCTTCTCTCTGAGAATGTCTTTAACATAACAGTTGGAGACAGAGGTGTCCTACATTGTCCATTCACATACAGTGGAGATTAACCAGAAGAACAAGAATCCTGTACTGAAATTACCATGAGGCCATAATGAAGAAATGCTGTGAGGTCATACATAGTATTTATTAAAGGTAGATTCTGGGTTTTGTTAGGGTTCTTCCTAGAAGTTTTGCAGTAATTTTACCTTCACAGGAAACACCCCTGATAACATAACTAAAAGAGGAGGTATTTGGGTGTTAGTCTTTAACTTCATCTTGGAAAGGCTACTAGGAATTCCAAAAGAGAAAGGGAAGACCCATGACAAGATTATTTTAGGGATGTATAAAACTATTTATTTTCAATCTTCTCCATACCATTTTTCTGTAAAGGCATTGGAAATAGAAGAAAGAAAGAGTCTGGCATACATTTTTGCCTTAATATCAGTCCTAGAAATGCCTAATGAGAGTTACAATACAGGGGATTTGTGTATATCCACCAATGTATACATCAGCAATTGTTGATCTGTTAGTGAGTGTTTTAATATATGCATAGAATGAATCTTGATAAATCAGATAGAATTTTGCTATAAGGTGTATTAGACTATGAATCTTTTGCTGTGATAGAGAATACTTGTATGATTATGAAATTTCTTTTCCACTAACCTCATCCACATCAAGGCCTGGTCAGTGTCTTTGACATATTTCAGAATTGTGTCCACATGGAAGTTGAAACACTTGCTCTTCTTTTTCAGGAAATACCACAAAAGAAATTAACTTAATACATGAGGGATGAGAGCTTCATTCCATTCAACAGTAAGTTTTGAAACACCTTACAAAACAGTTTTCGTTCTTCATACGAAAAAAAAAATCAATTATTTCTCCATCCTATCACGCATGTCTATCCTTGAGTCTTCTGTACACAAAGCCTGCACTTCATCATTAACCCTTGTCCTGGTTTTGGCTGGAATAGAGTTAATTTTCTTCCTAAAGAAGCTGGCATAGTGCTGTGTTTTGGATTTAGGATGAGAATAACGTTGATAACACACTGCTGTTTTAGTTGTTCTAAAGAGTGCTTACAATAGTCAAGGACTTTTCAACTTCCCATGCTCTGCCAGGTGCACAAGAAACTGGGAGGGGACACAGCCAAGATAGTCGATCCAAATTAACCAAAGGGGTATTCTATACCATATGATGTCATGCTCAGTATATAACTGGGGGGGGAGTTGGCCAGGAGGTTGTGATTGCTGCTCAGGAACTGGCTGGGTATGGGTCAGTGGGTGGTGAGCAATTGCATTGTGCATCACTTATTTTGGTTTGGTCTTTTTTTTTTTTCCCCATTCCTTTTCTGTCCTATTAAACTGTCTTTATCTCAACCCATGAATTTTACTTTTTTTTCCCATTCTCTCCCCTATCCCACTGAGGAAGGGGAGAGTGAGGGAACAGCTGTGGTCTTTAGCTGCCTGCTGGGTTAAACCACAACACCCTCTGGAAGCTTTACAGGAGCTGGAGAAAGTGAGTTATTCTTCTATTGAAATCAGTCTACCACTTTGGTCATTTCCTTATTGGTGATATCTTTACCTCAACAGAGTTTTCTGGCAGCATGCTCAGAAGGAAGAACATTTTGTCTTTGCTGGCAAAGCTTCCTTGTTCTTTGCCATACGTCCTGTACTCAGTCATTCTGTAAGACTTCTACCGGCATTTGTACTATTGGTAAATTAGCTTAATATTTCTGTAGGACTAGTTAAGTGTCAATAAGTTTGGCTCTTCTTTTAGCTCTCAGGAAAAGTATTTCCAAAATAATGTTCATATGGTATTTTTCTATTTATAGTACCAGAACTGCAGATGGGCCACATGCTTCAGCATCTCTGTTCAGGATGATATAAATAGCTGGTCTCCCAATTATACTCATCTCTGATAGACAGATACTAGCTTTAGTGGGAAAAAAAATCTCATTTTACCCAACCACTCAAGTCTTCAGCTTCAGCTGAATCAGCTGAAGCAGTGTCAGATACAGATTCAGATACAGATACAGATACATACCCGCACAACAGAAACTAGATTGAAACCCCCTATATATGTCATACAGGTAAGCAAATAGGAATATACTGACAACCTAGAAGGGAGGAAATGCCAGATTTCTGACAAGTGATTCCCAACACAATATAATCTCTCCTGATCAGCCCTGTTGAAAAATATATTGATAAATCATATAGTATCTACTGGGTTTTTTTCACATATACAAAGGTAATATTACAAACCTCCATAGCACTGAGTAGTTAAATGTCTGCTTGTCTATATCAAAAAGAAACACTCAATGGAAAATGAGCATACCAACAGGAGAATACCAACACACCAGTATTATTTCAGCTGCTTCTAGAGACCATGAGCTCCCTATGAAACCTGAAGAGATGGCTCACAAAATTCTTTGGTATCCAGAGTACTTGCAAACATCCTTACATATTCTGTCACAGAACACAGAAAAAAAATTGAAATATGATGCAATCTTAGCAACCCCCAAAGTTCAACAATTATGAGTTAGTTCTGTAAAGTCCTGAAACTCGCTCCAAAGTCTAATTCTTTTTTTTTTTTTTTTTTTTTTAACCTACTGGACAGTGGCACTTGATTTTTTACATCCCCAAGAAATTATCTTCTCTTTTTCTTTTCAGAGTGATAGGGGAGTTCTACCATATAGTGATGTCAATGATAAAATAGGCAGAAAATTCTCATTTCATAACACCTCCCCATGAGTAGGCGGAGGTATCCCCTGAATAGTTATCAGTATTTAATGAGAGAATGCTCTGTGCAGACTAAGCTTTGGATTCATCTTATTCAAGTGAGGCATCTTCTAGGAAAATGACCATTTTTGTCTCTTTGATGGATGTTCCTCCTGGAATTAAATCCCCTATCCTCCTTTCAGCAACCCCAAGGCATTACAGATCACTCCAGAGTCCCTGATCCCAGCCAGGTGCTCCCAAAGTCTATTTTTCTTACCAATTCCAAAGTCATAAATATGACCTGGCAGCAGATTCAGCCCTCAAGGTGGGATCCATGCTGCCAAATGCACATCTCAACCTATAAGCTGGTTTGGGAATTCTCTGTATAGTTACAGAAAAAGCTGATTCTTCTTATTCTGAGGCAACTACCTAAAGTACTTCAGAGGACTTACACCTTCAAAGAGCCTTTTTCTATTCATTGACAACACAGGATACCTAGAGTAGTGGACCTCTGATGCCAGGCAAAATGAATTTTACTTTCCAGAGCCTTTATTTAGACAACTTGGAAAGTAGCAATAAGACATTGGTATATTTCTGCTAAAAGTGCAGTGCAGTGGAGTTCAAACATCTACCATTGGAAAGCCAAAGACCACAGGCTATAATGTCCCTCAGTTGTAAGCACTGACCATTATCTTATATTTTGTTAGTGCTTATAGCCTTCTATCATGCATAGATGTTAGTCTTTTTCTAAATGATATTTAGACATGTTTACAGTTCCCACGATGATGGCAGATAGTAAGGGTGTATTCTCTTTTTTTTTGACTAAACAGTCAAAACAATTAAAACCACAACCTTCCTGTCCTTCAAGGTCTCTGGGGTTTTCACATATATAGAGCTGCTGTATAGATGTGTCACCTCAGGTGAGCCTTTTCTTGTTCACCAATGGTTTGAATCACTCACTGGAAATAAGGGGGTTTTTTACTCACTATAGAAAGACTCTAAGTAACTATATCTGTAACCTTGGCATGAAACATACTTAGCAGTCCAGACCTATGTGTACCTGTGCGCTCCTCTTATTTTAACTGTCTCTTTCTTTTTATTATCTGTTCCCTCCAACATGGCTCTGCTATGACAATTTCATTTTACTGAAAGCAGTATCTTCTTTATTTTTATTTATCTTAAATTAACATCGTTAAAAAGGAGGAAAAAAAATCTCCACAAGAGAACTTACAGTGTGACGTATGCAATTTTTAAAAATCTGGTAGAAATGGTATTTCCATAGTTATACACTCTATAGCAAAACAAACGAACCCTCAGGATCTGTAGTTTTATCCCTTCTTCCTTCTTTCTTTCCCTGTGTCTCATCTATTCCTTCTGATCTTCAGTCACGCTGCTTAACAGGGTATGTTCACACTGCTTAACAAAACCAGAAAAACAAACAAGCAAATTTTCTTAACATACTAAACATGCTAAAACAGCAGCTAATTTAGCATCACAGGGGTTTTACAAGTGAAGTTAGCAGGCCAATTTCAGTTCTACATGCCTGAACTTTTATTGCCAATAATATTTACAAGCTAGGTTACCTGTCTCAGCTGTTATTTCAAACCTAACTAGCCACGTTACACTCTTTGCTAGGATGCAACTGTTATAAAAAAATCACAGTTCCAAAAAAGGTTATTGAGTTATATGCTTTAAGTTATACAACCTCTACACAAAAACAGTAGTAATACTGAAATCATACAGATGAAGAATCCTTCATATACTTCTGAGTTATGGGTACTCGCAGACAATCTCTTTTGTTAAGGCATTTATAGAAAATGTAATAGTATAGTGTGTATATGCAGAACCCATGTTATCAGATTGTGTCTTAGGTAATGCCACTACTATTGTGTCTGAGATCAAAAGAATAGGCAAATAACCTTGTATCCAGCCAGGGCTGCCAGAGCCTGCCTTTCTGCACAGTCAGGGAAAAGAATTTATAACCCTTTCATCTTAAACACTGCCAGAGATATAACATCTATGTATGCACTGACAGGTTGCCTGCAATCTAAAAAAACAGACAGGCGTCCACTTAAGGCCCATACATTTTAATTTAAAACCTTACAGTCCACATATAAAAGTACCTGAGTACTCTGAGTACCCTGTCCTCAACGTGCTTAAATCAGAATTTTGGATGATGACAAACAATTAAATTCCAGAATCTGATAGTATGAATAGACAAATGTCTCAAGACAATTGAAAATACATATATGTTCTGGAAAACAACCCCGATCCAAGGTCCTTAGTGTGTATTAAGGTCCTTAGTATGTACTAGACAATGGGAAAAAATGCTGTATGTAACCTGAAATAAAGGAGTTAAGGGAGTCAACTCAACCGTATGTAAGGCAATGAAAGAGCTGGTGCACAGAAAGGCAGAGAATCTTTGTAGTTCAGTGAAGTGTAGCAAAGAAGCTGTAAATTAGGAGTTATTAGAACAATAAGATACCATATGTAGTTCAGAAAAGATTGCAAATTGTTAAAATTATTTAAAATTATTAGTTTACTGCCATCATATGAGTCTGAATACTTTCCTTGTGTAATCAGGGTTATTTGTTTGGACATACATATTTGTTGTCCTTTGGATAAATACCCTAATTAAAATTTTCTGTTCAAGTTTGAGGGGGTGTTGTTTTTCCCCCTTTTCAAAAAGCCAGCTATTGTGGTTTTTGTCCATGATTTTCCATTATTTACCATGACAAACAATTACCTTTGTCCATGAAGATCACTTATTTGCAAGCTATGCTTCCAGGAAACAAAATCACAGTGGTATAAGACAAATCAGAGGAAAACCAGACTGCAGTTTGAGTTATGACAGACCGTGTCATGTTTAAATACAGCATTAATGTGAAAAAGGTTTATTTAAACAAAAAAAAAAAAAAAAGAATGCAAGTCTTTAAGCTGTTTCAAACAATTTCTTCCATAGTTTTTGGCAAACAGAAAAGGAAGGAACAGATGTGAGGAAATGCTATTCCAAATCACTGGCATGAACTCATGGACTGTAACACTGTAGGAACTGTACACCTCTCTTATTTAGACTTGCAACACAGAGTGCTGTGTGAAGGCAATCGGTTATCCACCACCTTTTAACCAGTTTGCTTTTCCCAGTGACTTGGGGTTTAACATAGCTTTTTTCTGCAGTTATTTCACCTATGAAGAACTATTTTTGCCTAATAGTGTATTTAATAACATCCATCCAAAATACATGCTGGCAGGCCAAGATGCTGCTCTCAGTTTACACTGATGTTGATGTTAAGTCACACATATAGATTATCAAAACCTTAGCAACTTCATGAAATTAATAAAATGGCATATTGGAGTGGATGGCTAACTGACAATGCTATAGATACATACCAATGCTGGGGCAATAAATCATAAGGGAAAAGAACAGTGCAACAACACTGAATACTACAGTTTCAAACTGTGTTTTATGTTTTACACACCCAAGCTACATTTTTAGAAAGTGAAAATTATACTACATTTATTAATTTATTCAAACAATATTGTTATTTTTGCACGATTATTTGGCTAAATAAATTAAAATTTTGGAAAAAAGCTTGTCATTCATACAGTTTATCCACATCTTACTATTTCTAGCTGCTATGGATGAATAGCAGTTGATTGGCCTATACTCCCATGCAGATGATCATGTAAGCCTAAATTGATAACAAAACCATAGACCAAAGCAATTCTTTTGCTGGGGCTATAGTAGGCTTAGCAATTCATCAACTGGGGAAGGTTGTTGAGCAGACCATCTTGAGTGCCATCATGCAGCACGTACAAGAAAACCAGGTGATCAGGCCCAGTCAGCATGGGTTTATGAAAGGCAGGTCCTGCTTGACTAACCTGATCTCCTTCCATGACAAGGTGACCCGCTTAGTGGATGAGGGAAAGGCTGTGGATGTTGTCTATGTGGACTTTAGCAAAGCCTTTGACACCATTTCCCACAGCATTCTGCTGGAGAAACTGGCTGCTCATGGCTTCGATGGGTGTATTCTTCACCGGGTAAAAAATTGGCTGGATGTCAGGGCCCAAAGAGTTGTGGTGAATGGAATAAAATCCAGGTGGCGACCGGTCACAAGAGGGAATACCCCAGGGCTCAGTACTGGGGACAGCTCTGTTTAAATATCTTTATCAATGATGTAGATGAGGGGATCAAGTGTACCCTCAGTAAGTTTGCAGGCAACACCAAGTTGGGTGGGAGTGTTGGTCTGCTTGAGAGTAGGAAAGATCTACAGAGGGATCTAGACAGGCTGGATCAGTGGGCTGAGGCCTATTGTATGAGATTCAACAAGGCCAAGTGCTGGGTCCTGCACTTGGGTCACAACAACCCCATGAAATGCTACAGGCTTGGGGAAGAGTGGCTGGAAAGCTGCCCGGCAGAAAAGGACCTGGGGGTATTGGTCAACAGCTGGCTGAATATGAGTGTGCCCAGGTGGCCAAGAAAGCCAACAGTATCCTGGCCTGTATCAGAAATAGTGTGGCCCACAGGACTAGGGAAGTGATTGTCCCCTGTACTCGGCACTGGTGAGGCCATACCTGGAATACTGTGTTCAGTTTTGGGCCCCTCACTACAAGAAAGACATTGAGGTGCTGGAGCATGTTCAGAGAAGGGCAACAAAGCTGGTGAAGGGTCTAGAGCACAAGTCCTATGAGGAGCTGCTGAGGGATTGTTTAGCCTGCAGAAGAGGAGGCTGAGGGGAGACCTTATGGCTCTCTACAACTACCTGAAAGGAAGTTGTGGTGAGGTGGGTTTTGGTCTCTTCTCCCAAGTAACAAGCAATAGGATGAGAGGAAATGGGCTCAAGTTGTGCCAGGGGAGGTTTAGGTTGGATATTAGGAAAAATTTCTTCACGGGAAGGGTAGTCAAGCATTGGAAGAGGCTACCCAGGGAAGTGGTTGAGCCCCCATCCCTGGAAGTATTTAGAAGACGTGTAGATGTAGTACTTAGGGACATGGTTTAGTGGTGGACTTGGCATGTTAGGTTAATGGTTGGACTTGAAGATCTTAAAGGTCTTTTCCAACCTAAATGGTTCTATAATTCTATAAGCCATCAAATGGTGGGGCATATGTATCTGTGCATACCTACTTTGCATGAAGCTGTATTTTTTGGACAATGTTTACAAATATTCATGAAATTAATACCTCTATCTTCTAATTTTATCTATTCTGCTAGTTTGACATATGTATTTATGAGACATCTACTATGCCACACCTAAGCAGCAAACTTAAAAGATTTATGATATAATTTTTAATTATATCAGAATGACATGGAAGCTGACATCCCATTTGCAATATATAATCAAGAAACTTAGGCATGTGTCTCTGCTGAGTGCCACTTACACATTGATGTTTCTGTTAATTTCCTAATATAGACCTAAAGCATCCTCATTCTCATGGCATCTCAGCAGAAAACTGCAGCTGGTTACAGATCCAGCTTTAGTCACAACTTTTACATTCAGGGATTTCATGGTATAGTAAAAAAACCTGAAAACGCATTGTTTGCTGGGGCATATCTGAGTCATACATTTAAACTGTATTTTTCATAAGAAAAATGTTGGAAAACCTGTCCCTTTTTATGAGCCCATTCTTCTACGTTTTATTGCTTAACAGATTAATAAGATGTAATAAGATGTGCCTGTGAAATTTCTAGTTTTCAGATCCTAAAATAAAAAAGGACTGCAACATTATTTCCATTGGTGTTAATGGAAACTGGTTAGTAGCAATTTTAAAAGTCAGAAATTACAGCAGAAGGTTTGGAGAAAAGAATGTGTTTCACAAGAATGGAGAAGGAATAGCAAGCATTTTGGAGCAGGCATGCACAAGGACCCACAGACACACACACACACATCATATATGAACTTTTTTTTGCACTTTTGGAATCATCTGATGATTATCTGTTACCTCAAGGGACAGACAAGGCAAATAGCTTCATTTTCTTTTCCTTTCTTTTTTCGATTTTTTTTCCTAACCTCTACATTTTCCTGGATTTGTCTAGTTTGGAGAAAAGGAGGCTGTGGGGAGACCTCATTGCTCTCTACAGCTTCCTGAGGAGGGAAATGGAGAGGGAGGTGCTGAGCTCTTCTCCCTGGTATCCAGTGACAGGACACGTGGGAATGGTTCAAAGCTGCATCAGGGGAGGTTTAGGCTGGACATTAAGAAGCTTTTCTTTACCAACAGGGTGATCAAACACTGCACCAGGCTTCCTAGAGAGGTGGTCAATGCCCCAAGCCTGTCAGCATTTAAGAGGCATTTGGACAACGCCTTAATAACGTGCTTTAATTTTTGGTCAGCCCTGAAGTGGTCAGCCAATTGGACTAGGTGGTTGTTGTAGGTCCCTTCCAACTGAAATATGCTATTCGATTCTATTCTATTCTAGTCCTCTCCTAACATCTATGCATAAAGATATTCCACAGCTAATGATCACTAGAGGTATACTAGAACACTGGGATCCAGTTTGGTACTGCAAAATAAATAGATAAAATAAAAGATAAAGTTGTAAAATCTTACTGCTTTCATTTATTTTCAAAAAAATGACAGATCAGTTTTTTCCCATTTATTGCTCCTGTTATAACCAATCAGACTCTTTTCTTATAATACCACCTTCACTACATTGCAAGACTGTAGCTGTGTGTGACAACTTTATAAAAACCTAAATGGAAAAAAAAATATATTACAGGAATTGCTAATTCTTTTCCCTGCTGCTGATGTTTCAATATGCAGGTGACTAAATCACTGTATGCAGCTTGGAAAACACTAGTGGGAGAGGCAGTTTTACTCTCAATAACCTAGTTTTCTAGAGTCAGAAAGCCTTGAAATTGTGTACTAAGATAAAACACAGAAGAAAAGGAATTATGGGGAAAGCTGAAGGGGTGGAACACAGCAATACATGTACCTTAATTCTTCCTTTTGAGGTGGGATTTGTCTCACCTGTTGTAGACATGTATAGTTGAGACAGTGATCCTAGGTTATAAAGTGCACAGTTGTAGGCCCTTTTAAATGTAAATCATTTTGCCCTAAAGTGGACATGTAAAATTGTCACACTTTAATAGTGTCAATTTTTCTTGACTGACAATAAAAAAGCCAATACAATAGGCTATTGCACGTGAAGTTCCATTTTAATTGTTCCTCATTCTTCATTTTTCTTCTCAAATGTAAGCATTGAGTTAACACTAGTAAGCATCTCTTACTAGTGCTAATCTTTTACATGCCATTAAATGTCATAAACTTACAAATAACTGTGGATTTATTATACCTGTACAGACATTGGAAAAAAAAAAAAAATTTTAAAAATGTCAAAACTTCACATCATAAGAATTTCAGAATTATTTTTATTTCTACATCAAAAGATGAATTTATACTGTTCCTTCCTGAGGAACAACTTGCTTTCAATGAAATTATATTTCCTGATCAAAAACTTTTCATTTTTAATACTTCTGGGTTGCTGTAATTGAGAAATCTCTTACTTCAAGCAACTCAGATAGATATCAACAAAGGATTTATGACAGAAGAAATCTCCTGAACAGAGGTTTCAGGCAAAAGTGAGTATTAATCATAGGAACAATAGAATTGTTTGTTTTTCTTGTAATCAAATTATTTCTTTTGGGCAGGGAAGTCTAAGACATTGTTTAGGGGATGAGCTGTTCCAGATCAAACTTCAAAGGTGGTTTTGGAAATAATAGTGAAAGATTAAGCTGAGGTGTTTTTTAGCTGGCAGGGTAGGCAGACAGCCTAACTGTTTGCATGTGTGCACTAGGTGCTCATTGGTAAGAGATGTTGTTTTATCACTGTAATCTTATTTTCTTCAGAATTTATTATAATGAAATCATGGCGAGATTTAGGCCTGAGTCATGAATTAGAGTAAATGTATTTACTGAAAGACATTCATCCAGCTTTTATTTTTCACTATGTTTCTCAGCTGTGTTACAGCATTCATGTTTATATTCTTCCTTATAAATAAATAAATCCCACATTAATATAAAAGTGATGAGGTAATTTAACAGTATAATCTGTTTGTATTTGGGGAAGCAAGCAATACCTAAGTCACTGTCTTTCAAGATGTGAAGGGTAAGATCCTTGCATTGAGGTCAATGAGAGTTGAGCCAGGATCTCATCCAGTTACTTAAATAACCCATTAATGAATTTCCTACCCCATAAGCAGGCTGATTAATACAGATTGTTTTGAAACTAGTTAAGGGGCAAGACAAGTGACTGTGGCATGCAAAGCCCAAGATGTCTATGACAAGAAAATATGTTGGTAACTGTGACATAGGTCCCCTGCACAGCCTCTGCTCAGCAGTTCTCAGACCCGATGTCTGCAACCTCACTTTCCCAGTCTTTTTAGTTCATAAGACCAGGTCAAGAGTTATCCAAAGTAGGACAGCAGCCCAGGCAGCCTACAATGTTGTTTGGAAGTCACTTCTTCTGTTTACTGTTCCAATTTTTCTGCCAGCTCCTGACTATAAAGATAAGGGTAAACCAGACTATGAAGGTGCAGGGGAGCTAAGTGGGTTTGCATTTGCAAGTATAGAAGAATTTTAAAATGTTATGCATTTTATTAACTAGAAGAATAAGAAGTAAATTAGTACAGAGAATTAATACTGCTATAGTCTAGGCTAGGTGTATTCTTTCTCCCAGGATATCTGTAGAAGTCTGACCTTTTTCAGTGGTCTCATGAATTTACTGCACCCTACCGCTGGCATGGGGTCTTTGGGTCATCTCCCATTACCATGCTTGGGTTCACGTTGTGAGGTGGTACCAAGACACAAGCTGGATTGAAAAAAAGGATTGAAAAGAAAAAATGCCCCTAATGTCCAGCCCATAGGGGGGTTGGACTAGATGGTCTTCAAAGGTCCCTTCCAACCCAAACCATTCTATGACTCTATGTTCCAATCACTATGGTTGAAGAGCCCAAGAACACAAACTAGAATTACTCCAAAGTAAATGCCTCTGAAATGCACATAGTGTGAGCAGCAGGACTTCAGTGCCCATGTGTCTGTATAGTTTTCTCACTCTTACTCTCCTGATTCTCCCCCCTGTCCCACTGGGGAGTGAGCAAGCAGCTGCATGGTGCTTAGTTGCTGGCTGGGGTTAAACCACGACACCATGGTTTCATTCTACAAATCTACTCATATTCATTGTTAAGGTAGTGGGGTTTGTTACATATAACAGGACTAACTCACTGCTATCCAGGGCCTGGTGGACTACAGAAACATGTTCATAAATATCAAAGTGGGACAACAGGTGAGATGTGTATTCATGCCAGATATAGCTTGTTCATTAGCAGATTACACAGTACTTTATTGTACGTTGTCCAGATTATTTTCAGTTCTCTGAGTTATTATTTTCCACACCCTAGGATCACTACAAGTCTAACATACACAACCAGGAATATTTTGTCCCTAGTTAGTTTTATTGACAGAGGTAGGTCGAAGATTATTTTTTCTATGGAATTAAATATTGAATTAAACAGAACTTTCTTCTGTTGCTGACCTAGGGTCATGAGATGCCATTTCACCATTCTTCAGAGTTTATTAATATTCTGTTATATTGTCATAATATCATCTGGCTTCATTGCAGCTTCCTGGATAACTTCCTGTATGACTGAATGGGAAACAAATACTGAAAGCTTCACACTCACAAAGCTCAGTTCTGCTAAGTGAAAGCTAAGATCAGCATTTTTTGAAACCTCTCCTACAAAAGCAAATGAACCAAACTCAAATTCCAAAGAATAGGAATGAAAGTACACTTCTGTAAATTCTTAAATAAACAAGAGGAAATCAGGCAGCAAAAGTGAGCAATCCTTCCTCCCTTGGAATGTTGGGTTTTTTTTTTTTTCCTACTTCTGTTTTTCTTTAACATAATAATTATTCCTTAACATAATAACAAGGCTGCTGTTGACCAAACTGCCCAAGTCACTGGGGTGCAAAATGTCAGACAAAAATGCAGAAGGAAATTGAGGACCTAAGCCTCACTAAATAGTTGGAGAAGCATCTTTCTGGAAATACATACATGCTATCCTGCAACCAGTTCATATTCATGTCCTTTGGCCCTGTTGTGGTTTAATCCTGGACAGCAACTAAGCACCACACAGTGGGTGCCCTACTGGGATGGAGGAAAGAATCAGAAGAGTAAGAGTGAGAAAACTCCTGGGTTGAGATAAGAACAGTTTAATAATTGAAATAAAGTAAAATAGTAGTAGTAATAATAACAATAAAATAATAATAGTAATAATAATATACAAAGCAAGTGATGCACAATGCAATTGCTCACCACCCGCCAACCGATACCCAGACAGTTCCCGAGCAGCAATTCCTCCCCCCAGCCAACTCCCCCTAGTTTATATACTGAGCATGACATCATATGGTATGGAATAGCCCTTTGGTCTGTTTGGATCAACTATCCTGGCTGTGCCCTCTCCCAGCTTCTTGCTGGCAGAGCATAGGAAGCTGAAAAGTCTTTGACTAGCATAAGCAGTACTTAGCAACAACTAAAACATCAGTGTGTTATCAGCATTATTCTCATACTAAATCCAAAACCCAGCACTATGCCTGCTACTAGGAAGAAAATTAACTCTATCCCACCCGAAACCAGGACAGTCCCCAACTTTTGCTGCTTCTGTTGAGAAATTGAATTGTGAGAGGCAAAGCTCAGGTTTTGAACCATCAGCAAGGTGCTTCAGACAGTTTTACACTACCTTGTTTTCTGATTTGCTTTTGTAGAAACACTTTAATTGGTTTGATGTGTAGACTAAAGTTATTGTTAATCAATCTGACAAATGACTAGCTGCTCAACCTCTTCAAAAATCGTGCTGTATTTATGGGTATTCCATTATTTCAGCTGAAATCAGGCAGCATGTATATTTCTTTCCAAATATTGACCAGGCTCTGACTGTACTCTGGCCAGCTGGCTGCACATTGAATCATGTGGTAGGACTGGCAGTTTGGAGCAATCCACGAGGAAAATATGGGGAGCTAACTGCTGGATAGGAAATTAAACAGCACTGCCATAATTTGGCCTGTACCTTGAAGCAGCTTGGCTTTGGCTGCTCGCGTAGAGGAGACAGTGTGTGAGGGGAATGTGACACCCCCGGCAGTCGCAGATATGGGACTGACTTCAGCTGGTCATATATTTTCCTAAAACCCAGATGAGCATCAGTGCACCACATGTCATCTTTTGGGCCACACTTGTCCCAGACAAGATCTGTTTACCAAGAATGAGTAAAAAGTTGACACAGCAGGAGAGCATGCACATTAAGTCCTCAGGGTATGCAGCATTATTGGTAACCTCCTCATGGAAAATCTGGCTTGGAGCTGTTATGAAAACAAAATAAATATTAGCAGTAATTAGGGGATTTACTTAGAGAGAGAATTATTCACACCAACAAAGCTATCTCTCAGGGCTTGTAAGACAGTCATAAACCCTGCTGACTGCAGCCAAACCAACAGAACGGCAACTGAAACTGGGAGCACAACAACAGGCAAGAGATCAAGCTGGAAAAACCAGGCACGGCAGGAGGCAGAGTTGGAGAACACAGAGCAGAATGTCCCATGCTGCACCACGGGCAACGACTGAGTTGTGAACACTCACCTTCGACATTCAGCAGTCGGTCTCACACCTCTGCAACAGTTTGTCCCATGCAGTAACCCTTGCAAACCCCCCTGCAGCTGTCAGCAAATTGTGGTAGAGACTTTGACTGCTCCCTGGAAGGGAAGGGGCTGTAGCTCACACCACCACATCATTTACTGTGGTAAATCCTTGGTGACATATTGGGTAGCTTTGCTTACTAGTTACCACTGTCTGAAAGTGCCATGACTCGTCACAGGTGTGTACGACAGTTGCAAAATCAATGTGGCATTCAGAAAGCTTGAAAGGGAAGAATTAGTAGAAGAAATGCAAGTTGCAGCAAAGATTCAGAAAATTGATATAAGTTATACAACATCTATTGTCTATGTTATATAACAACTTTTATATATTGGTATATTCAGTTTAAAATACAAAACTTGTTATGGCATTTCTATACTGATCTACCCTATGTACATCTACAAGAATGAGTTAGGTGTCAGAAACTAGTTCAGATCATCAAGCAATCGGGAGCTCCTCAGATCTATACAGAAATGCAGCTGAAGATTTGAAGCTGCAGCATAGTTTAGTTTTGTTGTATCATATCTTGAGAGCTCTGAAATTTTCCTGCTAGTTCTAATGAAAGCCATTTAGAAATCTTTGTTTAGTCATATGATGAAGAGGTAGAAAGATTTTCCCTTTCATTCTGTTAACTGCAGTAAGTTTGGAAACTTAGAATATACAGTGCATGTGGTCTGCAAACACACCATTCTGGACCAAACTCAGCACTTGTTATTTTAGGATTGATGGCAGTCATTCCCAAAGGCCCCCTCCAGTGTTGCATCTTGTACAAACTTGGGAAGGAGACAGTTCCTGCTGTGAAGGATTTACCAAGTAAAAATACAAATAAATGAGGTTAAAAGTCCAACCAGCCTTCTGGTCACAAGATTTGTTTCTTTTCTTTGTTTTGTCTTGATTGTTTGGGAGACAGAAGAGGAGAAGGATGAATCAATGGGGTTACTCATGGACCAGTAAAGAAGAGAAGAAGAAAGAAAGAAGAAAAAAACCTCCCACCAGCCTGGTCATGACTGTCAGCCTAGGCTTTGCTGACATAATGCCAGAACTGTGCCTGAAAGACTTATTTGAAAGAGGGCAAAGATTCAATCACACAGTTTTTTCCATGCTCCTAGGACAGTCAAAGCATTACATGTCAAACCATGGATTTCGACACCCTGACTGATGTCAGCTGTGCAGTGTGAAAAGATAAAAAATTTGGACTTTCAAAGTAAGAATGTTTTTCAGCAATGAGACATTAAAAGCCCTCCTGCTTTGTTGGTGCTTGAGATGCCATAAACACTCTATCAACCCAGAAGTGACATAATTTTTTCTATAGCAATAGATCTACACTTTATTAATTGCTTGACCATTTATATAATCCTGTAGATTCAGTGGTTTTGTCTGTCTCTCTAGACCACTAAAAACCTTGGGAAATCAACAGTAAAATTAATTGCATATACTTAATTACTTTTGCTGTTCAGTCTTTTTAATGTTAGTCTTGTTTCATTACTGAATTTCCAAAATGCCTTATACTAAGACTGTTACAAATCTTTTAAAATCAGAAGTAGCTGGCTATACAGTCTTCTAAGGAAGCAGGTTCACCATATCTAAACTTAGTTTTCCCTTCCTGGATGTCATTTTCTAAACAAAAGCCTTTGGTATAATTTGTGTTTTTCTCCTTAATATCAGCTTGCCAATAGTATTTTGTACCAGTGGAACCTCTGACAAGGAAATAAAGTATTTATCCTATCCTTACTGTGTCCTATTTTATGCTTTCAGTATATGGAGTAAAAGCTGGTATCCTATTTTAATGCAAACTCTGTTATGCTAATAATTCTTCTTAAATGAAGAAGAATTTTGGAGAAGACCCATCAATTCTTACATGTTAAGGAGTAGTATTTTACGTGCAACTAGAATATATGCCCATTTTTCCGGATGCTGTGTTCCTCTATCTAACTGGTGAATGATCAGCTAACAATCATGATGATATTTACTAGCAATTATATTCTGATTCCATTAGTCTTTAACTGAATATAAGCATACTGCAACTTGTATTGCAAGCAGTGCTACTAATTGTCCCACCAACTGCTACCCCATGCAGTGTTTAATATCTATACCGATAGAAAAAAACATTGACTAAATACATATCCAATAAGCAAGAAAATAGTAGAATTAGCTGAGCTTCAGTCTGAGCACATAGAACAATATTTGGGTTTAAAGGTCATGGAGAAAAAATGAATTACAGTTTTCCCTTGTAGACCTAAGACTCTCACCACTGGAGTATCTCAGATTTCTTAGCATGCAGCCATACAGTTGTCAATCAGCACATCAGTGATAAAACCTTTCAGTTTTGTGTCATTATTACAGAAAGGCCAAGGAAGGTTAATAAAAGCTTTGTCAATCCCTAGCAATAATTCTGCTATACCACCAGGAGGACATAGTGAGCAATGGTAAAAATTCTTTGTGTCCCAAAAAACACTGAGAATGTAAAAACAAAATAGTAATGTCTGGGTAATACTTGGATCTACTCTGTGGACCTTTTCTATGAACAGAGCAAATGAAAGACAAAAAAAATCAGACAGGCATGTTGATCTCATTTGTGTTTACGGTTTCATCCATGTCACACTTTGAGCAGCCAGGAATTTGTATGTATTTTACTGTATCTGTGCAGTTCTGGTGGTTCTGTAGGCACTGTGTATGTCCAACAACCCCAAGTAGGAAAGTCCCAACAAATATAAACAGAATCCAGAATAGCAATGGACTTGCATGTAAATAACTCTCAAGAAATGTCATATAAAACAGATGTGCCATCTGTGTGACTGAACATACTCTTCATCAGAAAGCAGACATCACTAAATACATCATCTCCAATGATATCAATAAAATTCCTGTTCATTATGCCCAGTGAGACATGCTTAGACACTTCTTTTACAACATCAAGGCATGGTTCTCTGCCTCAAAGAAGCCCATGCTAGCGAAGTCGGTCTATTGGTTTATCCCAATTTCTCATGCATTGAGAAAACAATGGAAAATTAAGGCTGAAAGAAGTACCAAACAGTAAAGAAATTGAAGATCTATTTGTTGGCTTGGATTAAACTAGGTTAGAAAGTATCTGAAAACATTATCTAGTTATTTTAACTTCGTAAGTGGTTTAACTGATTTCATAAAGCCATTCGTGTCCCTCAACTATTATGCAAACCGTTAAGTGCTTTACTGGACTGGAACCTCACTTGGTTTCAACTCTTAAGTATTCAGAAATGGGAGAAAAGCCAGAGACACTGTGTTTTATGAACGTTCAGCACCAAAAGTGTTTGGGTTTTCTCATATCTTCCCTTTAAACTTTAAAGAACATCACCTCATTGAGTTTAAGGGATTGTGTAATTAAGACATTATATTTTAAGTACACTGGCAGCAGGTTCCAACTAAGAATAGGGATTAACAAAGTTAATAAAGAGCAAAATATGCCGTTGATGACATTTCTATTGATTCTTTTCTGTCTCTAGGAAAAATTAAAACACATGAACATGCTTGCCCAATTAAAGTAGTGGCAGAAGCACAGCATGGCCCCAAATCATGCTCTATTCCATCTGTGACTGGAGCTTCTTTTTTTTTAAAGTTTAGACGTATGGGTTAACTGGGGTTTTGTTTTTGCCAGCTCTCATCATGGGACTTCCAATGTAGCCTGAGGCCGTTAGGCACTCAAGTGACAATGAATGTCCATGAGATTGAAAACTCCTTTGAAAATCCTACTGCAACTTTCTTTTCCATCTTCCCATTTGTTTTTAATACTCCGTGACTTTCATTTCGATTAGCCAGGTCACAGAGGGATCCACTCCCTCTCAGTGATTACCAAACAATAGGAAAAGCAATACAAATCTAATGGCTTTGATGCCTGTTAGAAACTTTCCCATCTGCGTATCATTTTAAAGCACAGTATCTGTGGATTTATCATGCCAAGAAGGGTGGCTCAGGAAGTCTTTGCACTATAGCAAGTAAACAACTGGAAAGTCATAGCAGGATATGGAATATTATCTGAAACAAACAAACAAACAAAAAGTAACCTTTAGGCTAGAAGTGGTTCTAGTTCTATGTCTGTAAGACTTTCCATACACATTCTCACAAAAGAGAAGATCTTGTCAAAACAGAAGAATGAGGCTTTGCAGCTTTACTGTGTTTGTAACATTTTCATCTGCAAACCACTTACTTGCAATAAAACAATTTTGGGCTAGAAGGAATAAAGCTGCCGTTCAAAAGCTAATAATGCCAGTGATTATAACGATCTACTCCATAGCTGACATTTCTGTAAAGGCATTACAACAAAAGCTATTTGGGCTTTTTCAGCTCCTCCAACTCCGCATAGCCTTTTTCTGAACAATTACTGCATAAACTATTTTTGTGTGTTATACCCATAAATGTCAATAAATAAAAAAATAAAACACGACGATATTTTCTGAATCTCCTCTCATGAGGCAAGAGAGGCCCATACAGAAAAGCTATATGAGCCATGGAAATATTAGATTGCTGCTCCTCTCATAGATATTCTTTACCAGGTTGCTCAAAGGTACTCTTGTGAGGATGTTATTCTTACATCCTGCATCTAAAGTTAAGTGTAGAACCACTGTGAGAGTACTCCTGTGATCACTTGCACATCTGTACTAGGATCGTATTTTTCACTATCACTCAAAGAAGATACAGAGCCAATTTTTATTCTCAGTCACTGGTGTAAATCCAAAGTATCCTCATCAAAACCAGGGAACTTATTCCAGATTTACACTCCTGGGTCTAAAGCAGAGTTCAAGCTGTCTTGCTTTAATATTCTTCAGTTAAGAAGGATGTCTGGCTTTCCAGAACTCAGAAACTGTGAGCCTGTGTACCGCCAGCTTAACAATAAAAAATCAGATTCTTTTGTGCTCTTTTTCTGAACACAGAGTGAAATGACATTGACTCCAGCCCCCACACTCCTGTTGCCAGAAAACTATCTTTCTGTCCAAATACATACATTACTATTATTTTATCAAGTCCCCAAGCAATTCATGAAGTTCTTTTTGTACTCTGAGGCTGACTCTTATGGAGAAGTTGAAGGCTTGTACCTCTAACTCTCCCTCCCTATTCTACCAAAACATTGAGTTTGGTGTGTCTTAAATCCTATAGTGTAATGGTTGTGCTTCCTGGTTCTGTGTGTGCAGTACATCCATAGGCAGTCCCAAAAGCTGTGGCTTTTGCCAGGAGGCATTTCTTTTTATTGCTTTGATCAGAATATCCAGGGAAAATGTTAAAATTAGGAAGTAACCTTAGAGAGAATGATCAAGTGCTTCCTATTAGACAAGAGAATCGGGGAATAGAGAGAAGCTAGAATTTCCCTCTGCCCCTTTTTCTTGTACCAAAATACATGTATAGAAATAAGAACTTGGAAAAGCTTGCAGAGATTTAGAAAATCATCTCAGGCATCCAGCCACAAAACAATCCGTGAGCGTGGGACGTGACAGTACAGGCTAGCCTAGAACAAAACTACCTCATTGCTAATGCAGGTCAGAGTTGTTGGAATACAACAGTGAATCACAAACCTGTAACATTCAGCAAAGCAATCAGACCAGACAGCAAAGGTGCGCTGGTTGGCCAGCTAGAAAACTGTGTGAGATCAGCACAGAAGCTGGGTCACAGAGAGCATTGATCATAAGGGAAATAGCAAGACAGAGTAATAATCTATACAAGCCAATGGAAATAAAGAGCAGAGAATCAGCGTTTGTTTGTACATAACACAGAGGATTTTATTTCATATGAAAAGGAGAAGGATTGGGCATTTTAAATGGGATTGCCTACTACTGTGGGAAAGACCAGTGGAGGAATAGGGCCGCAAGCCACCTACCAGCAAATTCTAAGCCACCAGAGTCCTTGAACACTCTATCAAACAGTATCTGTTTGTCAGTTAAGACTGAGGGTTGTAGCCTGAGGTGTGGGTTAGTTTTCAAGGACACATATTTATATTACCTGAAGAGCTGGAAAAAATCCTCCCTTCTAGAGGGGGGCTGTAGAAAATGGTGCCCTGCCAAGGTCACTGAAGAATGTTAATGGAAAATGGCTAGCTACTGTATAACTGCCAACACTAAATAAGCAAGGGTGTTGTGGGGAGTGGCACAGGAGTGCTATTTGGAACCAATCTTCTGAGGAAGTATAAAGGTATACTTCATACGGGAAGAAAATATATGAGTTTTAACTGGAAAATGCTACCTTTTTCTAGAACGCAGACCCCAGTTTAAGTAAGGTCATTGTAGTGGAGAAAGAAGCCCATGGGGAAGAGGCTGTTATGCCAGGCCAGGTGGCAGGAACAGCAAATCATACACCTCTAAAAAGTACTACGGAGGTGAACGAGGCGAGGAGAAGGGGAGGACCAGAAAGGCATGCCTTGCTGATGGCATGCACGTCATTCTCTGGAAAATTCAAATAAGGGAGCAACACCGATCCAAGGCACTAACTTAGCAATTGCATCTCATGTTCCAAAATAGTTCAGTAAATTAAGGGCAATTTTTTCGTTATTCTAGAAGGAAAATTATGTTCTCCAGCTTAGGTTGTAAGGCAGGCCTGCACTGCAGCCAGCTTGCAGGCCAGGTCTGGCCCACAAAGCAGTCTCTGTTGCCCACCAGGGATGAGGCAACGTGCGCCTTTTGACTATGCTCTTCCCAGCTGGTGCCAGGCAGACTATTTACGTCTCCTGACTGCTGGCTGGCCTCGAAGAATGTTCTGCCACATACTGGCCCTGCCAGAGGACTCGTATCTCCTGGTTGGCCACTTCCCTCTGCTTCTTCTCCCTTCTTATCCCTCCTGGGCAGCACATCACACAGGGTCTCACAGCCCAAGCTAACCAGAGGAAGGGGAGAGAGAAGGCATTGGAGTGAATGAACGAAGCTGGATGGGCAGCAGGAGGTGTTTGGATGAGTGTTAGGAAGTAGAAGTCATTAGCAGCCTCTGAGCTCATTTGAGCTGTAGCCTTCTGCAATAAAAATTCATTTAAGAGGAAAAGGTGAAAACCATTTCCTGCGTCATACAGATTCTTTCACCTCTGTAAGGCGGCCAGTTTGGTCTGAGGGGGAGACTGGTGTTGCAGGGTAGTCAGATAACACCACCAGTACGAACAGGAGCTCTTCAGAACTGCGCGCAGGCTGTCAGGGGCACTGTGTGATACCAAACCAGGGCAGGGAAAACAACTTATTTTAACTAGTTCTTTTTCGGACATATGAAAGACACTGGGTTTCAGTAATTCCAAAGAGAGAGGTCAAATAGAAGTATCAATGCTGCCTGGCTCCAGGTGAGACAAGTGGAATCAGGCTAATGCAAAAACCTGAAACATGGATCAGTATTTGGTTTTCCTCTTTAGAAGAAGAAAGTGAGGCTGACATCCCCACCTCAGCAGCAGGGGAAGTTGAGCCAGTTCTTGCAGGAGCAGCCAGCGTGTCAAGTGAGGAGTTCAAACTATAACTGAAGGGACTTACAAACAGCAAATTCAGAAGACAGATCCAGCTGCCTAGGTGGCAAAACACTCTTGGGTTTGTCTGTTGGTTTGCAGGTGGGTTTTTGCTTCCTTGTTTTATAACACGTTGTTGCATAAGCACAGAGACATATTTTTAAGCAAATAAGGGAGTGACAGCATGGCAGTCCCAGCTGAGGGTGCAAGGCAGGTCCCCTTTAGTGCAGAGATTCCTAAAAGAAAGCTGCAATCCTCATGGCAGGCCCCAGGTGAGTCTCTGAGTGGTCAGAGGCTGACACTGACCCACCTGATGGATTCTGGAGACTTCAATGCATGCTCCAGGCCCCAGCTCAGTTTATGCCTTTACATTAACCCCAAGAAGCTTCAGCAAGGTCTGCTCAATGGGCATTTCCAGGACTGGACAATAGTCCGGCATAGTCACAGCAAGCTGGGAGAATGAAAGGATCAGGCATCTGGCTTCATAGACAGCCTCATGGGGTGAGGAGCAGAGAAGAGAGGGAGTGGGGAAGCCTTTAGGTGTTGGACAGCAGTTGGCTTTTATTCTGGTCTTCCCAGCTATCACATAGCCCTCCAGAAAGAAATCTTTGGGAACCCCTATTTTAATACATTTTGCTCTTTCCAGAGGAAAATGTTCACTGATTCAGGAAGCAGCCTTCAGGGGGGTGTTTCCAGTCAGAGGAGTGCAAAGAGGAGCCAGCAGTGGGCGAGGAGCTGCCTCTGTGTCTCTGCCTGAAATAAGTACATGTTTCCAAGCTCGTGCTCACATCCCTGTGCCAGGGACTCTGCTGGCTGGGGCTAATGCACCTAGAAGGAGAGGTCACACAGTACAGCCTGCCGCTAGCTAGCCAAATGCATTTCACAGCATTTAAGCCCAGCCATTATTTAACATCTGCTGCCAGGAGCCACCTTGTCTGTGCTGACATCATCTGGTCAGGTTTTTTACACTTTCTAACAGAAACTGTGACACACTCCAGCAAGAACAGACAATGCCAAGAAAAAGACAGTATAACTCAGGCCCCCAGATGGGTTTGAATAATTTATTTCTAATTCAGCTTCGTTTTTACAACTTTTGGAAGAAGGTTTTTGAGACCAAAACTTCCATACACAGATTTTCTTTTCACAGAGCACTGAAACTTTTGAAAACATGTTCAATAATTTCAAGTTGAAAAAACAAATATTTCAGAATATGTTTCCCTAATAATATAATCCATGTGTTCACTTGATCATGACAGACTTTCCTGTGGTACCTATCCTATTTAAACATGACTCTAAGTCATATTTTTATGGCAGTGCCTTTGGTATACAGTAAGAACCACATCAAAAGGGTTGTTATCTGAAATCAATACTACCGATATGCTGGTAAAGAAGAAAAAAATTAACTTTCAGCAATTTACTATGACACTGTTGAGTATAAAATCAAGGAAAAGAGCTCGATAGCAGAAATCAGTTGGGAATATAGCTTATTTTATCCAGAGCTATATATAATTTTATCAATAACTCAGAGCCATCTGGAACCTGATAAAAATAGCATAATGAAATTACGGCTGAGCTGATGACTTTCATTTTCCAAACAGGGCAGCAAAGGCACATTGCTGCTTGGTACCATTCTACCTACTTCCTCAGAATAAATGCAGAGACACACATCAATTAAAAACTGCAAAATACTAGTTACATGCTACACCTGAATTTTATGGAATTCTTCCATTTAAGTTAGTGACAGAAGGATTCATCCTAAAAGTCCATAGTCATGGCGGCTGAAGAAAAAAAACAAAGACATATTTCCATGTTACAGCCAAAAGGCCCAAAGATTAGAAGACTAGTTTTTCTGATTGTGACTAGTTTTTCTGATTGTGTCTAGAACCTCTTCCAAAGCCAGAGATGTCCAGGGAAAGATTCACATGGGACATGCTGGATTTCAGATCCACATCTCAATAGGTTTACTGGGGTGGCAACTTTTTCTGTTTCAGTAAAAGACAGATGAGGATTGGGGGTGAAGAGGGAAATCTAGGTATAGCATGGAAAACAGCAGGAACAAAGCTTATGGGCAACCTTCAAGACACCAAAGGAAAGAGAAGAGCAAGCAGTATCTTCAGGGAAGTGAGAGACTATTCTGGCCTGCCACAGCAATGTCAGTAGTGTCTTCTCCCACCATTTGCTATGTGCTTTGTCTCAGGACCTTCCCACATCATTTTCTGAGTCAGCAGCATAACCCCTTTGCTGAATATCATCAAACAAGAATGTAAAGGAGGGAAAGTGCCAGCAGCAGTACTGCTCTCCAGCAGGAGGGTAAAGGTCCTTTGAAAATGTGAATTTGTTTACAGAACAACAAGTAATTGTTGCCAAAAGACCATATTGACTTCAGTGTAGCTGAGCACATTACTTGGTACAGTAAGAGCATTTTTTATAGAAGCGTATACAGTATCATTTTCCTGTGCTAACTCCATAGATCCTTACTTCAAAATAATGGCAGTTTGAGAAAATTAGAAGTGTAAATTAATCAGGTAAAAATACACACAATATATTGCTCTTTTTCTAAACCAGAAGACATTATTTAGTGATAGTAGAAATAATAACGTGAGGCAAGGATGGACTGTTCCTGCTTCCTTTAGAATCATTAACCTCAACAAAGTTGAATTTTCTTTCCTGAAGTCTGAAATTGGCCCTGAATCTCTAATAATTCAAAACCAGAGTATGTCTTTAAAACCCAGGTCTCATTTTTTTCCTTAAATCTTTTCCTGTAATAGCTTTACACATACTGGTTCTCCTGTTATGCTGGACAAAGACTAGAAAACTTTGTCAAGCATTTTCAGTTAACTATTTTTTTATAATGAAGTCATAATTTTTATGAATTTATAGACTGGTTACTAGCAGTACTATTTCACTTTTCATATGTGATTGGCTGTGTGAGTATAATAATTCTTTTTCCTGTGTTGTGACTCTGTTTTTCATAAATGGAAGGAGTCACTTTTTTCTGCCCATAAAACATCCATGTCTGGGTCAAGATTCTAATGAATTTGTACATTCTTTATAAATACTTTGCAATATTAATAAAAATAACTTTTCAAAATGGTCATAAGACCATTTTTATTAAAAATACAAAGAGTTATTTTTCGATAATAGCCAAGACGGTTTAATTTCTGAGAAATGTTACTGCAAATAACTCTCATCAGAGGGAAAAAAGGGAGAATTAAGAGGTCCCAAATATGGCAGAAGTGGATGCCTGAAATCTAATTGCAAGAGTGCTCATGTGTTTATCAGGGCTATATGCTCAAAGACCTAATCACCTGGATTTTTATTCATGAGGTCAGTGTCTATATCTATGTTTTGCTTTACGCTATAGTTCCACAAGCAGTCCATTCTGGCACAAGGTAACATTGCCTGTGCTAAAATGGATGGCATGTCTCTTTCTGTTCTCCAATAACCATTTGCCCCTGTTACTCTGTTATGTAGGCACTAATGCATACAGCTGTATATGGAGTCAATCAAACGAACACACATATTCCTTTGAAACATGTCACTTTGGGCCTCCAGTGGTCAGCCATAAAACACTGAAAGAAAATGGAAGTGGGATAGATCTGTGGTGGTGACAAGATCACAATAGATTCAGCTGGACACACCAGTCAAAATTAATCACATCAATTGTCCAGCTTCAAGTCTTTGCTATAAACCCTTCTCTCTGCATTATAATTGTACTGTGCTATACTGGTGCATGTGTTTACTTCATGGTACTTCATAGTGGAGATAAAAACTAAAGAAAAGTATAGCAGGAGAGCAAAGCACA
This sequence comes from Pelecanus crispus, assembly GCF_030463565.1. NCBI lineage: Eukaryota > Metazoa > Chordata > Aves > Pelecaniformes > Pelecanidae > Pelecanus > Pelecanus crispus. The sequence goes on from NC_134645.1 coordinate 97,278,360, forward strand.
GCCTGCAAGAGCAGTGATAATCCGTGGGATTCATTGCCTAAAGTTGTTAGAGATTCTGAATCTGTTTCTCATTTGAAGTTTTATTTGAAGTTTAATGTTTTGGATATGTCTTTTTCTAAGTATACGTGTGTTTGTTCTTGCTTCCAAGGTTACCTGTATTTCATTTTTAAGAATAGATTAACATTAAATACTTGCAGACTGATCTAAAAGTCACTGAAATTAATGGAAAACCTCCCAATGACTTCATTGGTCTTTGGATCACATCTTTAGGGAACTCTCTTCCTACAAACTGAGATTATCAGGCCCCTATAGAGTATAAATCAGTATTGACATTAGTGCAGTCAGAGTGATTTTTTAATAGCTGAATATCTGATTCTACCTCCAGTGAGCCCAGTTTTCCAAAACCTGAGTCATTATAATTGCCTTGTGAGTATTTCAGCCATATATTATTTTGCAATGGACCACAAGAGTGCTTTGAGCAACAACTACAAAATTCATTAAAACCTGCCAAAGATTACGTTCCAAACTGTAAGGTAGCCTTGTGGATACCCTGTTGAGCTGCTATGTCTGATTACTGCAGCTTAACAGTGCTATCTTTTCACTTGTGGAATTGCATAAAAAATAAACTAAGCACTTTGTCCCAGTCACCAATATAGATATAACTCCTGTTTCTGTGTAGCTTTGATTTATCCAGAAACACTACTTTGGAACAACTCTCACAGCACACATATCTGTGAGGTAGAAAGAAGAAAGAAAAAAGAAAAAGCAACGGAAAAGCAAAGGATTTGCATTTTATATCTAATTTTAACATTTTGAAAATCTACATTAAAATTTCATCTATTTTAAAATGTGATGTTGTTACTGGGGTTTTTTTTTAAAGACAGAAACCTGGAACTTTGCAGGGCAGCTTAGCTGTTCATACAACTGAAAAAGAATGACAGGAAGAGAGATGACATGCATTATTTAATTACAGAAATAAAAGCATTTCAGATTAATTTACATTGATTCGGGTCTTTTTGGTGTTTATGTATGACAATTCCTAAAAGAACCACTTAAAATAAAAATAAATATACTGAATTTGTGTGTCAATAACCCTGTCCATTTCTGTGTTTATAAAACATTGCAATAATTTTGAATAACATAGAAATCATAATTTTAATGTAGGAGAAATTTCACGGTGTACCACACACACATTAGCTCTTTTCTTGCCAAAAGAGTTTTGAGTGTATGTACTGTTCACCAAAATATGAAACAGTAAAAATTGGATCACTGAGCCAGAGAAATAATGCTATGTGTTTTACGTGAGATTCTTTAAAATAGTTGTACTTTTGCTCAGCACCAAAAAAAAAAAAAAAAGAATCTCTGAACACTGTTCAACCTTTGAGTTATGTTGAAATATGGCTAACAATGGGGAACTGCTATAATGGCAAAAATATTTTATTTCTGCTTTAGGCTAATTACTGTGGAAAATGTCTCATTTTTACAGCCCATATATTAAACCTTTGACAGTTATACAAGTGAAGTAATTTTCCTGAAAAAAGAAAGACTGTGGACTATGCAAGATGATAACCTTTTGGAATGGCAGACCTTCAATTCCTCATTTGATTCACAGCACCATAACAGTTGACAGAGTTTATCATTACAGTGGTTACTCTACATGGGCCCTGCCAAAATCAATCATGCTTAGGAATTGGAACATTCTTCAAGTTAACAAACCACTTCTTTGCTTTAAAGGCCTGATCTAAAATCAGTTAAGGTCAAAAGAAAGATTTCCCCTTGACCAGTATCAGAAGTGGTTGAAGTTTTGGTGACATATTTTGCAGACTTCACTTACTTGTCACTGGATGAAAGCAGACTGAGGGAAACAGAAAAATCTGGTCTTGATTGCAAGAGGCTCTTTGGGTTTCATATTTAAAGTGTTATCTCCACAGTCAGTGCTAGCTCAGCAGTAAAAGCAGAGTGACTTGCTCCAGATGTCCCCATTTTTTTCATCCCTCAGGTATATGGCAGGGAACTCAATCATCATGAAGATGAAGTTGGCAGGTGGGATGTACAGTTTTGGTGGGGACTAGTTCCACCAAAACTTTTAGCTTTTAACAGTGGCAGGGAAATGGGAGCGGAGGCAGACGCAAAATCAGGCCCTAATACTTGATGGTCCTAGCAGTTTCCCAGGTCTGAACACTGTGAATGGCTCACAGAGGATGGTGCTTGAAACATTCACTTTATCTTTGACAGAATGAAATTCTACCAACATTGGTAAGAAACCTTGAGCCAGCCATTGTAAAAAGGCAAACTATGGAACAAGTCAATGTCTTTGAGATAGGTAGGATCTGAAGCCATCATCTGAGTGAATAATGAAGTAGTGAAGGTGGATGGGAGTATCTGGGATATGCATGCTGAGTCCAGGAAGCAACAGGCATTGGTACAAGGTATTTGGGACCAGGTCAGGAGAACTCCTCAGGATGCTGCACAGCACCAGGCCCCTCTCTGCTGGCATCATGCAGAGGGGAACTGCCTACCATGTATCTTCCAGAGTAAGCAAAAAAATGCACTTAGTCCATGAAGTAAAAAGTTTTGCCACCACTGCCCTGTGCTGTAGACTACAGTATTTTGAGAGAAACTGCTCAGAATGGGGCTTTTCCCTTCAGCTTCTCTTCTTACAATTGACTGTAGGTAAAGAGCTGAAACAAGTGTAAAAACTCTTTGAAGGTATCAGCCCAAAAGTTAATAGAACTCCAAAACATAACTTTTTTGCATAAGGTAAAATGAAACTAAAATAATTAACTTTTTGAATTTTGCCTATTGCTTGGTTTCCAAAGCAAGTATTTCAAGGTGCTGACTGCTGAGCTTTGCAGCCAAGTTCAGCAAAATGCCATATCACATGCTATAAATTATCCCATTGACTTCAAGGATTGAGCCTTTAATTTCTTTCTAGTGTCTCAAATATTAATTTAATAGGACACTTTTTTATAAGCAGTATTGTATTCACCTTCACCTTGTGTTTTTTTCAAAAAAGTCAGCAGTTCCCATTTTCCTAGACTATTCAGCTCATGAATGTACCAAATAATTACTTTTTAAGAACATACACTATCCATACCTGGTCTTTGTTTGACAGAAAGATTCATATTCCACTTAAAACTTAATTTATATGTGCTACCACAGGTCATTAAACTGGGAGAGAAGAGGTAATTGCTGGACAGCCAGAAAAAGGTGAGCTTAACAGAAACAAAGCACAGAGACTCTATCAAGAGGAACCACTTAATAGAGCAGAAAATTTTAATTAAATTGCCTAAAGACCATTTTGGTTCATTTTTTGAAACACATATTTAACAGTTAGAAGTGCAACGGTTGGAAGGTAACAGACCTTTGTTAAAGATTTAATAGTTCTGTCATTTCTGAATCCTTCCTGAGCAGCCTTATATACACTATGTCTCCTAGCTGAGGGTTTTATACAGTATGTTAATCCCCCTTTTGCTTCTTTTTAAACATATTTCATTGTTTTCACACATAGCATACATCCTGTCTCAGTTGCCCCAAACCCCTATCGCAATCCTTTTCCTAGCCTCTTTCCTTCCCACGTACTTCCTTCTCTGTCAGGGAAGGATGCTTTGCCTAGGCTGGAGACTGATTATTGGTCTTGCTTCCCTATTAGACTCTTTTTCATTTCAAGGTGAGCACCATTGAAACCTTTCATGATAAGGTCAGTGCTCATCAGAGACCTTTCTAATTGCAGCCTCCTCTTGGCAGACATCACTGACCTGAATGCTGCTCAGCCCCTGACAGAGAGTTCTGTCTTTTCTGCAGTAAAATGGCAGAGCTGATGCAATACACTGTCATAAATTGGAAGGTTTAGTTGCTTCTCCTCACTGCAGAGAGCTTTGCAAAACATTTTATTTTCTTTCTGCCTCCAGCAAAGAGTAAAAAAAAATCAGGACTTCTCAGAAAGTCAAAGAACCCTGAGGGGCAGGCTTTGGCTGTGTGTTTAAACAAGCAACCCTGTATTGTTCAAAAAGCAGGAGTGGATACAGCCCGTATGTGAGGCAGGACAGGGATTAGGGAGGCTGTGCAGTCTTGTGTCTGCCCCCATTTCACATGAACCAGGACCATGTACTGGATTGCCAGTGCTTCCAGACTCCAGTGCAGCTCAGGAGATCCAGAGCAAAGGAGAGGAGAATGAGGCATGTGGCTCACACAGTCTGTGCCTGTGTTTTTTATAATTTGAAAAGGTGAAAATCTGCCATATTGTGCATGGTTCTGACACTGGTTCTATCTCAGGGAGTTTCCAGTTCAGTGCCACTTGCAAGATACCTAGTGTCTCAGTCCACACTTGCCAGAACTGCTCATCATGATGGAATAACAGAAAGCCCTTAGGGGAGCAAAATAAGGCATCATGCATGCCAGGCTCTGTCTATCAATGCAGATGTACGCTGGTAACTTGAGATCAGGAATTAATAGGCACCCATCACAAGTGTAGTTGTGTCAGTCTCACCTTTCCCAGAAGCTATCGCCTGGAGCTAGACATGTCACAATCTCCTTATAAAAGGGAGATGCAAATGGTAAAATCATTAGACTGAAGGTATTTTGAGGCAGGTTTCTCAAGTCTGAACAATATCTCAAATTTCCCAGGAGTCTATCTCTGATTTTTTTTTTTAATACTTTCCCCTGCAGTTAGATTATTCTATCTCAGTCTTTGACTCAACAACTCAATGCAATGAAGGAAGCAATTTGAGGATAGTGACTAATTGGTATAGTATTTCTTATATCAGATATTAAAGCAATATAAAAATCACACAGAAGAGTGTGATTTCATGTTCTAACAATATGCAGAATAAACATCACTTAATGGCTGAAAAAGCAAAGGTTAAAACACCCACCATTAATTTCTCTTTGAGCAGAAATTATTTAGCAGATGTTTTTCAGTTCTTACAGGAAGATCAGCAAATTTAGTCTTCAGGGAAAGGTGTGGATGTGCGTGTATACATGTATGTACATGTGCTCTGGTCTCACCTGAGTCTGATTATTTATATGGGAGAGAAATGCATAAACTGGAAAGGTAAAGTTGTGAATAGCTGTACTTCTTTAAATTGCACAGGGTTGTATTAAAGGCATCTTAAAATTATTGTGTACTGGGAAATGTCTGTAAATTATAAGGAATGCCACTGTTATTTTCCATAAGACTGGGGGAGTCAGGGTCTTCCATTTGGCTTCAGGATTCCCTCATGAATATTTCACATTCCTGTTCTCAAACAGGAAAGACTGAGCAGATACTTATATAGACTAAGAATTACCATAGTTATCAATGTCCAAAAAATATTTTAGAAGGCTAACCAAATCTGTAACTACCAGAGATTAGGGTGAAACTTTTCTGGTATAATCTTCCACACCTATAAATCTATTTTCAGTTTTCCATATATTTTTTTGAAGCAACTGATATGACTCATCATCAGAAACAGGATATTAGATAGACAGACTATGAGTTGGTTCTCACTCATACTATGTCAGCTCCTCTATTTGAGTGGATTTGCAGAGATTAAGGTAACATTTCCTATTTGGTCATCATACAAGACTATGGTCGTGTAATCTACCCATGTTCTTCTATTCGTACTCTTTAGTACGATGTTTGTTCCCATCTCTCCTGGTGGAAAGATAAAATCTGTAAGTGATGGTGAGATATCAAGACAATGAAAGAAATGTGAAGGTATCAAGACAATGTGAAAGCAAAATGTTCATCCACATACATATCTTAAGGTAAATAAGGCAGAGAAAATACCCATTAAATAAAATTTAAGAACAAAAAAGGAAAATAAATGTTGGCCTGCCTCATCTGAATGATTCACCCAAAGTAAGTTTCAGTGATATCATCCTTGCCGTGAAGCAATCATAAAAATGCTAGTAATTAGCCCGGGGGTTGATGCATACTGAATTAATGAGCCCTCCATTCTGGGGTTCTTCTACTCAAAGGAAAAATTTTATGTTGCCTGTTTTAGTTAGGTTTTTGTCATAAATAACATCAGTTCATTATATTAAAAAGAAGACTTAGGCGTCCAAGAATGAGACCCATAAAAGCCACCATGATAGGACCAGCCTGATCTAGCCAGTATGACCATATAAACAAGGGTGTTATCTTGCATCCTGTGTATCCCCAGGACTTAAGCCTCTCAGGACCTGCAGCAGAATGTCCTCTCCTGCATAACTCAGAAGGTCTCAGAAGGTCATCGGGTCCAAGCTCCTGCTCAAAGCAGGGTCAACACTGAATTCAGACAAGGTTACTTAGGGCTTTGACACTTAAGGTCTTGAAAAACTCCGGAGAAGGAGACCCCAAGGTGCTCCACTTGTAACCAGCCCCCTGAAGAGAACAAACCTTTAACCGTGGTTATCTAAACCCTCCCTTTCTAAAACCAAGGACAAACATACTGTTTTTCAAAAGGTGGCAGCATCTATAAGCTGTCAATTGGCACATTCACGCCCACTCAGATAAAGCACAGACAACTCACTGGATCCTTAGGGCATCGTCTGGGCATTAATTAATCACATGGCCACTTGAAGCAATTGCCACAGGCATGCTCATTAGCAGATTTTCCTAGGGAACTGTTGCAATAGAAAAAGAGTACTTACAGATTTTGGAGTCCCCCAAGTACCAACAGAAGTTTGGAAGATCAGTCTTCAAATGAGCTATATGTTTGTGATGTGAAGAGCAAAACACACATTATCTACATAGAAAGCAATTAAAGCCACGGTATTACAAGTGCATCCCTTCGTGCAGCTGTAAGCAACCGTATTTCTACTTACAGTTTAGAGAACTTAATGGAATGGATCTTGTTAGTTTTCTTATATTTATTGTTGTACAGCTTTCTTACACAATATTTACAAGATGATCTTGCTCCAAACAAGGACTTTCATCTAACATTTTAGATGTAGCTGTAACAGTTGAAGAAACTTGGAGTGATTAGTTATCATTTTTTTTCTTCAACTGCTTTAGCGTACTTTTTAAAAAATCAGTTTTGGGTTGCATCAGATGTTTTAGTTCTAAAACAAAGCTATATGGCTACAGCTGATGGCAATATACTTCTGTCCTGGTTTCGGCTGGGATAGAGTTAATTTTCTTCCTAGCAGCAGGCATAGTGCTGTGTTTTGGATTTAGTAGGAGAAGAATGTTGATAACATGCTGATGTTTTTAGTTGTTGCTGAGTACTGCTTATGCTAGTCAAGGACTTTTTCAGCTTCCCATGCTTTGCCAGGCGCACAAGAAACTGGGAGGGGGCACAGCCAGAAGAGTTGATCCAAACTGACCAAAGGGCTATTCCATACCATATGACGTCATGCTCAGTATATAAACTGGGGGGGGGTGGCCGGGGAGCAGCGATCGCTGCTCGGGAACTGTCTGGGTATCGGTCGGCGGGTGGTGAGCAATTGCATTGTGCATCACTTGCTTCGTGTATCATTATTATTATTATCATTATTATACTGTTACTATTAGCATTACTATTTTACTTTATTTCAATTATTAAACTGTTCTTATCTCAACCCAGGAGTGTTTCTCACTCTTACTCCTCCAATTCTCTCCCCCATCCCATCGGGGTAGGGGGAGTGAGCGAGCGGCTGCGTGGTGCTTAGTTGCTGGCTGGGGCTAAACCACGACAGTCCTTTTTGGCGCCCAACGTGGGGCTCGAAGGGTTTGAGATAACAACAGATTAACCAGAGTGTATTAAGGAGTCTGTTAACAGTTGCCGGTCACGATATTAGTTCTTCTGATCTGCACCATGTTCTTTTTTTTGCAGCACGCGTTAAAGCTTGCTGTCAGTTTGTGTAGTGTGCTATGCTCTGCAGTGATTCATGATCTTTTGCTTGGGAGGCTCCTTATCAAAACCCTGACCTTGAGCATTCTTTGGTATTTGGGTTTCATACAGAAGTCACTACTGTACTTCGGGTACTATCTTATAGAGAGAGTTAGCAATTATACTTCTTACTCTGAGAGGCTTGTTGTGGAGGAAATACAGAATGGCACCTTTGCTGCTTTCTTCTATGATGTTTCCTCCTTCATTACAACAACTTTCCTGTATCTTGAACACCCCTGGGCAGTTAAGATACTTCTATTGATAATTCTTGGGAATGTTGTTTCCGTTTTGATAAAGGTCAGTAAGCAGTTTAAAAATACCATCCAGAGATCTACCCCAAGGCTGGATAGTTATGAGTGGCAGGGTGTGTGGGATCGTATGCGCAAGTACCTAGGGCAGTGGGGACCTCCAGTGTTTTGGAACTTCACCCCTGAACAAGTGCAGAATCCTGAAGAATTAGTAAAGTATTTGGAAGAAGTATGTTGTCACCCTGGTAGCTCCAGAGAGACACAAATCATTGCAACATGCTGGGGACTAGCCCATGCCTATCGAGCCGTGGTCAACGCTAATCAGTACCCTCAAAAGAAAGAGAAGGTCTCTGGATCTGATGACAAAACAACAAGCACTGTGGCTACTCAAACCCCCACTACAGGCCCTGCGGCTACTCCAACCCCCACTACAGGCCTTGCAGCTACTCAAACCCCTGCCCCAGGCACTGTGGCTACTCCAGCCACAGCCATGAGCACTGCGGCTACTCAAACCCCAGTGACAGACACTGTGGCTAAACCAGAGAACCAACCTGCGCCGGTATCAGTTGCCCCTATACAGAAGAAAAAATACACGAGGAAATCAGTTCGTTTAGTAAGGGATGAAGATGAACCAGGGCCATCACGAGAACCAGAGGAGGAAGAACCCATAAATGAGATGGTGACCACCCGATCCCTATCCCTGAGTGAGCTGCGAGATATGCGAAAAGATTTTGGTCGTCATCCAGGCGAGCACATCATCACCTGGCTGCTCCGATGCTGGGATAACGGGGCCAGTAGCCTGGATTTAGAGGGTAGGGAAGCCAAGCAGCTGGGATCCCTTTCCAGGGAAGGGGGCATTGACAAAGCAATTGGAAAAGGGGCAAAACCGCTCAGCCTCTGGAGGCGACTTCTGTCAAGCGTGAAGGAAAGGTATCCCTTCAAGGAGGATGTTTTATACCGCCCAAGCAAATGGACCACCGTAGAGAAAGGTATCCAGTACCTGAGGGAATTAGGTGTGCTGGAGGTGATTTACAGTGACCTGAATGATGAGCGGTTAACCAAAGACCCAGATGAAGTCAGGTGCACACAATCCATGTGGCGGAAGGTGGTACGGAGCGCACCAGCATCGTATTCCAACTCGTTGGCAATACTAGCCTGGAAAGACGACGAGGCACCAACGGTGGATGAAGTGGCTAGACAACTCCGGGACTACGAAGAAAAGCTCTCTTCCTCCCTACAGGCCTGTGTCTCAGCTGTGGAAAAACTGTGCCAAGAGTTCCAACAACTCAGAGAGGATCTGTCCTACTCCCCACCTGCACGGACCAGTGTCTCAGCCATTAGGAGTCAACGTCCCTATGCTCAAGAGAGAGGATATAGAGGATACACACCACGGGGCACCCTGTGGTTTTACCTGCGTGATTATGGAGAGGACATGAGAAAGTGGGATGGAAAACCCACCTCAACCTTAGAGGCACGGGTGCGTGAGTTGCAAGGAAAAACTATTAGAAAAGGCGGTTCTCCCAGGAAAATTGCAGCTCCAGTTTCCAGTGAGCAGTTCCCAAGACAGAGTAAGAGGGCTAATTTTACTTCCGACCTTGATCAGGGGACTTTTGATTCACATTTACAGGAAGTGAACAGCGAATACTGTGACCAGTGTTAGAGGGGCCCTGCCTCCAGCCAGGTGGAGGAAAGGGACAACCGGGTTTACTGGACTGTGTGGATTCGATGGCCTGGAACGTCAGACCCACAGGAGTATAAGGCTCTAGTGGACACTGGTGCACAGTGCACGCTAATGCCATCAAACTATAGAGGGGCAGAACCCATTTGTATTTCTGGAGTGACAGGGGGATCCCAACAGCTAACTGTACTGGAAGCTGAAGTGAGCCTAACTGGGAATGAGTGGCAAAAGCACCCCATTGTGACTGGCCCAGATGCTCCGTGCATCCTTGGCATAGACTACCTCAGGAGAGGGTATTTCAAGGACCCAAAAGGGTACCGGTGGGCTTTTGGTATAGCTGCTTTGGAGACAGAGGAAATTAAACAGTTGTCCACCTTGCCCGGTCTCTCAGAGGACCCTTCGATTGTAGGGTTGCTGAAGGTTGAGGAACAACAGGTGCCGATTGCTACCACAACTGTGCACAGGCGGCAATATCGCACCAACCGAGACTCCCTGATTCCCATCCATAACCTGATTCGTCGACTGGAGAGCCAGGGAGTGATCAGCAAGACTCGCTCACCCTTTAACAGTCCCATATGGCCAGTGCGAAAGTCTAATGGGGAGTGGAGACTAACAGTGGACTATCGTGGCCTGAACGAAGTTACACCGCCGCTGAGTGCTGCCGTGCCAGACATGCTAGAACTTCAATATGAACTGGAGTCAAAGGCAGCTAAGTGGTATGCCACAATTGATATTGCTAATGCATTTTTCTCCATCCCTTTGGCAGCAGAGTGCAGACCCCAGTTTGCTTTTACCTGGAGGGGTGTTCAGTACACCTGGAACCGACTGCCCCAGGGGTGGAAGCACAGCCCCACCATTTGCCATGGACTGATCCAGACAGCACTGGAACAGGGTGAAGCTCCAGAACATCTGCAGTACATTGATGACATCATTGTGTGGGGCAACACAGCAGAAGACGTTTTTGAGAAGGGAAAGAAAATAGTCCAAATCCTTCTGAAGGCTGGTTTTGCCATAAAACAGAGTAAGGTCAAGGGACCTGCACAGGAGATCCAGTTTTTAGGAATAAAATGGCAAGATGGACGTCGTCAGATCCCAATGGATGTGATCAACAAAATAACAGCTATGTCCCCACCAACTAGCAAAAAGGAAACACAAGCTTTCTTAGGCGTTGTGGGGTTTTGGAGAATGCATATTCCAAATTACAGCCAGATCGTAAGCCCTCTCTATCAAGTGACCCGGAAGAAGAATGAATTCAAATGGGGCCCTGAGCAACAACAAGCCTTTGAACAAATTAAACGTGAGATAGTTCATGCAGTAGCCCTTGGGCCAGTCCGGGCAGGGCAGGATATTAAAAATGTGCTCTACACTGCAGCCGGGGAGAATGGCCCTACCTGGAGCCTCTGGCAGAAAGCACCAGGGGAGACTCGAGGTCGACCCCTAGGGTTTTGGAGTCGGGGATACAGAGGATCCGAAGCCCGCTATACTCCAACTGAGAAGGAGATACTGGCAGCATATGAAGGGGTTCGAGCTGCTTCAGAAGTGGTTGGTACTGAAGCACAGCTCCTGCTGGCACCCCGACTGCCGGTGTTGGGCTGGATGTTCAAAGGGAGGGTCCCCTCTACACATCATGCAACTGATGCTACATGGAGTAAGTGGGTTGCATTGATCACACAACGGGCTCGAATAGGAAACCCCAGTCGCCCAGGAATCTTGGAAGTGATCATGGACTGGCCAGAAGGAAAAAACATTAGAATATCACCAGAGGAGGAGGTGACACGTGCTGAAGAGGCCCCACTGTATAATAAATTGCCAGAAAATGAAAAGCAATATGCCCTGTTCACTGATGGGTCCTGTCGTCTCGTGGGAAAGCATCGGAGGTGGAAAGCTGCTGTATGGAGTCCTATACGACAAGTCGCAGAAACTGCTGAAGGAGAAGGGGAGTCGAGTCAGTTTGCAGAGGTGAAAGCCATCCAGCTGGCTTTAGAAATTGCTGAAAGAGAAAAGTGGCCAGTCCTTTATCTCTATACTGACTCATGGATGGTGGCAAATGCCCTGTGGGGGTGGCTGCAGCAATGGAAGCAGAGCAACTGGCAGCGCAGAGGCAAACCAATCTGGGCTGCCGCATTGTGGCAAGATATTGCTGCCCGGGTAGAGAACCTGGTTGTAAAAGTTCGTCACGTAGATGCTCATGTACCTAAGAGTCGGGCCACTGAAGAACATCAAAACAACCAGCAAGTAGATCAGGCTGCTAAGATTGAAGTGGCTCAGGTGGATTTGGACTGGCAACATAAGGGTGAATTATGTATAGCTCGGTGGGCCCATGACGCCTCAGGCCATCAAGGAAGGGATGCAACGTATAAATGGGCTCGTGATCGAGGGGTGGACTTAACTATGGACAGTATTGCACAGGTTATTCATGAGTGTGAAACATGCGCTGCAATCAAGCAAGCCAAGCAGTTCAAGCCCCTTGGGTATAGTGAACGATGGCTGAAATATAAATATGGGGAGGCCTGGCAGATTGATTACATCACGCTCCCACAGACCCGCCAAGGCAAGCGCTATGTGCTCACCATGGTGGAAGCAACCACTGGATGGTTGGAAACATATCCCGTGCCCCATGCCACCGCCCGGAACACCATCCTGGGCCTTGAAAAGCAAGTCCTGTGGCGACATGGCACCCCAGAAAGAATTGAGTCAGACAACGGGACTCATTTCCGAAACAACCTCATAGACACCTGGGCCAAAGAGCACGGCATTGAGTGGGTGTATCACATCCCTTACCATGCACCAGCCTCCGGGAAAATTGAGCGATACAATGGATTGTTAAAGACTACCCTGAGAGCAATGGGTGGTGGGACGTTTAAACATTGGGATACGCATTTAGCAAAAGCCACCTGGTTAGTCAACACCAGGGGATCTGCCAATCGAGCTGGCCCTGCCCAATCAAAACTTCTACGTACTGTAGAAGGAGATAAAGTTCCTGTAGTGCACATGAAAAATATGCTGGGGAAAACAGTCTGGGTTACTTCCCCCTCTGGCAAAGGCAAACCCATTCGTGGGATTGCTTTTGCTCAAGGACCTGGGTGCACTTGGTGGGTGATGCGAAAGGATGGGGAAGCCCAATGTGTACCTCAAGGGAATTTGATTTTGGGTGAAAATAGCTAATGAACTGAATTGTATAATATTAATTGCTTTATAATACTGTATGTTATCTCTTAACTATATGTTATCTCTTAACTGCATGTTAATATAATAATATAGTAGGTTAATATTAAGTATATAATACTATATATTATGATTGCTATATGCCGCATCAATGGTATTGCAGTAAGAATTGCCCAGCTTAATGAAAATGAACTTTGATGAAACCATGTTGGAATGAGAACTGACTTCAGCATGCAACAGTCCAACACTGCACACCACCTCTCCTGCTCTGAAAGACTGTGATGACAGATGGAACCCAAAGTCATGGGCTAAATGACCTCAATGGACATTTTAGAGGGATGGGCCATAGACGAAGGGAATGATATCTGTGTGTATATCAAGATAGGGAAAGCGGTGGTGATGAATTAGAACACATTGGAAAGGGGAGGGCCTGTGCATGACGTAGATGGTATAGAATAAGGGGTGGATACTGTCCTGGTTTCGGCTGGGATAGAGTTAATTTTCTTCCTAGCAGCAGGCATAGTGCTGTGTTTTGGATTTAGTAGGAGAAGAATGTTGATAACACGCTAATGTTTTTAGTTGTTGCTGAGTACTGCTTATGCTAGTCAAGGACTTTTTCAGCTTCCCATGCTCTGCCAGGCGCACAAGAAACTGGGAGGGGGCACAGCCAGAATAGTTGATCCAAACTGACCAAAGGGCTATTCCATACCATATGACGTCATGCTCAGTATATAAACTGGGGGGGGGTGGCCGGGGAGCAGCGATCGCTGCTCGGGAACTGTCTGGGTATCGGTCGGCGGGTGGTGAGCAATTGCATTGTGCATCACTTGCTTCGTGTATCATTATTATTATTATCATTATTATACTGTTACTATTAGCATTACTATTTTACTTTATTTCAATTATTAAACTGTTCTTATCTCAACCCAGGAGTGTTTCTCACTCTTACTCCTCCAATTCTCTCCCCCATCCCATCGGGGTAGGGGGAGTGAGCGAGCGGCTGCGTGGTGCTTAGTTGCTGGCTGGGGCTAAACCACGACAACTTCTTGACTGTATTTGAAGTTGTATTTAAACTTGTATGTAAGCTTGCAAGGTGGCATCGTGTTTCCTCCCAGAGTCCTCATCTGTGGCTTCTATGTAAATTGTGAAGATCTCTTGGAACAATCTTTACCTGTGTTTAATACAGCACACATACAAATACTTTTAAGACACTTTCAAAGTCCTCCAAGAATTTTGGCCTCCTCTGACACCAAAAACATTCATCGAAAACCTGTCATTTCTCCCAATAAATTAACTTTCAGAAGATATTCCTTCCTCTGATCTTTTTTCTAATTTGGAAAATATTTTAATAACATGTTGATGACTATCTCCATTTCTTATGGTAACTTTCTTATCTGTTTCCTTCTCCTGTCCAGGTGACATCTCAGTCTTCACTGGACTACCTAAATGGAAGTCTGGTACAGATTCATACTACGAACATATTTTGCCCAATCTTACAGTGATGTCAAAAAGCTGTAGGAAAACCACATGCAGAGCTGTCAGGAAGTCACGAGCTACTGGAAGAGAAATCTCCAGAACTGCAGGCACTGAGCTGAGCCATGCCCAGACTCCTTTACCATTCCAGTCTCACAGGGGAGGCTCTGCTGCCTCTGCTTTTTTCCCTCTCCTGATCCATGCAGCGACATGTGAGAGTAGGACCAGTGTCCCTGATCTGTAGCCCACTGGTGCCCTCTCTCTGAGATGCCCCATCCCAGTTGCACAGTCCTGCTGGCCAGCTGGCTGTGGGACCCTCTCTTTCTTCCAGGACTGCGTATGCAGAGGTGCTCCCAGCCCTGCAGCAACACAGCCAGAGGAGAGGGAGGGATTGTCTGGAGGTGTCAATGCTCCCCTTCTCCCTCTCCGCATCACAGTCGTCACCATTGACAGTTACTCCTTGGCTGAGAGTATATGCCTGCTGTGCTTTCAAATATCGTATCCCAGTTATACAAAAATGGCAGACACCCTCCCTTCTTCTCTCTAGTAAAAGTTGAGTGGTCTTAGTATAAAGCACAGAAATCTTATCCTAATAGGTCATTGTACTTTCCTTTTTTTACACTTAGCAAGATGCAAACTTGCTTTTTAACACAGACAGACAAAATGTTGACAGACTTCATGCTAAGGACATCTCACCAGCAGGCTGATGGAAGGCATGGCAAAGAAGGCGTTCTCTTCCTGCCGCTAACTGGAGTTACTCTGCAGCAGACAGTGAGAATATCATCCTTCTTTAGAACTCATGCTTCTTACCAACTCTTACTAAAAAAGGATTTTTACTGAGCATAGGTCCCCTACATCTGCGGTTTCGTGTATTACTTTAACAGTCACTGTGCCATTCAGCAGGCAATTTCAAAGATTCCCTCCTACATTGTGACAGTCAGTGGGTATCTGTGCACAGCAGAAAAACTAAGATGAGCAAAATGCTTCAATGCTTTTGAAGCAAGGTTCAGACAGATTTTTCAATGAATATCACAAATTTACTTTATTCAGATTTCAAGTTACTATTAGCACTTTTTATGTTGTATCCAACAATTATTAGCAATGGCTGGGTTGCTTCCTTTCCCAAAGAAGTTTTCATTTAATCCCATGGGCTCACTTCACACAATGGTATAATTTGCTAGCATTCAACCAAAGCATTTTCAGAGTTGTGAGGAAAACAAGAGTCATCAAATATGCATTACTCAGAGCAGAGCAGTTCTCAGCTTGTATGTTGTTGCTTTTAAGTGTGTGCAGAGGTCTTTGATAGCAAAAGGTCACTATTAATCACAGAGTGCTATGGTCAGACAGCAATCTTAACCATTCACCACAATAAAGGCAGCAAAGCAGAGACAGGAAAAGGGTTCATTATGTGTGTAAGACAAGGACAGTTTTCTCATATGAAAATTTTCAGCCTACCAGAAACAAGAGTTTCAGGGTATTTATAAATTTTAATGAATGTTAATGATATGAGTCAGGATGAGCTACTGTTGAACTACCAAAACAATAACTGGAAGCATTCAGTAAATTGACATTTAAAGTATATAGTGAATTTCTTCTACCTTCAGTACACTTATTTTCTCCTGATTTATGAGTCAAAGCTTTTTCTCCCTTTTTATAACACAGAAACTTTGGATTTCATATAATAAACAAAAATAAAGCTAGGATTATTACATATATGTTCCAAATGTTCTATCTTTTTATTAAGTAGTATCACAAAAGTTGTGTCATTGATCTTTGCACAAATTAGAAAACTCACAAAGCTAGCTTCCAAATAACTATACACTACTATGTAAGGCTTACTTACAGTCCCCTTCCCTTCCCTTCCCTTCCCTTCCCTTCCCTTCCCTTCCCTTCCCTTCCCTTCCCTTCCCTTCCCTTCCCTTCCCTTCCCTTCCCTTCCCTTCCCTTCCCTTCCCTTTCCTTTCCTTTCCTTTCCTTTCCTTTCCTTTCCTTTCCTTTCCTTTCCTTTCCTTTCCTTTCCTTTCCTTTCCTTTCCTTTCCTTTCCTTTCCTTTCCTTTCCTTTCCTTTCCTTTCCTTTCCTTTCCTTTCCTTCCTTTCCTTCCTTCCCTTTCCTTCCCTTTCCTTCCCTTTCCTTCCCTTTCCTTCCCTTTCCTTCCCTTTCCTTCCCTTTCCTTTCCTTTTCCCTTTCCTTTCCTTTTCCCTTTCCTTTCCCCTTTCCTTTCCCCTTTCCTTTCCCCTTTCCTTTTCCCTTTCCCTTTCCCTTTCCCTTTCCCTTTCCCTTTCCCTTTCCCTTTCCCTTTCCCTTTCCCTTTCCCTTTCCCTTTCCCTTTCTTTCTAGTTACAGATAAAATACTGTAACCACCACCACATGGGCTGTTGCAACAACTGACAAGCTTGCTGCCTTGTGAGATGTGCTTTAGCACAGATAGATGAACTTTTTTGGTTCTGTCACCCTAATAACAAAGTAATATGAATAATGCGTAAGAATCAGAGACAGAGGCAACAAAGGGAACCTTGTGGTTGGTGTCTACTACAGGCTGCCTGATCAAGGGGAGCCTGCTGACGAAGCCTTCTTCCTCCAGCTCCAGGAGGCTTCGCGCTTGCAGACTCTTGTCCTGCTGGGGGACTTCAACCACTGTGACATTTGCTGGAAAAGAAACACGGCGAGCTGTAGGCAATCCAGGAGATTCCTGGAATGCACAGACGACAACTTCCTAAGCCAGGTAATAGACACACCTGTCCGAGGGGACGCGATACTGGATCTGATGGTCACCAATGCAACTGAGCTCATCGGTGATGTCAAGACTGGAGGCAGCTTGGGCTGCAGTGATCACGCATTGGTGGAGTTCACACTCCTGAGGGACATGCGAAAAGCGAGGAGTACAGTCAGGACCCTAAATTTTAGAAAAGCAAACTTCCAGCTCTTCAAGGAGTTAGTCAGAAGGACCCCCTGGGAGACGGTCCTCAGGGACAGGGGAACAGAACAGAGTTGGCAGATCTTTAAGGACACCTTCCATAGAGCACAAGAGCTATCAGTCCCCAAGTGTAAAAAATCAGGCAAGGAAGGGAAGAGACCAGCATGGCTGAGTCGAGACCTGCTGGTCAAACTAAAGAGTAAGAGGGAACTGCACAGGCAGTGGAAGTAGGGACAGGTGTCCTGGGGGGAATATGGGCAAACAGCCCGGTTGTGTAGGGAGGAGGTCAGGAAGGCCAAGGCGAGGATGGAGCTGAATTTGGCAAGGGACGTAAAGAATAACAAGAAGGGCTTCTACAGGTATGTCAACCAGAAAAGGAAGGTTAAAGAAAGCGTACCCCCCGATGTACAAGAATGGAGAACTTGTATCAACAGACAAAGAGAAGGCTGAGGTACTCAACAACTTCTTTGCCTCGGTCTTCACTGGGAGCCTCTCTCCTCACCCCTCCCGAATCAATGGACCAAAAGATGGGGAGCAGGGGGGTAAAGCCCTTCCCACTGTAAGGGAAGATCAGGTTCGTGACCACATGAAGAACCTCAATGTACATAAGTCTATGGGACCTGATGAGATGCATCCCAGAGTCCTGAGGGAATTGCCTGATGTAGTTGCCAAGCCACTCTCCATGATATCTGAAAAGTCATGGCAGTCCAGTGAAGTCCCTGCTGACTGGAAAAAGGGGAATGTTGTGCCCATTTTTAAAAAGGGAAGAAAGGAGGACCCTGGGAACTATTGACCTGCCAGCCTCACCTCTGTGCCTGGGAAGATCATGGAACAGATCCTCCTAGAAGATATGCTCAAGCACATGGAGGACAGGGAGGTGATTCGAGACAGCCAGCACGGATTCACCAAGGGCAAGTCCTGCCTGAGCAACCTAGTGGCTTTCTATGAAGGAGTGACTGCATCAGCAGACAAGGGAAAAGCAAGGGATGTCATCTGCTCAGATTTCTGTAAAGCATTCGACACAGTCCCCCCACAACATCCTTCTCTCTAAATTGGGGAGATGGGTTTGATGGGTGGACTGTTCGGTGGATAAGGAATTGGCTGGATGGTCGCATCCAGAGGGTCATGGTCAATGGCTCAATGTCCACATGGAGACTGGTGACAAGTGGGGTCCCTCAGGGGTCCGTACTGGGACTGGTGCTATTTAACATCTTCATCAATGACATAGACAGTGGGATCGAGTGTACCCTCAGCAAGTTTGCAGATGACACCAAGCTGAGTGGTGCAGTTGACACACCAGGAGGATGAGATGTCATCCAGAGGGGCCTGGACAAGCTGGAGAGGTGGGCCTCTGTGAACCTCATGAGGTTCAAAAAGGCCAAGTGCAAGGTCCTACACCTGGGATGGGGCAACCCCCGGTATCAGTACAGGTTGGGGGATGAAGGGATTGAGAGCAGCCCTGCCGAGAAGGACTTGGGGGTACTGGTAGATGAAAAGCTGGACATGAGTCAGCAATGTGCGCTTGCAGCCCAGAAAGCCAACCGTATCCTGGGCTGCATCAAAAGAAGCGTGGCCAGCAGGTCGAGGGAGGTGATTCTGCCCCTCTACTCTGCTCTGGTGAGACCTCACCTGGAGTACTGCGTCCAGCTCTGGGGCCCTCAGCACAAGAAGGACATGGACCTGCTGGAGTGGGTCCAGAAGAGAGCCACAAAAATGATCCAAGGACTGGAACACCTCTCCTATGAGGACAGGCTGAGAGAGTTGGGGTTGTTCATCCTGGAGAAGAGAAGGCTGCGAGGAGACCTTATTGCGGCCTTTCAGTACTTAAAGGGGGCCTATAGGAAGGATGGGGACAATCTTTTTAGCAAGGCCTGTTGTGACAGGACAAGGAATAATGGATTTAAACTAAAGAAGAATAGATTTAGACTAGACATGAGAAAGAAATTTTTTACAATGAGGGTGGTCAAGCACTGGCACAGGTTGCCCAGAGAGGTAGTGGAGGCCCCATCCCTGGCAACATTCAAGGTCAGGTTGGCTGGGGCTCTGAGCAACCTGATCTGGTTAAAGCTGTCCCTGCTCACTGCAGGGGGGTTGGGCTGGATGACCTCTAAAGCTCCCTTCCAGCCCAAAGCATTCTATGATTCTAGGATTCTATGAATGTGAAAAAAGTTAAATAACAAAGTAGCAGTAATCATTTTCTGTGTTTTCTGAGACAAATGCAAAAATATGTTACAACCGTTATCAGTTAAGACTAAAGTTTCATCTGTCCCAGTAACCCATATCTGACAGAGGTTACTAGCACATCCTGAGGGACAGTGTGAAAAACAAAGCCAGTATGAAGTAAGCCTTCATCTAGCAGCACCCCCCACAACGTCAGATAGTTTAGAAATAGTCTGGGTTTTATGACATTTTAACTACATAACTTGACTATCATCCCATACTGAATACTATTTCATTATTTATTTCTATTTTTTCAAAAATACTTCCACTGACACTTGAGTTCAACCTAAATCTCATGTTTTTAAAGACTTCAGGGTGGGAGACACCCTTCCTCAGATGCCCTGTAGTTATCACCAACACAAAGAACTTGTTCAACTTTTCTGCCATGGATGTCCTTGACATCTGTTTTATACCTCAGACTTCTGCCAGGCTTCCTGCATCCAATGCATTTAAAAATACACTGACATCTTAGAATTTGCTTTTATGCTATAGCAATTTACTCCACTAGATCTCGGGGTTTTTTTCTCTTGTATTTCTTTCATTTGGACAAAGGATATCTTTTCTACCGCTTCACTGAATCTTTTTGGTTTGGTCCTTTAATAGTCTTTTCCAGTTGGTCATACACTTTTATTCTGAGCCTTGAATAAGAGCTTTAAACAACTGCCCTGCTGCCTGCAAGCATTTTATACTTCTTATAAGCATTGTATCATTGTGCAGTATTTTCTCATTTTGTTTGCACTATTGTACCACATTGGTAGGAGCTTTCATGTGAACAAAAGCTTATCTGTATATTTTATTTAATTTCTTGTGAATATACATCCTTTCTCTTAAGTTTTTCAAGATTCTTTTGAGTCTGGAATTGAATGAAACTGAAAGTTTTAAAGTAAAATGAAATCTTAAACCTCCTATTTAAATTTGCTATTGAATCACAACCTTTGAATCTCTGTGCTCATTCAGAATGGGACCTGACTGCCCACTTTGCCCACTTTTTGAAATGTCTGTGGGTGATAATGAGGCCTTTACTGGAGGAGGAATTAGGACAATCCCTTTGATGTTTCACTTTGTTAGGTAAAGCATCTACGGGGATTGCAAACATTTGTAATTTTCACACATCTCAATTTTCAACTTTTACATAATCTCTTGATAAATACCCTTTACAAACAAAAATATTAATTTCTTTCCTGGAAGTGACAGTTTTCCTTCTTTTACCTTCCCAAACCTTGCTTTGCCAATTCCTTTTCTCATTCTCATTACACTCTCTTTATAACCTATTATCACTAACATAAAATTAAACTGAGAACGTAGTAAGACAGCTGGCTAAAACTAGTTCTAGTTCACAACATGAAGAGCATTAGGTTCAAAGTGGAACAGAAGTTTAACATATTGATTCAAATAATCCATAGTGTCTGAAGAAGTTTTTAAGAAGTTCTGTAAATTGACAACGAGGAAAGATTTTATTCTTTTTTAGGTGTCATTTGAAGCTGTTAAGTGCTAAAAACTTAACATCAAATGTCCATACTGTGACCTTAGGTTCAAGTTTTAAATTTTCTTCTTGGGAATTTCTTTTATGTGATACTGTGTTGTGGTCATCTTTTACCTCCAGAGGACAAATAGTATTATTGATCAAATTGCTTAGTAAGTGGAGATTAGACAACTCTTTATTTATTGAAAATTACATTTTGCTATGTTCAGCTCTCTAGGCCTTTTAAGAATTAACACAAAATTGTATTCTATTAATGACATAATATACAGGACTGCAAAGCTGAGGGCATGTTTCTGTGGATGTAATCTGGTGTATGCTCATAGCTATACATTTACGTGCACATGCAAAAGAAACTGAGAAGGTTTGCATATGCTGCTTTTTCAAGGACAATTTAAAAATCAAGCAGGAAAAGAGAAAGCAAAACACCTGAAGATTTAAAAAAGAAAAGAAGTCTGAAAACTCACACTAGCAGACTATAGAGGTAGACTATAGGGGTAGAACTACAACCTGGAGCCAGGGCATAATGGTCTGCTGTCACCCAACTTCACCTTCATTAGCTTCCCAGAGGTTCAGAGAGGCTGGTTAAGGACTGGAATGACTTTCTCTCCCCACATCTTTGGCTTTCATGATGTCCTCCTCCTCCTCTCGTGCAACTTTCTGCCTTGAAGGATGGGACAGCATTTCTTTCCCTCTGTTCTTACAGCTTGAGACTTGTATTAATTCTGCCTCACAACACTTTCCTACAAGGTCCTGGAAAAAGTAGGCTTAAGGCTCACCTTGGACTCATGCAGCTTATCCCAGTCAGATTTCATTGCTGGACCACAATAAAAAAAAAACATTTTGCTTTAGTTAGCAGCTAAAAATTAGTGTATATTTTATATGAAATAGAAATTGATGTTCATCTGCAAAAAATATAACAAAACTCCAGGTATATAACATCATTTCTGAAAGACTGTGAGTGGAAAAAAAACCCACAATTAGTATAAAAATATGATTTAAAAAAATGTATACAGTAAGCAGTCATACAATTCTCATTTGCCACTAAAATTAAGAAATATTAATCTGTATTCATTCTCAGCATTCCTTCTTCCTTCAAAGAAAATGAGTACTTAACGAAAATTGTTCTCTCGGACACTAAAATCTTCATTGCAATAGGAAGAAGCTAACTTCACAGCTCATCCTGATTAAACCAAGCTGAAAAATAAATTTTGAAGGAAATATGGGGCCTGTCTTTCAAAAAAAAACCTATTTCTCTCACAGTTTAGAATAGCCATCTATTTAAAAAAAAAAAAAAATCTAGAAATGAATGGTTGGATTCTCGTTTTGAACTTCACATGAGTAACAGCATCACAAAAGCCACCACGTTTGAGCTATATAAAAACCCTCTGCATTAGCTAATGGACATATATAAAACAAGATTTTGTTCATTATACACAACTAATATTACTTGACCCTACTTCCAGTTTTGAAATCCATGTTTTAGGAAACATCATCCTACCTTGCTTTTGCATGGAAGTTATGAGAACAGGCTGAACTGTGCTGTATATACTGCTAATTTTCCTCAGCTCCAAATGATGTGCCAGGTCTTTCATACCCACCATGATGACACAAAATATTACATATCTACAGCAGAGTTGCACCTTTTTTTTCAACTCCCATTCCTTAGGGATGGCCATATCCAACACTCTAAAGTGAAGGAGTTGTAAGGGTTTATGTCTTGAAGTTTAATAGTTCCCATTTAGAAAAAGTCCACATTCTTTCCAAAAATGACATGCTCTGCTCAACTCTCACAGATTCATATGCAGAAGACTCGCATATGTAAGTTGTTTACAACTCCAAAGGTATTTTAAGAATGAATAGCTGATGCCTAGTTCCTTCCCATGCAAGACATTTCATTAAAGAACAAGATAATCATTTACCTATAGAAAAAGAAGATGAAGAATTGCTTCATTCCCTTCTGCTATCATTCACACAGATACACAAATAAGGTCTGATCCTTGGCTTCTGCTGAAGTCCCTTTGTGATAAGAATGCTTACATGAGTCATTATCAGGCATAAAGCCAGAATTATTTAGTGCATCCCCCAGGCTGTGCGAAGACATGACAGGAGTAGGTTTGGCTTTCAGCTCTGGAAGCAGAACACTAACTTCAAGCCACTTTTCTCACCCCCTCCCCTCATCATGTCTGGTAAAGGACTTGTCGTTAACTGCAGCTTCTGCTCTTCCAGATGGTAACTTCTAAAGTATACAATAGGAAAGTGGGAACATAATTCTCACATCTTCACTGATGTTGTAGGATTAAAAATCTTCACCTAAGAGACACCAAACTGCCAGCTCAAGGACAGTAGTATGCTTTGAAATGGATAATACACATTTCAAATGTTACATATTTCCTAGGGGTCTAAAAGAGGATTATGATTCAACTCTAAAACTGTACAGTGTCTCAGGGCCAGATTCTCAGCCAAAGTCAAACAGCACAGACTAAGTCTCAAGAGCATATACAACTTGCTTTAGATTTCTTGTACACCTTTTCAGAACTTCTCCTATTCTAGTCAACAGGGAGTATCAGACAGGATTATGGTACAGAATCAGTAAAGGTGCAGCTGAATGGAGTCCACAAAAAGACAAAGGAATGATTGCTTTTAGGGAAAATGTTCAAAAATATTGAACTATCTACAAATAAGGGAAATTAAGCAAATATTGTGCCACCACCTCGTTTTCAGCTGTACAACAGTACAGGGAAATCCTGTCCAGTTAGAGACTCAAATACTCTTAAAAAGGCCATGAAGCTGGAGATGCAAATACAAACAAAACAATTGCATTCTTTTACATTAAACCACAGATTTCAATTTATCACTGACTTCTTTGGCAGGCCAGAAAGGGCAGATTATTGAGAAATTATCATAAAATATGCACCAAGGCATTACCATGCAGAGTATTCATAGCAAGTTTTCCCTTATTTGAGAGATTTTAACCTACATTAGCATAGGATGCCCTAAGTAAGCAATGAAAATGTACACATCAACATAGAAAGAGGTCTGTATTACATTGCTGTCTCCTATTCCATTTTTTCCAGTTAGTGAGACAGCCTAAGCAAGGCAAGATTTTGTAGACTAGAAAGGCCACATTCTTTGTACTTCCAGTGTGATTCTTCTTGTCATTGTCTGGCATTTCTTTAAAGCAGGTTCACAGGGCTTTTTCCAGATGCACTTATCACCCACATTCAGTCTGTGATTATTCATCTTGTATTTCCACTTTGTAGAGATACTAATGTTTCACGATGTTTCATTAGGGATTCACAAAGCTAATTTCTTCTTAGTATTCTCTTTTTTTTCAATTTGCCCTATATCGTCATCAATATTTTTGTTGTGCTATAAATGCACTAAGGATAGTGAAGATGCCTGAGAACTGGAAGAGGACATTAAAGTACCCAACTTTTTAAAAAAAGGAAAAAGAAATAGCCAGAGGAACTACAGCCTAGCTTCAGAAAGAGTCCGGAATTTAAAAAATAGCAAAGAATTTGTAAATCCCTCAAAAATAAAAAATAGTTAAAATCAATTGCTCCATAAGATGTCTTGTTAAATTAGTGTAATCTCTTTCTTTGACAGGGTAGGTGGCTAGGTGAATAGGGGAAGGTAGTAGGTCTCTACATTCATAAGACCTCTGACACCGTTCTGCATGACTATCTTATAATGTGGCTAAGAAAATATGATCTAATTAGAGTAACCTAGAAAAGGGTATAAAATTATGGAAAACTTCTCTCAAAAATAGTGATCAAATCGAACATTTTCTTTAAGGTTTGTCAAAGATTTGTTTGTGCCCAATCCATTCAGTATCTTCATTAGTAACCTGGATTTGGAGTAGAAATTGTACTGATAAAATGTGTGGATGGCACAAGACTGGGAAGATTTGCAAGCACATTACCATTGAAAATAATGCTGAAATGGAGAAATGACCTATAAAGGCTGATACAATAGAAGTGGAAATGAAAAATTTTCTAAAAAGTAAAAAGCTGTAGAGACTGTTAGAGCAAGATCCAGAGGCCTTAGTGGTTCACAATGGAAATATAAGGCATCAATAACAATTAAGTTTTTTTATTTAAAAAAAAAAAAAGAGATGAGGACAAAGTAATTCCTAGATTCTATTAACAAAGCATCCAATGCAGGGCACAGCATGTGAAAATTTGAGTGTACAAGGCAGAAGGAAAGCTTGTGCTGGGTCCAGTCCAGGGATAATCCTTCAAGAAAAAGGTGGACAATTTGGGAAAATCCAGATGAGAGCAGCAAGAACACTGAGAGATTTAAGATACATGATTGATGAAGAAATTAGTTTTGATTACACTAAAAAAAACCCAGAAATAAAACAGGATAACTTTTTTCCAGTGCATAAAAATATGCCATAGGATTGTAACAAGCTGTTTTCCATGGCAAATCAGCTGTTCTCATTCAGACTCAACAGCTATGCAGAATAAATTGATATAATTTCCAAAGAGGAAGGTCTGGTGTTGAACATGAAGCAAAAACTCCAGCCAGCAGGTTGGTAAAAAAAAAAAAATTGAAAAGGCTGCTAGACTGCTTTAGAAAATCTTGGGACATTTTTAGCAGGTTTGCTTTACATTTGTTCAGAATTCTTCAGTGCAGAACTCTGGACTAAACCATCTTCTGATGTTCCCTGAACTGTTTCTGTCATCTTTAAACTTTCCAACGATGGTTGTCAATGTCTAGGCAAAGTTATGAAAGTCAGCTGAATATTAGTTTTATTTGTGAAAGATGGCCAACTCTGGTACTGAGAAATGTAACATCTGAAAGTGTATGTACCAATTACCTATAAAAGCTATTTTTCTCAATACATCTTGTCTTCATTCAGCACAAGCAGGGCTAAACTATTTCTGAATTCAAATACATTATCTGTTCCCTTTGCAGTTTGTTGCACTTGAATTCATTCTATATAAATGGGGAAATACTTATATATAAAAAACTTATTTGTAAAGGATATATGAAATCCATGAGCAATTTTTCATTTGCAGATGGCAAAATTAAGAATCCTTCAGGAACAGGAATAATGTTAGATTCTTAAAAATATTTTGATTTCTCCATAACAATTACTGTTTGTTGATGGTAAAGTTAAAAACTTGAAAATAGGTTGAAAATAGCATCATACCCTGTGCTAATTAAAGGATGAGCAGTAAGCCAAATTCCATTACATAGGAAATGTAAAATATTTATTTTATTATTGTTTTGAGTAATCTAAATAAGTTTGAATTTTATGTGATCTAGGAATACAGAAACAAGATTTGATTTTTCACATGTAATGTATTGCACTACATAACTTATTAAGGAGCTTACCAATGCCAATAAAACATCTTTATTTTATAACCACATGCTATATTTTCCTGGTTCTTGGCTGTATTTGAGCCAATTTAAAATAAAACACTAGCTGATGATCATTTCAAAATACAATTCCATATACCATTTGGGGGGTTATTATGTTTTCTTTTTATGCACATTCTGTATTAACTCTGCAAACCTTGTGTTTTTTAAATTCCAGCTGGGGTTTGTTCATTTTTCCCCTTGGCTTAATCTCAGTAAAAGAAATGTAAATTTTAAGTGCAGCAGGAACTTCAGATAAAATTGGCATTGCCACTCCTTCTGAAAATTGAAGTGTTCAGAATTTACTTTTCCCAGGTTTATTGTATGTATCTGTTCAATAGGATTTCTTAAGTCATCATGATGGCATTCCTCTCTTATGGTGTAAAAGCTTATACATATCCTGCCATTTGACGTAAGTGGAACAATATTTAGATGGAGTATGTGCTTTTGATGGGAGGTTGAAATCTTTGGAAAGATGTTAATGTAATCGTACTGGCTATGCAATTTACATTAAGTAAAGAAAGAGTACTCGGCAAGTTTTATCTAGGGATGTGATGGTCTTGGCTGGGATAGAGTTAATTTTCTTCACACTAGCTTGTTTTCCCTAATTGTTAGAGCAATGCTGGTGGAGCAGCACTACCTAAAATGCCAGATGGTGACATTTAAAATACTCAAGGTTTCAGACTGATTTGCTTTGATGTTTTCCCATGAAGAGAGATGTCTTTTGGACCGTAACTGGAACATGTGGTTACTGAGAAGGGTAAGGAGAAGAATTGCTATGATATTGTCCTACAGTTGTCCAGGAGCAGGGCAGTGGGGTCACTGGGGCAGCCCCAGCCCTGGACATTGGGAACCTCCCTGGGGATGGGCCGAGGCTGGGAGGGGAAAGCTGGAGACCGGCCCTGCTGCAGCTTCACTGGGGCAGGGGCCGATGGCCCAGGAAGGATTGACATGGGCTCCTGGGCCATGGGCAGGAAAAATAAAGATGATAAAGTAAAAAGACAAACTACAGCTACGCTGGCCAATCCACACTGTGTCTTCTCCCTCAGTGCAGCCATCAGTCTCATCAGGGGCCGGGGAAGGGTATGAGCATGGGCAGGCAGCATGGTGTCGCAATTCATTTTGTATGTCAATATTTTGCATCCTGCATGTACCAACTGCATATGCTGCATTGCTACAGTTGCATATAGGCAGCAGTTATAACAATTTATACCTGTTATCTTTGTAAATAAATAAACCTTCTGTACCAGAATTTGTATATGTTTATACATCATCATCATCTAAATATTAAATTTAAAAAAAAGAAAATCTGGTTTAGGAAGCATAACTTCTACTGCCCTAATGATTCTATTTACCAGTGTGCTCAAGTTAGACATCATGGCTACATTTAAACAAGTAAAATGAGCAGTGCCAGAAAACGTTTCCAGACACAAGAACTTGATCTTCTACAAGGTTCCCAGCATGGTTTTGGCCAGACAGACTGAAGCTCTCTCAGATGAGAACTGGGCACAGCCAGGGAGTTGGCTTGGGCCAGGGCTCATTCTCAGCAAACACCTGGGTGCAGCCACCTGTTTTGTAGGGTGAGACAGATGAAGGGAGATGACCAGACTGTGCCAGACAGCCTTGTGGCAGTGGACTGGCCTTGGCGAGTGCTAGCTTACTAGTGCAAATTTAGCCAATACCTCTTGAATGACATGAATAGTTAACCTATACAGCAAGATCACTTCAATAGACGAGCTGGCTTTTTGTCAGGAAACAGAGAAATTATAAGTAGTCTACATCAGACTTTGCAGGCGACTTTCCTAACAAAGAATTGTCCATATATGATGTGATGAAGAAGGAATTTAGACAGACAAATTATCACAAAGAACTTGTTTGAAAACAAGGGCAACCTTATAAGATACAGTCAAATAAAATGTTTCTTTCTTTGCCTCACATCAGGCATATTATTTTGCATATACATTTCTCTAATATTTATCCTTACATATTGATAAATATGTGCATACATTAACAATGAAAAATTAATATCGGAGGGATTAAGTTTCCTGTAGATGGAATTTCAGAAACCCTGATGTAGTTACAGTAAATCAGAACATGTTTAATGCCTTAGAGCAGACTTGCAAATATCTATCCTCTCCTCTTACTTTGGCAACATGCCTTCACTGTCCTCCAGGACTAAGGGAAAACCACCTTTTCTACAGGACCAGAACACAGCTACCACTTGCCATACTACTATAATATTCTTGGTAAAGAAACAAGAAAAGTTTTGCATGATAAAATCAGCCAAGTTTGTGTTTTTCATATATGGAGGAATATTCTGTGCTGCTTCTAGAAGACATACCACAAACATCCACAGTGATTTAATCAGATATTGCAGATGTTACAAGAATTGTTTTCAGAGTGCTGTCTGGTTTATTATGAGGGTTCATTTGATCGTTATCTGTTTTAAAAGCTCAAAATAAATATGTAATTCCATTTCACTTCAGGGCAGCTTAATTTTCTTCAGAAATGTTCATATAAGGTATCTCAAAACACTTTGCAAACAGAAACAAGATTGTGTGGCAACCAAGCTTTTGCAACAAATTCTGTATAATTCATGAATGTGAAAAACAGTGTGAACATCAAAGTTCAACTCTTCATGTTCATTTGCATGAATTCTAGTTTATTTGCAGGGATATTTTGGCAGCCATTATTGTGGAACATTTATTCCTTTATTTTCCTGAATTGTCAATATATTGCCCTTCAAATCGATGGAAAGGAAGACTGTACTGAAGTACAGGAAACTTGCTCTTAAGGAAATGTTTTTCCATTGTCGCTGCACGTGCCAAGTACAATACATCTTTGCCTTTCACTGATTTAAAAGCAAGTCCTTTAAAAGTAAGAGGTTGCAGGGGCTAACCCAGTGGTCTAATTTTTTCGTGATTTCCATTGTTCTTTTGACAGGAGGAAAAGAAAGAAAGAGAGTATTTTTCTAAAGAGCTCCCTAAGTCACATAGATTTGGGAGTGTCAGAAAAAAGGAAACAGAGGAGTGAGTGTGAGGTAACCATCTCCTCTATACAGGGAGAGCACTTCTCTTTAGTAAAAAGAACTCATGAAAATGCATAGCCAAAACTAGTAGTTGCAGGAAAGTGTTTTCCAGAGACAAAATTCACAGCCATATTTAAGTATAATCTGATGAAGACCACTATGTTAACATAATTTAAAAAAAAGTCACGCAGAGACCACTTTAAGTAGCATTATTCACTGTCTTTTTAGCAGATTATCTTCATACATGACTTGTATGAATAACATGGCTTTTTTGTGTTTCAGATCAATCAGAACATTTCTCTAAGTGACTTTGGGGATAGGAGAATGCATACATAACTTATATCTCAGCTTTAGTAGGAATGTTGGCATCGCCTTCCTGAAGTGAAATAGGGGAATAGTCTTGGAAATTAAATAGGGGAATGTTTTTGTAGCAGAGGGGCTACAGGGGTGGCTTCTGTGAGAAGCTGCTAGAAGCTTCCCTTATGTCTGATAGAGCCAATGCCAGCCAGTTCCAAGATGGACCCACCGCTGGCCAAGGCCAAGCCAGTCAGTGATGGTGGTAGCGCCTCTGGGATAACATATTTAAGAAGGGGGGAAAAAAAAGCAACCAGGGACACAAACTGCAGCTGGAGTGAGAATATGTGAGAGGAATGACTATGCAGACACCAAGGTCAGTGAAGAAGGAGGGGGAGGAGGTGCTCCAGGCACCACAGCAGAGATTCCCCTGCAGCCCCTGGTGCAGACCATGGTGAGGCAGGCTGTCCCCCTGCAGCCCATGGAGGTCCATGGTGGAGCAGATATCCACCTGCAGCCCGGGGAGGACCCCACGCTGGAGCAGGTGCATGCACCTGAAGCAGGCTGTGACCCTGTGGGAAGCCCACACTGGAGCAGACTCCTGGCAGGACCTACAGACTTGTGGAGAGAGGAGCCCACGCTGGAGCAGGTTTGCTGGCAGGACTTGTGACCGCATGGGGGACCCACGCTGGAGCAGTCTGCTCCTGAAGGACTGCACCCCGTGGAGGGGACCCACACTGGAGCAGTTTGTAAATAACTGTAGCCCGTGGGAAGGACTCACGCTGGAGAAGTTCGTGGAAGACCTTCTCCCATGGGAGGGACCCCATGCTGGTGCAGAGGAAGAGTGTGGGGAGTCCTCCCCTTGAGGAGGAAGGAGCAGCAGAGACAACATGTGAAGAACTGACCATTACCCCCATTCCCCATTCCCTTGCGCTGATCGGGGGGAGCATGTAGAAAAAATCAGGAGTGAAGTTGAGCCCAGGAAGAAGGGAGGGGTGGGGGGAAGGTATTTTAAGACTTTTTTTTTTATTTCTCATTACCATACATATGTCTCAGTCCTCTCTGCTACTCAGTTTTGATTGGTAATAAATTAAACTGATTTTCCCCAAGTCGAGTCTGTTTTGCCCATGATGGTAACTGCTGAGTGATCTCCCTGTCCTTACCTCAATCCAGGAGCTTTTTTGTTATATTTTCTCTCCCCTGTCCAGTTGATAAGGGGAATGATATAAAGGCTTTGGTGGGCACTTGGCATCCAGCCAGGGTCAACCCACCACACCTAGATGAAACCATTATAGGGTAGTGCAAAACTTATTTAAAACCAGTATTCAAACAGAAGATTTAAAACATCCAGTATGAAAATGGAAGCACATATTCAGTGGGATTGTTACTGTTCCAGTCCTGGTCAGTATCTTCATCTTAATGATGGAAAAAAGTGTAAATAAGCACATCAACAGCTAAGAGAGCACTGAATGACAAGATAGGAATTTAAAATTCTCTCAACGCGTAGGAGAAATGGTCTGAAAAAAGTAAGATGCAATTTAATAAAAACAAGTGCAAGTTTCAACATTTTTGTAGCAATGAGCAACTGGGTGGGGGACAACTAGCTTAACAGCAGTCTAAACAAGCACGATCTAAGCATAACTTAATGTTGTCATGCTGCTGCAAAAAGAGCAAACAATATTATGGGATACTTGAGCAGGAGTCAATGGTAACTCATGAAGTAAACCTTCTGTTCTACTCAGAATTTATGTGGTCCTCAACTGAATTATTGTGCCCATTTTTTTTTCTCTGAACACAGACCAACTGGACACACTTAAAATATGTGCTATGAGGAAAACTTGAAAGAAATGGATTTATTTAGCTTAAAGAAAAGAAGGATGAAGGAAAACTTCCTAACAGTCTTGAAATCTGCAAAATACTGTTGCAAAGAAACAGGTATCTTAGGATATTACAATTAGAGGAATCACCCTTTAAGAGTTGTCTGCCTCTCTGTCTGTTGGTAATAAAGGAAATCTCATTTAAATTAGGATCCTAACTTTCCCATGCATAAATTATATTAAGAAAAGCAAGGATACTTTCAGGCTCCACAGACCAAAATTCATCTAATGCACTTCTCTTCCTCAGTTGTAATTGATGTAACTACTCTTTTACTTCAAGTGGTGTTATTTATGACATTTTAAGGCACAACAGAATGCATAAAATTAAATGGATGAGCTCTTGGCTTTGGTATTTTGTTAAATGCACATCACTTACTACCGGAAGCAGATTTAAAAGTTCCGATGCCTTATACATAAAATTAATGTGCAAGTCCAGCTTCATTCATATCCTAGCTGAGATCTCACAAAGGTATGTATCTGAAAGCAACCTCTGCACTAGGACAGAGTTCTCTGTGTTATAGTGATCCCTCCTCAAAAAAGCTCAGACAAATTTCATCAGTCTCCTCCAGAAAACCTCACCAGAAGCCACCACATATATATTTCTTGTCAGGACCCCTGCCTCTGCCTGTCTTAAGGCATCTCCACTTCAGTGGGTTAGCCCTCAGTTGACTCTGGAGAAGTTTTAAACAGTTTGTCTAAATAAATTTGACTATTTGTCTAACAGCAATGGTATTTGTATAATAACCAATGAAAGCTCAGGGTACATACATTCACCCTACTGGTTTGCTGTCTCATAAATCATAAAATTCCAGCATAACCTTTATCTGCTGGTCTGAATGAAAGGTTTAGTTGAAAGTTTAATTTCCACATGGGCTCTTTGTATCCCACTGCAAGCCAGGTCAATGGCTGCCACAGCCACTTGGGTGTAACAATTCAGAATCAGTTTTATTTTCCATTCAACAACAACAACAACAACAAAAAAAGACAAACCCCAAAATAACCCTGCCTACTTCTCCATTTCAGGGAGCCTTGCCTGTTTTCTCTGGATGACAGCTTAGCCTTTTGTCCATCCCTCCTCTTTCTGGCCTAGAAGATTTTATATTTGCAAGTTAGGAAGCAACCCCCTAGGCTGATTCTCATCACCTGTATTTGTCCTTTCATGCCCTCAGATCCACAGGGTCAAGACTGATGAAATGCAGATGTACATAGTTGCAGTGTTAGTTGCAGTAACAAGCCTGTTAAGGCTACAATTGTTGAGAATCCACTTATATAACTCAAGTAGAACCCTAAAATATTTTAATTTATCTACCAGAATTAAAACTCCCGTTTCCCAGGGTCCTCTCCAAGTGATTTATTTCAATGCGCTCATTGCAACATTTAGCCAGGTTGGCCATAGAACTGCTGTCCTAAGGAGCTCCAGGTCTTCCTCTATTTTATGTCTGTTCTCTGACCATAGGATACACAAAATACACCATCAAGGTGAGCAGCTGCACATCCATGGTAGGGTTTCAAATTCATTAGGTGTCACAGGGGTTCTATGTGTTCTGCATGGAAAGGGTGGAAGCTGGTGGGCCTGTAAGGTGTTAAAAAAAACAAGCCATACTTGGAACTCTGGAGTTACAGGACACTTCCAGTAATTCTTCGTTATGCATATATTACATGAATATATAAGCCATTTCATACATGAATCCAATCTTTAAGGCCTTTTATCATTTAGCCAGTCTGTGATATCAGATATAAATCTAATTCACATACTGCACTTAGTCTCCTTTTTAACATGTTCAACTTAGGTTAGTCCATGCCATCTCCTGGGTTCACAAGTACCATCTAATCTCAATTAAAAATTGCTGGAGTGCATGGGGAATGTCCATCACATCAGAACACAAGACCTAATTGGTTATTGGCAAATTACCTTTCACTTATCTCATGTAGGTCTCTCTTCTTCAGGAGGTCAAGCAAAATTATCAGATCAGAAAAGTACCTTCTCCCTTCTGTTATAGTCTAGAATACACTTTAAATGATATAGCTTAGCACCCACATTCAAAACACTGTAACCAGAGGCTTTTACAAAGTACAATGCTATGCATTTCAATGACTAGTCATTTGGGAGTGTTGAAAGTTGCTGTTGTCACTTCATAAACCATCTTCTTAGTATACTTGACAGATCTCATGAAAGATCCCACTCATAGGAGGATAGACTGGATGAAAGCCTATGACAAAGTCTAAATATCCTTAAAGAATGTCTTCCAAAAAGACTGTCTTGCCAATCAGCATGGTAAAGGTGGAATTCAGAGCCATGTTATCAGAGCAGGGAGGGAAATCTTGCTTTGAAGTAGAAACTCTTGCAAGGAAGAAAGCATATTCCATTATTAAAAAATAAAAAAAAAAAAAAAAAAAAAAAAAAGAGTGCCCAGCCCTTAAATAGGCAATAACATTACTGAAAAATTCTTTGCTTGGGAACAAGATGTAAGAAAGCACACCTATCCTGCAAGGCATAATAAGTACAGTGGGAAACACCAGCAATTTAATTACAGTGTTGCAGTCGACACTGCTGCCAGCTGTATTTCAAGCACAGCATAGAGAGGAAACACAGACTTTTCCTCTAATGAAATAACCTGTGTCACTTCCAGCCTGGAGAACTGGGGTGGGAAAGGAAGATGTGGGAGCTTTAAATCCAAGAAAGAATCCATAGACTCTCCATCATGATTATTATGCAAGTGCAGAGAGATGTTAAATACATCAATCAGAGCAAACCAGTCTCCCCCCAGCCCCATAGAAAAGAGGCAGGGTATGAGAGAACAGCTGGAGCTGATCCCTCTGAGTGAGTGTCTTCAGCTCTGCAGCCCACCACCTGCCATACTCCCCAGGTTCTGCCATAGCTTCACAGAGGCACAAGCTTCTCCCAGTCTTAGCAGGAAATTATTCACAAGAAAGAGAAACATGTCAGCAACAGCAAGGCATCAGAAGACTGATTCAATCTTCAGTGTATGAGCACAGGCTTGCGTTTCAACCATTACCTTAAAAGTGGAGATCCTACCACAACTGTAACTCATATATATACACGCAAAACCAAGTTTTCTTCCATTGGACCACTCAGCTGTGAACCATGACTGAACTTGTAGTTTGTGGAGCTAGTACTCTTTCACTGTGAAACACCAAGAAGGTGGTTTTGGAAAATAACCAAATCAAGCAATTCCTTTCCTCTCATAAACAAGACAAAAACCTGTCAGAACTCACCTAAGCAGTGAGAGATCTTGTGTCTAACAACCACTCTTTCATTTGTCCACTAAAGTTGTTAGTCTTGAGGAACCACAAACATTGTATTATAGGTGTGTCCTTACACAGAAGTTTCCAAGACACTTATTAACAAAATAAGCATTGAAAGATCAAGTACTCTCTTCATTTTCATGGATAACACTGAGTTCTGATGCTTTTTTATAAGACATTCCAAAAATATACAGGCTGTGTCAGGTGAAACAAACTCGACACAATGGTCTCTCCTGAGCTGCTGTGCTATGAATCTATGGGACTTCTTCCTCTGCAACTGCTTTTCTGCAAATATGAAACTGTCTCTTCCATCTTCCATGCCAGTGGTGATATCTATTTACCTTCCTAATACCTGGTCTTCTGGAGAAGCTAAGCCAATGAACACTGTGACCTGAAACAAATTATCACCAGCAAAAAGTCATAGAACAGCAGCCAACAGTGAGGAAATAACATAATGGAAGCAACAACTGCATAAAAAAGACTGTAGCACACTGGTAGTCCAAGAAAAACATTTGGCCAACACTTATGACTATGACAAATAGCTAATGAGACATTCATGAATGGGCAGCCAGTTCCAAAGTTTTCAACGGATGTGGGCATTTGAATGATGGTGGAAAGTACAGGGGTGAAGGCGGGAAAAATACTTTTCCTATAGTTAATCTATTTATTTTTGGCTATTTATATAAAGACAAAATAAGACTTTTTTGGTTTTTTTAGAAGTGTTTTATACTGTGTTGGTAGCATCTTTGGACTGATTTGACCTACAGTTTTGTCATTGACTTCATTGGCATATGTATTTGACCTTAAATTAAATATATTTCTCTGGAAGTTAGTAATATATAATATTTATTATATATAATCGTATTTTAACTTGAAAATACAATCATTTGGGAGAGAGGTTATTTTTTCTCATCATTGCCTTTATAGGGATCACACTTCACCACACATTCCTCTCACCCCTGTATAACTCTCTTCTCTACAGAAGTCCTGGATAACCTACTACTCTTCTACCTTCCTCTTCTTTCAGCTTTCTTTTCCATGTCTGTTCATACACAGCTCCTTCAGCTACGTTGCTGTCCCTGGAAGTTTTTTTGCCTTTTATATTCCCAATTCCCTCTGACACTCTCTAGGCTTCTGGATCACCAGACATCCCAAGTCCACCATTTTCCTCCTTTGCTTGGGAACGATGATTCTATCTGTCCCATTCCACCCTTCTTCCCAGATCATTCCTACAAATGGTCTCCTCTCAGTCCGAAATTCCTTTTTGCCAGCTGTGTTGACATTGCAGCTGTACCAGCTCATCCCAAGAATGTGATATCCCCAGATAGTATTCTCAGTTGTCTGCCATGTACGAGACAAAATATGAGTCTCAGCAGAGGCAAGGGCCTCTAGTCAATGCACAGTTCTCAAACTGTCCTCCTCTGGAGAATGCTTGGGAAATCACCACCCAGATTGATGCAATCAGCCATTCTCTCCCAGGGAATAAAGGCAGAAGCATTAGGCACTAGTGTTTCCCTAGACACCATAGAATCACAGAAGCATAGAATCATTTAGGTTGGAAAAGACCTTTAAGATCATCCAGCCCAACCATTCACCTACACTACCAAGTCCACACTAAACCAATCAAGGGTAGACTAGACTAAACCATGTCCCGAAGTGCCACATCTACCCGCTTTTTGAACACTTCCAGGGATGGTGACTCCACCACTTCTCTGGGCAGCCTGTTCCAATGCTTGACCACCCTTTCCGTAAAGAAATTTTTCCTAATATCCAACCTAAACCTCCCCTGGCACAGGTTAAGCCCATTTCCTCTCGTCCTATCGCTAACTACTTGGGAGAAGAGACGAACACCCACCTCACTACAACCTCCTTTCAGGTAGTTGTAGAGAGCGATAAGGTCTCCCCTCAGCCTCCTTTTCTCTAGGCTAAACAATCCCAGTTCCCTCAGCCGCTCCTCATAAGACTTGTGCTCCAGACCCTTCACCAGCTTCGTTGCCCTTCTCTGAACATGCTCCAGCACCTCAATATCTTTCTTGTAGTGAGGGGCTCAAAACTGGACACAGTATTCAAGGTGCGGCCTCACCAGTGCCAAGTACAGGGGGACAATCACTTCCCTGCTCCTGCTGGCCACACTATTCCTGAGATAAGCCAGGATGCTGTTGGCCTTCTTGGCCACCTGGGCACACTGCTGGCTCATGTTCAGCCGGCTGTCTACCAACACCCCCAGGTCCTTTTCCACCAGGCAGCTTTCCAGCCACTCTTCCCCAAGCCTGTAGCATTGCATGGGGTTGTTGTGACTGAAGTGCAGGACCCGGCACTTGGCCTTGTTGAACCTCATACAGTTGGCCTCAGCCCATCGGTCCAGCTTGTCCAGGTCCCTCTGCAGGGCCATCCTACCCTCCAGCAGATCGACACTCCCACCCAACTTGGTGTCATCTGCAAACTTACTGAGGGTGCACTCAATCCCCTCATCCAGATCATCGATAAAGGTATTCAACAGGGCTGGCCCCAAAAGGGAGCCCTGGGGAACACCGCTCGTGACCAGCCGCCAGCTGGACTTAACTCCATTCACCACTACTCTCTGGGGTCAGCCACCCAACCAGTTTTTTACCCAGGGAAGGCTACGCCCGTCCAAGACATGAGCTGCCAGCTTCCCAAGGAGAATATTATGGGAGACTGTGTCAAAGGCTTTCCTAAAGTCCAGGTAAATGGCATCCACAGCCTTTCCATCATCTACCAGGCAGGTCACCAGGTCATAAAAGGAGATCAGGTTGGTCAAGCAGGACCTGCCTTTCATGAACCCATGCTGGCTGGGCCTGATCCTCTGGTTAACCTGCACTTGCCTGTTGAGTTCACTCAATATGAATCTCTCCATAATCTTCCCCGGCACTGAGGTCAGGCTGACAGGCCTGTAGTTCCCTGGGTCCTCCTTCCAGCCCTTCTTGTAGATGGGCGTCACATTGGCAAGCCATAACTGCAAGCCACATTGCACATCACATATTCATCTTGAGCTTTCCTGCCTGTATGTGTTACATATATTTTACATGTAGAGCACCCTCACAGAGCAACCCCAAGCAAAGAAACACATATTCTACAAAATTTTAGGGATGTGGGATGCTTGAGGCAATTTGTCACTGTTTTGTAAGTCCAGCGTTGACTTGGGTATTTGTTTCTTGTTTCTGTATCATTCTCTCATCCCAACAAAGTGAAAAAAGGACACTGCATACATTTCAGAGTCTGCCTGCTCTTGCTGTCCACACACACTCTGCCTTTAGAGTGTGTTTTGGGAGAAGGGATGCTTGAACTCTCCTGCTTTAGGTGGCTCTTGACAGTGGCCCTGACTCTGTGGCCTACACTTGCAATGTCACTTGATTGCAAAGATTCACTGGACCATTGAAGATGAAAAACCAAACAAAACAAAGATGAATTATCAAATTTGCATGGAAAAAAAGACACAGTCACAAAGTAGTCTGATGAGAGTTAGAGTCTGAAGAGATGTCAGTAGTGTGAGGTGGCTTCTGTGACATAGCTGGAGAGTATTTGTATATTGATCATCTAGTGGGTATCATTAAAGGAGGCTCAAAAGGGCCATCTGATGGTCATGGTTAAAGGAAGCTCAGAAGGGATGTCCAAATTGTCATCCAGAGGCCAGGCACAAGAAAGTTCTTCCTAGAGACCACAACTGCAGAATATAAACACAAATAAGCACCATGGCCATTGCACTCATTGTGTAACTGTGGCATCTGCTGACAAATGCAAACAAAAATGTGCCCAGGATCTCACCCTTGAGAAAGGGTATGGCAAAACAACACTTAAACCTATTTCTCTGTTGCATGGCAGAACTAATAGAAAATGTAATTAAGTCAGAAGGGGGAGAAGTTATGACCTCAGGACCTGGTCCAACATCCTGTAGACAGTAGCCTGGATAGTTTCAGTGGTCTGATCTATCACCCACTGAAAAGGTCTGGATTCCAGGAAGGCCAGATCAGTCCTGACTCACACTCAGCACATGGCTTGTACGTACAGTAAGAGCGAAGTTGAGCCAAGGACACAGCAGACACTTGTTTGCCCACAGCTTGTGTCTTCTTCCACAGATTAGTGCTGAAAAACTACAGCTGGGCTTTACATGGCAACTGTATGCTAAGTTTCCCCTTCTTATCTTTAGGGATCTACAGGATATAGATGGTATTGCAAATCCCATTTTGTGCAGAAGGCTTCCAGACTCCATTTTTTTGCTCCATAGTCTGGTGTAACCCTTTACTCTGTGGTCCTGCCCAGTCTTCCTTCTCACTCCTAAGGAGTGTCCTTTTGACCTCCTTGCCCTATCTGAGGGGTTCCCCTCACACACTTAGTTCCTCTATTGTTCCTGAGCTTTTCTCTAAGCATCTCGGTAACCTTGCAGTAATATCTACCATTCCTCTAGCACCAGCATTTCTGAAAGTCTTTTGGGGTTTACTTTGCCCCGTTGTCCTGGTTTTGGCTGGGATAGAGTTAATTTTCTTCCTAGTAGCAGGCATAGCGCTGTGTTTTGGATTTAGTATAAGAATAATGCTGATAACACACTGATGTTTAGTTGTTGCTAAGTACTGCTTATGCTAGCCAAGGACTTTTCAGCTTCCCGTGCTCTACCAGGTACACAAGAAACTGGGAGGGGGCACAGCCAGAAGAGTTGATCCAAACTGACCAAAGAGGTATTCCATACCATATGATGTCATGCTCAGTATATAAGCTGCGGGGAGCTGGCCAGGGGGCAGTGATTGCTGCTCAGGAACTGGGTGGGTATCGGTCAGCAGGTAGTGAGCAATTGCATTGTACATCACTTGCTTTGTATCTTATTACTATTATTATTATATTGTTATTATTACTACTAGTATTTCACTTTATTTTATTTCAATTATTAAACTGTTCTTATCTCAACCCAGGAGTTTTCTCACTGTTACTCTTCCAGTTCTCTCCCCCATCCCACCGGGGCAGGGGGAGTGAGCGAGCAGTTGCATGGTGCTTAGTTGCTGGCTGGGGTTAAACCACACCACCACTAATATCAGAAAAGACATTCAGGATATTAAGTTTGTCCCTGTCTTGCTTCTGGATTCCAGGGATGGTTAGAGGGACAGTAGGCATCTAGCCATTCGGTTAAATGTTGTGAGTTTTCAGGATGAAAAGGGCATTCTTACTGGCATTTTAAAACCTCAGGATGAGGGAACTATTATGTAAGAAGTAGTCAGACTATGTCTTCGAACCAGGCAACAGAAGTCTACCTGTATCTTCTTATTCAGGCCTGTACTCTTTTTTTAGATCTGGCTCCTACTCTAACCCTTTGTCTTAATATGGGCTGTGGTTATCTGCAATCTGATCCAGAAAGATTAGCAGTGACATTGTTTTAAAATCACCCTGAAATTGCAATTTTCTTTTTAAGTCATGTATTGAATTGATAAGAGAAACAGTTTCTCTGTAATAGAATTAATTAGTTTAATATATTGGAAAAGAACAGAGATGAGAAAAATATTCATTTTCAGATGCTTCCTACTTAAATTTCACCATAAACTTGGACTGACATATTTTAATATCCTGACACTATAAAGCTATCTTGTACTTATGTTGGCCTTTTTTTGTCATTGTCATGAAAATAAGTCATAAAAACATATCCATAGTCTTGAATTTATATTAAGATTGCAATAAATCTTAAACACCTCCATACTGGAGATGGAAAAAATGATGAGGTCATCCCATCGATGCGCCTGCCAATGAAGGAATATTTTCTGCAGCGTAGTCTCCACTGATTTATAGCCAGATTGGACAAATGACTTAAGTGATGGTTTCCCTTCTGAGAGCTACTTCAAGAGAACAGCAATACAAAATGTATCATGGAAACTAACCAGTGTACTTTTTCCAGAAGCTATTTCATATCAGAAATAGCTATTCAATCATATTTGTAATATATTGAGCGAATATATTGCTCAACATATTGAAAGCAAAACAAGCAGACACTTAAAGGTTGAATAAAAAAACGACTACAACTTTGATTGAAACTGACGTAATTCTTTTCCACTCAGTATATTGTGGAACAGAGCTGTAAATCAGTCCTATCTCCCAATCATCTGGAATCGATCTAATAATCTCTAGTAGTTTTGGCATGCAAGAGGGGAGATGGAAATTACAATACTTACATAAAACATTCCTGGTCTGAAGATGATGTTGTGTCTGCATTACCAGCAACCAGTTCTGTGATGGGATCTTAAAGGCTGGACTCCCTATTCATTCTGAAGTCCCACACACCCTCTCTCCTACGCACTGTAGTCCCCCCAGGGGATGGTTACACAGTTGGTTTAAGAACATCTACAATCATGCTGCCACTGGAAGGGGCAGTGCACCCTCCTCCTTCAACCCACCCCAGAAGCACATTCCTGAATATCACATTTTGGCTGCCATGCCAGCTTTGGCTGGTTCAAGCTGATCACTAAACCACAGCCTCAAAGTGAATAGAGAAACTGCAAAGAGTATGGGAGATCCCCTGCTGTTTATCTGGGTTCCCCATGCACTTAATGTTGCCCACTTTGAAAGTTAACATGATTATGCAGAGGCAACTTGAACAACTCTGAATATATCTGATACCTGAATTGTCTGCTTGAAGCAGCTTGAAAAGACTAATTCTTGAAAAGCATCTACTGTGTCATTAAAGTTCACACAGTGCAAGGTGTTTTAGTGTTTATAGACATCTTTTGGATGTCTGTTGTGATAAAAAAAAAGATACTAACATTTTTCTATGACACATACATAGCAAAACATATTTATAAAACACTTCAATCAAGAGACAATGGTAGGCAGTTGCAAATGCATAAATGTGTAAAATCCATTATCTCTCAATTATGGGTATCAGTTGGATTTTGATTTTGCTGATCAGTAAACATAGCTGAGTCAAGAAAATATTTTCAAGTAATGTTATGTTGGTGGTTTCTCCTGCAGGTTGTACAAATATCTCAAATATGTCTGCTTATTCTTATCTATGATCCAGTCAGTTTCAGTAAATGAAATTACATATCTTAATAACCTTAGGAAAAAAAAACACCTTACCAGTATAAGGCTTGCATTCACTGGTGGAAAATAACACCTTCTTTGACATGGTTTTGCCTGGTTCAGATTGATTCATATGAGGTGGGTCTTACTGAAGAATGCACAAAAAGAGCAGAATTCTAGGCTTAAAATTCGATGCAAACCTATTGTAACTGGCAAAATATAGCCCTATTTCAAAAGTGTGTAGTATCAAAATCACATATATTACAGTATATAAACATATATAAATGGGTATGGATCTTGTATAGTCTTTGGATACTTCACAATCACTTTTAAAAATGTTTTTAATAAGATCATTAACAGGTCCAACAAAGATCAAAACAGCTGTTTTCCTCCCCATTCTTTTCATGCATTTTCCATAGTCAGACAGACTATTTCCAAATCCTCCACTGTAGCTAAAGGACAAAGCCTTTATGTGGTCTACATCATTAAGCTGATTTAAAAAATATATCAAGCTGAAAAAAGTTGCCAGTGCAATTCTGAAGAAAGCTACTGTGATATTTAGAGGCAGTAAGGAAATCATAAGCAGGCCATTGCTTGAGTATTGCAACTAACTCTGGCATCAACACATTGAAAAGGATGCTAACTAGAAAGACTTCAAGAAAGAAACAAACATGATTCAAGCTCCAGAAAGTGTATTTTCCAGTAAGACAAGAAGCAAAAATGGCCGTGGGGTGGTTATGATCCTTTCCTCTCTGAAGATAAACATTTCTGTAACAGAGAGCCATTTAATCTAGCAGACAAGCTGGAAACTGCTTTCTGTGTTGAGATGTAGAATATTTACATTTTAGTTTTAAAAATTTCATCTCATACATAAAAAACAGCAACAAAATCACTTTACATCAGTACAAATTCCATCTATATGAGCAAGCATGGTTTTTTCTTGAGATTTTTAGAATTTCTAGAAATTTAAAAGTCCAACAAGTTCTTTTTGTGTTTATATAAATCTTTTCACATAACATTTGCAAGGATGTAGGAAGGCACTGGGAACAGAAATATATTTGATATTAACAACTTGAATGCACAGGGCTTGCTCCAAAATGTGTTGACTTCAATAGAAGTATTTTTGTAGGCTTCAGTGATACCTTAATTGAACAAGGCTTATAAACATGGGGCAAAATCCAAGAATTTCACTGCTTAATAAAAGATTTAACATCATCTTAACAACCCAAAATATAAATTCTCTAAAGCCCTTTCTCAATCTGCTGCCACTTTCTAATCCTGGAGGCAGCTAAAACTCTAGCCCATACATATATAAGCTATGAGGGTTGCCCAAATCTAAGAAATCTTTGCACACTTCAGTGTTTGCTGCTATCAGGTTCATATTGGCAATTAAAGCTCCTTCTGTAAAGTTGCTATCATCCTAAATGAGTCTACTAAATGCCTTTCAA
This sequence comes from Pelecanus crispus, assembly GCF_030463565.1. Classification (NCBI taxonomy): domain Eukaryota; kingdom Metazoa; phylum Chordata; class Aves; order Pelecaniformes; family Pelecanidae; genus Pelecanus; species Pelecanus crispus. The sequence continues at coordinate 97,321,673 of NC_134645.1, forward strand.
GTAGCACAGTTCCCCTTCACTTTTTACTAACCTGCATCCACTTTCATCTGCCATACTGGATCTGCATCTGCAAGAAATCCCTGGACCATTTGTCCTCATTGAAGTACAGTCTAAAACCATGAGTACTGAAGAGTCCCACAGGAGAACACAGCTAGCAGAGGCTGCCAACACGCAGCAGTTTGCACAGCAGTTTCTGGACTTTGCTTCAAGATCTTCTGAAACTTCTCTTGGGGTGGTTGGAAGACTCCTGGGAGCTATTTGGGGACCTCAGTACAGCCAGTCCTACCATTGCTGCTGCTGGGGGAGGGTTTCTGCAGCAGGTATTACCTGCTAGCAAGTTCTAGAGGCCTCTCACCAGCTCCATCAGCAATTCCAGATCAAGGGGAGATTTGAGCTTTTTGTTTCCAGCTGGGTCCTCATTAGCAGGGCCAAATACCTTGTCAGCAGTTGCTGGAGGTGCCTATATTAACTGTTGGTCCTAGATCAGAAATGGGCCAGAAATTCTGCTGGGGGTGGTGTTTGTGTGCTAGGTAGTGGTGGTGATGTGTGGCAGGGCATGGTCTCCAGCCCCCCAGGAGCACCCCCAGCACATCAGAGACCTCAGCTCAGACCAAGCTCCCAAGGGCAAATGTAGCTCTGCAGCTGGGGGCTGCAGGGTTGCCTGGAACCTCTTGCCAAGAGCCAGAGCTCCTTGCCTGCAGGACATGGGTGCTGGGGAGGGCCTATCCTGCCAACTGAGGGAGCTGCAGGAGGGGGTCTGCAGGCTGTGCAGCATCAGGGATGGCAAACTGGCTGGAACTTCTCCAAAACCCTGCAGGTACCAGGCCTAAACCCCTAGCTTGGGCCAAAAGAAGGGGAGGCAAAGTCCATGCCTGTGGGACTGGGAGATGGAGACTACTGTGACAGCAAAGGCTAGAAGCTGGTGACTTCTGGTACCAGGAGGATGGCTCCTATCCCATCTGCAGTTCCAGAAGGGGGTCAGTGCCCCGGTACTAGAGGAGGCACTGGGACATGTATCCACAAAGCCTACAAGCCAGCGGTGCCTGAGCACCATAGCAGTACAGGCAGCTGTGGGAGACTGCTGCAAGGATGGAGGCTCCTACCTGCCCACCTGACCCATCATCTAGGGAGGGGGTCTTGCTGCTTGCCAAAGGCTTGGATCAGGGATACTGTGAAGAGGGTCCTAAGGCTTGCGTGGCACTGGGACTGCTATCCCCTGCTGCTCTTCTACAGAGGCACCAACAATGCTACCAAGGTGACCTGGAGCATATCAAGCTTGACTGCATGACTCTGGGGTCAACAGTCAACATGCGCAACACAGTGGAGCACAAGCAATCAAAGGGTTTTCTGGAGTGCACTGGTCACAGCTGTCTGTCACAGGTGATTGAGACATTGATGAAGGAAGACAGTCTTTTGGACCTCATACTTACAAACAAATGAAAGAGGAGCTCCCAACTAAGGACTAATCTAAAAAAGAAGCACAACAGGAGGTGGAAGCAGGGACAGGTGATCCAGGAGGAATATAGACATATTGAGTGTTTCAGGATGGGGTTAGGAAAGCCAAAACCCAGTTGAATCTGGTAAGGGACATGAAAGATAATGAGAAGGGCTTCTACAAGTGTATCAGTTGTAAAAGGAAGACTAAGAAAAAATGGTCAGGGTACTCAATGCTTTCTTGTCCTCAGTCCTTACTGGTAAGACTGCACTTCAGGAATCCCAGGTCCCTGAGCCAGTAGGAAAGTGTGGAGAAATGGAGACATCCTTAAAGGAGGACGATCAGTTTAGGGAACATTTAAACAAACTGGATGCACATAAGTCCATGGAACCTGATGGGATGCAACCAAAAGTACAGCTGAGGGAGCTGGCCAGTGTCATTGCAAGGCCATTCTGTATCAATTGGAAAGATCATGGTGACTGGCAGAGCTCCCTGAGGATAGGAAGAAAGCAAATGTCACTCTTGTCTTCAAGGAGATCAAGAAGGAGGATCCAGGGAACTACAGACCAGTCAGTCTAACCTCAGTCCCTGGGAAGATGATGGAACAACTAATTCTGGAAAGCTATTTCCACACACATGACAGACAAGAAGGTGATAGGGAATAGTGAGCATGGATTTATGAAGGGAGATCATGCTTGACTGACTTTATAATCTTCTATGATGAGATGACTAGTTCAGTGGATAAGGGGAGAGGAGTGGACATCATTTAGCCTGACTTTAGTAAGGTTTTCAACACTGTCAATCAGAAAATCCTCAAAGGCAAGCTGATGGAATAAAGACCATATAAGTGGACAATGAGGTGGACTGAAAACTGGCTAAACTGCTGGGTTCAAAGGGCTGTGATCAGCAGCACAAAGTTCAGCTGGAGGCCAGTCACAAGTGATGTATCCCAGGGGTCAATACTAGGGCCAATACTGTTTAACATCTTCATTAATGACCTGGGCAATGGGACAGAGTGTACCCTCAGCAAGGCTGCAAACTATACAAAACTGTGAGGAGTGGTTGATGGACCATATGGGTGTGCCGCCATTCAGAGAGACCTGGACAAGCTGGAGAAATGTGTGGACAGGAACCTCATGACATTTAGCAAAGGGAAATGGAAAGTCCTGCCCCTGGAGAGGAATAACACCATGCACCAGTACATGCTGAGGGCCAACCAGTGGAAAGCAACTTGGCAGGAAAAGGCATTTGTGGTGGTTTTCCACCTTGTTGGTGGTAGATTCTGTGATATTTTACTTCATATGCTGACAAACTCTTAAGTTACGTATCTCCTTCAGCTATTAAAAAGTTACAAATTCACACTAAAAAGCAAGTTATCTCTTCTTAAACCACAGATCTGGTTACAGCAATGAACTAGTAATGGAACCAAAACTGTGTCAGACCTTGGAGCATTTTTTATATAAGTTTCCTTGCCTGCAAACATGTTTCCTCCATGCCTTCGTGAGTCAGAGAACTCAGTCTGTCCATTCGTAAGTTCCTACGGCATCTGTATTAGACCTTTATACCTCTTCTGTCTCAGAAAAAATATACTTCATTTCTTAATATGACTATTCCTTGTACTTGCCTAAGCCTAAGTTGCAGAAGTTTAAGAGGGGAAACAAACAAAACCTTTAAATACCTCAAGCAACCTGTGATGAAAGTTGGCTAATTGAAAACTTCTACCCTGGAGCCCCTTATGAGATAAGGCTGTATTTAGTTTCAACTTGTAAATTGTTGTTTGGTTTAGGTCATTATATCACTCCTTAAATATTTAATATTTAAAACACTACCACTTAAGAACTTTTATAATTCTAGGCTAGAGCTGCATTTAAGAACTGAAGGAAACACACAGGAGCACTCAGTAACAGTACAAGTAAAAATGTACTAGTTGACTTATAGCTGAAAACAGAAAAAATATCTGCAAACACTTACCCCTTCCAGAAGTTTTTTTTAAGAGGTACTTCATTTAAGCCCAGTCTAGAAAACACATTTTATTTTATCCCTTTAGACCAATATTAGTGACTCTTCATTGTCAAGCCAAACCTTAAATCTGAAAAGCAAACAGGCACCTGGCTTGAGAAGGGGCAGTGAACTCACTTCATTTTTTTTTTTTGTTTTCATCTCTTTAATCCTCATTTTGCCAACCAATCAAGGTATGAAATATAGAAAAAGTTAAGTCTTAACAGCTCCCCTGAAGGCAATAACACAGTTCTGAAGTCCCTTGAGGGTTTGGAGCCGTTTGTGGAGAATGTCTGAAGGTACACACTTTTACAGGGTGTGTGTAGAAGAAACCAACAAGGCTCTCTACTTGTCTCCAAGTATTTCTTTCACATTCAACAAAGCAACCAACAAGTTCTTAGTAAAAAAAAAAAAAAAAAAAAAATCTGGTATTTTTAATCTATTTTCTTCTGTAAAACATTACAAATTTCCCATCCAATGGCTGATATATAGTGTGTGGATTTCTGGTTCTACAGAGCAAAAATGGAACAAAGAAAAATAAAAATAAATACTCCCTAAAACATAGTAAATTTGCCAAATGAGCTCTGCCTAATGCAGTCTGATAGTGGAACCTATGCACTTCCAGGATTTTCTTCAGATTTATTATTCATAGTCTTTTTGGCACAACTTTATATATTTCTGCTTACAGTGCTTTGGAAAACTTATATGACAGCTAATTCTAGTGCATTAAAATGAAAACCAATAGATGTTATCATCATTTGTTTTTAAAAAAGAGGGGCCAAATACATGGTAAATTACATGAGTCCAGTTCAGGACTACTAGTTTCATATTCAGCTCTGAGACCCGCATTCTGGGGATGACATTTTTGTATGAAGCCGTAAACAGAAGGGGAAAAATTGCAAAATAAACCTTTAAACTTAGTCATAATGAATCTTTAAGCATAATTAGCTGGAATACACAGTCAGCTCCAAGAACTGAACTTGGGATATCAGCTGCACGTAAAGGAAGCTGATTCAAGTGAAAGCCAATCTGCTATTTTCACGAAGATTATGGGATACGTAACGTAACTGCTACAAACAGTATTATTCTCCTCCTCCAGATCAAAACCAAGTTCCCACAAATCAGAGACTTATGGACAATTTTTAAAACTCTAACTAACAAAGTCCATGCTCAACATGATGGTACTTTTTCCTAATTGATCAAAAGTTGGGGATAACATGCTATATTTATTTTTTAGTAGGACCCTGCTGAGCTGCTGTTTATCTTACTGCTCACAGACCATGAACTTTCAAAACAGGCCCAGCTGCTCAGTGTCAGCCGTGACCTTCCATTGCTCATGAACATGTTCCCGAGCCCAAAAGCATAGAGGTCCTGGAAAGTCATCTTTTTCAGGCTTAGCAAACATCAGCTGCATGCATTAAACTTTCATGTCTCACCCATCTGTTGGAGGCAAGTGAAAAATTCTGTGAAATCTAATGGAATTCCTGTTATTTTCATGTCTCCAAACAACTCCAAGTCCCTCACCTCCACAAGAAACACAAAGCCTCATGAGGGGAACCAGTGGAAAAGCACTGCCAAGCATTATCCAAGGATTCACCCTGCTGGAAAAGCATTCAGGTAGCCACCTGCGTGAGCATGGCTATTTCATCAGAGACCACACCCTATGTTATTACTACTGTTATTATTATTATTATTTATAATCATATATTCAACATTCAGAATAAGGAACAGGGAGACATAAAGGTCAAATCTGCAGATGTAATTTGCCAAACTTAAATTTTTTTTCTAGGGTATCTGCGCAAAAGCTCGGAATTTATTCCATTTTATGAGAATTTTCTGCTCGGTATTTTGAATCCCAAAGCTTCTTTTAAACAGAAGCCTTGTGATGCAAGATGACAAATGGACATTCAGAACTCACATCATTTCTCTGCTGAAAACTAAAGCAAACATAAGGCTTGCAAAGGCAAAAACAAGTACAGCTTGTTGGGCACTTCTATTTCATTGTGCAGGGGCAACGTTACCCTTGTAGCCTGCATGTTATCTGTTAACATTTAACATTTGCTGCAGATTGCCTATAAGTATACCACAGCAGCTGTTGTCCCTGGATTTCTATTAAGTTCTTCAAACACATGTTCACTCCATTGCTATCCAGTATTTCAAAGCGGATAGTTTTTAATTCTATGCTACACTTGTCAGCTTATGTGACGAAAAGCTCATCTCCAAGGACATGGAAAGGAGTATAGAGGAGCAATGGCAGACAAGGGAACTCAAGGGAACTTCAATCATGACATTGATGATTCTCTGTTTGTGAGAGTGTTGAGTGCGTCTGTGTCTATCTGTGTGATTCATGTACTGCATAAGTGTACACGTGTATCTGTGTGTCTACTGGGAATACATACTCAGCCTCGCTACTGGTTGGACCCAGGGTATGGAGCTGTGGCAGCCTCACCTCTGTCAGGCTACCAGATTCAGCATCTATCTCATTCCAGCAAAAAACAATTAGGTTCACCTCCATTTAATGGCCCCTTTTCACAGGCTGCACAGAGTCAAATGTCCCACTTTGGCTGCCACACATACAATTCTATACATCATTTCTACAAAAGGTGCTGAAGTATCCAAGTACAAACCACACACACTATCACAGGCCTTAGGTTCATACAAAGCTCTTGTTTTAAAATTGCATGTATGATGTGCAGAGGATGGTTTACAGAGTAGATGACATACAGATATATTACTGGAACCCAAAGCAATGCCTGTACCTGAGCAAACTTTCTGTTTGGAAGACAATACTTGAACAAGGCTATCGCTTTAAAAAACAGTTCATTGTTTTATTTCACATCTCTAAACTTTGTAGCAGAAGCAATATATACCACTTACTAGAAGAGCTGTTCTTCATGGGGAGCATGCCATGGCAGAATGTTTGCTTTTTTCAAACTATAGAAGTCTTATTATTGCTAGGAAATAATAAACCTGTACAGAATGTGAATTTATGTAGTAAATGTGAAGGGGGCTGTGAGAAAAGAAGGCAGCAAGCAACTGGAGGAGACCAAAGACTGAAACTGTTTGTTCTAGAGGAGTAAATCAGACAGACAGACTGGAGCCAGGCAGGCTGGAAGAAAAGGATGCCATAGGCTTACTCAGGTTGAGTAGCACAAAAACATTTGGTGAACTCCAAAAATCACAGCAGCTGATAACAAGATGGTGGCTCAGAGATATTCCCAGCTGTTGAAGTGTGTTAGAAAGGACAACAAAACTAAGGGAAACATTCTCAGAAATGTTTGAATTGGAGTTCAAATCTACTGAAAATCAATGTCTTCTCACAGTGTTTTCCTAGTACATCCTGAGAGCAGCACAGGATATATAAATAAATATTTCCATCTGTATGATCTTTGACTGAGGAAAGGGTGGAAGATCTCTGACCTGTATGGACTACATACCATCCCTACATACCGCTTTGAGAGCTCAGCTACAAAAGCCTCAAGTTCAGAGGTACTACAGCAGGAGTTCATTTCACAGTTTTCTCAAAGACAGTGGAGCATTAAGGATGCAAATAGTTTTTAGCAATGTATTCAGCAACAGTTGTCTTTCAAAGGCTTATTGACCTTACAGCTATCATTCTTCATAGATCATCCTTGCTGTCTCTCCATAGATTCATTCCAGGCTCAGTATAAAACAGGGAATATTGATTTAGGTTTGGCCTGCCAGTCCCCATCACATCCTTCTCTGAGCTATTCCTTCATGTGGATAAAAATTGTTGTTTGAAGGATCCTGAGATGAACAAATAGACAGAGGCAGTCACTAGACCTTCCCTCAAAAGCCACACATACACATGGATATCCTATCGGAGTTAAAATAAAACACATCGTTTAAATCAAAGCAACCAAATAATATATAGTCTGTCACTCTGCTTCTCTAGCCAACAAGCTATTTACAGAGTAATGAATACATAACTGTTAGATGTACCAAAACTATGAGGATAAGAGTTGCAGAATTATCAAACTACACAAAAATGTCTAATCAGTTCATCTTGTTTCCCTAGAGCCCTTTTAGTCATAGTGCTTTTAAGATCTTTCCCCTAATACATTACTTTGGATGAATTTTTGAAGAAAATGGAATTTTAAAGTGTCTGAAGAGCCAGATCAGGTTGTGATGTTTGTTTGGACAAGGAAATGATCCCCAGCTGTGTCTGCTATTTCAAATGCTTTGAGGGAAATCATCTCCAACCCGCAGCACAGGTTTGCACTGGCTGTTCTGCATGCCTTCTGCCCTCCAAATTGAGGATGACCATGCAACACAGCTCCTCAGAGCAGTTCACAGGAACCACTCACAGACTGGTTTCAGATCTTGTGTCATAAATGAGCCTTGGAGACTGTGTTTTCCTTAGAAATGGATACAAAATGCAAAAGCTGGGCCCCAGATTCAAACACCTTCAGGTTCGAGTGTTCTCACATTTGGCCAGATGAGGTAACTAGGCTTTTATTTAGACTCCATAAGGGCTCTTGAGAAGTGTATCAGTCTAAAACTTTTTTTTTTTCTTTTTCTGTTCCAGTACTTGGCCTCTCTGAACTTTCCCACAATATGAGGATGGAGGACTATCAGAGGAAGTCAGCACATCACAAGCTCTGAGTGAACAGGAGGAGGTATTCTTCAACAATATCCACTTAACCTCTTGAATTAATTTCAACACAATGTCAAAAGTCTAAAAGCAATTAGACACATTCATGTAAGAACTATTAGTCAGGGACTAATACAAAACTGCCTCAAGTGAAGAAGTCACAGACTTCCAGAGACCAGATTATCCTGGGGAATGTCACCATCTGCTTGATATTTTTATTCTCCTCTCCAGCACCAACTATTGGCCACTGGCAAAGACTGGGCACTGCACCAAAGGGAACATTATTATGACACAGTATACATATACTTTGTAATAGAAATTGCCATAGCTATTAATTTGTGTGCTGACTTCAAAGTATGCACAAACAAACATTGAGGCACTTTGGAAAATGTAGCTTCATAGTAGCTTCTCAAAGGTTACTTGGATTTGCTCTGTGTTTCTTTTCTTCCTGTGTTTCCCAGAATTTTTTAGAACCCTTGTTACTTGAGCATCCTTAGGTCATGTCTGTCTTGTGAAGCTAAGGTTTATACCTGATAAACATCATGATGTCTGAAACTCAGCTGTATCCTGGCTCCAGCACCAGAAACATCTACAAAGTGCATAGGAAGAGTCATGTACAGGACACCTGCTGATAGACTGGACTGCAGTAATCCTGCCTTGCACCTGGTGCATCCAAATTGCTTAAGTGAGAGCTTGGGCTGGCAATATCTTATCATGCATGCCTGAATTCTCCTTCTCAAGATCATAGAATCATAGAATGCTTTGGGTTGGAAGGCACCTTTAGAGGTCATCCAGCCCAACCCCCCTGCAGTGAGCAGGGACAGCTTTAACCAGATCAGGTTGCTCAGAGCCCCAGCCAACCTGACCTTGAATGTTGCTAGGGATGGAGCCTCTCTGGGCAACCTGTGCCAGTGCTTCACCACCCTCATTGTAAAAAATTTCTTTCTCATGTCTAGTCTAAATCTATTCTTCTTTAGTTTAAATCCATTATTTCTTATCCTGTCACAACAGGCCTTGCTAAAAAGATTCTCCCCATCCTTCCTATAGGCCCCCTTTAAGTACTGAAAGGCTGCCATAAGGTCTCCTCACAGCCTGCTCTTGGATGAACAACCCCAACTCTCTCAGCCTGTCCTCATAAGAGAGGTGCTCCAGCCCTCAGATCATTTTTGTGGCCCTCTTCTGGACCCACTCCAACAGGTCCATGTCCTTCTTGTGCTGAGGGCTCCAGAGCTGGACGCAGTACTCCAGATGAGGTCTTACCAGAGCAGAGTAGAGGGGCAGAATCACCTCCCTCAACCTGCTCGCCACGCTGCTTTTGATGCAGTTAAGTGCTTGAGCTAGGCTGTTGTAGTGTGTGTTCAAATGCTTACACTGGGAATGGCAGATAAAACTGATCTTGAGGGTACTTGATAGTTCAGTTTTCCATCACAGACTAAACCCACACTGGGTGCAAACAGTTGGCTTTAACTTCCCAGTTCCTTCTGCCTGAAGGCTTCCCTTCTCCTTTTTTAAGGACAGAGAAATGAATGGTTTATCAGCACCACCTTTTGTAAGCCCCTGTGGGCTGGACCTGCCTGTGCTCTGAGATGACCAGATGCAAGAGCCAGCTCATGTTTGCTGTAGCAGAGCTGGAGCATTCTTGCCTGTAAAAGCTCACATGGGAGTAGCCTGAGAGGGGCTGGGTTACTGTTGGCAGAGAAAGATGGTCTGCCAGCACAAAAACCAGCATAGGCAACAACATCAGGCCAGTTTCCACCTCCACCAAGGTGCCAGACACCAAGAATTTCATTGCTGCCATGTATTTTTTTAAGGATGTGCTGACTGTCCATACAAATCAGTAACACCTGAGTCTCTGTTGGTCCTTGGAGTGAAGGTGCTTCTGCTTGCAAACATCCCACAATCTTTTTCAGTTATCTGGGCTGTGGAAAACAGCACATATTAGCAGAAAAATAGGGACCTCTTGAAGAAATAGAGTCATAATATTGAGCACACCAAGCTGTTTATAATGCACATGGATTGTGTTAGCAAAAGGTCTTACATGCATGTACCAGAGATCACCTTTCCTACTAGGAATGATAATTGAAATTTAATTTCTGGTGTAACTGTTTTGTATTGCTGATACAAGCCCAAAACATTATTGGACAGATGTTAATCCAAGAATTATGTATCCTTATAAGGAAATGTTTCGGTAACGGTTCAAGAGTGATTTATGAACGATAATGTAAAATATACAGGATTATTTTTGAAATATTATAATATCATACCGTAGTGAAAAGAGCAGGGAAAATGAAATATAACACTAACAGTCTTTTGCTGCAGAAAGCCATACACGCATTGTTCCTGTGGGTTTAGCACAGGGGGAAATTATTTTCTTCCAGAAATAGCCACAAACAAATAATATGTAGCTATACATATATGCTCATTAACATTAACATGGATAAATAAGTTACAGGCAGATTTGTTGTGGGATTGCTCTATACACAAGACACACTAAAAACATGCTAACACCACCAACAGATGCAAGTTAGCAAATCTGTTCCTGTGAGTGTCATGGTGTATGCACTTCATTTGTTGAGCAATTCATTACCGCATTCCTTAAGCTAAATGAAGAGATTGAACAAAAAATCTCTACACACTTGTGCTGCTCATTTTACCCTCTCCAAAATTAAAGTTCTTTCATATCTGTCATATACACAGTACAGAAACTTCACAAAGATGTATCAATCTTACTCTATAACTTACCCAGTGTAGTTAGAAATGTGGTAATTAAAATTCTAAAAACACCAGAAACATAAAAAAGAATGGACGGAATAACACGAAAATCAGAAAACCTTAATTACTATCAATCCTAACATGGCAAAATTATTCACATGTTTTCTAGAGCCTTCTCTGGTTTAATTTATCAATAAAATAATTCTGCTGGGACAGTTCTGTCACTGAATACAATTCTCTTACCATAACCAATTAAGCTATATAGCTCATAGTGTTACCTTGTTCCAGGCTTGTAAGAGATAAGTCCAGGCTCACTAGAGATAAGTCTGGGGGTGTCATGCCAGTGTTTGAGGGATGGTGTGCTAGCAACGTCCTTCAGTCTGCCATCTCAGTGGAGGTAGGGGATGGAGATTCACATGGCAGCAAAGACACAAGGGTTATTGATGTGTTAGAACCCACAGAAGCACCTGAGAACAGTCACATAGGAATTAGGGCTTCTCTGCCCAGAAAGGTGACGGGATCAATAACCCACCTGAAGTGCCTCGGGACCAATGCACACAACATGGGCAACAAACAGGAGGAGCTGGAAGCCATTGTGGAACTGGAAAACTATGATGTAGTTGCCATCACAGAAACATGGTGGGATGACTCACACAACTGGAGTGCTGCAATGGATGGCTACAAACTCTTCAGAAGGAAGGAGAGGCAGTGGAGTAGCCCTGTGTTAGGGAACATTTTGATTGTCTAGAGCTTAACAGTGGTGACGATACGGTTGAGTCTTTATGGGTAAGAATGAGGGGGAAGGCCAACAAGGCAGATATCATGGTGGGAGTCTGTTATAGACCACCCAACCAGGATGAAGAGGCAGATGAAATAGTCTATAAGCAGCTGGGAGAAGTCTCACAATCGCTAGTTCTTGTTCTTGCATGGGACTTCAGCTTACCAGATGTCTGCTAGAAATACAATACAGCAGAAAGGAAATAGTCTAGGAGGTTCTGGAGTGTGTGGAAGATAACTTCCTGACACAGCTGGTGAGTGAGCCAACTAGGGAAGGCTCTCCACTGGACCTGTTGTTTGTGAACAGAGAAGGCCTTGTGGGTGATGTGACCGTTGGAGGCCTCCTTGGGCATAACGATCACAAAATGACAGTTTTCGATTCTTGGAGAAGTAAGGAGAGGGGTCAGCAGAACTGCTGCTACCTTGGACTTCCAGAGGGCAGACTTTGGCCTGTGTAGGAGCCTGGCTGACAGAGTCCCTTGGGAGGCAGTCCTGAAGGGCAAAGGAGTCCAGGAAGGCTGGACATTCTTCAAGAAGGAAATCTTAAAGGGGCAGGAGCAGGCTGTCCCCATGTGCCAAAAGATGAGCCAGCGGGGAAGAAGACCAGCCTGGCTGAACAGAGAGCATTAGCTGGAGCTCAGGAAAAAAGGAGAGTTTGTGATCTTTGGAAGAAGGGGCAGACAACTCAGGAGGACTACAAGGATGTCATGAGGTTATGCAGGGAGAAAATTAGAAAGGCCAAAACCCAACTAGAACTTTATTTGGCTACTGCTGTAAAAGAAAATAAAAAATGTTTCTAGAAATCAATTAGCAACAAAAATAGGGCTAAGGAGAATCTCCATCCTTTATTGGATGCAGGGGGAAACATAGTGACAAAAGATGAGGAGAAGGTTGAGGTATTTAATGCTTTCTTTGCCTCAGTCTTTAATAGTCAGACCAGTTGTTATGGGGGGTATCCAGGCCCCTTAGCCAGAAGACAGGGGCAGGGAGCAGGATGAAGCCCCCATAATCCCAGGGGAAATGGTTAGCAACCTATTACACCACTTAGACACACACAAGTCTACGGGGCCGGATGGGATCCACCCAAGGGTACTAAAGGAGCGGGCAGAAGTGCTCACTAAACCATCTTCATTCCTTTATCAGCAGTCCTGGCTAACCAGGGAGGTCCCAGCTGACTGGAGGTTAGCAAATGAGACACCCATCTACAAGAAGGGTCAGAACGAGGATCCAGGGAACTACAGGACTCTCAGTCTGACCTCAGTGCTGGGGAAGATTATGGAGCAGATCATCTTGAGTGCCATCATGTGGCATGTACAAGAAAACCAGGTGATCAGGCCCAATCAGCATGGGTTTATGAAAGGCAGGTCCTGCTTGACTAACCTGATCTCCTTCCATGACAAGGTGACCCGCTTAGTGGATGAGGGAAAGGCTGCGGATGTTGTCTATGTGGACTTTAGTAAAGCCTTTGACACCATTTCCCACAGCATTCTGCTGGAGAAACTGGCTGCTCATGGCTTCGATGGGTGTATTCTTCACCGGGTAAAAAATTGGCTGGATGTCAGGGCCCAAAGAGTTGTGGTGAATGGAATAAAATCCAGGTGGCGACCGGTCACAAGAGGGAATACCCCAGGGCTCAGTACTGGGGACAGCTCTGTTTAAATATCTTTATCAATGATGTAGATGAGGGGATCAAGTGCCCCCTCAGTAAGTTTGCAGGCAACACGAAGTTGGGTGGGAGTGTTGATCTGCTTGAGGGTAGGAAAGCTCTACAGAGGGATCTGGACAGGCTGGACCGATGGGCCGAGGCCAGCTGTATGAGGTTCAACAAGGCCAAGTGCCGGGTCCTGCACTTCAGTCACAACAACCCCATGCAATGCTACAGGCTTGGGGAAGAGTGGCTGGAAAGCTGCCTGGCCGAAAAGGACCTGGGGGTGTTGGTCGACAGCTGGCTGAACATGAGCCAGCAGTGTGCCCAGGTGGCCAAGAAGGCCAACAGCATCCTGGCTTGTATCAGGAATAGTGTGGCCAGCAGGAGCAGGGAAGTGATTGTCCCCCTGTACGCGGCGCTGGTGAGGCCGCACCTGGAATACTGTGTCCAGTTTTGGGCCCCTCAATACAAGAAAGACCTTGAGGTGCTGGAGCGTGTCCAAAGATGGGCAATGAAGCTGGTGAATGGTCTGGAGCACAAGTCTTATGAGGAGCGGCTGAGGGAACTGGGGTTGTTTAGTCTGGAGAAGAGGAGGCTGAGGGGAGACCTTATCACTCTCTACAACTACCTTAGAGGAGGTTGTAGCGAGGCGGGTGTCAGTCTCTTCCCCCAAGTAAAAAGTGATAGCACAAGAGGAAACAGCCTGAAGTTGTGCCAGGGGAGGTTTAGGTTGGATATTAGGAAAAATTTCTTCACGGAAAGGGTGGTCAAGCATTGGAACAGGCTGCCCAGGGAAGTGGTTGAGTCCCCCCCATCCCTGGAGGTATTTAAAAAACATGTTGATGTGGTGCAACGGTAGGGGCATGGTTTAGTGGTGGACTTGGCAGTGTTAGGTTAATGGTTGGACTTGAAAATTTTAAAGATCTTTTCCAACCTAAATGATTCTATGATTCTGTGATTTAGTCGATAAGTAAGACAAGCACAGTGAATAACTTATACTATGAAGACAAACACGTTTCTTCCTCATAGCACCCTTTTAAGGATTATAATCTTTATACATCACAACCCCAAACAGTGCCATGAGACAGAGGGATAAATTGCAGTTTCTGGCCTCCGAGTTTGCATGCAAAACATATTGAGTCAATAATGGATATGGACAATAATGGAATGGACAGTGATTTTAAGGTACATGTTCTATTTTTAAAATAAATCAGATTTACCTGCCATGTGCTTCTACAGCAGCCATTCTTTAAAATGAGTAAATAAAAAAACATGTTAAATGCAACACTGACAAGTACATTTTTTCCAAACAAGTAAAAACACATTCAAAAATAATACTAAATAACAATAAAGCATAGAGAATTTTAAAAACACGGTTCTTGTGAAAATGAGGTCAGCAGGAGCCACAGAGGTGGCAATGGGATAGCATTCAGCTAACCAGGTTGCCCAGACTAACAAGGCCCATAATGATGCAGCTTCACAGTATGTACATCCCATCCATTTTTTATTCTTCATGTTTTTTAATTCATTATTAATCCTGGATGCGTACATGCCCCCATCTTGTGGTTCCAGCACTGGCTCTGCTCTCTAAACAGACACCAAATTCATCCAAAAAATTCCACATAAAAATGCTTTGACATTTTCCAGTAATTGCTGTATTTTATTGTATGTTTTCTCTTGCAGGTCATGTTCCCTAATCAGCTCCAATTTGCTGTGTGTTTATCATTACAGCAGAATGAGAGTTCAATAAGTGAAAAGTCAAATGAGCACAGACACTCCCAGACTCAAACTACATTATTTGACAAACATTCTCCAGCCTAACAGAGGCACCTATGGACCTAGTTAAGCCAACAACCTGCTATACTAACACTAGTATAAAATTCTGTTAGAACCTTGAAAATGCCATCTCTAACCATTTATTCTGGAATGCGTGTTGATTTCAGACTTGGTGGGAGGGAGGCAGCTGCATTTCCAGATGACTGGAGTGAAAGTTGGTGCTGCTCATTGCTGTAACTGGATTTAAGAGTGCAAACCTCCCTTCCTGACTGGTACAGACTGACTCTTCTCCCAGTTCATAGCAGGCTGGAAAAGTGATTGCATGTGGATATGAACTTGCAAAAGAGCAGAGCCTAAAGAATTCAACCCTGCATCATTTGCTGCATACAACTTACCAGAAGGCTTGTATGATCAAGACCTGTGCTTAGAGAAGGCAAAAAGGTAATGGCACAGAGAGGTGCAGAGTTGTATTAGAAAGGGGTGGAGTCATCCTGGACCTGGGAGCATGCTCAGTCATAAGAACACACTAACTCACCTGGCAATGACAAAATTCTAAAAAACAGATGGAAGCTGTGAATACGAAGTTTATTTTGAGAAAATAAAAAGTGTAGGTTAAAAATTGTGGGTTTACAAGGCCATCAGTTTTGAGTAGTGCTGCTTTTCCTATGTATATGTATCAAGTTACTAGTGGCTTGCCACAGTGGAACATTCCCTATACATGGGACACACACCAACCAGTCTAGCTTTCTTCACAGCATTCTCAATGCAAACATGATAAAGCCTCGGTCAGCTTAGTCACACTGTAAACAACACTAAGCAAATCAATCATGAAGTACAATAAAGCGAATTGGAATGAAGTTCATTTGCTGAGTAAACAACCACCAGAGCAGTAATAGCAGTCATTTATCCGATGTAATGGCAAAATCAAAATAGACTACAAACCTGCTATTACCATAATCCCTGATCTCAGCAGAACCCATTAATGAAGTCATTCTTCTTGTGATTTCTGGCTGATGATGTTTTTAAGAATTACAGCAAACATACTGACTGAAGGGTTCACAAAATAAATCACGACGTTCAGTATAATCCTGTAGCACAGGCTACATTTATAATGAGCATGATCATGCTCTGGGCTCCATATCTTCCAAGCCTCCAGGAAGGGAAAGTGGTCACAATCTTCCACAGCTCCTTTTCAGCCTACACAGCCAAGCTCCCTTTCTGTGGAAACCAAGAGTTTAGGGAGGGTGTACTGATGTGAGCTTGGATGTGCCAGTGGCTAGACCTGGCACTCCCAGGTGGAAAAGTTTAGAGTCTTTTGTAGCTTGTCTCACCTTTGGCTTCAGCTATCCAATGTTGATAGTGCTGGAGGACATTGTGAAGTGGTCTTTTGACTTGCAGTGTGGCGAACAGATTTTCTGGTTTCCACCAAGACTGTCCATCTATGATATGCTACCTGTGGCAGCAGGTGATCAGTCTCAGAGGAGAAGGGAGAATTCCCTTCCTCTCTTGATTCTCATGTTTCCATATGACTGCAAAAATGTCCTCTGCCACAGGAGTTCAGCAAGTCAGTGCTTAGCAGAGAAGCATCCACCCTAACGTAAGAGAAGGTAGAGGGACACATGGAAGCTCTTTACAGTGGTGAGAAATGGGGTCTCTGATCAAGTAGAGGTGATCGCCAGCCAAGGAATACACAGGAGCAGATACCATGTATGGGAGAAGAAAAAAAGTGGGGTGGTATCAGACTGCTGCTCCTCTAGACTACAGACCACCTTCACTCACCTGGTTTTCTGCAAGAGCTGTATCAACCATAAAAGCTGAGGAGAAACCTCTTTGCCCAAGAACTATCTAGAAATGGGTAGGTACTCCTCAACAGAGTACCTAGAATACATAAAACTTATTATTATGTGTATTTTTCTCTGAACAATGTGTGGTTTAATGATTTTCTCAGGAATAGGTAACAATTAAAAGTTAATTACACATGGATTCTCAGTTATAATTTACATGGAATAACTGGGAAATTATAATTCTACAGTGGTCATTTCATGAGCTAATTATTTACAAAGACTTTTCTATTATGTTTTCTGGAAAACATCATCAAAAATATCTATGTCATAGCTAAGGATTATTCTAGTAAAAAAGTTAACAAAACCTCCATTATTAGGGCTTTAATCTGTGTTTACCCTTACTTGGGTTTCCCCTTTTATCTGTTTGGCCATTTCTCACAATTACAGTCCTTTATCATATCGCCAGATTGCCTTCAGCTTGTTTATCTTAATCTTGACATCATACATTTTATTTTATGATTACTCAACTATCGCCTCCAAGATGTAATCTGATTTTTATTGTCTCAAAGGGAGAATGTAATATGAAACAGAGTGACAAAGAATATCCTGTTAAACCATATTTCAGGGAAACCCTTACTGAAAACACAAAAAAGTGGTTTTTTCCCACTTTTGTTGCTAGCTAAAATTAGCTATATCTAAATACATTTTGTTCTAGGCATAATAGAGTGCAATTTTGGGCATTTTATTCAAGCAAATATTTAGATTGCAGAGAAGATTTGCAAAAGCCTACCAAAAAAAAAAAAAAAAGACCTGGCTTACTTTCAGAAAACACAACTAAAGAACTTGGAGATATTTAGTCTAGAGGGGAGATGTGGTAACAATCTTCATATATGTAAGTCTGCTGCAAAGAAGAAAGAAACAAACTGCTCTACTGAGAGCAGGACAAGAAGTCATTGGTTTGAAACTGCAGAAAAGGAGAGAGAAATTTTGAAATCAAACTAAGAGTAAAAAAGGTGCTGAACTGGAGTACCTCCATGATCAAGGAATCCCTGTCTCTGAAGTAAGAACAGGTGAAACATCTGAGTCAAGAATGACGGTGAACCCATGAGCCAAGCAGATGGATTAAATAACAGCTTAAAGTCTCTTTCAGAATAATCTGATACATTCAAAAGTCAAAGACCTGCTGAGCTGAGATCTTGCCTGTGGTCCAGCATCCTTTCACGTGCCAGCTGATGAATTCCTCTCTTTCAAACCGCCTGTGCTCTACAGAGCAAGTCTAGGAGACGTGGCATAAGTGGAGCACAGCTGAAGGAACTTTTCTATTGTCAAAATATATTTGAGAGATTTCTTTTCCTGGTTGTTCAGCAATAGAAATAACCACATTTTTTCAATAAATTATAATAGCGATTTCTCCAAGGTTTTAACTTTTGCTTGTGATGAAGTAAAACATGTCTTTCTTTAAGACCTTATCGGGAACTTTATTTCAATAGTAATTTTGTACCTCAGTAAGCTATGGCATTTGTGATGCTTAAATAGAGCAAACAATAGAGGGTTGTGGGTTTTTTTTTAATTGTGACAGGGTGTGAAAATTAATCAGTTTTCATGTCACCGATTAACTGGAAGTAGGACGGGTACGTGCACAGCTACAAAAATGAGTATCCAGAGCTCTGTCTAAAAGCTGTAGAAGATTCATTTTCTCTATGGAACAAGTGCATATGTGATTTTCCTTTCTTCTTTTTCATTAACAATGAAAGAAAAATCATGTGAGTCTTGTAATTATTTTTTCCTGTGGCTAGAAATCTTACCTATGAAAAAGCTGAATGTTTTTCTAATTAATATAATAATATTTCCATTCACAAGACAAAAACAATGTCTCTAGTCTCTACATTTATACATGCTGAAAATGAAGTTCCTGGATTTGGACCTACTCTTGTGTTTACATGTATATAATAGGGTGAAACACAGTCCTTCAATTACAGACAGATTTTTAAGTCTACTGTTGTTGCCCAACTTAGTTTCTGGTTAGTTCGTAAAATAAAAAATCTATTGGAAAGTTGCATATGTAATGGCATTTCTGTTTAACACACTCATGATTTTTAGGCTCCTTAGTAACCTTGAAAATTAGAAAATATAGATCTGTTTTTTTGTGTAGACTTCACCATACCAAAACACATCCTACCAGGAGAAACCTAATAGCTACACAGTATAACTACAGTGCAATCAATGTGATGGCTACATCACATAATTTAGAAATCTAAATTACAGTGGACGGGTTTATGTCAGCATACACAGATTTTTTTCTTTTTCCAATGAGTAATCGTTTCTTTCCTGACAGAGACAGGACTGGCATTAAAGTACCTTTTGATGCACTGCCAGTCTATAAGCTCCCCAAAAAGAGACTCATGGGCCAGGCTTTAGGGGAGCTGAAGTGATGTCCAGAAGCAAGTGAGCCTCCTCCAACTCCTGTGTGTAGGCGAGATTTGGGCATCACAGGCTGGCTCCCAAAAGAGCCAGGACACTTATTTGGTAGTGAGAGAAACACTGCAGCCCACCTCCCCCTGAGGCAGGTGTCCTCTTTTGGTGGCCTCTTTTCTTTCCAACACAGTGATTAGTGACCCTTTTAACACAGCCTAGCAGGAGGCATGCTCCTCATGCTCGAGCTCTCACCAACACTGCAAGGCTTCCCTGTCTTCAGCTCCCTTCTCTGCCATTCAGGATTTAGACCTCGACTCACCCTGGAGCTCACCCAAGAGAACTGCTCTGAGCCGCTCTCATAAAGACTTCAGATAACCCCCAAAAGAGCTTAATTCAGTTTGTCAGATGAACAAATTGGGTGGTGAAGTATCTCATTTTATATGACCCACCACTTTCCCACCCTTTACTAGTAAGACAGATCAGTGTGACAGTTGCCAAGTCTGTGAGGGGCCAGAATTACAGGGTCCTGAGCAAGCCCCTAGGATCTTTGATGGCAGAGAGCTCTGGTCTATCTTTACTTGGCATCAGCTCAGTGATTCATAATAAAACCATTCATAGCCTTCCTTTATAGTTGTGCAGGCTGGGGGAAATGCTGAAAAATAGAAGGTGCTGCTTGCACTGCCCCTGGAAGCTGTTAACTTTATGAGTTGACCAAAACTGCTGAAATGGTGCCAATTTGTGGGGTTACAACCAGTAATTCTTCAATGCCTTCCCTTAAGAAAAAGGATATTATTTACAAGAGACTAAGTAATCTACTCCATTACACAGTCTAGCCTCTACCAGTTATCATCTAAAAATAAATCATGTAGGGAAGTGCTTTTAGCTATCACACATAACAAACCCATTGAGATCCGTTATGTCAACTTTGCCAGCCACCATACTACACAGTAGGGGATGGAGGAAAGTCTGCTTGTCTTGATGGAGACACCCCATGAACCTAAACATTGCACTGAAACAGAACTAAATGACGGGACTGGTGGCGTGCCCACAGAGCAAAATAAAACACCATGGCTAATGCAGAGGAAAGCAGCAATTATAAGACTCTTGTTCCACTGAGGAAAGGAGAACAGACATACTTTGGTAGCACACGTCATATAAACCCAACAGAGCCCACAAAAAGAAATGCAAGATTGTAATCATCACTTTCCCATGCGGTTTGTTACACAGCTTGTGTCCTAGCACTACTATTTTTTTACAAATTTTTATACAATTTTTACAAATTTTACAATTTAATGGTGCTTTTTAAACTAAACTTCTATATATTTGCATTTGATTATAACTGTGGAATGGAAACAGTGTCCAGGCTAAACTAGGCATGTTCATTGTCCCCTGGCTATCACATGCACACATTCTGACGTCACACACATACACACAGCAGTCTGATGCAAACACTTTTAAAGTACAATAATGAAGCTTAGTGCACTTTAATGGTACTGGAATTACCATTAAATCCACAGAGAACTGTTTACATCCCTCTGTTTTTCAAGCACAAATTTAACAACCTTTTAAGACTTAAATAGTAACAGTTCTATAAAATTATTTTTAAATCATTTTAAATAAATAATAAAATTATTTTAAAATAATTTTATACCAGGAACCTTGCAGATCTTCTGTGGGAATGCAACATGAATTTAAATTTGGATTTTGTGTTCATCAGTGACAGGACACCAGCTTCCTTTTGAAACTGCAGTTTCAGTCTGTCTAGATAATTATTAAGTGCCAATTCTCCCATAAATGCCATCTAGATTCCAATATTTTCTAGCTTGTGATAATGAAAGGATTTGTATTAACACTTTTTTTTCTATCTGGCCATATATCTGGATAGTAAATCCACCAACTTGGCAAAGAAATTAAAGGAGGGAAAGACTAATAAATACTACGACTTTTTTATGTTTTGCAAAATATGCTATATTCCCTCCTAGCAGGAGTCTCGACAGTCTTGCCATTATTCACAATAGTAATGTGATCAGGTCAGCACTGAATATTCTTGATCATAGAATCATAGAATCATAGATTCATAGAATGGTTTGGGTTGGAAGGGACCTTAAAGATCATCTAGTTCCAACCCCCCTGCCATGGGCAGGGACACCTTCCACTAGACCAGGTTGCTCAAAGCCCCATCCAAACTGGCCATGAACACTTCCAGGGATGGGGCATCCACAACTTCTCTGGGCAACCTCTTCCAGTGCCTCACCACCCTCATAGTGAAGAATTTCTTCCTTATATCTAATCTCAATCTACCCTCTTTCAGTCTAAAGCCATTACCCCTTGTCCTATCACTACCTGCCCTCAAAAAAAAACCTCTCCAGCTTTCTCGTAGGTCCCCTTCAGGTACTGGAAGGCTGCTATAAGGTCTCCCCAGAGCCTTCTCTTCTCCAGGCTGAACAACCCCAACTCTCTCAGCCTGTCTTCATAGGAGAGGTGCCCCAGCCCTTGGATCATCATCCTATCTTCACTTAGAATATGTAAACTCCAGTGCTGATCAAGTTTTCTCTTCAGCTGTTAATAACTTGCTAAGGTACTGCCAGGATATCAGTTTGACTAAGAATATCAGCTAAGCAAACTGACACTAGTAGTCAGCATGAAAAGTCACTTTGTCCCATAAAGGCATGACCTTGGCCATGTACATGAAGCCAGTCCAATTGGATTTTATCTGTCAGTGAATAGAGAAGGATCTTTTCAGGAAGTATTCAAGGCAATCTGAGCCAAATTTCACTGACATAAAAATGATCCAAGGGCTGAAGCACCTTTCTATTCTATTCTCTATTCTATGCTATTAGAAACATATCCTTGACTTTGCCTTGCAGAGAACTTTGTTTCAACCACAGCCCAGCTTATTGCTAAAACAGCCCCTATTCACAGCCTCAGCAATTTAATTGCAGGCTAGATGTTAGAATGAACAAATAGTCCTCCCCCACAGATCAAGGCATAAAAGCTGGTGCTGAAATTGAACACCAGTGCTGTAATGTACGTCAGGCAGAGGTTCCCTTAGAGCAAAACCTTGACTTAAGTACTGTGTTGCCTTACCTGTATCATCTGCTCCGCAATGAAGAGCAGAATGCCTGTTAGCGGTCTCTTCTCTTAGCAACACCAGATTTTATTGTGACTAATGCTATCAAGCATCTCTCTGCTTTTTGAAAGAGTTCCCAACTTCCATTTTACTAAAATGTGACAGATCTTGAAAGCTGTTTAAAACAAGCCTACGTCAGAAAACAAGCCCAGCATTACTTAATATTTCTTACTTTCTTCAGTCCAGCTATGTGTCATGACATCAGCTGAAAGTTTCAAACAGGATTACTAGTCTGTAAGTTAATGTCAAGCTAGATGGGATTTGTAATCAGTTTAGCATACAGATTTATAACAGTGTTGAACCAACAATACAGAAATGTCTAATATGAGTGCATATCACAGTGTAGAGAGCCCTGACACTGAACTTTCTTCAGAGGCTTCATTCGACATTGTCCCACCACTAACAAAGGAATTGCCTCAGGCTTCATGTTTTTGTCTTTAGCTCATTCCAGCCAAATTCTTCCCAAACAGAAAAGCAAGCAGGGAAATGCCTGTCACCATTCTGTGATGATGCTCCAGCACAAGTAAGGGCAACTACTTTCCATTACTGCAAGTAACAAGGGAGCTGGCACTGGAAATCAGAGAGTGATCCTGCAGTCTTTCTAGCAGCTAATCACCCCCATGTAAGGAGAAATGTTCACCCTTAATGTACTTAAAAGATATTTTTTGCTGCTCACTCATACAAATTGCTTTGCATGGATTTGAGAATTAGGCCCCAATCCTTTAAAGTATGTGTGACTGGCATAAATGTATAATGACAGTCTTTCCCACACCTGAGGGCTCATTTCTTACCTTCTGCATGATGAGGAGTGGAACAGCATTGCTTCCTGACAACTGTTATCTCTCTTGAAAAAACCTAGATCTGTTTTCCATTGCACATGAAAGCATTTATGTGCCCCCCAAAGTTTTATGCAACTGGACTGGGAAACTATAAGCCTTCCCTATCGTACAGTTATTCCATAATTCTGTCCTTAGCTGTCAGGATCCTCTTTGGAGTTTCACGAACAGACAGAGAAAGCTGAGAACATAGAACGGTCAATGAATTTTTGTGGACAGCTTTAAAAGGGCTATTTTGGTCATACAAAAGCTAAAGAGTATGTGCCTTTCCATGCAAAAAGGAGGATGAAATCCTTCTCAAGAGTACATCCTAAGTGATTGAAGACAGCATTTTGTGCTTGATTTCACCCATTTACGTTAACCACAGGTTTGACTGGTATGTGGAAGCCCAAATGCGATCTGCAGCAAACCATGAATTTACAAAAGTTTAGAAGTGGCTCTGATAGGTAAGAGAGTATGTTTCTAGCCATTGGAGAAAATAAGAATAGTACAGAAGATGTAAGATAAAGAATTAAGAAAAAATTATTTCCCTAACAGCATTCCATGAACTTCACAAATTATTTTTTCTAAACATGAAATTGTTTCTCTTTGTTCCATCTACAAGGATTTCATGTGCATAATATTCCAAGTTGTTTGCAAGCTCTCAGTTCCTACTCCACAGTGGAACTTGGCTCCAGATTCAAATATCTAAATTCAGATGTCTACATGTAGGCATCCACATGTGAGCCAGCTGTGTAAGCTTTCCACAGACAGCAGCGTTCTGGTCAACCCAGTCAGTGGAGCCTGCAGAGCTGTTCATCAGGCCCCAAAATAAATGTCAAGGGCTTGATTCATTTGCCTGAAATTAAACATTCACTCTGTTTTGTATAATGTCTAGTAGGGCATCCTGCTTCACCTTAACCTGCCACTCCAGAAGGACCCAGGTCTTCCATAGGGGTGTTGTCCTGTCAATGTGCTGTGAGGATGTCTCATACATCCTGAGCACCTCAAGTAATGGTAGACACACCAAGTTAAGGCAATCAAGTTAAGATGTTAGTGGCTAGTCTCCAAGCACCATTGATTCCATAATAGGAACTCCCAAGCACCTATATTTTTGGATCTAAATTTAGGTGTCTCAGTCTCAGTTTCAAATGAACCCTGAGAGATTGATCGGTCTCTTATATACTACTGACCAACCTTTTGATAAAGTCTTTTAACTTTTTTACCATATGTTAACAGCAGAAGTCAGTAAATTGCTAAACACTCTACTGGTAGAGTATCATAACAACATATTTTAAGTATTCAATGTCTAGGAGGAACTGCTGGATTTTGCTAGAAAATGTCACAGTTATTTTTTAATGATAGTATCCTAATTCTTACCCAAAATATGATATTCCAGAATATCAGGTCAGAAAACTTAGGAAATGTTGGGCTATAATTAAATATGTTCTACACATGAGAACAGATGATGAATATATCATGTCTCAGTGGTCAGACTGTGCTTGAGACAGAGATAAAATTCTGTCATGGTTCTACCAGTAATCTTGTTATTAAGAATGCTCCTAACTAGACTGCATGTGAAAACAAAAGGTTTCAATCGAAATTAAATTGACACAGAAGAGATCAAAGTGGCTTTTCCACTTCCATTAAGACTCAGAAGCACACTCACATTCCTACCAGAAATAAACATGAAATACATTGGACTTCTAAATCCATGCAAGACTAATTAATAAATCTAATCAAGAAAGAAAGAAAAAATTGTATTAGTTAAATTATAAGTTCCCAGAAGTTAATGCACTTAAGCAGCTTGGTGGGGATCAGCATGCAGTACCCACTGGGACTGATATAATGAAACAGTAATCACTGGATCTCCTGACTGTCCAAAACGCTGCAAAAAAGTCCTTGAAAGTGCAGCTTTATTACATCAAAGCTCTTGGTCCAAGCACTTAGCCAACATCATCTCTGCCAATTCCATTACCAAGTTAGTCACTCATATCACTCCCCAAAAAAGAAAGTCTGTGTAACACTGTCTCAAATTATTCAGCACAGATTTTGACAAACGATAAAGTGATTTTCTATATGCTTTACCATGTGTGCATGCATAAGCCATTCTTTTCTAAGTTAAAGAGTGTAACTACTGCTAAAGGTAAAAGAATCACTGCAGCAAACAAAATAGTATTTAAGCTTTTGACACAACTCATTCCCACATTTTCTCAAATGTCTCACACAAATGTATTTAACAACTAACAAAATGTGGGTTTTATTCTGGGATCACAGATCTGTGAATGCCTTACTTTCCTACAGCTGAACAGAATACTCAAATTTATTAAAAATCGTGTCTCATTTCAAGGTAATACCTGAAGACCTTTCAAAGAATGGTTCCCCACTTGGTGGAAAAGGAACACTTACAACAGCATTTAAAAGTTCAAAGGAGATAATGGTATTACTGCAGATGAGAACAAGAATTCAGTCTAGAGCAAGGAAACAGTAGATGAAAGAGCAGTGGTAACAGGTGGTTTGATTAAATTTACTCTGATGTCATTTCAAAGCCATCACCTTGAAGAGTCCATGGAGGATAGTTGAGGCTCCAGAAGGCTGGTAAAGGGCAAATCGAGGGTATCCCTTTGGAAAATGAGGGAAGTGGGAGTCAGAGGATTAGAGGTTGGTCAGTCAGCCTAGCCTCAGGTCAGTGCTAGGATGAAAATCCATGTTATTTGAAAACATTTAGAAAGCAGCAAGGAGATGAGTCACAGTCAATATAGTTCTGACAAATCCATCTGATTTCCTCCTGCAAAAGGAGTTTGGGCCTTACAGGTAAGGGAAATGCAGTCAGTGTTGCATATCTTAACATTCACACACTTTCTCGTGCTGTCTTGCATCACATTTTCACAAACAACTTAGAAATAAATAAATAATACACAAATTGTAAATAAATACTGCAACTACTATGAAAAGCCTAGATCCAGACCATACAAATCTACAAGTGGACTAAACTATGCTTAGACCCATTTTTTGGCACAGAACATCCTATGTCCACATTGTTTAACTTCCTTCCCCTCCATAACATGGTGACCACATCTAAGGTGCCTGTTGCTCAGCCTAAGTGATCTCTGGTCCATTTCAACCTCACCCATGCTCAAACATTGCTTGAGAAAGTGTTAGCTGGCTTGGACCAAAATCACAACCAGGACTGCTCTAACAGTTCATAAATAGCACAAATGATGGAGTCCAGATCCGAGGATCATTCCCTGATATGCTTAATTTTTTCATGTAAATGTGCCTAGAGACTAATTATCAGAGATTAATTGCCAAATGAGAAATCTCAAGGAGCATCCACAGGAATCTCTGCTGGTTCTACAGTTGTTGCCCTTATGATCTCAATGACAAAGGAATCGCTGCCACTGAAACTGCAGGTGATGCTGGAGTAGGGAAGAGCTGCAAAGGCACAAAAATGCTGGAGTCAAGTTTGGGATGGGCAGAGTGGGGATTCTGATTGACCTTTCCAAAATTAAGAGCTGACCTTAAAAAAATACAATGCACCTCAGTAAGAATACTGTTATGTTCTTGCCTAGTCATAAGAAGCTGCATAGAAGCTCAGCTAGGCAGCGGTACTCCAGAGAAGAAAGTGAAGGTTAAAATGACCCACTAATTATGCAAATACATGTCCAGGGTCATCCGCCCAGTAACTGCAAAAGACAGGGTCAGTCTCATGGAAATATCTCTGAGTCCATATCACTGCAGCCAGGCCACTGTGTCCTGATGCTCCATTGCAAGGCACCTTGGGGCAAAATGACCCAGTACAACAAGGGGTGATACTGCCAGGTTGGCTGAGGCACTCAGACCAGATCTCCATCTGCTGGGCAGAAACACCCTGTGCCACCTCTGTTCTCCACATAGTTACCTTTTCAAGGCATTTATTTCCCTACTGCCTACCTGCTGTTCTTTGATCCCTTTAATACCTTTCAGGCATTTCTGCTTTTGAGCCAGTATCTCATGCCCCTTTCCTAGGCCATCCTCAGTCTGCAGCAGCTTTATGGTTCCACTGGAGCCAGCTGACTCTAAGACACCATAACATATGAAAGAAAAAGAGATGGAAACTGAAGCACAGGTAACTACAGACTATATCTGGTCTCCTGCACCAATAGCTGCTGGCAGAGGCACCATTAGCTCCTGGCTTGCCATGAAACCACACATTTTAGTGACTACACAGAATATTCCAAGCTATTTAGCAGATCTGTCATTAATCATTACTAAATAGCAGCTCAAAGGTCAAAGAATGCAGTTCTATTGATTCATCTGAGGAGAGAATTGGGTTATCTGGGCTCCAGTCCTAATATATTTAGCACACAGTCCTGCCCCCAGTCACCCACAGCTCCCTACCAAGCCACCAATCCCCATGAAAAGCAAGGCGAAGGAGCAATAGCATTCACATGGATCTTGTCGTAAATGGGGTTGGACCATGAGTGATGTCTACCTGCTGCTGGGAGCTATGAAGTCCCCTGAGCTCCACAGTTTAGCCATAGCCCCAGTGATGCTTTGGTTTTGCCCATGGGGAATACACCTAGACACCTTAAGCAAGTCAGGAATGAAATTCACACAGTTTGATTCCCAGATCTCTAAAGAACTTTGTAAGTCAGATGTAACTGTATCTAGGCCCAATTCACAGACTCTTCAGTTCATTAAACATCAATCAATGCTTTTATGTGGTGTACAAATCTCCAGGAGAAGACAGTGATAAGCCAGAAGTTGTAAAAAATTATTTTACCAATTCATTCCCATCCTACCCATTCTAAACTTCACTCAAACAAGTAAGTTTTCTGCAGTGGAAATTTGCAGAACTTTGCATCGTATTCACTGATAACCACTCAAGTTTAGGAAAGCCCAACCTAAGAAGTATCATTTAACTATCTTTCAACAAGCTCTATCCTACCAGGATGCATCAGTTAAATTATATTGAAACATCACATAGATATAGTTTAGAATGCATTAAAACAATGTCTGTTTATAGCATTTAGCCTAGAAACAACATAAGATCTACAAATAATCTTATATCCTGAGGTTACTAAGATAGAATCATAGAATCGTTTAGGTTGGAAAAGACCTTTAAGATCATCCAGTCCAACCATTAACCTAACATTACCATCATAGGTTTCACTACGTCATTTGCAGCATAAGCTATATTTAAAATGGAGAATCCTGTGAATAAAATGAGTAACTATTGCAAGAACAACCATATAAATTTTAAAGGCACCCACTCTGCCAGAAATTCCTAATACTGAATATTTAAACATGTCAGTTGAAAAACACCACTTACATTCAGTTATGAATCAAGTCCTGATATAAAATCCCTCTTCTTGAAAAGTGTGGGTTTGTATAAAAAAAAAAATAACAAGTGGAGGAAGGAGTGGAAAACATTTTCAGTGACTGGCATAGGCTGTGGCAATATCCTTTAAAACTATTCTAA
The DNA here is from genome assembly GCF_030463565.1 of Pelecanus crispus. Classification (NCBI taxonomy): domain Eukaryota; kingdom Metazoa; phylum Chordata; class Aves; order Pelecaniformes; family Pelecanidae; genus Pelecanus; species Pelecanus crispus. The sequence goes on from NC_134645.1 coordinate 97,350,242, forward strand.
ATTACTATTTCTTCTGTTGTATGGAATTCAGTGTTTTCTGTCTCTTTGTAAGACAAGTGTATTTTATGTCAAATAGAAACATACGTTTGCCCTTGTTTTATAAAAATAATACTTTTCATATGACTAATAATTCATATAATTCATACAATTTCTAGTAAACATACAACTTTAGACTTTTTCTTGTGGTCATTCAGAAAAAGCAGAATATTTTGCAGATATCAGGCTGACAACTAGTGAGAATGTTTTCTTGTCTTGAAAAAATAAATAGAAAGAAAAAAAAAAGATTGAGACAAAATAAGAATAAGCATTTTTTTAACTCTTCAACACAGATGTCTCATTCAATGTATCAGACTCTTTTACAGTGCTTGAGAAATCTTCTGGAGAGGAATTCACTGATTCAGCAGTTAA